>NC_136508.1:29829754-30074754 GCF_053919585.1 Euprymna scolopes | reverse complement strand
TCCTTTACACGTGTGGAAATTGTTGAAATGATTCCTTTTTAATATCCGAAAGAAGCGCCGGGAGTTCATTGATTGTGTTGCCAATCATCATTTTTATGTTCTCGTCCGTCCGAAAAGTGCCAATGATGGAATCTTCAAACGGATTCCTTTTCAATGGTATCAGCCTATATAAAATATCCGCATGGCTAATTTATTTATCATCAGTTTTGTCAGCCTCCTTAGGCCGCTTCGGATTGAGGAATTCTTTTAGCATTGGATTTTTAGCTTCCGGCTTTGCAGTTTCAGTTTTTTTTTCTGGTAGATTCCGTTGAAGCTTCTTTTTTCGATTTCTCTGTTGCTGCTAGTAGGACGTTACGTCCATTTTGGAAAACGGAGAGTGTGTTCTTTTAGTTCGAATCTTGCTATATCATTTGTACATTTTCCTAGTCCTGGTGAAAATAATTCTAGAAATTCCTCTTTTAACCCGTCCTTCAGTTGTTGCACTTCCGAAGACGAGCCTTCTCCCCTATGACAGAATTTAATCATAGGTTGGTCCCACATCTCAGATCAGTCCATCCAGTCAGTACCGAAGGGGTTTTTGGGTGCCCTCGGTACATACACTTGCACTTTTTTAGTAACACCATTAAAGGTCAGCTCTCCTTCAAATTACACGTTATCGTCTGTCACAGCACGAACTGATTTGTGCATCTTCCGCATAGTTGGTTTCCTTAGCCTTTTCCAGGTCTTAAGGTTAATGATGGACAGGTCTGATCCGTAATCCAATTGTAGATGCACAGTTTTATTTGCGATGTTCAATGCGACATATTTACGCCGGTTTTTATCCGAATCAAACTCGAATCATGTCCGTCGGACGCTGTTCTTGTCCTTGTACCTCCTACACTTTATCGCTTTGTGGCTCTTCCTGCCACATTCGTTGCAGTAGTTATCTTTGTAAAAACATTGACTCGATCAATGGTTCCCGCCGCTACGATACCACGGGCTTATAGGGGATCCGGATTTTGTGACTGGGTGTATTTATTTGGCGTAGCTTTGCTTTGTGGGGGTGATTATTTTTCCGGTCTGAAGTTCTTCCTTCTAATGAATGTTGCACCTGGCTTCTCGACGTGTCCCCGGTTATTCCTTACGTAGATTACCCGTTGCAATCCTCGGCCAACTTCTGGAGGGTGAGCACCTGTTCGCTCTAAAGTCTAGGGAGAACACGTTATCTAATCTCAGCGTTTTTGGATGAGACTAGACCCTGCGCAAAATTAAACACTTACAGTGATCTGCCGATAAATCAGATAGACGGAAATCATCACAGTGTTTATTTACCACGAACGCGAAGGTTGGTAATCGTCGTCGTCGCACTTTTGCAGGTAAAATCACTTCCATCTTTTATGAAAGCGCGTAGAATTCGGGCTGAACAGTTCGGATAAAAGTCTAACCGCTTCAAACAATTCCAATTCACTCGTCTTCCTGTGGAGAAGATAATCCACAAACTTGTTACGTTCTGTGGTCTCTAATTTCCTCAAAAGTAGGCGAACTTTCTTAGCGTTGCTCCACTCTTGACAATCCATACCGAATAGGTGCTCATATCTCCGATAGAAAGCGTCAACCGTCCTCTCCAACTCCGGTTGGTAGTGGAACGTTTCTATACTGTTCCGTATTGTGCTTTGGGAAAAAGCCAAACTGTCCTCCTCGTGTTCTGTTTTATCGAATATTTTAAACAATAGCGCTTCTTATCTCTGTTGTTGAAGTAGCATTCTCTCATCCAACGCTTATTGTCTTTCTTTAAATTGTAAATTGAGCTGTTTATCACTTTCTTTTAAATTTTCCTCAGTCTTCTGCTGCTGGTTCATCTACGTCTTGATTAGCCCTATTAATACTGCTTTAACGTCCGCCATGATTTGGTGTATCTTTTTCCAAACGCAGGAAAAAACATTTCCGTTTTTGACTGGAGAAGAGAGATAAAAGATTTTAAAAAATAAAAAAAGTATTTCCTTGAGTGCGTGCGTATGAAGAGGGAGCAATTTATCCCTTCCTACTTGGTAAAAACCTTAGAGATAACCCAATATGTGGGTGGACAAAAAGTACTTGCGAAATAAAAACAAAAGTGATGTACTGTGATACAATACAGTTGCAAAATAGTAAAACTATTTGTGGAATTGTTTGAAAGTTCACCAAAATAGCTGCTTTTTAAAAATATTTTTATGTGTGTTTGCGCGGAGTTGTCCCAGGCGGAAGAAGCAAAGGTTTTTCACTTTGGAACCGACAGTTAAAAAATAATATTTCAGAAATTTCTACTCAATGAAAAAGTATCTTTTTTTAGTTAAAGTAATACGAAAAGGGGAAAAACATTTCTCTCCCGTTAAAATATTACATAAGTTTAGCAGCAAATAAAAAAAGACAAAATACTTTTCCTTTCGTTGAAAAAAAATGTTCAAATTTGCATACGAATAAACAGTCGACAGTTTACAATAGAATTTTTATCGTGGGGAAAATTGGGTCAACATTTTTCTCTTTTTTTCTCTTCTATCAATAAGAAACAATATTAATTTTTGTGCATTACAAATATGGGTTTAGTACAGTTTTTTTTTTCAATCATAATATAGACACAAAAAGCTTAACTTACAGTTGAGTCGATTACTTTGCCATGTGTTCGTTTCTGTTTATTTTATTCTGTTTTTTAGGCTTTTGGTTTTAGAACGTAATTCCAGCCAAGTTATTAGCTTGTGAACCCGAAGTTCTTTTGAAGTCAATTAGATTTATTTTTGTGGGGTTAACCCCTGTGAAAGTCGAATCCGTAGTGCCAGTTGTTATGTTATTAAACGAAAGGAACACATGCTTTTCAGGAAACGAAAATGCATTCTCATAGATTACAGGAAAAGCGAGTTGAACAATACCATTCCTCAACGGTGCATGGTCAGGTGCTAGTATCTGACTGCCGAGAGCAGGTCACGAGACCGGAAGTGACATCACCGGAGGAAGTGCTGTCATGAGATAGTCCATTAATTCCAAGGAGGGGCGTCTCTAACAAGTAATAATAATAATAATAATAATAATAATAATAATAATAATAATAATTATCATAAAAAATAGTAACAACAACAATAATAATAATAATAATTATAATAATAATAATATTAATAATAATAATAATAATAATAATAATAATAATAATAATAATAATAATAACGATCATTCATCATAGAGATAATGTCTATTTAATGATATACTAAGAAAACCTTAAACCGGACATAACGTCACTACCAAAGACGAATGAATAAACGACATAATGAATATGGATAAACTGAAACTGCTTGCAAAAAAAAATACGTAAGTTAAACACAACCAGAATATTCAACCCGGATATTTGAATCGAATTAAATATGCAAAAGTGTGCACCGATTAGCATTAAAAGTAGAAAAATGGAAGTGACGTGTGACATTGAACTAAGTAAACTGAGATAGGGAGACAAGATTAACACGATAGCTAGAAATATTTCGAGCTTTGAGAAGTAGACCCAATCAACGAAACTACAGTGATAGGGAAAATTGAAAACAAATTAACTGGGACGTTCAGGAAATCTCCATCAATCTAATCTTTAAAGTCGGAACTTCATGAGAGTATAAGCACATGGACAGTGAGTGTTACTACTAAAATAGTCTGGACCGTTTATATATTGGTCTACAGAAAAATGAATCATCTGTACTAGAACACCAGGAAACTCATAACTATGGGCAATGCACTACATACAATTGATTACACTGAACGACTCTATGTGAAAAAGAGGAGGAGGAGGACTAGTTGGTATTGGAGACTTTGTAAATGAAATAAAAACATATTTGAAATATACATAAAACAGAACACGGAAAAATAAGTACGGGAGCCTGCTACACTAAAAAGAAAAGAAGAAATAAGAGACCAGTTGTAATTTGAGGAAGAAATGAAAACAAGAAGAGCAACAGGGACGAATTATACGATTTGCAAAAGATCGGATACACGAAAATGCTTAGAAATGTCTACAAAAATGAAACCTAAACAAGAAAACTAGAGGCCGTGTGGCAGCCGTAAAAAAAAACTACGCAATTAAAACCTATCATACCAAAGCAAGAATCGACACCACAAAAAAATCGCAAATGCAGACTCGTGGACAAAGCGAGAAAAGAATAAACTCCATTATAAGCGAATGCAGCTTACTAGCTCAAAAAAGAACAGACACATAGATAGGATAAAGTGCGGGAGGTGGTAGGCAAATACATAAATATATATATATATATATATATATATATATATATATATATATATATATAACTGGATATTTGACACTCAGATAAATGGTACAAGCAAAAACCGACAGAAGTACTTGAAAATAAATGTCACAAATTTCAAGGGATATTAGCATACAAGCGGGTAATAGCATTTAAACAAGGAGACCGGGTCTAATACTAGTTTAAAGAAGATAAGATTCTGCCAGATTGTAGAATTATTACATATTGAAAATCCTGTCAGGCTGTATATATTGGCCATACATAGATACAAATCACAAATGAAACATCGTATCGAATCATTAAAAATTAAACTGTACTATTGTAAGTTAACCCCCTACGCCCCAGCTTTCTGCTCAACCATATTCATCTTTGTGTGTGTGTGTGTGTGTGTGTGTGTGTGTGTGCCACAATAAAATAGCGCAACACCGAATGTGAGGAAGGTCAACGAGGATGGAAAGTCCGAGGAGAGGAAACATAAGCCAGACCTTCGCTATACGAGGACAAAGAGGACTGGAATGTAAGGCAGGTTTATTGTCACCTATGTCAAGTGTAGACCAATGGTCAGTGTTAACGCTTAATCGGCAGTAATCGGTTTTTGCCATGAGGAATTTATCTACAAAGGTTATTGAAAAAGGTTGAGATTACTGGAAATCTTGTTATATTTGTTGTCAATCAGACTCCAGAGAGCCCCACGCGTTGTTCTCAAAGATAAATTCTTGATGATGGCTTGTGTGACTACGTCTAGTGAGTCAAACAATAATAATGATGACGATAATGATGGTAATAAATATAATATTAATAAAGATCGTAATAATAATAATAATAATAATAATAATAATAACATTATCGACAAAAGTAAGAGAATAATAACGATAATAACATTAATAATGACAATAATGCAAACGATAAAAATACTAGTAATTTAAAAATAAAATTCATAATACAACACAGTGAACAAAATATTTACTTAGTACGAGACGCTGCAGAATTTACAAATTACAACGCAAAGAAACCTTCAAAACAACTGAACCTGTATAATTTTAATTTACTCATTTTCTAGAAAATACGTATCTTCATCACCATGTGCCATAAAAATAGTCATGGAAAGTCACGAAGAAGAGAAACAATAACGAAAAAAATATTTTACCTGAGAGAACTTTCATCAAGTACCTTGGCTTAACGTTCACAGGAAACATGAGATTGAATAGAAACATTGAAATTATTGCTTAGGCTGCTGCAAAGAGGTTGGGCTCTCTCTCTCTATCGTGCTAGGAAGATAATTATGGCTGAAAATATCCTGTACTTCTGCAAAGCCACCATTCGCCCATGTATGGAGTACTGCTGTCAAATTTGGGATGGTGCTTCTGCTACTAGTCTCCAACTCCTGGACAGGATTCAAAAGAGAGTCGCCAACCTAATAGCTCCTGAATTGACATCTAAACTTCAGTCCTTGTCCCACCGACGAAATGTTGCACCCCTCTATCTGTTTTACATGTATTTTAATGGTAGATGCTCTGACGAACTACAAGCGCCTGTACCCCCTCGACAAAAATACCCCGACAACCCTACAAGCAGCAAGTCCGATCCCTGTGTAAGAAAGCTTTTACTCTAGAAGCTTTTTCCCTAGAACGGCAGGACTTCGAAATTATCTTCCGGTTTCCTGTTGCCCTAACGGCACTGACATGCAGAAGTTCAAATGTTATGTGAATAGAAATGTTGCTGCTAAACTTCCTGCATAGTACCTCTGGAACTAAGGTTCCTGATAGAAGCCCTTTACATCAAAGTGACAACATGCCTTGTTTGGGGTGAAAATGTAATAAAAAAACAGGCATTAACCACACGTCGACAAAGTGAAGAGGTCAGACAAAATGGAATAAAACTTAGTGCGACATAACTTCCAATAACGATCAATGGTTGCTGACAATGAGAAATGTATTATAAACGACTGTTATGATAAGACATATGTATTTGTAAATCTTATCGAAAGAGGTTAAGACTATTGTAAATCTTAGCTTGTTGTCGCACAAACCCCAGGAACTATGAATTACGTGCTAACTCCTGATGAAAGAAATTCTGCCACAGAACTCCCTACCTATCCTAATATCGTTATAAAAAACAATAAAAATGTTTTCGCTACCATTTCTTTTGCGAGTTTATTTATTATATGCACTGGCAGGCGTCCAGACATTTCACAGTTTTACAATACTCTTAAAAAGTATATTTTGAGTAATGCATATTTCTTAATTATTTACATATTAGATCGAATCCAACATATAGTAATGATTTTTACAAGTTTAAAAAACATGACTCCTACGCCACAACCGAGAATTGAAAGCTTATGATTTACTTTTTCCTTTGATGTTTATGCTACGCTATGAAGACATATTTACTGCCAAATCCAAATTAACAACATGAACAAATATATATTCCTACTGCCATCGTTCGACCTACATCTGGCAAATTACATTTCTGGAATTTTCACATTTTTGCATCAATTTCCCCAGGATAAAACTCAAATACAATTGTTCGCATTGGTTTGAATTATATATATATATATATATATATATATATATATATATATATATATATATATATATATATATAAGTTTCATGTATGTAAATCAAAAACTAACAGATCAGTTTAGAAGTTAAAATATTTTAAACACATATATATACACAGGCATACACACACAGACACACACATACATATGTGTGTAAATATATATATATATATATATATATATATATATATATATAGAGAGAGAGAGAGAGAGAGAGAGATTTGTGTATACTATAAGCTTTTTTACGCAAACATTACGCAAGTATAACTCATGTAGAATACCTGCATGAATATAATTACTCGAAATAGTTTACTATAGATGATCATCGCATCGGAAAACAGAAATACCAAATAGAGAATTAATTAGAAATAGCGTGGCCTGTGGAAATTCCACAGAGTCCCATTCATATATAATATATTGATGTTAGCATGGTGTAGATGTCCAGTATAAATGGATTTTCTCCGATATTATTGTTACCTTTTGTTAAAACTGCAAAATGATTTACTTAAGCTAGAATGGACTCTCGCAAAACCTGCCCGTAAATTACGGTTACATATATTGCAATTCTTTTCAGTTCGTATATATTATTATCGAGTTTACGTTCTATCGATGTGTACGTATTATCATGTTGCGATTTCAATATATATATATATATATATATATATATATATATATATATATATATATATATATATATAAAACTATGACTTGTGTTCATAAGCTTTAATTGAAACCGAAATAAACGCTTGTGAATATATATAGATATATAGATGCTTATTGCGTAAACAAATCAAGCTTAGGTATATCGGACGATGTAAAAATATCATTAATTCACTATTTGCACAGTAGTAGTCGTTTAATGTAAAAACTTTGATTATCCGGTTTCGATCCTCGCTGGAGGTAGTTGCCTGTCTTGCAGCTCTGATGACATGTAATACAGCGAAACAGTATGGTGTGTGGATGGCTACATACACACACAAAACACACACACACACACACACATATATATATATATATATATATATATATATATATATATATATATATATATCTTTTCTTGACAGTACTTTGCAAACGAAGATTCTATGAAGTAGGTTTTCCATGTTGACTGCAGGCAAGCTTTTTGCTGACGAGCACGATTCGGGACAAGCAGGTTCGGCCACAGCGACTGCAGTCAAAAGTAACGTCAGGTGTTGCTGCTGAGGCTTCCCGAATCTTTCTCCTACAGCGCTTCTCACACAGATTCTCTGTGCGGGACAGTATATCGCCATAAACTGGGTCAGTAGCGAGAGCAGACCACTGGAGCTGGTCAATGTAGCAGTCACCGACGGACTTCTTCAGAGAGTTTTTATATCTTTCCTTCGGTGCCCCTCTGTCACGACGGCCAGTAGAGCGTTCGCCATGTCTTGGGCAGGCGATGATCCTCCATTCTGGAGACCTGCCCGACCCAGCGTAGCTGTGACTTCAGCTGTGATTCGATGCTCGTGATTTTCGCCCGCTATATATATATATATATATATATATATATATATATATATATATATATATATATATATATATATATATATATATATATATATATATATTAACACTTGAGTTCCTTCAGTTATAATTTAAACCGAAATCAAAACTTATAAAGAATTCTTGATAAAATTATCTATAAAAAAATAGATTACTGGAATGCCATCAGCTATAACCGAAACCAACATTTATGTATGATTCTTAATAAAATTTTTCCAAGAAAATGGATTGATTAAGTACCATCAGTTATAATCGAAACTAGAACCAAAGCTGATGAAGAATTCTTGGTAAAATTATTCATGAGAAGAAATGGAAGTACATAAGAATTAAATCAGCTGGATGTAGGCGTGACACAGAAAATAACGCACGTTATCGTATTAACATATAGATAAATGTTTAAAATTATATGCAAATTAACTAGATGTTTTGCATATAAATTCAGATTCCTTACCCATATATAACAAAGTTGTATTTTACTTTTTTTTAAAAATGGAAAAAAGGGGGTTTAATATGAATATAAACGCACAAAAACATTTTAAGAGTATATATAAATATATATTTTTCTCTTTTCTTTTATCCAATTTCTTGCATAAATTTAATTATTTAATGCTTATTGTGAATTTGCCCTGTTTATGTTAATTTTATTTTTAATTTCGTCCCCTAATTTCTTTCTTTCCCCTTCTTTAAAAATGAAAAATGCCTTGGGACTTTCCTCATGAGAATGGCGTAAATCGTTTTGGTGATTTAAAAAACGGATCCCAGCTGTAATTAGACCCCGTTTCTTAGTGTTTTGTCCGAATGAAATTAAACTTTGGTCATAACTAGTTTATTATATTCAAAACATCACATCAAAACCCTATGGTCTTTGGCCTTTGTTTCTCCGTTCTACAGCATATGTTCTAGATGACCTCCATTTAGCTTTTGTTTTTTTTTGGGGGGGGCACCCTGTATATTACGTTCCAGTTACCAGTCGTTATGTAAAGCAGCCCTTTGACAACATTGTTCCTCACATAGTCGCTTATTCGACTGATTTTCATGTTGTTAGAAATTCGAAAAACTAAACTCAAAACCACTTCACCAGGCAATTGTTTTAGGAAAAGATTATTTCATGTGATACCAGATCTGGAACAGTAAAATTATATAAGTGATATGCAATCTCAAAAAAGAATATTTTAATTTTATGAAATATTGAGAAATTCTGTTATTTTCATGGCTCGACTTAAACATTTCGTAATGATTACAGATGGGGGTTTATGTTTTTTGTTTAGATTTGGATTTGTCAATATTACATTTAGACCCTATTTCATCTTCAGATTTTGCAATTAATCTCGCAAAACCTACAAAAGAAATTTGGTACGTCAAATATAAATGGCTTTATCATGGTTCCTGCGAAACGGCACTTCTTTCTAAACAACAAGGAAAAGTGCGAATTCTTTTATTCCAAATCAGATTTTCATTTTTTCCTGAACATTGACGATGCCTTCGTAACGGTTATGGTGCTTCCAGATAGAAACAATTACTTTTATATTCCACAAACGTTTCTTCCTGGAAGGCAAGTTTTCTGTATTTAGTTTTCTATTTCTTTCTTACCTGTTTGCGTTCATTGTCTTCTTTGTCACAAGAGCTGTATTAACTCAATGACGGATGTTCAGTACGCTGTCTCCTCCGGCTATGTCTGTCTTAGCCTGCCCTCTATTCGGAATGGGACAGTATGTTTGATTCACAAAATAAGACGAATTCTTTCCGAATTTTTCCTGCTCTATTTTGTTATTATTTATCTAATACGCATTATAACACTGTCGGTTGAAGACAAGTAAAACGAGTTTTCTTAAACAGCACAGTTCGACGACATTTATATTAATCTATAACATTGGTTTCAAACCTTTTTTAGTCCGCCGCACACACATAACCTCTCTCAAATTTCTCAGCTCTATAAAAAATATATTTTATTGACGGATAGATTTTGCGAATTTTTGCTAATATTTTACCAATGGAAAATCATAACCTTATTATGGAAATCCGCGCAATAACAATGTTATTCAATAAAATAAAAGCGAGAAAGCTATTCATTGCAAATAAAAGTAAATAACAAGTTGTAACGTTTAATCAATACCTTAGTTAATTTAATTATTTAATTTATGTAGTCCATTATTGTATAGTTGCAATGGTTCTATTAAAATTTAGTAATCAAAAAACGAATACGGACTTGGCCAATAAAATCCCAAATATAGTTGTTTAATATATATAGATTATGAGAAAGATAGATATATAGATAGATAAAGAGATAGATAGATCAAGAGAGAGAGAGAGACTCGAAGTTATTTGTTCATCAAGGTTTCGTCTTTATTTCGAGATTTCCTTTGGACGAAGGAAATTAAAACAAAACACTAGTACAAATAAATGCCAACTATGTTTTTATCTAATGAAACGTATGATCCTGTTCCATTTCAGAAGCAGATTAAGCCGTTGAAAATTCAAAAAAAGGTTGCTATAGGATTGTGAACGAGAATAAAGTTTTTATATTAGGTCATATAGCCGTTAATATATTTAAACGATACGGTGTCCGTTTTAATTCAAATATAGGTGTATCTCTGCAATGACATGTGTGTACTTTCATGTAATTTATTGACTGATTATATTATTAATTATTATAAGACGAGTTTTCTAGAAATGTGAGACGGCTTACTCATGTTTAAAATTAAACTATATACTTTTATTAGAAGTGGTTTACTAATATTAGTGCATTATAGACACCTCCACGTAGTTTAATAGTGTGTAGATTTGCGATAAGTGCTGATGCAAAAAATCCCCGTCGCGGGTTATCTCTATATATACTATTTTGGACGCAGACATTCGCTTCTGCATCAATATAGTGTACGTTTGCAACGACAGATGCCACATACAAAGGAATTATGTCGACAGTATAAGCCGCTACTTGATTTAACTATAGAACGGCATTTTGGACATATAAGTCATTATAATACAGGCTTACATTATATCCTAAGGGCGCCATCATAACAGTAGCCAAATCTTTAGAAGAAGAATTTACTATTTCCCGTATAATTCAAAAGTGTTCTAACCAACACCAGTCTGCACCAGGTATACATTATACACATTCTACGCATACAAGCGTGTCTGTCATTGTAACTGGATCGTGAACTCATAGAAAAACCGTTACTTTTGCTTTCCACAGGTAAAAAATAATATTGTCTCCCTATACAAATATCGGCCATTCTCATTATCTGCCTACGACTAATTCGAAACTATATATAATTTCTTTTTTTTCTTTACTTAATATTAATACCCCTCTTCGCTGTTTACTGCACTTTATGCCCTCTGCATAGATGAACCAATGTACCCGCGAAATTGGATGTTTTCGGTGGAGAAAAAGAGAGGGAAAGAGAAGCCATGTCAGAAAAAGAGACAATAAAAGAGAGAAAAAGAGAGCGATTTGCATGGAGGCCTGTATAATGACCGACACCCAGTAAGTAAACGGAGAATGATCTAGCTTTATAATACTACCATTATTAAATCAATACTATTATCCAGCAGTTATGACCTTAGCATTACAATATAAAAAAAAGAAAAAAAAACGTCAAACTTTCTAGACATGATTTAAACCTAAAGGGACTATCATACCGCCCTTACAATATGCGCATACGTCATGCCTATAAATTATCTAACCATTCCAAATCCGTCATTAAACCAACCCCAGTATTATTTTTTCCAATAGGACCTTCAACGTCTCTGTCAAATATAACATATTAAAATAAAATTCCATTCGAATAAATTAAATGTGTAAGGTAAGTGAAAACTTGTTTTACTATGGTATTTCGAAGCTAATACTTCTCATCAGAAGAGGAGAAAAATAAATGGAAACATAATAAGGATGCGACGTCTAGCGAGAGTTACATTAGGATTCTAACCCTTCTGATGCGTTAGGCTTCGAAATACCTGAAAATACTTTTGTATGACAGACAATACGACAAACAATATGACCAACAATATGACTATAAAATAATCATTGAGCGAGCTGACATAAAAGAAGCATTATATTATTTTGATGAACCAAGAGGCACTCGAAATTTTTTGTCACCAATTTATTGTGGGCGAAACTCAGACAAAGAACTGAAATAGTATACACTTTAACAGATTCATTAATTACTGCAACTTTACTCCCTGGACAGCTTACACATTATTTATATTCCTCTGGATAGTAGTACAAATGCTAAAAATGTATTTAATATAAGTATTTACTGAAGTTTTCACAAGATGATCTTTGATCGGGTAAGACGAATTTGCAATGTCTCATGAAAAGATTTAGCAGCTGTTAGTATAAAACTGTATGATTTCCGAATTTCAACTGTTTTTTTTAGGAGATGAGGATGCCCTGCTTTAAACTAATTTTAGAAGAAACTGTGCCAATTACTGCCAGGAGAACTTAGACAGATGATTTAAAACATGTTTTAAATCATCTGTACTGTTGGGATATACCAAACGTTTAGTGTAACATTGCAGACTTTCTATTTTTGCCTAATATACTTTTAAACTTTGGAAAGGAACACTTCATATGCATTGAAGAGGTGAAATAAATTCATGATAAATATCCACCTTGAGCAACTCAGTTGTAGAACCAATAGAAATGATTTTTCCATCATTAATTTTAAATTTTACAAATTATGATTGGTTGTATAAAAGGACACTTATGGCAGCAAAATATTGTTGTGAATAGTTTGAATGATAGACTTTTGAACGTGTTGCCAGAAACTGAGATTTAATTATAAATTCATAGAACCTATCGTAGAAGATCCTGTAAAAGTTAATAATCCAGTTGAAATCTTGAAATCCGTATGAGAAATGTTTTAGAGCCACAAAATGGTAAATCGTCGAATTTGTCCGTATCTCTCGAACTGTGCAAATGTCTTTTAACATGCATTTTCAATTCAAACACGTTCAGTCCTCCATATGTTTGTCTTTACCTATCGATAAGCCACCATGTCAAACACTACAATTAGTTAGTGTGCATTTAAAAGAGGATTGCTTTTCACATGGCCAGCTACATATCCGGGCTTTTAAAATCGGGGGTGAAAAATACGTTTCATGTTCACTCATAACAGTTAATCAAGAAATAGTATCTATAAGGAAGTTTTCTTTTCTGAGAAATTAAAAAAACTATTAAGTCAACATTTTTTGCAAGCCGTTAATTACACATCCTTGTAATCAGGGACACACGAATTTAAAAATGGGATTCTCAAAAATGTCACAGGATTTCGCGACTATCTTATGTATCTATGTAAAAAAAATCCCAAATTTTTTAAGAGCTTAAGGAGAGGAAGCAAATGCTTTTGTTTTACATTGTTTGAATAATACAAAGGATGGGTATATTTTTCTCATCGTAACTAAAAAATATAGAAGTGTGTATTATATATATGAGTCATTGTTTATATTTTTGGTATATTTATACATTCTTTTTGTTTTGGTGATTGCGTGACAATCTTCTATACATTCTATAGTTCTATATTTTATATCTTGATAATTTCTAATTTAAGGCATTTACTTTTTCATTCTTAATTTTTGTTAATCAAATGGATCGGTAAAATTGGGATTGCGTTTTGAATTCCCCACACGTGGGAGCAATTCGCCACAGTGAAAGAGACTCTTGTTTCACATAATTTCAACCAAGTTACTTTGGAGATGTTTAATATTGTATTGTTTTACATGCCTTTACATTCTCTTTGCCATTAAAAGATTTAAATGGTTGCGGATAATAGAATCTCCGTTTTTCATGCTTTTCTAAAACATTATATAGTTGGTAACTCTTAGCTAGGGATGGCAACAAAATTGATATCAAAAATATATATTTCTCGCAAGATTTTACTTTCCCGTATATATATATATATATATATATATATATATATATATATATATATATATATATATATATATATATATATATATATATATATATATATATATATATATATATATATATATATATACTGGACACGCTTGTCCTACGACAATTGCATCTATAAATGTCGCATTAGTTGTAGTATGTATATTTTTCGGCAAGAGGCGGTAAACTTTCTGGCAAATTTACATATAAATATTTTCAGATTATTAATCACGTTAACTAAGGAAGCGATTGCCTTATTTATAAACACGTGTTAATTATATCAGGAGTAAATCTAATACGTGGAGAAAGTAGTAAGAAAAATATGGATACTAATATTAATGAGGAGAAAGAAAATAATAATAATAATAATAATAATAATAATAATAATAATAATAATAAGAAGAAGAAGAAGAAGAAGAAGAAGAAGAAGAAGAAGAAAATGAGGACAATAGAAGAAGCAATGTTTTAGGGTAAGCTGACAGTACATTAAATGTGCGAAAAACGTCTAGGATGATTAAAACTCTAAAGAGACGAAACACTAACAAGTATGTAAACCTTCAGTAACATAGACACGCTAATTCCAGTTCATGGCCACTAAAACTATTCAATGGTCAATAATGGCGTAAACGCAGTGGAAAACAGCCTTATGAGTTTCAATACACAATTCTTAATTTTTTTAAGAGAACACCGTGCCCACTCAGTGTCATTAAATATCTTTATAGCCTTCACTTATATGTGTGCGTCTTTTTGAGGAAATTTGGGACAAACGTCTAGCGCAATAGATAGAATACTTGATGAGATAAGATCGCACGATTTACACACTCTTGAGGTTTGGGATTCAGTTCCTCATACGACCTACTCTAAAAATAAAATTCGAATTACTTAGAAACGTTAGTCATGGCTTACCAGACAGACACATGCTACACTCCTGGATTAAATAAATTTTTTGTCCGAAATTACACGCAGATTTCCCTGTTCGAGAAAAAGATTTCTGCATTCGAAAAGATACATATGAAGAATACCGGAGTTTATATCAACCGACACGTTGTGAAAATAAAACTTTAAATTAGAACCTTTTTTCCGGAGAAAGGAAATACTCAATAACAAAATTGACAATGAAGTTCAGCGACTTGTAAACTCAGAAGACGAAAAATATTCAAACAGGGATAATGTAACAAAAAAAAAAAAGATTGGATGAAGATGGATTGAAAATGTGAAAGAATAAACAAACTTATCAGAAATAAAAGTGGGTAAAAACAAGTCCTAACGATACTTTTTGCATTTCTATTTTAATTCTGCTTTTTTTTTTTTTTGTACATCGCGGAAAAGTTTCATTTTATAGCTTTCCCTTTCCAGCGATCAAGAGAACAGGAAAAATGTAAAAGCAATTACAAAAAAATATATCACAAACATTCTGTCAATTATTTCCCGTCTGCAAATTTAGTTTTCGAGCTTTAATCTATTTTAAAGGAAATATTTGATTATCTCTCTAAACAAAAATGTCGATATTATGCTTTTAACCGATTAACGCAATAAGGTGTTCTTTTACTTTTTTCGCATAGGTCATGGTTTATGTTTAAAGAATCTAAAAATTACGTCACTAAGTTTACGTTTAGTGCAAGGATTTAATTAGAAAATATTTGAATGGCAAACAAAAGTATTTTATTTTCTTAAATTACGTAACTCACTTTATCGTATTTACTGTCCGTATTTTTATGTTCATGAAGGTCAATATGATTTTCATTTTTTTGTGTAGATATGATTTTATATATTCGTCAACTATTTCAAACTGGTCACTTATTACAGATCGATAGATTAGTTCACTCTATATGCAATTATGAGGCGTCACCTATAAATAATCATTTACACATACAGTCCAAAAATTTAATATGAATTATAATTTGCCGATATAGTCCAAAAATTGAACGCAACAGATATATGTATGCATATATATATATATATATATATATATATATATATATATATATATATATATATATATACAGAGAGAGAGAGAGCGAGAGGGAAGGAAAGAGAGAGGGAGAATAGATGACAAAAAGTTGCTCTTTAATTACATTGAGCTTTTAAATAAGAATTGATATATTATAAGAAAATTTATTTCTACAGAAATATATATATATATATCTATATCTATCTATCTATCTATCTATCTCTCTCTCTCTATATATATATATATATAGATAGATATGTTTGTGTGTGTGGGTGTGTGTATGTGGGCGTAAGAATTCTATAGATTTGTTTCCACGAAAAAATCCACTAAAACTCTCGTGTTTATCAAAAAGTAAAAGTTAATATTAACTGTAATACAATAAGAAATAGTACTAACATATTATTTAAAATAAATGTTAACAGTTATTTTAGGACTAAAATCAAGACACTATTACCTCTTGATTATGTCATCATGAATTTAAATTATTTATTACGGCTTGTTTAGAGAATCGGGTCAAAAGTCACCCTTCCATTTGCGGCGAGCATTTTCCTTCAAACCCACCGGCTTATAACACGATAATTTAGGGAAAGTCAATGTCTATAAATCTGGAGTATGTAGGCACACGTACTAAACAGTCAGAAAGTATATAGTAAACAGAAGTTTGACTTTGAACTTTTTGGAGCATCTATGTAAATCTTTTGCAGCCATTAAGCAATGCCAAGTCTGTAAGTTTAAACATTTACACATTTACTGAATGTTTTTTTTTTTTTTTTTTTTTTTTTACAAAGGCATCACCACATTATCAAGGCCCAGAGACCACTCAAGGATAAGGGTTAAAGAGTGTACAGTAGAAATTGGTTAATATAGTAATCATCAGTAATGAAAATTTGGTAAATTTGATAACTTATATGGAACGGCTCATCAAGAACTTATTTACTTTAGACTTGAACACAACCATATTGTAGTCAGCCGGAAAGCAGGAAAACGGAAGACAATTCCACAGGCGTGCAGTTCTAAGAAAGAAGCTTTGTTCATGGAATCTACGTTTAGGTTTAGGCACCGATAAAGAGTGGGGGGAATTATTGATAGTGTTTACAGCTAGGCGAGTGTTTCTTGTGAAAGTTTGGCGAGGGGGACCATAGATTGAAGCTCAGTTGAACACTTTCCATGAAAATAACGATACATCAGAGACAAACTCGCAACATCTCTTCTGTAAGGAGGAGAAAAGGACATCTCCTACGAGGCTACGAAGTCTATTTTGAACTCTATCAAGGCAGGACAAGTCCTTTCTAGCAGCTCCTGCCCAGATGTGGCAACAGTATTCCATCCTTGGACGTACCTGGCTCTTATATAGATAGAGAATAGCATCAGCAGTGAGATATCTACCGGATCGATAGAAAGATCCCACCATTTTTCCAGCGGCCTTGGCAACAGATTTGATATACGTGTTCCATTTAAGATCAGGAGTAATGGTCAAGCCCAGAAGCTTGTCAAAACTTGAGGCCTCCTGAAGACGAGAGCCATTCATTTCAATTGATGACAAATGTGGATTAGAATGTTGATGATGTAAAGAGAGAAGCTTGGTTTTAGATGCATTAAAAGTAACCAGCAACTCCTTTCCCCACTGTACTACGTGCTCAAGATCAGAGGAGAGAGAATTGGAGAGAACTTGGTCGTTTACTGTCTTAGATGTGCTACCATAAATGGTAGTGTCGTCAGCATAAATGTCTACAAATGATGTAAGGATATGATTTGGAAGATCATTAATGTAGATCAGGAAAAGAGTTGGGCCCAGGATGGATCCCTGAGGGAAACCGGCATTAATACTGTGAGCTTCTGATTTTTGCCCCTCAACTACTACTCTTATGAACCTATCAGAAAGAAATGATTTAATAATTGAGAAGACTTTTCCAGCTATACCATAGCTAGCGATCTTATGAAGTAAACCTTTATGCCATACCCTATCAAAGGCTTTAGATATGTCAAGAGCAATTGCCCTAGAAAGATTGCCACCGTCGAGAGATTTGCTAATCCTATGCGATATAACTGCAAGGACATCTGCTGTAGATCTAGCAGAACGGAAACCATATTGGGTGTCACTTAGAAGGTTATTTTTGTTGAGATGGTTGATTACTTCTGTATTTAACACAGATTCTAGCAACTTACTCATGACGCACAGGAGACTTATTGGCCTGTACTGAGAGGGGGATGAGCGATCACCTGAATTCTTTACAGCAGTGTCTTTGGTTCTGTTTGTTAGATCGAGCGTACATACCTTTTTTACACGTCATGGATATATATGTATATGCATATAAACATTTATATGTATATATATATGCAGATAAATATTGATATGTACATATATATACACGCAGACGCATATACATATGTATATATATATGTATATATATATATATGTGTATATATATATATAAAAGCGAAAATGTATGTATGTATGTATGTATGTATGTGTGTATGTTGGTGTGTCTGTTAAAAACTTTCGACGGACACAACTAAAATTCACAAACTAGGAATCATATTGAAGCTCCATCCTTTGCCCAAAAGGAATCGAAAAATTGGCCCAAAACGTTCACCCCCCCCCAATATACACAATGTACGACGACCGGTTCTACGTATGCGTCAGGTGACTTCATGACCTGATTTACTTTAAATAGTTAAAGAACTGACTACATTTCATGTAAGTCATGTTAGCTCAGTTGGTTACCGCGTTGGGTCGTTATCTAAACGTTTTAGGTTCGAATCGTGGTGTAAGATGTCTTTTTTTCGATTTTTTTAATTAAAATATTAAACCAGTGTTATTTAAGCCATTTTTGACGTAACGTTCGTTTTTCTGTTTCTGTTTTTGCTGTTGTTTTTTGGATGTTTACATTTAACATCGGTCGTTTGCCTTACGTTAGTTTTTTTGTGTTTTTTTTCGATGTTTTGATAACCCCCTCCGCTTAACTTTTAACGTTCGTTTTTATGTTATCTTTTTTTTACTTCGCTTATAACAAACAAACCTGGTCATTGATCTAATTGGCTGAATAGTTATTGCTTACGTCGTCGTCTTCGTCGCCGTCGCCGTCGTCGTCGTCGTTGTACCGCTCTACGACTTCCGTGCCCGCACCTGCCAATTTGGTTCTTACTTTAATAAATTTTTCACGTAACGATCGTTTTTCTGTTTTCTTATTTGTTACTTACGTTAGTTTATTTTGTGTTTTTTTTCGATGTTTTGATTACCCCCCCCGCTTAAATCTTAACATTCGTGTTCATGTTTTCTTTTTTTACTTCGCTTATAACAAACAAACCTTGTCATTGACCTCATTTGCTGAATAGCTGCTTCGTCGTCGTCATCATGTCGTCGTCGTCATCGTAACGCTCGACGACTTCCGTGCGCGCCCCTGTCAATTTTGTTCTTACTTTAATAAATTCAAACATCGTTCAGTAACTCATTCTGGCAGGCTGATTTTATTTTCAAACTTCGCTTCAGAGCTTTGGGTTCGATCCTACCAACTCCCCCCGGTTTATTTTATTTAACAGCACATATACCTCCAAGCACCCTTGCAATGTGTGTTTGTATGTATGTGTATTTATTTGTATGTATGTGTGTTTGTATGTCTAGCCAAAACTTTCCACACGGGTCACAGATTTTCACCAGATTGATATCATTTTAAACTTTCAGCCTTCGCGTTACAAATATCGACCAATTGGCCAAAAACGTTAATTGCATCACCCTGAAATCAGTAGTTTTCTATAGGGGGAGTACGCAAAAACTGTCCTCTCATGACGCGTTCGCTTCTATGCATGCGTCATACGACGTCGTAAACTGATCTACTTTAAATATTTTTAAAAGCGACATAACTTCGCGACGTCGCCTTAGCTCAGGTGCTTAGAGCGCGGCCTAATTATGTAATGTAATGTAATATTGAAACAGGGTTATTTAAGCCATCTTTCACATGATTTTTGGTGGTTTCTGTTTTTTTTTTCTTCGCTTATAACTATGTTTTAATTAGCTTGGGCACGCACACGCAAAAACATCCGGGCAACGCCGGGTACACCCCGGGGTTATCTAAGCAATTTTTGACTTGTTTTTTTGTTTTCATTTTTCAGTTTTTTCAAAGAGTTTTAACGTCCGTTTTTCTGTTTTCTTTTTCGCGTTTTCTTTTTTTGTTTTCCCCATTTTTACATTTAACATCGAATCGTGGTGTGAGATGTCTTTTTTCGATTTGTTAAATTTTAATATTGACACAGCGTTATTTAAGCCATTTTTCACGTGTTTTTTTCAGATTTTTTAACGAAGTCTTAACGTTCGTTTTTCTGTTTCACGTTTTCTTTTTTTGTTTTTTCCCATTTTATATATATCATCGTTCGTTTGCCTTACTTTAGTTCTTTTGTGTTTTTTTCGAGATATTTACTTCGCTTATTCTTATGTTTTGATTAACGCTCCCCCCTGCCCGAGCACACACAACTCCAAACACTCCGGTAACGCCGGGTACCCCCGATGTTCGCTTTCTGTGTTTGTCTTAGAAAGGCTTTTTTTCAGAGTAGCGCTCGGTCGGCTCGCAACTTCTTGAAACTTTATATATCACATGTAAATCATAATATCCCCGAGTTAACAACGGCTCTCCCCTGTCTATTTAATTTGATCGACTTCGGGAAGATAAATATTTAACAGTTTTCGCTCGGAGCATGTTGACTAGGCTTTCTACTATAATAAAAGCGACACATATTCTGGCGGCATTTTTCCGGTCGCCATCGCCGAAAATGTCAGAAAGCAATCAGCTTTGATCAATGTGGAAATATTTTCTTTATATCAGACAATTGCTATTAAAATTGGACAAGGGGAGCTTATCCCCCCCCCACAGATCTTGGGAAAATAAAAATAAAAACCCCGCAGTCAAAGTTGATCTCATAAAGATATTAAAACCTGCAACGGCAAATTCGAAATAATTAAATAAATTATAACGGATTTCCGTTAACATTTCGCGGTTGTCCAATGGTTAACGTCGCATGTCTTTGTTTGACACTTTAATTTCCAAATTTGCCTCAATGCTTCGGGTTCGATCCTCATACTCACCTACCAACATTGTTTTTTATTTTACCTCCAAATCTACGGGCAAGGCCGGGTACGCCCATAAGTATATATATATATATATATATATATATATATATATATATATATATATATATATATATATATAAATATATATATAAAAGCGAAAATGTATGTATATATGTATGTATGCATGTGTATTCGCTTTTTCTGTATGTCAAGGCTTTTTTCAGAGAAGCGGCCGCTCGCTTCACACCTTTTTAAAACTTTTTATATCACATATAAATCGTAATATCTCACAGTAAACAACGAATCTCGCCTGTCTATTTAATTTGCTCGATTTCGGGCAGATAAATATTCAATATTTGTCGCTCGCCGCATGTGGGTTAGTCTTTTTCCTATAACATCTTTGGGGGGAGCGTTCAGCAGTAAATGAAATCCTGCAGGTGGGTTTCACGCATAGAGATAGGGCGTGGGGGGGGAGCCGCCTTCTCATCGGGATCTGATTTTGTATTTTAAACACCAACTTAAAATCAAAATCAGATGCGATAGAAGGAGGTTATCTCGCTCACAGTTTAGTAGGAGGTGGATTCACACCGCTAGTTTATGTGCGTTCGTGCGAAACAGGCTTGAGTACGTGTTCCCTGCTTAGGCATGGCACACGCCGACCGGATAAACAACCCCCAGACAAAAGCAAGATAATCCCGTAGTGGATCAGTCCCTTAGCTAGTTGGTATAAATGAGGTCCATGCCCCCAACCTTTATTTTAGGTGTTAGAATACTTCCAAAGAAGCCCAGTCCTGATAAAATTTATTTTAGCCCAAACCTGTCCCAATGGTATTTTTCTTGGAGGTCACCGAATATCCCCCCCTTTATTTTGTCACTAGTTGTGCCCATTCCCTCTTAGGAAGTGCTCCCTTGTTTTCGGCTGATACCGGAAAACAGGAAGCATTTCAAAATTAAATAGGTAAGGGTGGGTCCTGATTAACACATTCATCGCTTAACGTTTTATTTGGTTCATTTATTTTTTATTACTGTTATTTTTCTTTATTTTGGGGTGTTTTAAGGCTCTCATTACCCCCGCCCATCACCCGCATATATCATACGCATCACAATTTCACCCCTCATATATCATACGCATCACCCTCATTGTTTCATTGTAAAATAAATCGTTGTTAAAAAAAATTCATTGTAAATATTGTTCATATCATCGGGGTTTGAAGTAGATCAAACCCCTTGAGTGCATGTGGTATTGTGGTGACTGCAACTAGTTATAGGGAATAGATCAAGCTGACACCCCTCGACCCCCATTCTTCTCCCCCCACACACCCTTTTTGGCCTCATGCCACATTTATAAAGACTCGTTGCATATTTTATTTAATTTTAACTTAAAAATTTTGTAAAGTCTGTAATTTTTCTTTCTAAATAAATACATGAATGAAATCCCGCAGTCAAACGTGGCCTCATTAACTCATTAAAACGGACACCTTCTAAATCCTGTTAATTAAATAAATTCAAACGTGATTCCGTTAGCATCTCGCGGTGGGGTAATGGTGAACGTCGCACGTTTTTTTTGTCACATTTTAATTTACAAATTTGCCTCAAGGGTTCGGGTTCGATCCTGATACATACTTTTTGTTTTGACCCCACACACACCTCCAAACACCCGGGCAATACATAAGCAAAGATGTGTGTATGTTTGTATGTATGTATGTGTTTGTATGTCTCGCAAAAACTTCCGCCATGAGTCACGGATTTTCGTCAGATAGACATCATTTTAAATTCCGACCTCCGCCCGACAAATATCGAAAAATTGGCACAAAACATTATTTTCTTCACCCCAAAATCATCAGTTTTGTACAGAGAGGGGATCCGAAAAAATCGTGTTTTAATTTTTTCTGCTCCTACTACTACGACAATCACCTCATGTTTGACCTAGAAAACGTTGACGTTAATTTAAAACCACCGGCGAGTGTTTAAACAATTTTTATCGGTATTCAGCTGTATGCCTCTTTGGCGTAGGGGTAACGTGTCGGACATTTTTCCCGCTTTAGCCTCGATGTTTCGGGTTCGAGCCTGCCTTCTTACCAAAACTTTTATTTACACTTTTTCCCCTTTTTTTACGTTTGTTCGCTGTCTTGCTTTGTATTGTTTTTTCTAATTTTTCTTAACATCGTCTTTTTTATAATATTAAAACAGGGCCACCCTCTCCTACATACACACCGCCAAATCCCCGGGCAACGTAAGTATATATATATATATATATATATATATATATATATATATATATATATATATATATATATATATATATAAAAGCGAAAATATGGGTATGTATGTGTGTTTGTATGTTTGTATGTGTGTTTGTGTGTCCGCGCAAAACATTCGACGGACACGACGAAAATTCACGAACACGGTATCATATTGAATCTCCATCTTTCGCTCGACAAATATCGAGAAATTGGCTAAAAACCTTCATTTTTTCACCCCGAAATAGACAATTTTCGACAGGGGAGGGGTCAACAAAAACGGTCCTCTCGTGACGACGACCGGTTTTACGCATGCGTCACATTACGCCATGACCTGATTTAATTTAAATGTTGAAAAACTGGTTAAGTTTAATGCACGTCGCGTTAGCTCAGTTGGTTAGTGCGTCGGTTCGTTATCTAAACGTTTTGGATTCGATTCATGGTGTAAGATGTCTTCTTTTCGATTTATTTTTAAATTTAAATATTGAACAAGTGTTATTTAACCCATTTTTTATGTAACGTTCGTTTTTCTGGGTTTTTACTTCGCTTATCAACCCCCGACCACACACCAAAAAACACCCGGGTACCCATGGATTTTTTAAATATTAATATCGAAACAGGCTTATTTAAGCCATTTTTCACGTGTTCGTTTTTCTGTTTTCTTTTGTGTTTTTTTCGATTTTTACATTTAACATCCTTCTGTTTGCCTTACGTTGGTTTTTTTGTGTTTTATCGATGTTTTGATACCCCCTCCGCTTAATTATAACGTTCGTTTTTTATGTTTTCTTTTTTTTTTACTTGCTTGTAACAAACAAGCCTGGTCAATGGCCTCATGTGCTGAATAGTTATTGCTTACGTCGTGGTCGTCGTTGTCATTGTGATCGTAACGCTCTACAACTTCCCTGCACGCACCTGTCAATTTGGTTTTTACTGAAATAACTTCAAACACTTATAAGTAACTTATTCTGGCTGGCCGATTTTATTTTTAAACTTAGCTTTAAGGCTTAGGGTTCGATACTATCCCCCGGTTTCCGTTTTATTTAACAGCTCACACACATACAAACACCCGGGCAACGCCGGGTACTCCCGCTACTCTATATATACAAAAGCCAAAATATGTGTATGTATGTGTGTTTCTATGTTTGTATGTGTGTTGTGTGTCCGCTAAAAACGTTCGACAGCCACGAGGAAAATGCACAAACTCGACGAAAAATAACGAAACATTGGCCCAAAACGTCCATCTTTTTCACCCCGAAATCGACAATTTTAGACAGGTAGGGCTAAACAAAAACGGTCTTTTCGTGACGACAACCGGTTCTACGCATGCGTAAGATGACGCCATGACATTATTTACTTTAAATAATTGAAAAAGTGACTAAATTTCATGTATGGCGCGTTAGCTCAGTTGGTTAGCGTGTTGGTTTTGTATCCACACGTTCGAATCGTGGTATGACATGTCTGTTTTATTCGATTTTTTAAATTTAAATATTCAACCACTGTTACTTAAGCTATTTTTCACGTAACGTTCGTTTTTCTCTTGTTTTTTTTTTTTTTTTACTTCGCTTATCCACCCCCGACACACACACAAAAACACCCGGGTACCCACCGATTTTTTTAATTTAATGTCGAAACAGGCTTATTTAAGCCATTTTCCACGTGTTCGTTTTTCCTTTTTTTCTTTTTATGATCTTTACAGTTAACAGCGTTAGTTTGCCTTACGTTAGTTTTTTTTTTGTTTGTGTTTTTTTCTCGATATTTAGATTAATCCCCCGCTTAACTTTTAACGTTCGTTTTCATGTTTTCTTTTTTTACTTCGCTTATAAGAAACAAGCCCGGTTATTGACCTCATTTGCTGAATAGCTATTGCTTATTTTTTACTTTTGAGACATTGTGTTGAACAAAGATGGCGGCGTAGTTCAGATCAGTAACTTAGATGGCGACCAAGAATAAATCCGGTCCGTGGCGTAGTTTACCTCTTAAGTTCTGAGATATTATGTTGAACAAAAATGTAGTTCAGATCAGTAACCAAGATGTCGGTGAAGAATTAAATGCGGTCCGTGACGTAGCAAAGGGCGAACTGATTGAATCCCAAATAAGACAATTTTTATAATAATTTTGCGACGTTTTCATTGGTTGTTTAGCACAACTGTTGGTTATAAAAATTATTGGCGAATCAATTCGTCTCATACCCCCATCACTTCGGCTGATGGGGAAGGTTTCTTAGCGGCTTCGGCTGCGTGGAGAAACGGTAGTACAAGTTAAGGATCCGTTACTTGACACTTAGCCCAACAGGTAAGGGGCCGAGAACCGGTCCAGCACCTGTTGGACTGAGGTACGCCGCCTGGGTAATACATAGGAGGTCCACCCTCCCAGGCCTTGCCACCGGGCTTTCCGGTGAGGCAGGTTTATTGCTTGCTGCCTGAGGCGCCCGACCGGGGAATGCCGACGGGGTTACTCAGACAATTTTTAAAATTGCAGGAGTGCCCCTTCTTTAGGGGAGCCTGCAGTGTTTCAACTTTCCGGCCTTGTGCCTCATATTGCTGATGTGGGCTGCAATTAAATATATACCCCCATCACAAGTCAAGCACATTTTACACGCACCCTTTTTGTATATAATGGAAAAATCCTTTCGGATTCAATTTTGGTTTCACTTGAGAAAAGTATAGAAAATAAATAAATAAAAATAAATGAACAAAAAAAAAAAACTAATAAAATAAATGTTTTTTTTTGGGGTTTTCTTTTTCTTCTGGTTTTATGGGAATTTGTCTTTATTCTCATCGGTCAAAAAGAATTAATATATTGGTATAATGTGTGCAAAAAGAAGCCAATTTTTGGATACATGTAAAAATAAACACTTTACATGTATATATATATATATATATATATATATATATATATATATATATATAAACATACAAATAGAATACTTTTCAAATACACATAAACATATGCACAAAAATTCACAAATATACATTTTTTTTTTCGTTTTAACAAATGTTTGCCAAAAAATAAGAGATACAAAAATAATTATTTTAAAATAGGAAGTTTACAAAAGGGTTTTAACAAGTGTTTTTTTTGTAACAAAAACTGGAAACATTATGTTAGGTATTAATTGGTTAATTTGGTTAGTGCGGTGAAATGGTCGCAGTTTAAGGTCGTGGCCGGGAAAATTTATAATTTTTTTTTTGGGGGGGGGTGATTTTAACTGTTCATGCTTCACATTTTGAGGTTCTGAAAAGAGATTTTTTCATAATTAGATTCCAAAAAGTTCGGTTATAAAGCTCTTAATTTTATTATTTTTATAGGTTTAGTGAAAATGTCGCCTATATTATTCTCAGACGTCACATAATTAAGAGTAATAGATTTTTTTCTTATTTCATCTCTTATAAAATGATATCTGATATCAATATGCTTCTACCTTTTATGAATAATAGAATTATTTGCTAATAAGATACTGCTCTGATTATCACAATAAATTACTATAGGTTTTTTTTTACTTAGATCTGGTTTTAAAATAGATTTTAGAAGGGTGTTCAGAAAAAAGTGCCTCTTGTGCAGAACGAGTACGAGCCACATATTCTGCTTCACAAGTAGAAAGGTCAACAATTTGTTGTTTTTTAGTTTTCCAGAGATCATAGGTCCAGTCTTTTTCAGTCTAAAACAATACCCCACTATACTCTTTCTATCCTCAGAGTTAGCCCAATCTGAATCCGAAAAGCCTTCTAAATTTAGAGGATATGTGAATTTTTTAAATCTTAAAGATTGATACTTGGTTTCTTTTTAGGTAACGAAGGATTTGTTTTGCCCGATTAAGGTATTTAAATTGTCGGTTTCGATAAGTTTTGAGATATATTTGTTACACTGGAACATATGTCAGGCCTTGTTGCGGTCATCAAGTAGATGAGGTTTCCTACCATTTCCCTGTATATTCGGTTATCTATGAATTTTGTTTCGGTCCCTATATTTTTATTTATGTTTATTTCGACGGGAGTCGAACGCGGCTTACAATCTTTCATTCCGAACTTGAGCAGAATGTTGTCAATGTATCGTGATTGGTTCATTGTTATAGTTTCATTTTCACGGGTAAATTTTATACTGAGGAACCATGACAGTAATCCAAGATCGGCCATTTTAAATTGTTTATTTAATTCATTTTTAACATCTCTTAAAGTGTTGTCACAGTTTGAGGCGAGTAATATATCGTCAACCCAAAAAAACAAAATCAACAATTTATTACCTACATTTTTGGTATACATGCACACGTCTACAGGACATTGTTTGAATTCCTGTTCTATTAAATAATTATGGAGTGTTAAATTCCAATTGTGTGCACATTGTTTTAGTCTATATATCGATTTATTTAATTTCCACACCCAATTTTTATTTTTCATTTTAAACACCTCTGGAGGGTAAATGTAGATTTCACAGTCAGTCGGAGCATTTAAATAAGCATGTATACATCCATTTGATATATTTTTAAATTGCATTGAGTGGCAAGTTGTAATGAAATTCTAATTGTCGTTATATTTGTCGTTGGTGAAAATGTTGCACAATATTCCACTCCAGGAATTTGTGAGAAACCTTTTGCCACAAATGTTGCTTTAAAAGTTTCACTACCAGAAGTTGTGATTTTGTTGGAAAAAAAACCCGCGTGAATAAATTATAGTTTTATCTGTTGGTTTTTCCACTATTTCCTATGTGTTATTTTCAGATAAAGCTTTCAATTCGAATAACATAACTTGTTCCCATTCTCGGTGATTTTGTGAATTAATCACATCATTATAATTTCCGGTGCGCTGTTCAACGAATAACAGTAATCCACAGCTCAATCTTGTATCTTTTCAATTTGTAAGAAGTCTGGCCTTTTTCGCTCCCTTATTGGATATCGACGTGTCTGGTTACTGTTTTCGTCAGAAGTACTGTAATTGTCGTTGTTATTAATATTTTCATTGTGATCGATTAAGATGCTAGGCACTGTTTCACGTTTTGCATTCACTCGATCGCCATTTTTTAAATTTAATGTATCATTGAATTTTTCACATCTAACCCTTTTCATGGCATTTTGTGCTGCAAAGTAGATTAAGTATGCCGGACTATTTTTATCGTAACCTACGAAAGTACCTTTTTCGCTTTTAGTATTTAGTTTACTGGTGTTTTCTACACAGCAAAAGAATCAGAACCAAATAGATGCATTCTATTCATTTTAGGTTTTATACCGCAAAACGCTTCATGCAGCGTTTTTCCTAGCTTCTTATTGAACGATCTATTTCTTATATATGTTGCTGCCATTAAAGCGTATGACCATAAACTATGCGCTAATTTCGATTCGATAAATAGGCATCTTGTCATCTCAAAAAGAGTTCGCCATGCCCTTTCAGCTGTGCCATTTTGGAAGAGGGAGTACGACGCCGATTTCTCGTGTTTAATACGGTGGTTAATTAATAGAAGTTCAAAGTCTTTACTAGTAAATTCAGTCCCATTGTCTTAGCGAATACATTTTACTGAACCGTACAGGGCAACATCAGCTAAATATTTCTTAGTGGCGAGGATAGTGTCGGATTTGTTTTTTAGAAAATAAGCCATAATTAAACCGGAAAAATCATCGATAAAGTTCAAAACGTACCTTAGATTGTTTCTCCTCATCGGGCTGATCGGACCTGTCATGTCACAATGCACAAGTGAGAGAATTTTCGTAGCTTTTTGTCTGGCGTTCGGCTTATATCTTTTGTCATTTTCCCCTCTGCACAGCCATCACAATTGGGGAGATCGTCTGAAGGTATTATTTTCATGCCTTCGACTACATTTGGTAATTTTTTAATATCAGCTGTATTGCAGTGTCCTAGAATTTTATGCCAGTTTTCCAAGTTGTGACAGGCTGTTTTTGAGGGAACCATACTTTTAAAATAATATAGTCAGCCATTTTCTTTAATGTCAAATACATTTCCATTGAGGTATGTCAATTTTGATGTATTTTGGCCAAATTGTATATTCGCGTCTTGTTTAATTGCAGCCTGCACGGAAAATATGTCTTGCTTAAATGTAGGTATGAATAGAGCATTTTTTTAGAATACAGTTACAGATTTTGCCTTTATTATTTTTTAGGTATATTTTAGCATCGTCTTTTTTCAAGACCATAGCATTTATTTGACTACCGTCGGCAAGTTCGACAAAATGACTTTGAGGATTAAAGTTTGAATCAAAATTAATAAAATCAGATTCCTTGGTGATAACGTGCGCTGTAGCACCACAGTCTACAATGAGATGTTTACCGTTTGTGGTAGTGTCAAAATTACATGTGAATAGAAATGTGTGTTCTTCCTCAAAGATCTCAACGTTTTTTACGGAGTCCATTTTAGAGCGTTTATATCGGCATTGGAAACTGCTGTGGTTGGGTCGTCCACAATTATAGCAGATAATGTTATTCTTTTTCTTGGGAAAATTACTTTTGGAGAATATGTTGCGGTGAGGTGCGTAATTTGGTGGTGTCTGCGTTCGAGAAACATTTTTGAACTTCATAATATTGCTGGAGTTATTATTGTCCACGAGCATACGATTAGTCTCTTCGTAACTGCGCAATGTCACTTTAAATTCGCTAAACTTCATGGGTTTGTCTTTCTGAGTTATAACAGTTGTAAATGGTTTAAAATCGGCTGGAAGTTGCTTACGGGTCATTGATATCATCAAGCTATCGCTTATTATTTCAGCTGAGAGTTGTAAGGCATTGGCGTTTGTTTCTGCCCTCATGACGTAGTCGGTAATCGTTTCATCCTCGTTACGTTTCAAAGACGTTAATTCTGTATATAGGGCTATTATTTTCGGTTTCCCTTTGATAAATAATGTTTTCGTAATATGTTCAATGCTTTCATTCCCTAATCCAATGGGTCTCTTATAATCGGAGACAAACTTCTATCGTCTACACACTGAATCAGTTCTGCAAAAACAGTCGCGTTTTTTTCGAGAAATTCGGGGTCGTTTGGATTCTCTGTTGTAGATTGTATGACTTTGTGTAGTTATCGAAACCTTAGATATCCCAGTAATTTTATCTGCCACCATTCGAATGTAGATTCCGATCCGTCAAAGTTCTGGTTCTCTCCAGAATGTGTTGCTGCTATCGCGCACAGAAATCACTTTTTTCCATAGCTACCAACGTAATAGATGCACTGAGACTTAAGCTGCTTTCAGGACTGCCAGCAACCACTGTAAAAGAGTAATAAAAAAATGCAAGAGAGCTATATGCCCAGTCTGTTAAATCAAAGGTAGCTGATCAACGGCTTGGTTCCCACCAGTTTTGGCAAATAACAAATAGGATCCTGAACAGAAGTATGCGTTCTATCCCAACCATTATCAATGGACCAAAGGTCATCTCGTCAGCCTCAGACAAGACCAAACTATTTGCAAAGAACTTTGCAGCTAATTCTACCCTATGTGACGAAGGCCATCGACTCCCCATATTTCCTCCTATAAAACAGAACAAGCTAGGTAACATACAAATATCCGTGCATGAGGTCGCGAAGCTAATCAAAAACCTAGATTCCAGTAAAGCAACTGGTCCTGACGGCATCCCAATTATAGTGTGAAAAAAGCTTCAACCAGAACTTGCTCCCATACTTACGAAACTATTTAAGCGCTGCCTTTAGGAGAAGTGTTTCCGACTCCCTGGAAGACCTCATCAGTTTGCCCTGTATTTAAGAATTCAGGTAATTAGTCATCTCCCTCTCAGTACAGAGCAATACGTCTCCTGTGTGTTATGAGTAAGTTGCTGGAATCCATATTAAAAAGAGAAATAGACAACCACCTCAGCAGGAATAACCTTCTTAGTGACACACAATATGGTTTCCGTACTGTAAGATCTACCGCAGATTTTCTGGCGGTTATATCTCACAGCAATAGGGAATCTCTTGAAAAAGGCTTCCTTTCTAGGGCAATTGCTCTTGACATATCAAAGGCCTTCGACAAGGTATGGCATAAGGGTCTACTTCAGAAGATCTCCAGCTACGATATAACTGGAAATGTTTTCTCAATCATTAAATCATTTCTCTCCGATAGGCTCATAAGAGTAGTGGTAGATGGACAAAAATCGGAGGCCTGCCAAATAAATGCTGGAGTTCCTCAGGGGTCAATCCTGGGACCAACTCTTTTCCTGATCATCAAAGGCTGTAAATGACAAAGTTCTCGCTGAATCTCTCCTCTGATCTCGAGCGCGTGGTTCAGTGGGGGAATATGTGGCTGGTTACCTTTAACGCATCCAAAACAAAACTCCTATCATTACATCATCAACGCTCTGATCCCCATCTGGCATTAATTGTGATGGATGGCGCTCGTCTTGGTGCGGCCCCGTGTTTCGACAAGCTTCTGGGTTTGACCTTTACTCCTGATCTGAAATGGAACACGTACATCAAGTCTGCTGCCAAGGACGCTGGAAAGATGGTGGGATCCTTCTACCGCTCCAGAAGATATCTCACTACTGATGCAATTCTCTATCTATATAAAAGCCACGTACGTCCAAGGATGGAATACTGTTGCCATATCTGGGCAGGAGCTGCTAAAAACAGCATATCCTGCCTTGACAGAGTACAAAATAGACTTTGTGGCTTAGTGGGGGATGCCCTTTTCTCTACCCTGCAACCTCTCCCCCACATAAGAGACGTTGCGAGCCTGTCCTTGTTTTATTGTTATTTCCATGGCAGGTGCTCGTCTGAACTCCAATCTCTGGTCCTCCCTCGCCAATCTTTCACGAACAACACCCGTCCAGCTGAATCCACTGTGATAAATTTCCCCCACTCTATATCTGTGCCTAAATCAAAACGCGGATTCCATGATCAAAGCTTCTTTCTTAGAACTGCACGCCTGTGGAACTCTGTTCCGTCTGCTAGCTTCCCACCGGATAACAACTTGGATGTCTTCAAGTCCAACGTTAACAAATTCCTAATGAACCGCCCCCTTAAGTAAACATTCATCAAATCTCCACACTAACGTAATGTACTTGCAATAACCCTTATCCCTGAGTGTCTTCCGTGCATTGATAAGTGGTGATCACTGCGTAAAAAAAAGAAAAGAAAATACGGTTGTTGGGCGCATAACCTGTTAAGTTTTGAGGCATGTGTTGAACAAAGATTGCGGCGTAGTTCAGATCAGTAACTTAGATGGCGACCAAGAATCAAATGCGGTCCGTGGCGTAGTTAACCTCTTAAGTTCTGAGATATTATGTTGAACAAAGATGGCGGCGTAGTTCAGATCAGTAACCAAGATGGCGGCGTAGTTCAGGGCAGTAACCAAGATGGCGGCGTAGTTCAGATCAGTAACCAAGATGTCGGTAAAGAATTAAATGCGGTCCGTGACGTAGCAAAGGGCGAACTGATTGAATCCAAAATTAGACAATTCTTATAATAATTTTGCGACGTTTTCATTGGTTGTTTAGCACAGTCGTTGATTATAAAAATGATTGGCGAATCCATTCGTCTCATACCCCCATCACAAGTAAAAAACATTTTATACTTACATCGTCGTCGTCGTCGTCGTCGTCGTCGTCGTCGCCGTCGTCGTCGTCATCGTCGTCGTCGTCGTCGTCATCGTCGTCGTCGTCGTCCTCGTCGTCGTCGTCGTAACGCTCTACGAATTCCTTTCGTGCACCTGTCAATACGTTTCTTACTTAAATAAATTCAAACACCTTTCAGTAAGTCAATCTGGCTGGTCTATTTTATTTTCAACCTTCGCCTCAGCGCTTCGGGTTCGATCCTTCCCCCCCCCGTTTTTATTTTTATTTAACTGCACATACACCTTTAAACACCCGGGCAACGCCGCCTACCCCCGCTAGTATATATATATAATAGCAAATGCGGTGCGCGCATTTTTGTATGTCTCGCAAAGGCTTTTTCGACGGCGGTCCCTAGGTCGATACTATCGTTTAGATGTGTTTATATACCCCCTAGATAATAATATTTAGCTTTAGTACCGCGGGTCGCGTCTAAATTTATTTACAGCGAAATTATTACTATTTTTGCTTCTCACGTGTTAATTCGGCATTTTCGCATAAAAAGCGAAACTAATTCACAGCTAAGGCATGTTCCCGGCAATCGCACAAGGGAACGTCCCGAAGCAATCAGCTTTGATCAATGTGAGGCTAAATTTCTTACATCAGACAATTGCTATTCAATGAGGATAATCCCCATTTTTATGGGGAGCTGGTTTCCCCCTCCACAAAATCTTGGGGGAAACAACCAGCAAAAGGTGGGTAAACAAACCCAAAAGCTCCCCCGCAGTAAAAGTTAACTCCACTAATTCTATTTTACCTCATTAATGACGTCCAAAAGAAGGAGCTGCGTTAACTTTTATTGCTGGTACGCGTCGATACTGTTATTAATACTAAAATAAATTCAAACGTGTTTCAGTTACTCTTTCTTGTTGGCTGAGCGGGAAACGTGTTAGGTTTATGCATCCTTTATTTTCCACCTTCGCCTCCAAACTTTAGGTTCAATCCTAACTACTTACCAAAACTGCTTTTTAAGCCCCCCCTCCAACACAAACCCGGTTAACGATATTTTTAAAGAAGTTTTAACATTGTTATTCTTTATAATATTTAAACAGTGTTGTTACTTCTCTTACTCTTCTGTTTTGATTACCCCTTGCCCGATACACACACACCTCTAAACACCTGCGCAACGCCGGGTAACCCCGCTAGTATATACACACATATATATATATATATATGCATATATATATATATATATATATATATATAAGAGAAAAAATGTGTGCATGTGTATATGTATGTATGTATGTATATATTGAAAAAAAAAGTTCAAGCGTCTTTAAATAACTTTCAGTTGGACTGTCTTGTCAATTTGTACATTGTTTTGTTTGGAAAATTATATGCGGGTCTGTTAATTTTATCTTCATGTGTTGCAAAAAATGAGTTTGAATCAAACTTTATTTTTAAAAAAAAGGAGGAAAATCCAGGCGGGAGGGGGGTCAAAAGTTGTCCAATCGCTTATCACTTGCTTACTATTTATGACTTTTGGACTATTTATTCGTGTGTATTTTGCATGTGTGTGTGTACGTATGTGTGTGTATATGCGTATATGTGTGCCTCTATGTGATTACGGTTGTATGTTTGTGCGCATGCACACGTATGTTGGCGTATGTCTATGTACGCATGTGTTTATTTCCATGTGTATGCGGGGTGAAGGGGGCTCCCGTAAGCCGTTGTGAAGGCAACCCCTCTAGGAGAAGCAAATCTCTGAATTAAAAAACAAAGCAGGAGACCAGTACCCGCATTAAGCTGGTTTGCAGTTTGACTTGTTACTAGTTATCTTGCTCTTGCTTGTTGCTGGATGTCAACATTTTGAACCGAGAGAGATTTAGCTGTTGTACAAAGCTAAAACTCTGTAACACCATCAGGTACAGATACTCCCTCAGGCTATAAGAAAAAAATACGGTCTTATTGCGACGGAAAAGTTGTGACGCGTGTAGGTCTGAAATGCTGGAAGCATGTAGTAATTGATCTGCCGTTATTATATGTACCTATATATATATATATATATATATATAAATATATATATATATAGGTGTATGTATGTTGATGCACATGTGTACGTGTGTATATCTATGTTTATATGTATGAATATATGTGTTTGTGTGCATGTATGTATATGGGCGTGTGTATGTGTATTTATGCATTTGTGTATGTATGCATATATATGTGTGTATGTGTGGGCATATATGTATCTGTGTATGAGTGCATATTTACGTGCATGTATGTATATGTAGGTAAGTGTATGTGTATATATGTATGTGCGTATGTGTACGTATGGATGTATGTATATATGTGTATGTATTTGTAGGTGTGTATGTATGTATATCTGTATGTATCAGTGCATATTTACATACGTGTATGTATATGTGGGTAAATGTGTGTATATATGTATGTGCGTATGTGTACTTATGGATGTATGTATGTGGATGTATGTGTATCTGTATGTGTGCATGTATGTTAGTATACGTATGTATGTGTATTCATGGTGTATGTTTACAGATATGTGTGTATCTGTATATATGCATATTTGCGTTTAAATATATATATATGTATGCATGCATGCCAATGACCGTCTCGTGTATGTTTATGTATAAGTATGTCTATGTATACATATGTGTAGTGTGTATGTATGTATGGATATATGTGGGTTATTTGTATGTGTGTATGTGCATATGTGTATGCATGCGTGCATGTATATATATATATATATTTATATATACCAGTGACCGTCTTCAGTGTCATGTTCTGCTTGTGCGTGTGAATTTTTTTTTTTTCGGCAGGATTAAAGTTAAGGTTATCTTCGGGCTCATGCACTTTTAGTACCTGAGGGAGTGGCACTCGTCTGACAAGACGTTGCAATCATCATGTATGTATGTATGTGTGTTTGTATGTCTTGCAAACACTTTCGACACAGAACACGGTTGTTCGGCAAATAGGTATCATTTTCAGGCCCGGACCTTCGCCCGACAAATATCGAACAATTGGCTCAAAACATTAATTCCTCTACCCATAACTAACCATTTTTTGTACAGAGATGGGGCAGCAAAAACCATCCTCTCATGACAAGATGGCTTCTACGCATGCGTATTTGACGTTGGAACATGATTTAGTTTAAATATAAAAAAAACGACCCAATTACCCCAACGTCGTCATAGCTCACTTTATTATAGGTCGGCATCCATTATCTGAAGGTTGTAAGCTCAAATCGTGGTGTGAGATAACTTTTTTCGATTTTTAAAACGTTCATATTGAAACAGAGTTATTTAAGCCATTTTCACGTTCTATATTTTCTTTGGTTTTTATTTTTCAGATTTTTTAAAGAAGTTTAAACGTTTATTGTTTTTTTTTCGATCACATTCGCGTTTGCTTATTTTGTTTTTGGTGTTCCGATTTTAAGAAATTTTAACATCGTTCGTGTGCCCTCCGTAGTTTTTTTTTTTTGTTGTTCTTCTTTTTCGATTTTTTTGAGTTTTAACATTTTTTTATATATAATATTTAAACAAGGTGATTACTTCGCTTATTCTTTTGTTTTGATGTCCCCCGCCCGATCATGCACACCTCTAAAAGCGCGGGCAACGCTGGGAAACTTCGCTAGTATATCAATAAAACAATTCGGGATTTAGTTTAGTAGTACATTGGATGTTGTGGAGTTAGTGTTTGAGTGATTGCCGAGGAAGGAAACAGGGATAGTTAAATAAATATGTATAAACGAAAATACATGAAAATGGCAAATTAAGCAAAATCTTTGTACAACTGCGGTACTAGTGGTGACGCGTACTAATCTCTCCGCGTGTCTGTCTCGGACTAATTGTTAAACCGACCCTCGTTACTCGAAAGTTACGTCGTAAACGGAGTAACATTTGCAATTGTTCGATATTCAAATTAGTAGGAGTGCGTCCTCACCATTTATTAACATTTATAAAGTGTTATTTCTAAGGAATTAAAAAAAATGGTTCCGTGGATTTAATAAACATTATTTTCCATAGTTTTATATCAACTGACCTTTATGAATTTTGCTGCGTTTCATTTGCGAATATGAATTGGTCTCTGATAGCAACTTTCCTAAATGTGTGCAATGGCATTAAACGAATAAAATGAATGCGTTAAACAGTGAAAAATTAGGAACACTGAGAGGAACTGAAAAGAATTGTATGCAATGCAGTTGAGCTGATTGGATTTGTGCTCGTTGGAATATATTTTCGGATAACTGATGGATTATGGCATGGCGATGCCGGGTTATTGGGATAATAACGAGGGTCCTATTTCTTGAATCGTGATGTCAATCCTGGTTGAAGAAAAGATTTGAAGTTATATATAAACAAATGTTTTTGTGAGTCAGAGCACAAAGTAGAGAACCGCCTACCAAACACGTGTTTGCGCATCCATTCCAATCATCTCTTATCTCACAGTTTTCTTTCACTCTCTATTACTTGCCACAAGCTATTTCTAAAATAAACGTTATTGTCTGAGAAACCTAAATTGTTATTTGTTATTGAAAGCACATCAGATGCAGTAAGCGTATATGTCACTTAGATAGATACAGAGAGAGTATGCAGTCGATTATACGAAAACCACGCAAAAAGAAATTATGCATACAATTTTCTAAGGTCACACATAATAGGAGAAAACATGTTCGACTGACAGAATAGCGACAGGTATAAAAGTGGGGGAATAATATTCTCATGTTTGCTAATCTTATATTCTGGTTTGAATATTTAAACATAATTGAAATAGATTTTATACGTCAACATAATTATGGATCCTTTCGAAGTAAAAATGTCATCAACATGGCCTACTTTTTTAATAATAATTAGGATGAACAATAAAAATCTGAAAAAGACAAGGTTTTATGCTAAATTACTAAGTAACTGGCGACACAACTATTGTGTCAATTGAAAGAATGTATTGATGAGGATATAGTATGACTTAATAACGATCCAAATCTAACCATTCGTTAACAATTCTGACTCCTTCTTCCGCAAATCAAGTCCTATCTGTCAGTTATTAATATTAAACGTTAGTCTGTCTTTATATATTTAAACGTCTTTCGAAGGTAACTACGCCCGTGCGTATTTATGATTACGAAAAAGCAAATTCATTTTTGTGAATTGTAACTTATATGTATGTGTATATATATATAAAAAAATTACACACGTATAATATATAATGTCACATGAATGCATAGTGATATTTTTTGCTTTATAATTTTAATTCAACTTCATATTTACTTATCATGGTGTTGTCCTGTTCTGCTACCTTCATCGGTTTTGAAACTGTATTTTCTTTTTGACAAAAGGATTTAATGCCAAAATTTCAAAAAAACATTAAGTCACGCTTTACTGATTGTTATGTGATGTTACATGCAACTTAGAAATATATAGATGCACGGTAGTATTTTCAAATGTTTGTCCATTTTTATTCACTTTACTCAAACCTTCCCATACATTGATATAAACTTCTAATGCATTAAGAAATATCTACCAGCAATGCTTCAAGCCAACTAGTTTTCTATATTATATATATATATATATATATATATATATATGTGTGTATATACATATATATATACACACATATATATATTAATATAAATGCATATATCTATAAATTTATATATATACATATATATATATATATATATATATATATAATGTATATGGGAACATATGAATGTGCATAAAATTATGTTGTAAATATAATCTTATATTTTTGCTCATATATTTTATGTTTGTTGCATTCATTATATTTTATGTTTGTTGCATTCATTATATATATATATATATATATATATACATATACATATATATATATATATATGTGTATAAAACTACTTAATTTACTCCCATAAAATTAATATACGAAAGTATAGATTTATGCGTAAACTTTAAGTATTTACTTCAAGTGCTCAATACGGAGGTAGAGCTAGTTAGTAATTTATAAAATATATATGGCGATTAAGCTACACTTAATATTCCGCGTTTTATCCACTCTAGGACTCCTCAGACTTATGCGTATAAGCCTGAGTAGTCCTAAAGTGGATGAAACGTGGAATATTCAGTGTAGCTTAATCGCCATATATATTTTATAAATTACTACATATATATATATATATATATATATATATATATATATATATATATATATATATTATATTATATTACATTATATTTGCACACCAAACAAGGCACATTGTCACTTTGGTTTAGGGGGCTACTATCAGGGGTAACATCTACTGGGGTACTATGTGAGGATTTTGACAGCAAAATATATGTTAACGTTACACTTGAACTTCTGCACGTCAGTAGATTTGGGGAAGCAGGGACCTGAAATGGAATTCCAAAGTCTAGCGGTTCTACGGAAGAAACTACTGGAGTAGAAATATATTTTACATCTAGGGATCTCTACTGTGGGGGTGAGATTTAGCTGCCTGTCTGGTTTGTTGAAGGTGTTTACGTCGTTTGGGCACAAGTGATTGCAGTTCGTCAGAGCATTCTCCATTCAAATACTTGTAGAACAGGAAGAAGGATTCAACGCTTCGTCGATGGGACAGAGCCTGAAGCTTAGAAGCCAGTTCAGGGCCTATCAGATTGGTGCGTCTCTTTTGAACCTTGTCAAGGAGCGAGAGACTCGTAGCAGATGCACCAGCCCAAATATGACAACAATACTCACTACATGGGCGAATGGTGTCCCTATAGAGATACAGGATACTTTCGGGTGATAGTAATTTTCTAGCACGGTAGAGAGGGTCTATCTTCTTTGCAGCGGCCCTGGCAATGCTTTCAATGTAATTGTTCCAGCTCATGTTTCCAAGGAGGTTTAAAGATGTACTCTCAGATAAAGAGTCGTTGGCCATTGCTATTGGTGGTAGAGAATGTTTCTTGTAATTATTGAAGGAAACTAGTTTAGACTTGGCGGTATTGAACGTGACTATCCCATTTTGTCCCCATTCCACTAGAGATTAGAGGTCATCATCTAGTGTTTCTGCCATTTCTTTAGATATGTGTTCATTTGTTTTTCTGTCGTACCTGTTATAGAGTGTGGTGTCATCAGCATATATACCCATCTCATAGGAAATTTTGTCGGGGAGGTCATTTATGAATATTAGGAACAACAGAAGTCCAAGGATAGAGTTCTAGTGCGGTCTCGCATTTATATCATATTGTTTAGATGTACGACCGTCGAGGACAACCTGGATTTTTCTCTTTAATGATTTAATTATGTTAAGTATTCTACCAGTGATACCGTATGATCTAATTTTCCGAAGGAGACCCTCATGCCATACCCTGTCAAAAGCGTTAGATATATCTAGAGGTACCGCTCTGCCCTCCCCGGCTTTGCCCAGTTAGTGGTATATATGTTCAGATATAATACATGTATATATATATATATATATATATATATATATATATATATATATATATATATATATTTAATATCTTTATTGATAAGAAACCTGAACACGTTATATTAATCTCATATAATTAAGAATACTTTCATATGATGTTGATTGATATCAGGCGAATATGAAATTTTGAATGAGATTTTATTATTCGGAAATTCCTTCCGTTTTTTTTGGAAAGTGGTTCAAGTTAATATGAATTGCTAGCTAGCCTGATAAAAATGAACCTATTAACTATTATGTTGTTTCCTGCTTACATTTACAAAAAAACTTCAAAAAAATCAAAATTATTTTGTTATATAGAAGTTAAACAGTTATTTCTTTTTTAGTAACATGTGAAGCTGCGGATTTAAAATTTAAGTTCGTATTGAGATCATTTATTCTCCTACGAATTGGGAATTGTTATTTTCGTATACTTCCCTCTTTACTTATTTACTAATAGTATTAATCAACATTTGATAGTCTTACAATTTATAAAGACTCAACAAAAACTACCTGGCATACACTACATATAAACAAACGCATTTTATTTGATCGCTTGCACAACGGTAACCTGCCTTCTATTATGAACATAAACAATATTGTTTTTCGACTATATATTTTCCCATGTTTTACTTTACATGTGCACATGTAATTATGTCAACCCCTTTAATTACTCATTTCTAATTGTTGAACTTTGTAAACTGACATTAAAGCCGTTCACTTTAGCTTACATGCACAGTTATTATTACATGAGATCAGTTTGCTGTTTGTACATTTATGCTTTATATAAATGTTAATTTCAACTGTATTTCTCCCGGTTTATGTTGGCCGTGCGGTTTGCTCCGTGTAGGTATAAAAGAATAATTAATCGTTTTACACGTATACATAGTAGCGTTTCATGCTTACGCAATGATCAGTACAGCCGGACATTTCTTACCTTTCGTAATATTAGAACGGAACCATTAATCCATGTTTGACTTCATTTACTAAGCCTTTACAATCGGTTGGTTGGTTGGTTGTTTTTGTTTTACGGCATATCAACCCTTTTCGGGTTATTTAATGCCGAATCCAAAGATTTTGAAGAAAAATATTTTTAATAGAATATATTTGTTTTTTCACGTCGGTTTCTATTTAACCCATAGTTGGGACCCTAACAGGTACTACCACTCCGGGTCAGAGTGGACCTGGGAGCAATGGTAATTAAAGGGTGGCTCCACACTCCCCAAAGCTCACAAGCTGGGGCCTCACCACTGGATATAGTTTAAGGTCATATCCAGGACCCCCATTGAGGGACTTTTACCCTGTGCAGGAGGGGGTAGTCGGCGTATTCTAATGCCCCACCGACAGGGCCCTTTACATTCGGTTCCCCGAAAATTGTCACAAGAATTAATAAATTTATCTTCTAATAACCGCTGAATTTGGGCACAGATATAAAACAATCTAGAGTGTTCGAACGATGGAAATCGTGAATGTCACAAAGCGCAGATTAACTGAGTCTTAGTTTATAGTTCCTAGACAATACTCATCTTTACGTATTTCGATAGGGCCATGGTAATCATCTCTACAATTATATAAATGCAAGATTGTCTCTGTGTAGGAGTGAATTTGTTCTTTATAGATTCCGAAACTGCTGAACAGATTTTCTTTAACATTTACAGAACTTTAGTGCATAAGCGTGGGAGTGAGCTTAGTCATTTTTTCTCAGAATACTCAATAAACGATAATCGAAATCGTTATTTTCAATTATCATCGGTAAAGCAATTTCTTTCATGTCGTCGCTTCGGAGCAATGATAGAACAACGGGCAATGAAAATTCTATAGTGGTTTATAAGACTTGAAAATTTACGTTATTTCTTGTTTTGTTTTTGTTTTCTAGTTTCATTTGCATGACGTAGTGTGTAGTTTCAATCCCCGCACGTAAATTCCTTAATATCTTTTTTTTTCGTTAATTGGAAAAATGTTTATATAAAAAATATAAAAGCAACATTAGGTTCTTTATAGTGTAATGTAGAAGACATATATTTTGGACTAAGTTACTGCAGGGAGGCATGTGAAGCTTCAGCCCGGGAGATTTCACGGATTTCAATGACAATAAAAATATAGGAGTCTGAAATATTCGTTGAACATTATTCAACCAGGGCAACGTCTAGTGATTTTATAAATTATACATATTTTTCTACCAACAGACTCTATTTGCAAAGTCTTCAACTCGAAGCCACCAAACTATTGCTAAGAGAAAGAATGAGTTTAATGCCTAACCAACAAGGGGTGGCCCAGGAACAAAACACGATTCAATATGATATTTTAATTTGTTTAGCGTTTGTATATATAATTATAGGGTCGAAATTTTTTTTAGTAAAAAATGTACTTAGGTGCAATCCGCTAGAATTAAAACCGAAACTGTAGCATTCAAACTGGTGACGTTAGCACTGTACAAACGTGATAGGCACATGAACTTATTAGATATTAAAACATTTAAATAAACAAAAATGTATGTCGAAAAAGTATAACGATTTTTTTTAAAATTTTGACGAGCTTAAAAAACTATTAAAGACCCATAAAAATCGGTCCGTAGAAAACCAACGCACCCCAGCGCCCTCTTTAACTTTTATTTTCGGAGGAGATAGAGTTTGACACTATGGACACGGACAGACATATAGCCGTTTATATATATGAGATAAACGCTTTATTAAACCATAGACAACCCGGAGTGTTGGAACGACATGAGTCATTTACATTGCATCAACGGTAATTGATAGTCTCTTAGTATATAATTCCCAGACAATGCCCATTGTAAAGTGTTTTGAAGGAACTTGATAATTATAATAAAATTAAAGTATATTTTTGCCTACAAGCATGAATGTATCATGTTTATGCAATCATCGCTGTAGAATTATAATCCGTGTTCGCCGCGGAACTTGAACACAACAACAAAACCACTTTCGGGTCTATTTACTAAGTAATTACCTTAAGGCAAGTAAACAATTTTGTTAGGAATAAAATGAAATGTATAAATAATAAAGTCTCAATTCAATATATTAGTAAAAAATAGTATACATATTTCTTTAATAATTTACAATATGTAATCAAGGTTCAATAATTTATAAGCATATATGCCAAAGACATTTCATTAAAACTAAGAAACGTGTTAAAGAAACCAATATAACTGTTTAATTAGTACAAACATAACACGATAACACCTCTCGTCATTGATAAACATGTTTTCTTATTTAATAAATTTTTAAATATTTTCTATGACTTGTTGTGCAGGTTGTTATTTAAAGCTAAAATGATGTAAGTACTTATGAAAATGTACATATTAGAAAGAAGAAATACTGGTATTACTTATGAATCTTATATCCTAATTCTGTGATAGTTATATTAAAAGGGAAATCGGATGTTGTCAATATTGTCGTTCATCCTATAGTAGCAGGCTGACTGACGTTGCCCGGTCGTTAAAGACGCATAACTATTATATTTTAATTCATATAGAAACTGAGACATATGTGAGTATTATGTTTTTCTAAATAACTCACTCTTTGTAAGTAAAAAAAAATACAAGTGTTGAGATCAAAACAAAAGCCCTAAGTAAGTGAGTCAAGTACGATATTTATTATGCCGGTCTCACACGATCTTTAAAAGTGTATTCAAGGCTACTTATATTTACCATAATTTATCTGTTAATTGAACAATTTACGCGCGCGTATTCTTGGAACAGTAAGCAAACATAAAAATGCGATGCCGTCACTCCACATACCAATTTATTTTATTTTGACCCCTTTAGCAATCTATTGTACAGAATGAAAACCGATTAAAAAGGTTTCCACATTTTTTAATATCCTATATGCCTAATGTTTAGTGCATAGATAAAAAAAAAAAATCTGTTGAGCATTTAGGTTGAGAAATGCTCACATCCACACCTACACATACACACACAACACACATAACACACACAACACACACACACACGCTCACTTTTATAGATGTATGGGCTGTAATCCCATTTCAAAATGCAGAACAAGTACAAACACTGCCACATCAAAATAAAAACTTCTAAGTAAATAAGAGTATAAAACAAGAACAAAATAGCAGTAAAAACATTGAATGAGATGGAGTCATTCAAGTCGTGTTCTAAAGTAATAATCTTAATTAAAGATTCTCATCGATGAGAATACGGAAGAGAATAACGATGAGGAAGAGACGTCCTCAAGGGAGACTGAGCTGCTCTCTGCGTTGCATTAGATTGGCAGTCGATAATTTGGGATGGAAAGAGAATTGCGTCGAAGAAAGAAAATAAGAGAGTCATCAAGTTACTCGAGTTCTGCTATTTTTTCTGTTCATATTGCTCTGCCTGAATTTCTTTTTTCACAGGTCTTGGATAGAAATAACGCAAAAAGAGATTGGATGACTGCCAAATATCTGCATTACATGCACTCGTAAGAAGAGAAAATAACGCGACACATAATGTAAGAAGGTTAAAATAACTCAGCAACAGGTCGGAAAACCGAGAAGCGTAGTTATTTAAAAAGGAATCAGATTTGGATCTATATTTATCTGTCTTAGTCGCATCATATTTATCTTGGTTATGCATTTGCGCAAATGTGTCTCCACTGGGGATAGTGGGTATTGTTTTCTAGTAAAATCCTACTGACACACCGGATCTTGTTTTATCTCACATGATAAGCATCGTTAACGTTGTACATTACCAGACGGGTGACTATTTTAAAATATACTGGTGTGGTATGTGCCCTTGGTTCATGTCAGCATTGTTTAAGTTATCACCGGATTCTCCTGTCACCGAGATCAGACAGTACAAAATCGTAATCGGGAAATGATCCGATAAAGGTTTGCGAAACACTTGCTTCACAATTGTACGTCTAGTCACATAATGTGTATCCTTTGTTAATATAGGCAGAAAGAAGACTACATTATGTAAGCCGTTGCACCAATCTGGCGTTGCCCGGCAGTATTAATTACATTTTATAATAAAAAGTAACCCTTTTTTAAAAAATCAATAAAATAGTTTGTGTTATTCACTGTGACAAGACCTCTCGTAATGTTGTTCTACATTCTCTTGAAAATACTATGTACTTTTATGTTCTATTTGTTTTAGGGTCTTGGTAAAGGTTGGCTTCAAAAATCCCCCACCATAGTTTATTCCTAATTGATTGTTAATTGAAGGAGTAATAAAAAATAATTAAGGTATATTTCTGTAAGATTATGGGGCACGTTCATCTTTTTAATATACATATTTATCGAAATTCCTTACCAATTCCTGCAACCTCCAGACGTCTCACAGAAACAATATATTCACCAATTCAAGTAGTTGATTTGTATATGGTATAGCCATCCATAAAATTACTTCCACATCGTATTTCATCCTAATCGTGCTACAACCCCATAATTCCTGACCTTGGTTCGAAATGGTGTCGTAATCAGTTCACCAACAGCCGGGTAAGTCGGTGATCAAGAATGTGAAATCAAATTTTCATAATTCACTTAGGATATACACAAACTGAATTTCGTTAGCGCAAATATATTGTCGTAGATCAGCACTTCGACATCAGTTTACAAACTCAACTCGAGTAAACCAAAGAAGATGTGAATAGTTCGTTGGCAGCATCTTACGTAATAAACCTACTTTAAATTTCCTGTATAATGACATTTAGTCCGCCCATCTAGTCAGCAAACTTATATAATATTCGAGTAGAACTATTTGATTATCTGTTTTCTGTCTATCTATATATCGATCTATATATCTAAATATTTATCTATCTGTCTATATATCTATCTATATAAGTATCTACTAATCGACTAATCTAGCGACGAGTGTACAACAGAGTTTTGGATGCTTAGGTTTTAACAGGTTGTCAAACTTTGTCAAACTCTGTGTCCGGTCAGTTTGCACCGGAAGTTTCCGAACGGGGACGTACGTGACGTGTCCAGTGCGACGTGTTCTGGTTTACACAGGCGTAGTTGGAGGGTGGTCCGAGATGCTGAAAAAGACGGATGGACTAAACGAGTCTCCCCTCAGAAGGGAGACAGAGAAAATCCTACAAGCACAGAACCCATCAATCACGCTATTCTGCTATGACGAATACTTGGGAGTGGATATAGTATATACAATTCTACACAGTCTTGGTCTAGAAAACAGGTCCGCCTCCCGGAAACAACTAACATAAATAGGTCTGCCATCATATGTATATGTGTATATGTCATCATGTGTATATCTATATATATACTATCATGTGTATATATATATATATGTTCTGACACACAAGCACCAAAATAAGTAAACGAGTCACGAGCAGTTAAAATGAGTATGATACAGATAGCTATGCACATGTATAGAGCATACGTTTATTTGTCATCGTCTTTATACGCTCATACAGACACCCCTGTCGTCATTCGTATTTTGCTTGTCACTTGAAATTCGGATTATTGTCGAAGCGGCAATAAGGAACGGTTTTTCGAAATAGTAAATGCATCTTACTTCAGGTCATGGTTTCCCAATAGGGGGGGGCGTTCCGAAATTTAGCCAACTTTATTGTATAGGGGGTCCCTGAAATCCCTTAGGGAGGCACCGAAAGACAGAGATTTTGGTAACATTATTACGTGTTTCTTAACTTGTTACTGATCATTAACAACAATCTGCACATCGATCGGTAATTCATGTGATTATGATTTTTAGTTTTTAATTAATTATTTTATTAGTAGTTTTTATTGATTATTGGTATGGATCCATTAATTGACCCACTTGATTTATAATTGCTATTGTATCATTAGATCAGCAGTGGAGAATTTTATTGAATAAACTATATGAATAGTAATTTAGTGTTTTAACTTTTAATTGTGTACTACCACTTCTCCTAACATCATTATGTCATGGTGCATGTAGAGAGGGGCACGCTAGAACGTATCCAAGTGTATTAAGAGGACGTTTGCCGAAAAATATTGGGAAACTCCGCTTTAGATTCAACATAATTTCGCACGAAACCAATGACACTAAATTTTGTGAGGATGCAAGAGACTATTTATACAATTTCAGATCATTAGCTGCAACAAGTTTCCTTATCTTGGACACAGATAGTTAAAGAAGTAAATGTGAAACAGCGAATATAACCGCATACGAGAGCAGATAAAGCAGTCACGTTGAATTCCATTGCTGGAAATCTTAATGATGATATGATAATATTATTATTAATTATTATTAATTTACACTTTACTTTAAAACTGTGAGACTGTAATGACAATGAAAATAAAGTTGAACGTCTTATATTTCTTTATCGATATGAACTCTCGTGAATAATTTTTTAAACAAGTTATTTGTATAGCAAATGTTATCAAAACTGGAAAGTGTGGTTAATCTACGGGGTTCTAAAATTATAAACCGACTTGTTTTTCTGAAACATTTTTTCCGATCAACCATGTATCTTAAAATTACATATATTTAAGTTACTAAAATTTTAAGGAAATATGCTTTAGTTGTAAAAGAAATATTTCATATTAATAAGTAATTAATAAATACGCAAAATAAACTTTATTATAACATAAAATATATAAAATATTACCTAATATATTGCATAGAGATAACTCTAGTTTGTGTTTGTTAAGTTTTCTTTAAATTAAGTTTATTTATTTTTGCTAATAACATTCATTTTTCGCCCGTTCCAGCAATTAGGTTTTAACTATGCCATTTTGATGCAAGTATTACTGTAACTTCACCCAGGTTAACAAACAGGGCACACCCATTATGCTGCTATTATTGTTACGTTACCAAGGTAACAACACGGGACCCACCCATTATACTGGTATGATTGTAACGTTACCCAGGTTAAAACACGGAACCCACCCATTATGCTGCTATTATTATTACGTTACCAAGGTAACAACACGGGACCCACCCATTATACTGGTATTATTGTAACGTTACCCAGGTTAGCACACGGGACCCACCCATTATGCTGCTATTATTGTAACGTTGGTCAGGTTAACACACGAGACAAACTCATTATGCTGATATTATTGTAACGTTACCCCGCTAACACACGGGACCCACCATTATGCTGGTATTATTGTAACGTTACCCAGGTAAACACACGGGTCCAACCCATTATAGTGGTATTATTGTAACGTTACCAATGTTTAAACACGTGATCAACGCATTGTGCTGGTCATATCTTAACGTTACCCAGGTTAACACAAGGGTCCCACCAATTATAGTGGTATTATTATAGCAGCATAATGGGTGGGTCACGTGTGTGAACCTGGTTAACGTTACAATAATAGCGGCATAATAAGAGGGCCCTGTGTGTTAACCTGGGTAACGTTACAATAATAGCAGTATAATGGGTGGGGCATGTGTGTTAACCTTGGTAACGTTGCAACAATAGCAGCATAATCGGTGTGTCCAGTGTGTTTACTTTGGTAACGTTACAATAATACCAGTATAATAGGTGGGTGCAGTGTGTTAACCTGGGTAACATTACATTAATACAAGTATAATGGTTTGGTCCTGTGTGTTTACCTGGCTAACGTTACAAAATTACCAGCATAAGGGGTGGGTCACGTGTGTTAACCGGGGTAACGTTAAAATAATAGAAGCATAATCGGTGGGCCCCGTGTGTAAACCTTGGTAACGTTACAATAATATCAGTATAATAGGTGGAAACCGTGTGTAAACCTGGGTGACGTAACAATAATGCCAGTACAGTTAGTGCGTCCGTATGTTAACCTTGGTAACGTTAACATAAGACCAGCATAATGGGTTGTTCACGTGTGTTAACCTGGGTAACGTTACAATCATACCAGTATAATGAGTGGGTCTCGTGTGTTAACCTGGGGTACGTTACACTAATGCCAGTATAATGGGTGCGCTCCGTGTGTAAACCTTGCTTACGTTACAATAATACCAGAATAATAGGTGGTTTACGTGTTAACCTTTGTAACGTTACAATAATAACAGTATAATGTGTAGGTCAAGTGTGTTATCGGGGGTTACGTTACAATAATACCAGTATAATGGGTCGGTGACGTGTTAACCAGGGTAACGTTAAAATAATACAAGCATAATGGGTGGGTCACGTGTGTTAAACTGGATAATGTTACAACAATACCACTATAATGGGTTGTTCCGTGTGTTAACCTTAGTAAAGTTACAATAATACAACTACAATGGGATGGCCCTGTGTATTAACCTGGGTAATATTACAATAATACCAGTATAATGGGTGGACCACGTGTGTTAACCTGGGTAACTTTAAATAATAGCAGCATAATGGGTGTGTCACGTGTGTTAAACTTGGTAACGTTTACATAATAGCAGCATAATCGGTTGGGCCCGTGTGTTAACTTTGGTAACGTTACAATAATACCAGTAGAATTGGTGGGTCTGCTGTGTTAACCTGGGTAACGTTACAATAATACCAGTATAATTGTTGAGTCTTGTGTATTTACCTGGGATACGTTACAATAATACCAGTATAATGGGTGGGTGACGAGTCTTAACCTGGGTAACGTTACAAAAATACAAGCATAATGGGGATCACGTTTTTTTAACTTTCGTAACGTTACAATAATACCAGTAAATTGGGTGGGTATCGTGTCTTAACCTGGGTAACGTTACAATAATACCAGCATAATGAGTGGGTCCCGTGTGTTAGCCGGGTACGTTACAATAATACCAGTATAATGGGTTGGTTCCGTGTGTTAACCTTGGTAACGTTACAGTAATACCAGCATATTGTGTGGGTCACGGGTGTTAACCAAGGTAGCGTTACAATATTACCAGAGTAATGGGTGGATCACGTGTGTTAACCTGGTAACGTTGCAGTAATACATGTATAATGGGTGGGTCCCGTGTGTTAACGTGAGTAACGTTACCATGTAAACACACGGGACTAACATATTATGCGTGTATTATTGTAACGTTACCAAGGTTTACACATGGTATCCGCCTATTATACTGTCATTATTGTAATGTTTCCAAGGTTAACACACGGGCTCCACCGATTGTGCTGATATTATTGTAACGTTACCCAAGTTAAAACACGGACCAACTAATTATACTGGTCTTATTTTAACGTTACCCAGGTTAACACACGGACCCCACCAGTTATACTGGTATTATTGTAACGTTACCCAGGAAAACATACAGGGTCATCTATATTATACTTGTATTATTGTAACGTTAGCCAGGTTAACACATGGGACCACCAATTGTATTGGTATTGTTGTAAGGTTACCCAGGTTAACACACGTTACCCACCCAGTATGATGGTATTATTGTAACGTTACGCAGTTTAACACATGGGACCCACCCATTATACTGGTATTATTGTAACGTTACCAAGCTTCACACACAGACCCACCCATTATACTGGTATTATTGTAACATTACCCAGGTTAACACGCGTGAACCACCCATTATACTAGTATTATAGTAACGCTACTCAGGTTTAGACACGCGACCTAACCATAATTCTGGTATTATTTTAACGTTACCCAGGTTAACAGACGCGCCCCACACATTATATTGTTATTATTGTAACGTTACCCAGGTTAACACACGTGAACCACCCATTATGCCGGTCGTTTTAACGTTACCGACGTTAACACACTGCCCCGCCAATTTTGCATGTATTATTGTAACGTTACTCAGGTTAACACACGGTAACCACCCATTATACTGGTATTATTGTAACGTTACCCAAGTTAAAACACGGGACCTACCGATTATGCTGCTAGTATTGTACCGTTGCCCAAGTTAATACACGTGAACTCCCCATTATACTGCTATTATTGTAACGTGACCCAGGTGAACACACGTTCCAACCCATTATACTGGTCTTATCTTAACGTTACCCAGGTTAAAACACGAGTCCCACCCATTATGCTTGTATTATTGTAATTTTACCCAGATTAACACACTGGGCCCACCCATTATACTGGTATTATTGTAACGTTACCCAGGTTAACACGGTACCCACCCCTTATACTGGTATTATTGTAACGTAACCCAGGTTCACACACGTGACCCACCCATTATGTTAGTATTATTGTAACGTTACCCAGCTTAACAGACGCGACCCACCCATTATACTGTTAATCTTGTAACGTTTCCTAGGTTAACACACGTGAACCACCCATTATGCTGGTATTATTGCAACTTTACTAAATTTTACACACGGAGCACACCCATTAACCTGGTATTATTGTAACGTTACCCAGGTTTACAGACGTGTCTCACCCATTATGTTAGTCTTTTTGTAACGTTACCCAGGTAAACATCGTTACCCACCGATTATACTTGTATTATTCTTACATTACTCTGGTTAACACACGTGCCCCACGATTATGATGGTATTATTGTAACGTTACCCATGTTTACACACGTGGCACACCCATTATACTGGTATTATTGTAACTTTGCCCAAGTTAACACACGGGGCACACCCATTATGGCAGAGGATCGCATAGGAGAATTAGACAAAGAATAAATCGGAGTTACTTTTTCTTGTTGTAACCGTATTGAATAAACCGTGATCGTGCTCCTTCTCTCTGACCTCTGTTGTTACCATCGACTTTTCGAACGTGCTCAAGAACAATTTTTAAATAGGATCGTCCTTCTGTGCATACGCCCGTTCGATAGTCTTTTCTTCGTAGACGTCTTGACATTTGCATCCGCGCGTCAGCGCTATGTTTCCTTATTACACGATGTTTTATCAATCAAATCTAAAGACGAATCTATTTGGAATCACCATAAAATGCTAAAACAAACTATTCCTGCTGGAAATGCTGTGCGTTGTTTGGGCTTATATATAAATTGTTTTTTTTTCTAAAAGCAGAAATTACTAATGGGTGACTTAATAATATGTTAAATATGTTCGTTTTTACAGATTTGAATAAATACGATGAATCACTACATTTATTGCCATATTTGATCATCTTTTATCATTTTAACCAGAATATTTATTATTTTAAAATTAGTAAGAACGTTGCATTCTATATCCTATGAATGTTAGAATCTTACATTTTATATCATAATAAAAGAGAGAAATAGAAAAAGTCAAAAAAAGGTTACTATGTTACATTACGTAACTTAATATTTTGGGTCATAACCCATTTAAAATCGTGGCAATACGTTGTCATAAATTAGTTGTAACTTGGTCATAAATTGGTTATAACTTTGTCATTAATAAGGTATTACCTGATCATAAACTGGTTTCAACCTGGTAAAAATCTGGGTTTACCTGGTCATGTATTTGTTATAACCTGAACAATACCTGGATAACACTTAGGCAACACCTGGTTGTAACCGGCAATAATTCTGTTATTACCTTATCATAACCTGGTCATGAATTGGTTATAACCTTGTGATGAATTGGTCATAACATTGTCATAACCTGGTCATAACATGGTCATAACCTGGTGATAACCTGGTCATAGCCTTGTTATAAACTGGTTATCACCTTGCCATAATCTGGTCAAAACCACGGCAAAACTTGGTTATAACCGATCCTATTCTGGTTATAACCTGGTCAGACCTTAGAAGTAAATCAAAAAGATGTTCTGAAAAAAATTAAAAATCAATATGCCGTTCCGATTATTCTCACTTTGATGTACTAAATTATAAAAGAAGCTTTTATTATTATACTGAGCAAACGGTCCATGAAGTTTTCAACGCCTGTTTCGATCCGTCGAAAAAGACACAGATTACTTTCCATGTGTTTTTCATCTAACCCAGAGTAAATCATTTTCGTCTCGTAAGAGTAATTCTTTACACATAATCAATTTTATTAATTGAATGTAAACCAAAGGTAATATCGCCATTAATTTAAACACACATCTTAAGTTAGATTAAATTATCGCGCATGATAGTTTTTATAACGTACATAAAACGTACTGTGTAAAGATATGCATTTTGGGTTTCATAATTCCATTTTATATGATTGTCACATATAACTATCGATTTGAAGAAAACAACTTTAAAACAACATGATAGAGGATGAGAATAAAATTAACGGTCATATTTTTTCTTTGGGATATTAAGAATTAACGTAGACACTATATTGGAGTATTCCTATGTTATACACTGGACTTCATTTGTGAAAATATATGGCATATATATATATATATACATATATATATATATATATATATATGCCGATCTATTACAAATCAACCCACCATATAATAATCCAGCACCAGACCAAACCGAAAAAAAAACACAATAAGTAAGAGGTAATATATTTTGGTTCCACATCTGGCCTAATAAAACATAGAATTTCAACGCACAAACATTCTTTTAAAAATAACTCTCTGTCAAACCAAACTACTCTATCCAACTATATTTGGCAACTAAAAAATAGCAATATTTCTTTCAACTTAAAATGGCGAATAATTGAGACTTGTAAATCATATAAACCAGGAGATACATTTTGTGCACTATGTAAAAAAGAGACCATAAACAATTTTAAATATGAAGATATAAAAAATACCACCACACTATTAAATTAAAGACAGGAGCGAATTTTACATGCAGTCATAAACATTGGTTTAAATTTAATAAATATAAACCATCTTAAATCATTAAAAATTACTTATTAGTAAAAATAGATTACAATTCTTTCTTTTTTTTTAATAAATTAAGTTAGTCTAATTATCCCCCTTACGCCCTTTAAATAAAAAAGCAAAGGAAATATGACAATTATCTCCCCTTACAACATGTAATTACATAAACAACATTCGTAATATGAACCGTAGCGTCTTTAAATCAAAAGTACGCTAACGGAAATAATTTATTTCACGGGCGTCCCCTCCTTTTAAAATTCATCATTCAATAAGGTACAAAGCTATAGCAAACATCTAAATGAGTATTTTAACAATAGTTCCTGATTTCAAAAAGCGAAAAATTAAAAGGTAAATTTCTCTCTCTATTTTTTTATATATATACCTGTATATATATATATATATATGTCTAATTTTTTATATATATGCATGTATATATACATATATATATATATATATATATATATATATATATATATATATATATATATATATATTTGAAGTGTGGTACTTAAAGCAAACATATAATTTAAATTCAAATCTATATTTTACTCTATTTCTTTTCTATCTCTAACCCATATTAATTTTCTTAAAAATTTTAATCCAGACCTTTTATTTCAATTTTTTTCAGATACATCTGTCTTACTTTTAATGCTAGCTTTATTTATGGTGTCTTTTAAATTTAATATAACCCCTTCAAAATTTGCTGACGAGGAGACCTTGCTTATTAAAAAAACTATATGTAATTATTGTACGTAACTTGATGTCTACCACAATAAAAAGTATTGTTTTCCGAAACGATCGTACAGATAATTGATTTTGTTGTTGTTCCTTCTTATGAAACGGAATTTTAATTTAATTATAATTTGATTTTCAAATTTTAAATTATCAATCACCTTACTTAATATCGAGATTATTATATATCTAAATTACAACGATCACTTTCTCTTTCCTGTATTTTAATTAAACTAGTAATTTCACTGTTACATTGAAATACACTCATCTCTTTAGACTATTGTTCTAATCTCCTTTAAATTATATATATATATATATATATATATATATATACACAGATATATGTTTTCTATTAACAATTATAATTTCATGCCAGCTTATATATATATTAGAACAAAGATTGTCTTGCTTTCATATCAATATTGTTCTACTAATATACCTATATATATATATATATATATATATATATATATATCAATATATATATATATATATATGTATTAATTTTGTCATTATTAAAAGGCATATATTATGAAGAAAAATAAGTAACTTTTACCTATTTAAAATGACGAATAATGAATAAAACGTTTAGGAGGCGAAATATTATTAAAGCGAGTCATGAAAATATAAAAGATAATTTAATCTATAGTTCTTGATTGGTATGCTGAGTTACGTCTGATCTTTGTGTGCATGTTAATTCTCTTTCAGTCGAAATCATTATTATGACAAGCGAATGACAGCTGAAGAACACCAAGAGAGAAAAATGCACAGTAAAGGGGGAAATAACTCTGCCGTCTTGGCCGATACTATAACAACCAGAAAACTAAACAAAAAAGACGATCAATAAGAGACGGCTACTTGGTTTTGTTGCAGCGGGGAACTTACTAACCACGACTGTTTCCAACCTAGGGGTCCTGGCGCTATATAACACACGCACACACACACACACACACACACATATATATATATATATATATATATATATATATATATATATATATATATATAGTAAAACTGGTAATTTGTAAATACCTGATGAAAGTGCTCAATACTATTGCAGAGCAGATATGGGTTTAATTTTTTATTACCGTTTTATCTGTTTGGTTACATATGTATTGGATGTTGACCATATGTTTCTGTAAGGTCTGAGGAGGCTGTTGGGTGGTAAACATGGTCCAACATCCGAAACATATGTTTATATATATATATATATTTATATTTATATTTATATATATACATATATATATTAACTCTATTTCACCTTGATGACTCAATGACCCACTTCAGTTTAAACTTATCTGTAAAAAGCGGAACATGCACTTCAGATTTAATCGTGAGAAATCGACGGACTCCCTCATTTGTAGAGATTCCTGCGCGTAAAGCATATTTCTATCAAAAGTTTATATTACAATATGGCAATTATTTTTTAAACTTACGCATGATCGAACAACAGAACACGCCGCGGAGGTAAAACGTATTTGTATATATCTTTGGACTATGCAACCCTTCGACTGTCATAGTAGTAGTAGTAGTAGTAGTAGTAGTAGTAGTAGTAGTAGTAATGATAATAACAATAATAAAAATATTAATTATAATAATAGTAATCAGCATCATCATAATAATAATATTATAATAATAATAATAATAACCTGTGTGAAAGCTCCTTGTGAGCCAATAATAATAATAATAATAATAATAATAATAATAATAATAATAATGATAATGATAATAATAATAATAATAATAATAATAATAATAATAATAATAATAATAATAATAATAATATATGATTAACTTTGTATAGTGTTGCAGATGATGTTTGAAAATTCAGATGAGAAACGAGACTGAGCTGGGCGAAGCTTAGTCGTAAAATGTGCATAAATATTATATATAGAGATAATGCAGATTTCGTATTTTATATAAACAGAAATACCGTAGGGATTAAATGTTAAGTTACGTTAAGTTTGTTTTAATAAAATGAAATAAAAATACGTGGAAGGAAACTGCAAAATGTGCGTTCAAGAATAATGTGTTGTCTGAACAGTTCTCTTCTTTTAAGTAAAAAAAAAAAAAAACAATTCTCGAGCTAAGATCGAAACCTTAGCTTGAAAACAGGCAGCAAAATACGATAAACAAAAAGCCAGCTTGTATAAAAAAAGTGTAAATATATCAAGTTTTCATTGTATTTCCTTGATAACCATTAGATAAGAATAAATCTGTAATGTTTTAATATCGATTCTCATTTACACCAGCTAATCAAAAGCATTCAATTATTAATGATCAAAATAAGATAATTGTCCTTTATTAAGATTGGAATAAGTTTTCTACAAATAATATTAAATAGACTTATATAGTATTATGTTTCTCTACATGACTTGTACGTGTTTGGCTTGACTGTTTGGTCAAAAGACTTATTACTCTATAAAATAATCTCTAGATGACTGATGGCTTTATTTTTTTTAAGTTTCTTTCCGATATATTATCAGAACGTATAGTTAGGCACGGGAAGTCTGTTCTCTAATTAGAAATGCCATTATTTTAGTGAAAGACTTAATTCATCATTTGCATATTTTTTTAGCTTTCATTGATTAAAAACGATGTAAATTATGTTTTTAAAGACATTTTTATCAGAACGTACATATATCATCTCACATTTTCCTTGTTTTGAATCTTTGATAAATATTTTGACGACTTTATTTGATCTTATTATATTATTCAGCACTACATTCCAATTCTTCTGCGAAAACTCAATTTATATTTTCATTATCATACATTATTATATTACTTACATGTATTTCTGGAAGTTGCTTTGTGCTTTCTGGAAATTTATGTGACCAGTGACAACAGATGAGAAACAGTTTAATTGATTTGAAGGTTTTTCTTTAAAACGGAAAATAATTTATATAGAACGCAATTTCTATTTTCGTCAGTAACGTTACAAAATCTGGACAGTATCAAAACAGACTCGAAATATATGTTTCAAATGAAACATTGTAAAGATTAGAATACCGATTAGGGCAACGAACCGGGATTTCCCTGACAGATAATTTATGATGCGAGTCGCACATTGCCCGTCATAACATTTTCTATCGAAATTATTCTACACCAAACATATAAGTGTACGCTTTCTTTAATGTCGCATGTGTTAATTCAACCAACATTTCATCAAGAATAAAGCTATATATATATATATATATATATATATATATATATATATATATATATATATACATATATATATATATAAACCAACATTTAGTCCTCTCTCCTATTTTGCATTCAAGGTTTAGAGATGCATGTGCAGTAGTATTTGATTTATATAAATTAAATTAATTAAAAAACATGCTTATAATGCGTAGGTCATAGACAATCAGTCTAGTTGTCGCTAACACGTCTTGGCCGAATTTTTACAAACAAAGTCTATTATAAGGTACGTCAATTATTTAAACATAATATAATTTAAATAATGTGGCAATCCCAAACATTAACTGATACTAAGAGTGATAAAAAGTGGTATTTACAGGTTGCATGATCCCCTAAAACATCAACTAAATATTTTAGACAAGGCTCAACAAATTAGTGTGCATATTATATAGAAAATGACGAAATAAAAAAGGGCAATATAAAAATATATACTGGTGCACATAGATGTTTTGTTTAGCTAATATATATATATATATATATATATATATATATATATATATATATATACAGAGAGAGATACAGAGAAAGAAAGAGAGAGAGACAGAGAGAAAGGGGGAGAGAGCCAGATAGTATCATAAACATAAAACACACAACATAAAAATATATACTAAAGCATATAGATTTTCCGTTAATTTGGTAAGAATTATGCATCAATTAGAGTTGTAGGATGAATACAACTATTTATACAATTGTATTTTGAAGCTTAATATTAATCATCAGGAGTGGCGATACGATGTATGATTATATAATAGGGATGCGGCGTCTAGCTATAGCTACATTATAAGCGAAATAATCCTGCAGTGAAAGATATATATTGAGACTGTTTCAATAGGGAATAGAGTACGAAAAGGTATTCTCTGATATAGGAGGAATATAGTTTTTATTACAGGTAGGTATATAGAATATCCGTCATGGTGGGTTTAATATATGCGTACAATATGCGTAAACAAAGTCTCGGGAAGAATATAGAGCAAGTGATTAAAAAAAGATGCTTATTTATTCATATGTGATTATAGCTTACAACTGTGAAGGGATTTATTTGAAACAGAGGATTCATGCTATGTCCGTGTATATAATTAGGGGTATCAGAATTAAAACTTCATATTAAAATGAAGTATGAATCGTTAGGGATAATAAATATGATAAAGTAAAAAGGTGAAAAATAAATTTGAAAGATAAATTATTAAATTCATGAGTTAATAGAAAAGAAGATAAACAAATGATAAATAGATATAAAATATAAATGGCATATAAGCTAAAATGTAAAAGAAAAGCAAACGGCTTATAAAATCATAATAAACACATGAGAAATACAACATTATATACATTAAAGGTAAATATGAAAAAATGTATAAAAAGTAATGAAATGAAATAAAATTTACAAACGACAATAAAAAAGAAGTAGGAGAAGGTTCTTAAATATAAAAAAAAACGTAATGAGATTATTGTTGTTTCTGCGTCAATAATAACACGAACGCAGAATGTAAAGGTAAAACACATATATTAAGACGAAAATATAATACATATTTACAAAGGTGCAGTTGCACCGCAGTTGGAAGATTGTCCGACAGAGGGCGTGTTAAAGTCTTTCATGGAGCAACTGGCACATGTGTCTTGCCTATCCGGCGTTCGAACACAGCTCCCCGGTCTTGCTGACTTGATACCTTTATCTGTATCTTGTTCACCAACGTATGCTAATCAGTGGACGTCTCCACAACAATTATCTAAAGCTTTTGGGTGTCGGAATGTTGTTTTCGAATTATTAATTAATAATCAGAAAGTCCGCTTTCAGAATTTCAGTCACCATCAAGTTTAAACAGTGAGTCAGGGTAGTGTGTTGCAGTTTGTTTTGCAACGTTTAAAATATTTAGAATATTAAAGCCGCAACGGGAATACAATGAATTGATATTACTGCAGGGTTACGACAGAAAATTGTTTAATTTCGAATGTACTCTGTGATTCTGAGTTTCTAACGTTCAGAGTGAAAATACATTAGTCCATGATGGAGTATGTAAGTAATCCTGAATTAAAGTTGTGTATCCAAAAATATAAAAGTAACGTTAAATTACTTCGAGGAATAATTCCTGGTTATATGTAATGGATACCAAAATTCTGGAATTATAATTGTCTCCTTTTCTGATGAGAAGCATTAGATTAAAATACTATGGTTTAAGAAGATTTACTTATAATTGTTGCATGGTTCTTTATTGAATAAACGAACAAATCAATATACATGAGTTTATCTTTTAATATTGTCGCTTTCTTATTTTATTGATACTGTATTTGTTCAAATTTTATTTTTTCGATAATTACCTTTTACAACTATAGATCTTATTCTTATTTTCATTACTCCCCCATATATATATATATATATATATATATATATATATATATATATATATATATATATATATATATATATATATATATATATATAGCCAAAACCTATGGTCTTGGTTAAAGGGAGACTAAAACTTGCTGCTGTGGTTTCAATTGTGCTAAACTAAAAACAATTAATGAATTGATTCCAAATATTTCTTATATGGTATATACCTTTAAAAAAAAAGGCTAAATAATCAATACCTCTGATATCAAGTAATATTTATACACTGTGAATCTTATTTCTGTATAAAGAGCTAGGAGGGGAGTTATAGTATATGAGAATTATTTGGAATCAATCCCAACCTTGCTGTTATTTCGTATCATTTGAAGCAAAAGCAGCAAGTTTTAGTCTACTCTCCATCAAGACCAGAGGTTTGAGGGAAATGCAAGATATAGTCTCATTAATATGCAAAACTAGGAAAACAAATGTCTGCGATTAATATATCATATAGTTATTAAAAAGTTCTACAATAGCCACTAGATGAAATATGATCCGCTGGTAATGTTCTAATTAAAGGATTAAGAAGTTATAAAATTGGCCCAAAAATAGTTGATCTATCACTCTATATATTAGTGGTCTGTCAAAGCTACGGGCGTGACAACCTAAAAAAACCCTCATCAAAATTCATCTTACAGTAGCAAACATTGTGTTAGCTCGAAGAAAAAGGGCTTAAATTTATAAATGTGGCCCCGTTAATCCCCATACCGAACCTCTATTAAAACTTTGTGGTCCCACCTTTGAGGAAATAGGGACAATGCCCAAATGTTCATCGAAAGAGAATTAGAGTCCAAACTTCATAGAAAGTGGCAGAAAATAGATCTTGCCACCAGCAATCATATAGCCAATGATATGTAAACTCAAATAAAAACTTTTTTAAGTGACTAAAAGAGGACATATCATGATTGCTGTTAAAATAGAATTGTTAATCTTTACTACACTATATATATATATTATATATCATTTTCAAATGCGTTTTTGCTTTATCTAATCGATTTAATTAAATTCGTTTTGAAATAAGTCTGGCATTTTTTTTGAATTTTGAATACAAGAAAGGAAAAATCAAATTAACACAACAAATTCACACGAGTTTTCACAACGGTCTTTATATCATTTAGTGGAAATTTATCCACACAAAACCGTTCAGAAAATTTCTTTGGAATTAGACATACGTATATGACGAGATGTAACAACCGGATGGAGATCGTAAAGGAAAAAACATTGATAAATTAATGCCTCACGAATTGAAAGGCAAACAAAAGAAACGCCGTTATGAAGTATCCTCTCCTCTTTTTTACGCACCCCAAAAAAACGACCACTTTCTCGATGATAAATATTTTTTTACGAAAACCATCGGGGCTCAGACTCGTAGATCGACGCCGAGAAAGCTCCAGTACACTTTCTTTAGCCAGATTTGCAGCAAAAAAGTCGTACTGATTGTTTGTTGGTTTGCGGCCGGTCTTATTAATAACAGTCTTTTGAATGCAGGTGGAACAATTACGGCGGGGAACTAGTCAACAAATGGATAAAATGCATGACAAACTTCAAAACAACAACCTGCATTAGCGAAAAAAAAAACCAATTCTCTTCCATAACAATGCTCGACAGCACATTGGAGAAACGACCCTGCAGAAGCCGAATAGCTTAGGCTGAGAAACTCGGCCTCATTTTCCATATTACCGAGACCTTTTACCTTCCGACCACTAGCTTTTCAAGCATCTCGATAATTTTATATGTGAAAAGTGCTTAAAAAATAAAGCGATATGAAGTACGCCTCTAACTGGTTCATCGCCATTTCGATGCGAGTTATTTTTCTGTTAATTTCATTAATACACGTGTTTGCATTGACGAAAGTTGAAGATATCAAGAACTTTTTTGTCAAACTTATATATATATATATATATATATATATATATATATATATATATATATATATACTTCACATATCAAGTAAATAAAATTCAACGTTTTCTAAAACATACGAACATAGATATGTATACACACATATAGTATATATATATATATATATATATATATATATGTCTGTGTGTGTGTGTGTGTGTGTGTGTGTGGGTGTGTGTGTGTGTATATATCCGTCCATTTGACGTTGCATCTCTATCTCATTTGGGGCATTAAGGGCACAGTCATCGGCAAAGAGAAGGTATCTGATGATGGTTTCCCTCACTTTCGTGACTGCCTGCATTCGCCTGATGTTAAACAATTCCCCATCACATCTGTACCCAGTCTTGGGAGAGTCGCGCTGCTAAACGTTCAGCCTGGCTTTGCGTCATCAGCCTAGGAGCCGACAGGGCAGAGAATCAACGCATGACACACGACCAGCAGAAGCGCAAGAGGAGGAAGGAGAGAGCTGCCTGTTCACAGCCTGCCGATACCGCCCTCACGTGTCCAGAGTGTGCAAGAGTCTGCCGAGCACTGATTGGCCTCATCAGCCATCTCAGGACCCACAAACCCCTGACGCCGAATTGATTGATACCTTGGTCATCGTCGATTCCGACGGACGAGCAAGAAGAAGAAGAGGAAGTGTGTATATATATGTATGTATAATTATTTTCACAATAAAAACAACGGTGCAGCTCACATAAGCCATGCCAGACCACCACTAAGACATAACCATTTGAGCCTATCATAAAACATGCTTGACACAAGGAACATATAGACGGACGTTATGTTTATTTCCTTAATCTAGGGATTTTCAATAATTGCTCATATCATGAGAGGAAATTAAATGCGGTTAGCAAAATGTTCAGCTGTGAATAACACGTATTTTGCTTTTCAGCACATATATTTAAAAAAGTTATTGGGGTGGTGAATAATAGTTATAAGAAAGAAGTTATAGGAAAAGGAATTTCATACCACCCGGGCCGTCCATTATCGGAGAAAGTACGATATCTTCCGGGATATTATTGCTAGGTCAGAAGAATATTTGTCAAGGGGAGAAGACAGTAATCCCATATAACAAGAATGTTTGGTTGTCCCGTACTGTTATTCCGAAGGGTATAAGAAGCGGCCGTATTCGTTGGTGATTTAAATAAGTTTTGGTGGATGAGATCCAAAAATAATTAATCACCGTTCCATTTCATAGCATACATTTCTGCCGGTGATGAAGTTTGCGAAATTCCTCGAAAATTAGTAGGCCTGGATTGGAGAATGCTGTGAGATATGTTAATTCGACCCGATATGTTGGACGATTAGCTTCTAATATGGGTTGAATTTCTGGAATTCTGCGGGTTGAGAATGGTTGAAAGAAACAGTTTAGAGGATAGAACAAAGAGGAGGACGGTAGGGTAGAGGGGAGGATTAGGTCGAGGCGAACAGGCTTTCTTCGGGGAAGGAATTAAGAGTAAAGTTTTGGTCATTGTGCTGACCTCTTAATTTTAATTTCAAATAGGAAGTATATAATCTTGTGATTTTGTTAAGGGAGTGGGGATGGATGATATGCTACTTTTAGGCGCTGGGGTTGTGGGTGAATAAGTGGGGTTGAAATGGAGAAAAGTAATAAAATAAAATTTTGAAAAACTTTGGGGATTACGTATTTAAGTGACTTAGAAGGCGGGTGGGTTTATGAAATGGATAAGTTAATGAGGACTGTATGTATAACATTTATTTAGTGAAATTTAATTTAATTTGGAAGAGTTGCTCGTCGGTTAGGGATTTCATTTGGATATTGATGGGAGGGGTTGATGAGTTTTATTATTATGAAAATTTATTTAAAATTAAACTGATTTGCTGAGATAAAGTTTGTTTGTTACGTTGTTCGCGTAGTGAAGTCGGGTTTAATTAAATTTATTTAAGGCGTATATATTAAAGTTTTGAGGCGATCTATGGGTAAATGAGGTCTGCTGTTCGTGGGATTGGAGTAAATGTTGGACTGAGGACTTTATAAACTCGGGTTTATTTAGTTATTCTTAGAATGGGAGATACTTGATGCGCATGTAGGGTTGAGTGTAAGGGGGTTCATCGTGGTTAAACCTGGCTAGTTAAAAAATAATTCATATATCTATCCGTCAATATATGCACATATGAGCAGCTACACACATACATACATTTATATACATTTATACACATACTCACTCATATATACACATACACACATATATATATATACATATATACACACACATGCATATATACATACATATACACATACATACAGTTTCATATATACATGAATCATTGCACACAAACAAACAACCATACATATACCCACACGTACCAATATGCGTCAATGCATAGATGTACACACGCACACATGCATACGGACGACCACCCTTATACTTATGTGTATACATATATAACATACATGCATATACATACTAGCATACACATACAACAAATAATCGCATTCACATATACATACGTAGATCTACACGCACATATCAACCCGCATATCCATATATATATATATATATATATATATATATATATATATACTACGCGCATGCACCCACACAGTTAAACATATACATACATTAACAATTAATTGGGTTTTTCTAATAGTTCTCTTCTAGATTGGGGGTGTGCTACCAATTTATATGTGCAAACAAGGTCCGGTGTAATACAGAAAGTTAAAGTGTGCTAATTTACATGGTACACCTGTAAATTGTCAATACATATATATATATATATATATATATATATATATATATACGTATACACATATACATAGACATATGCATATACATATATATATATATATATATACAAAATACATACACACATTCAAATATACATATATATATACACACATACATACATGGATATACACATACAACACCCGCCCACATATGTATGCACACATATACACATACATATGTAACCCCACATGCATACATATAGATGCATATTGCCATAGCTAGTTTAAGTATGGTGACTTAAGTGATTTTGAACTGGATAAACTTGAATTTTGTCCTGTGTTTGCATAACGAAATCAGCTCATTTTTGGCGTTTCCAGGAGATTCAGAGTATGTTATAATTCCAACAGCTTCTGAAGTGCAAAAGTTGCAGACTTTTGATCTAGGAGTGTATAAATTTAATTTTTTCAATATATCCCATTTTAGCCAGTACCTACGTTGGAGGTTTTTAATCAGATTTTTTTTATGGAAGCGCCTTTATTTCTACTTGCATGTTCATTATTAAAGGAACTTACATGGCTGGAAATTCTCAGTTTTATTAGATTTTCCGCTGCGCCGATATGCATGTGGGATTTTACATTTGTATTTATGGTACTTAAATTATTTAAGTTTGTATTATGGGTATGATATATATTTGTAAAGGGGCATGGACACTGGTCTGAGCTGCTGTATAACTTGGTGCTACCTTGTGTTTTATTTATGGTTGTAATGTCGTGGAGATTAGTGTTGTAGTTTCTGTAGTTTATATATTTTGAGTTCGATTGTTGGGTGTTCTATCTATTACATTGCCGTTGTTATTGGGAGTTCGATGAATGTGCATGAGTATATGACACCCTTGTGTATGCAATTATTTCTTAAGGGGCACGATGGCTTCTTTATGCAATTACAATTTTGTGTGTGTTGCGTCTGTTGGGGAGGTTCCTGGGCTTTTCTTATTTTAGAGTTATTTGAGGTTATTATCGGTGGTGCTAGGTTCAGCATGGTAGAGTAGGGTGTTTTTATTGAGTTTTTGTTTAACATAGTGCTGTATTTATGGGGTTGTTTAAAAATTGTTCAATTATTTTTAGTATGTTGGTTTTAACATTGGAGATGTATGGTGTGTTGAACCATATGGATTTTTACGCCTTAAATTATTGCTTCTGTTTTTATTTTGATTGCTACTGGATTTACACTTAATATTGGTGTGAATTGAGTTGTGGTTATGTTTGTTTGAGAAATCACGGACAGTATTATTATTTGTCTTTTGGGTCATGATATGCGTGATTATGGATTTATTCTTGTTGTTTTTCTAGTTTATCCCTCTTGTGTTCTATCTCATCCGTGTATGCATAGTTGCTTAAGACATTATTATAATAGGTTGCTGCTTGGCCAAATGTTTTCTTGTCGGCTGATAGACTTGATATCCTATTTGAGACGGTTGCTACTATGGAGTTGATAATATATCTGGGATGATTTGATTGCTTATACCCATAGAATAGACTCAAATTGGGCTTATGGTAAGGGGAGTAGGTTTCTGACGTTAGATTTAAGGAAATGTCTAGGGAGTTGGATGTCTTCTTATTTGGGATCAACTTCAATTGAAGGCCATCGTTTCTAAAGAACTCATGTAATTTGTTTACGGTGTTATTGTATTGTCTGGATCTATCTTTTGTGATGAAGAGAGCACCATCTCTATAAATACCTCCTTGCAGGTTTTTGAAATCTAAGCTGAGCTCATTTAATAAGTAAAGCCAACTAAATCAGTAACTTGTGCGGAGTCGGTCGCACCATTAAAATGTTAAAATTACAGGGGGTGTCTTTCCTGGTCAAATACTTTCAAACAAAGTCAATCAGAGATCGTCCAGCCAGGAGTATAAGCTTTCTTTATAAATCTGTTATATTGGAATTATTCTTAGCGAGGATCGGGACCTTATTGAGAAGGGATATAGATTGGTTATGATTAGAGATTTCGAAAGTAATAAAGTTATCTTTTTTTATCTCTGAGCTGAAGGAACCATTTGAGGACAGATTGGGAGTATTGACAGAGAGGGGATTTAACTTTCTCTTTATCTGCGGCATAATTCTATCTAAGAGTTTTTTTACTAACTAGTCTAAATCAGAGCTTGAGAGGCATATTAATCTTTACGAGGGGTTGTCTTGGAATTTTTTTTATGGTCCATTAATGTAAACGGTAACGATTTCGGTGAAAGTATGGAGGTTAATTTGTTTAAGTATGTTCCTGACATCTATATTTATCCTATCTAGTTCATTTTTATGAACAGTTTTGTAAGATTTATTTAATTCCTTTTAAATAAGCTGCTTATAGGTAGTGTAGTCCATCTAGTAGTGTTTTATTTGTTTTGTCTGCAGGGACAAATAGGTTTGGGTTTTTCTTAACCTTCTGTGTAAATGTGTTTCTTTTACTTGTCGTTGCGTTAATCGGGTGCTTAAGCTTTTTGAATTTAATCCTCTTAAATAGGCCCATCATAAGTTTGTAAAACTCTTCTAAGCGGGGGTTTAATTTTTTTTTTTTGGGGGGGTACTTTTTTAGTCCAGAGAAATTAGCTGCGTTTCTTTCGATTTGGTTTAATTCTCTGTTAAAGTTAATTGGGAGATCATTTCTAATGTTTTCGGGGTGTGGGGTTTGTGTTTCGCCTTTATTTAGTTCATTAGAAAGCATATCAAAGTGGTATGCCTTCTTTTTTTTTTTTTTTTTTTTTTTTTTTTTTACACAGTGATCACCACTTATCAAGGCCCGGAAGCCACTCAGGGATAAGGGTTATTGCAAGTACATCACGTTAGTGAGGAGATTTTATGAAGTGTTTAATTAGGGGGGCGGTTCATTAGGAATTTGTTAACATTAGACTTGAAGACATCCAAGTTGTAGTCCGGAGGGAAGCAGGCAGACGAAACAGAGTTCCACAGGCGTGCAGTTCTAAGAAAGAAGCTTTGCTCATGAAATCCGCGTTTTGATTTAGGCACAGATATAGAGTGGGGGAAATTTTTCACAGTGGATTCAGCTAGACGGGTGTTTTTCGTGAAAGTTTGGCGAGGGGGGACCAGGGATTGGAGTTCAGACGAGCACCTGCCATGAAAATAACGATAAAACAAGGATAGGCTCGCAACGTCTCTTCTGTGGGAGAGGGGTTGCAGGGTAGAGAAAAGGGCATCCCCCACTAAACCACGAAGTCTATTTTGTACTCTGTCAAGGCATGATAGGCTGTTTTTAGCAGCTCCTGCCCAGATATGGAAAGAGTATTCCATCCTTGGCCGTACTTGGCTTTTATATAGATAGAGAATTGCATCAGTAGTGAGATATCTTCTGGAGCGGTAGAAGGATCCCACCATCTTTCCTGCGACCTTGGCAACAGACTTGATGTACGTGTTCCATTTCAGATCAGGAGTAAAGGTCAAACCCAGAAGCTTGTCAAAACACGGGGCCTCACCCAGACGAGAGCCATCCATCACAATTGATGCCAGCTGGGGATCAGAGCGTTGATGATGTAAGGATAGGAGTTTGGTTTTAGATGCATTAAAGGTAACTAGCCACATCTTCCCCCACTGAACCACGCGCTCGAGATCAGAGGAGAGAGAATCCGAGAGAACTTCGTCATTTACAGCCTTTGATGTGTTGCCGTAGATGGTCGTCTCATCAGCATAGATGTCAACGAATGATTTAAGTATGTGTTTAGGGAGGTCATTGATGTAGATCAGGAAGAGAGTTGGGCCGAGGATTGACCCCTGAGGGACTCCAGCATTTATATTGCAGGCCTCCGATTTTTGTCCATCTACCACTACTCTTATGAGCCTATCGGAGAGAAATGATTTAATGATTGAGAAAACATTTCCAGTTATACCGTAGCTGGAAATCTGGTGAAGTAGACCCTTATGCCATACTTTGTCAAAGGCCTTTGATATGTCAAGAGCAATTGCCCTAGAAAGGAAGCCTTTGTCAAGAGATTCACTAATCCTATGAGATATATCCGTCAGCACATCTGCGGTATATCTTGCAGAGCGGAAACCATATTGTGTGTCACTAAGAAGGTTGTTTCTGCTGAGGTGGTTGACTATTTCTCTATTTAATATTGATTCCAGTAACTTACTCATAACACAGAGAAGACCTATTGGTCTGTATTGAGAGAGAGATGACTTATCACCTGAATTCTTAAATACAGGGCAAACTGATGAGGTCTTCCAGGGGGTCGGAAAGCACTTCTCCTTAAGGCAGCGCTTAAATAGTTTCGTAAGTATGGGAGCAAGTTCTGGTTGAAGCTTTTTTAACACTATAATTGGGATGCCATCAGGGCCAGTTGCTTTACTGGAATCTAGGTTTTTTATTAGCTTGGCGACCTCATGCACGGATATTTGTATATTACCTAGCTTGTTCTGTGTTATAGGAGGAAATATGGGGAGTTGATGGCCTTCGTCGCATAGGGTAGAATTAGCTGCAAAGTTCTTTGCAAATAGTTTGGCCTTGTCTGACGCTGACGAGATAACCTCTGATCCATTGATAATGGTTGGGATAGAACGCACACTTCTGTTCAGGATCCTATTTGTTATTTGCCAAAACTGGTGGGAACCAAGCCGTTGATCAGCTACCTTGGATTTAACAGACTGGGCATATAGCTCTCTTGCATTTTTTATTACTCTTTTACAGTGGTTGCTGGCAGTCCTGAAAGCAGCTTTAGTCTCAGTGCATCTATTACGTTGGTAGTTATGGAAAAAGTGATTTCTGTGCGCGATAGCAGCAGCACATTCTGGGGAGAACCATGGCTGGCTGTTAGGTTTTTGTTGGAATTTTTTTTGATGGTATGAATTGGTCTATGCCTACAATTAACCATTCGGTAAGATCTGATACTATAGAGGACACTTCCTTTTTAAACATGGAGTGCAGAGGTAAATCAGATATGAATGTACGGAAGCTATCCCAGTCAGCCATAGAGTATCGGTATACAGTACGGTGGAGGGGTACGTCTGATGGCTTCTTACATTTTGTTTTTATCTTAACTGATACGACGGAGTGGTCGGAGGATCCTAAAGGAGAATGAACGGTACATGAACATAGCTCAGGGGAAGTTGAAAGAAAAAGGTCTAAGAGGCTTGCATATTGATTGGGTGTATCGGGCACACGGGTGGGTTCGCGAACAATCTGAGTGAGGTCATAAGCAATGGCAAAATCATGACAAAACCTCCCCTCATCATCTGTCTTATTTGAATGGGTCAGCCATTCCACGTTATGGACGTTGAAGTCACCACAGATGTGGATGTTAGCCGAGGGATGTGAAGACAGTATGTGGTCTATTTTCTCAGATATGCTCTTAAAGATAGTAACTCCGCTGTTGTGGGGCCTATAGAGGGCAAATATAAATGCAGTGGTGTTAGCAAGTGCAACCCTAAAGAACATATAGGGTAAATTAGGATATTCTCTAGAGATATCCCTGCCACATGGGAAGCCATCCTTAATGTAGGCACATATTCCATGCCCATGGCGATCTTGGGAGTCAGATTTAGCTGTTAAATTGGAGTATCCATGCATTATGAACTCATCTAGGGAAGTGGTCGGCCCTATTCCAGTTTCACATAGAAATAATATGTCCGGTTTCGTCTCCTGTAATTGGGTTTCAACCTCTGGAAGGTTGGAACGTAGACCCCTGATATTGGAGAAGGAGACCTGGTAGTAGGGGTCTACGCTGGAAGATGGGGTTCTAGGTTTAATCGAGTTTTTATTCTGGAGATATTTCATGTTGAGGTTTGGGGATTTGTGGAATAGGTCGGCATACTTGGTTAGAGCAGTACAGAGAGGGAAAGTAAGAGAGAAAAAGACAGGAAGATTTTTTTTTTATTTGTAGCACACGAAAAGGTAAATCCGTAACAATTACCCACTAGTATGGCATCGAGAGGCCCCACCAGAGACATGATTCGATGTATGTGCAATGTGAACTCTAACCAAATCTAACACAATAGATGAGTGGATTTGCTGAAAGCGATATATTTATCCAGTATGGAGTTTATTGTAAAGATGAATCTTTTATGCTGGTATGCTTGTGTCGTGTGTTAATTTTCCTCTTGCAGAAACATGGATGTCTTTAATAGTAAGAAGATTGATCGACCAAAGAAAACTTTTAAGTAATAATAATATTGATGAAAACTTTTAAGCAATAATAATATTGATGAGGAATTTATCGATTCCCTGTACAAGTTTGTGGATGAATAACGATTTAGAGGGAATGGGGATATTTTTAGCACAGGAGGGTATATATTCCTTGTCAAACATTTTTGGTAAGGATAGAAAAGCTCGACTAGGAAGGGAGCTTCAGGACAAGCGAGATAATTCATAAATTAAAGATCAAGTAAAATATCCTGATAGATACTACTTTGAGGTAATGCTTTCAGTGTGATCCCAGCGAAAAAGGTAAAGCTCAATATTAAAAATAGAGCAATATATAATTTTAGTGGTTAAAGGTAAATTCTGAAAATCAAAACATAACACATATATTCGAGTTAAGAATTCATTCCATGACAAGGAATATATATATATATATATATATATATATATATATATATATATATATATATATATATATATATATATACAAGCATTTCAACTGCGTTTTCCCTGGGTCGTATGTACTGTTCATAACTTGACCTGCGGGTGGATCTATTTTATGTAAGGTTTCAGATGTTTAGACCAAAAATTGTGGGAGTAATTTCCTAGAGATCGTGTGGGTATTTTTTAAACTTTGACCCCCATTGTGACTTCTTAACAATTATTATTTTAATCTCAAATAAAAATAAAAAGTTTTACAGATGTCGAAGTAACCTACATCTAAAATGTAAAGTGTTCATATCCGAAATTAGCAGAGAAATTTTGAAGAATCTGCAATGGTCAACTTTTTCAACTTTGAACTTTTTGCAGTTACATTTTCGCCCATAAACTAATTGAAATACTTGCCGAATGTCGGAATATACCTAATATATAAATAAAAAAATGTGTAGACCCAAAATTGGCTGAGTTGTTTGCGTGAAACAATAAAGATCACGTCCTTTATTCTTTATCCACTTGGCAGCTCAAATTCTCGACCAAAACCTATTAAGAATCTTGACTTCCTCAGAATAACCTTTATGCAAAATTTCAAATTTTTAGGCAAGAACTTGTCTGAGTAATATTGAAGTGACCGCGGAGGTCATTTAAAAAACCCTAATTTTTACCCTTTAACATTTGGTGGGGACACAAATCAAATTAAAATGTTTGATCCATGTTCACGAAACCTACATTTAAGGTTTCAAGTGTTTAGACCCAAAATTTGCAGAAAAGCCCGAGACCTTGAATCTCTATAGTTCCAGGAAAGAATTGTCTGAAGATAATGTTTTTAATCCTGCCCAAAGCCGGCCAAAACGTGGTTATACGAAAACAGCTGTAAATGGCAGTAATTGCTGATAATGAATTTGGAGATTCGCAGTTCCTACCACCTAACAAAGTCCAGAGGAATAAATAGCCAGAACAATAACTAAGAAAGATGAGGAAAAATGTCCGCTCTAAGTACATTAATAAATAATACTAATCTCAGTAATGATCTTCAATCTAATCATATATAGCGTTTGGTAGAGTTTTCAAAGTGTAGTCGTTAAACTCTGACCACTTGACAACTACATTTCTGGCCGAAAACCGATTAAAAAGATTTTCTCACATCTCAATACATTTTATGTAAAACCTAGAGTCTATGGACCGGATATTGAAAGAGTAGTTTGGTAGGGAAATGTACACAGACAGACAATTTCACTTAAGGGAAAAGCGACAATTCGGTATGAAAACGATTTAAGGGAAAATTTATATATTTATAAATTAGCGATTATAAAATAAGAATTTAAATAAACCCCAAGACGTCTTTCAACCGATATATTGTCAAGAGACAACATCAACGTTTACGAGTAAGAAGAAAAATTGTTAATATCCTTAAAAAAACAACAATATTTTATTATTCTCTAACGTGGAATGGTGAAATGGAAAATTAGGCAAAAAAAACAAAATTAATTGTCACGAATATCAGGGTAAAAAAAAAGTAACACATAAATCCCAAGCAGATATTGTTAGAATGTAGGCAGATAATTCAATATAAACATTTACAATGTGTGTTTAAAACAACAATCCTATATATATATATATATATATATATATATATATATATATATATATATATATATATATATATATATATATATATATATATATATATATATAGTAATTTATAAAATATATATGGGGATTAAGCTGCACTGAATATTCTGCGTTTCCTCCACTATAGGATTCGTCAGGCTTATGCGCGAATTCTGTGGCTGCTTCTTGTTTTTATATATGTAGAGGATTTCTAGTTAGCCAATCAGCTTTCTAGTATCCACCGAGCCCCTTCCTATCAGCCAATGGGCATGCATTTTATCGAACAAAAGATCTGTTTTAGAACTAGGTTAGTGGTTTAAGGTAGATCTTTTCCTTCCTTTTTATATATATATAAATATACCTATGTGTACACACATACATGCACATATATACACATATATATATACATATATGTGTGATCGTTTATGTATATTAATGTTTATTTAATTTATTTATTTGTTTGTTTTCTATTGTTATTGTTAGTTTTAAAGCTATTTTGTATCGCTATCCTAGAATTCGCGCATAAGCCTGACGAATCCTATAGTGGACGAAACGCAGAATATTCAGTGAAGCTTAATCGCCATGTATATTTTATAAATTACTAACTAGCTCTACCTACGTATTGAGCCCTTTTGAAGTAAATACTTAGTTTACGCATAAATCTATATTTTCGTATATTAAATTTATGTGAGTAAATGAAGTAGTTATATATATATATATATATATATATATATATATATCTATATATATATATATATATATATATATATATATATAGCAGTACAGTTGGTCTGCGTGTACAACTCCCAATGATCAAAGAAATATAATTACCATAATTGTGTACACCTCTCCTGGTCAAGAAATATTAATGCTCATAGTAGGATACTTCAGTCTAAGTGGACATTATATTTAATACGTAATTTCTATATATAGCATTATTCAAACCACAACTACATTCATTGATTTACGGTCATTAGCATATCGCATTAAATTAAATCTATTTAAATAATTAGCTCGATGATATTCCTTATTTAATAAAACAGCGTCCTTTCAATTGTGCTAATTAAAAAATGAATTATTTAGTTTTTTTAGATTTATATTTGATTTAACTTATTTTAATTAGAAATCTGAAACCGTTTAATTTTCAAACCAGAAAACTAAGAAGGCATTAAATGTGATAGTGTAATTTAAATATTTTCTGTGATAGATTTTTTTTCATTTCGAAATATCCTTCTAAACTGAATTATTATTTTTATTTTTAATTCAGAGGACATTTTTTTCGCTTATTTTTTACTTTTAGTAAACCTTTGTAATATTTAAGAGAAAAACAATTAAAACTGATTTTTCCATTTACTTGCATCCCCATAGGGCAAAGTTAATCAGGCACAGGGCCAATTTTCCATGTCAGCAAAATCCATCATCCCAGATATTATCTGCTCCTTTTTTTGTTCACAAAATTTAATCGGTGTTGCCAAGGATTTATTATAGTAATTATACCATAGAATGTGTGTTTAATTGCCTGCGAAACAATTTTCTTTATAATTTTTTAATATCTTAAATTAAAAATAGTAAATTTTTTCGATGTTACCCAGCGTCGTTTAACCCCTGAAAAATAAGACCTATTTGGGGGGAGGGGCTAATGCTTTTAAAAAGTCTTTATAAATAATATAAAAGACGACATTAATAAAAATAACATTTTAACGTGGGGATGAATTTTCTATATACATTTAACGTAAGATGAGCACCCACTTTTTGACCACAAAGTGTTAAACAAGACATGTCATCTCTAGAATTTTTTCAAGTTTGGCGATCGAGGAGAGGAGACAATATGACAAATACAATTATATTTGAAACATTAAATAACGATAACTTTAATAATTTTTATGACACCATTCTGTATTTTCACCTAACAAATGTATAAACAGAACGAATCCCAAAATATGACCACCTAATTTTCCTTGCAGGGGTGGGTAGGATTATATTAGAAATATAAAATGATGAAAAAATTTATTTTATCCGTTTTCGAAATTACTTTTTGTAGATCTCTCTTTTTTTGTGTGGCGCACGGCCATCCGCTTTTATTTATATTGAAACAAACGTTGTAATGATTTACTTTTTAATTATTTTGAAGGGTAGGGTTGAGGTGGGTTTCTTTTATTTGCTCAATATTCGGAAAATAGTTTCTTCTCTTTGTAGCTCTTCTGTCGAAGTATCCGGTGGAGAGGGTATCACATACTTTTTCTTTTTGGGGGCGATTACATTTACATATTTTCTTCCATTCTTTTATTTTTTGTGTAGGGGTATCCACGTTTCCCATGATGAAAATGATTAGTGTACAGGTGTGTTTCAAACGGAACTTCATGTCAACCTACGCAACGCTGGGTACCCATGCTAGTAGATATATACATATTATATATATATATATATATATATATATATATAATATATATATATATATATATATATATATACAAATGTTAGAGCTTCTTAAACAATTCCAACTTGTGTGAGAGCTGTTTCTGCCTATAGAGCGAAGGCTTACGCATCGTTACACAAAAAGCCTTCAAAATATTCAGCAAATGTTTAGAGAGAGCCCTGGAAAAGATACGAAAAAGACCATCCGAGTAGGCATCTCCACATGATTTATTATCGAGCAAATGTTGCCCGATCGCCGACTCATGAATCGATGGGTGCCCGTATGTGCTAAGTAAGCGTCCGGACGTATTCCTTACACGCCCAGATGTGCTCGTTGATACGTTCTTATTAGACATACACAGATTCCGAAACCGTGCAGGTATTAGCTGGACCAATCCGATCCCCAGGCGTTGGAGAGTTCGACCCACGTAGCTCTATATATATATATATATATATATATATATATATATATATATATATATATATATATATATATATATATATATATATATATATATATATATATATATATATATATATATATATATATATATGTATGTATGTATGTATGTATGTATTGGTTAAGGAGCTTTCTCTCTCCTACTTTCTCTCTCTATATATGTATATATAATTATATATATATATATATATATATATATAATATATATGTATATAATAATATATATATGTATATAAATATATATATAATTATATAAGTATATATATATATATATTATTATTATTATTATTATTATTATAATTATTAAATGACTTACTTAATAGTTTACTTACGAATGATAAACATTTTTTTGTTTTCTGTATAGTTTTAGATGTTAAAAACATTCAGGTCTACATATATATATATATATATATATATATATATATATATATATATATATATATATATAGAGAGAGAGAGAGAGAGAGAGAGAGAGAGAGAGATGGATAGGATTCTTGTTTTTCTTATACACATATTTTGAATGTCTATATTGAAATTTCTCCCTACATTAAATTGGTATCTGCTTGGGTTTTTGGCGTAACTGTTTTTTTTTTAGTTAACTCTGATATTGGCGACAATTAATTTTTTTTTTTCTTGTTTAATCTTCCATTTTCCCCACTTCAAGTTTGAGAAGAAACCAACGATATTTACAATTTTTAATTAATCGTTACCGCCGATGTATTCTCCTGACAATATACCGGTTAAAAGGCACCTATATAACACGGTTGCTTTATCGACTAGTGCGTCGAGATTATATTCTCTATTTTATATATTCTGCCTTCTTAATAGGCACGAATCCAATTATGCTTTTCTTCAGAAAATACTATGACATTCAGATTAATTTCATGATGGATATATCCTTATTCGCGCAAAAATATTTTGATGGTCGCAATATCTGTCATTAAATATCGAATTAAGTTCAAATTGACGCCATTTCAGCAGAAGCAAATAAACATATTAATATTAAATTTTAATAATGCTTGATGCTTTCATTTATACTTTAACAAGAACGCCTTAGCATTTTGCATATACAAACGAAACGTTCTTAGAGTAATATAAATATACTTTTGCAAAAAGGATGACCGACTTCTCAGTGTCAACAAGACGTTCCAGTAACTATTGCAAAATTTACGACGAACAAACAAAAAAAAACATACGTCAAACCACATACGCATATTAATATATTTGCTTGGAAGAGTAGGTTGACTATTTCTCAATAATCATTTCATTTAACACTGCTGAGGAAGCCGGGCTAAATATTTAACATCAGTTATTGAGATACTGTGGCGTTAAATATACGAGGTACCTTCAATTAGTTTTACGGGTTTTTTTTTCTATACAGGCAAATCAAATTATCGTAGACTCTTGAAAATTCAATGTGTTTTCGCGATACATCTAACTGTGATCTCTGAACGTATATGCCATTCACTGGACAAAGCGGGGAGGGCAGAGCGGTAGCTCTAGATATATCTAAGGCTTTTGACAGGATATGGCATGAGGGTCTCCTCAGGAAAATTAGATCATACGGTATCACTGGTAGAATACTTAACAATTAATTCCTTCTTAGATAAGAGAAAATCCAGGTTGTCCTCGACGGTCGTACATCTAAACATATGATATAAATGCGGGGGTGCCCCAGGGTTCTATCCTTGGACCTCTATTGTTCCTGATATTCATAAATGATCTCCCCGACAAAATTGCCTCTGAGATGGGTATATATGCTGATGACACTACACTTTATGGCAGGCACGACAGGAAGACGAATGAACACATTTCTAAAGAAATGACAGAAACTATAGAGGAAGACCTCCAATCTGTGGTGGAATGGGGGCAAAAGTGCTTGGTCGCGTTCAATGCTGCCAAGACAAAACTAGTTTCATTCAATAATTACAAGAACCCCTCTCTACCACCTATAGCAATGTTGAACGACTCTTTATATGAGAGTTCATCTTTCAAACTCCTTGGCCTAACGTTCACAGGAAACATGAGTTGGAACAATTACATTGAAGGCATTGCCAGGGCCGCTGCAAGAAAGGTGGGCTCTCTCTACACTGCTAGAAAACTACTAACACCCGAAAGTATCCTGTACCTCTATAAGGCCACCATTCGCCCATGTATGGAGTATTGCTGTCACATCTGGGCTGGTGCATCTGCTACTAGTCTCTCGCTCCTTGACAAGGTTCAAAAGAGAGTCGCAAACCTGATAGGCCCTGAACTGGCATCTAAGTCTCAGCCTCTGCTCCATCGACGAAATGTTGCATCCCTCTGCCTTTTCTACAAGTATTTTAGTGGTGAATGCTCTGACGAACTGCAATCACTTGTACCCCCACGACGTGAGCACCCTCGACAAACCCGACAGGCTGCTAAATCCCACCCCAACACTGTAGAGATCCCTAGATGTAAAAGATCTTTTTACTACAATAGTTTCTTCCCCAGAACCGCTAGACTCTGGAATTCCATTCTAGGTCCCTGCTTCCCCAACAGTACTGACGTGCAGAAGTTCAAAGTTTACGTTAACCAACATCTTGCTGCCTAAATCCCTACATAGTACCCCAATAGTTGTTGCCCCTGATAGTAGCCCCCTGCACCAAAGTGGCAAGTTGCCTGGTTTAGGGTGAAAATGTAATAAAAAAAGAAGATGATTGGCCAATTTTTATGGTTTCAGGGTCAAATTAAAAGCGAGACCAGAAATTGGAATATAATTAACTAAAGCCTACTTTTTACAGCTGATAAATGTCAAAAATGTAATCTTGACGTAGACACATTGGAAAAATTATATGCAATATCATCCTGTTTAGATTTAAAATAAATTTTCAAATAAACGCATGGGACGCTTTCGACTGTTTTTATAAACTATTTTGCATGAATCCAGCATCAGGGTTCGAGTGTCCTAAGAAATGCAAAGAACCCAGGACAATATTTGAGTTGATGAGAGGTGTGGGATGAGTAAGGAAAGAGTTGGTTGCTCAAATAACGAACTTTATAGATAAGAGCTTTCAGGTGAGACAACAAATGCACAGTTTGATGTCAGTGTGAGAACTGTAGACAGAAGCATTCACGAGGAATTCTAACATGTGGAAGATTTGTTCGAAGACATCAGTTACAAAAGAACACCCGTGTGTTTTTCCAAAACCTTTTTGGCATGGTATAACATGTATATTGCAGCCGGAGAAGATTACTTCAAAGTGGACTAGAGTGTAATGTCTATGTTATAGAGAGGGCTGGATCGACACGAAAACAATAATATTACTTATATTAGTCAATATATACAATCATATTACTTATATTCAGGGATAAGAGAATGATATATTTTGTTCTCCAACCGGCGCGAGATTATACACGTATCAATTGTATGTATTGTCGTTAACCAGGTAAAATGTTATCGATGTATAACTGAGACGTGTTGTATCAGAGTGTTACCACACGGTTATATATTACAGTTCATATTTACGTAAGGTATCATTTTTATGAGAATAATATATGCGTTATGCCTTTCTGTCTTCAAGTGTTTTTCTATAATCATTGATTAGCTCCGTGATAAAACATAAAATGACCAACACTATAATCAACTGAGACCTCGGTTCTTCCTTCTCTTGTGAAACCATAGAACAACACTTTATATTTAAAAAATATGAATTTATTTCAAATGTCTCAAATGATCTTCAAAAGGAGTATGCATTTCATGTCTACATGCTTATTCTTTACAGCCTAGCTTCCTGCGTGACCAAACTCAAACTCATTCGACTGATTAAACCTCCCCACCTCCCGCGTCATTTCCGTTACGTCATCATTAAAAAAGCACAAGTCTCACTTATGTATGACCTTTCCACGTATGGCTGGTAAAGGTTATTTTGTTTATTTAACCGAGCTTAATTATGTAAACAACCTTTACTAAAACCCATTGCTACACTTTACTCTATAAACCATAGCTAACTCCCAATATAAACTTTTAACAAAGTTATTATCTAACATGTGTATATCAATATAACTACCTTTTCCAAAAAAGTCTACAAACGTCTTGAAGAAACCTCGTTATTAAATTTATTGCTTTATTGTACATTCAAATTTTATATGCAACAGCGGAAAAACGACATCATTTTAACTATTCTTGAACATACCCCGTAAGTTTTAAACAGAATATAAATGTCATTCTGATCTAATCTTTTTCTGAATCAATAGAGATTCAATCACGATAATGATTTGACGATTAACCGTATTCTGTATAAAATTGTCTCATAGGTAATTATAGGTTTCTGTCTGAGAAAACTGAGTTCAGTTTGGAAATACATCGGGTTGTAAACAAAACATCTCTTGAGTCGGAAAATATTTTCTATGCGGTTAAACTGAAAGTTGTGTATAATTATGCCTGCATATACGTCAACATTGTGTTGATTAATTTTTTCTGTATTTGAAAAATATTATTTGCTTTGTAAATCTAAACACATTAAATTCGAAATGATTTAAAATTGCATACATATGAGAAATCAATAAAAAATATTCCCTAATTTGGAATTTCGATCCCAGTTTTATATTCGCAAGTACAATCAGCAAATGGCGTGAGCAGCATTTTCCGATATTCAATTTTCCTTTTATACTCACTTAAGGATAATATTTTAATATTAAACATTAAAAAAAATATCTATCATTTTATTGATTTTTGGGAAGATCGAAACAATGATTCAGGGCATACGGTTTAGTAACATTGTAGTTGTCTTTAATCTTCGTAAGAAAGGATATAACATTGGTGTAAAGATCTAGTGGCAAAATTAATTTTACTTGCTTGGGTACTTCTGTCCACCTGGTATTTATTTGCGAGGTAATTGCAATTACGATGTAACTTATTAGATCGGAACGGCCTAAATAAACGCAATCCGTTCATAAAATGTCTTCGATGCATTGATATTTAATGATTATTACACAGTGTCTTGCACCAGCATATATTTTTTCTTTTAAGTGCGCCACCATAAATATTTGTATCCTGCTGAAAACATACACCCCCATTCTGGTAATCTGTTTGAGAGATTTCACACATCTGTTAATTGATTCAAGATTCACACGGTGTTTCTATTGTTTTTTACAAATCCCTTCGATAGGAATTTCCAAAAACATTTATTTTTTCTGCTCCATATTTGTCCCGACTTCCGTGTTTAATAAGACAATGCAGCATTCAATACCGTTGTGTACATGAGCTTGATTATATTGTTCTTACAAATATTAGGATACTGATGTCAAGACTTTTCGTAGCGATGTTTGGGTCTGTTACTGTGTGTGTATCTTAGAATAGTTAATATTAGTCAATTTTGCAGACCAAGTAAGAGGTACTCTATCGAATTACAAGAACAATAAAACTTGAAACATAGCAGAAAAGTTTAATAAAGTAGTTTATTTATCGACATTCGAGTGAAAACAAATAAAGAGTCGGATATTATTTCGCAAATGTATGTTTATTATTTCCATATATGGCATTTAAGATTGATTAAAACACGACGTTTTTAGACATATAGTGTTCGTTATAGTATATAAAAAAAATCCTTAGGCACACAAAGGTTATATATTTGCTAATGGCATCACGACATATTATCAACAGCTTTGGAAACAGGCAAAGCATACATACCCAGTAAAATGGTATACGCTTTCACAAAAAGTCAACACTCTGTACCAGAATCAGGACAAACGGGCTATAACATTTAATGACTTACAACTCATTTCTTTAAACAAAAAGATATGTCTTATCCAACCGACGAGTCCAAAGAGACCCGGACTTGGTATCAAGAGTTCTAAGACTTTTTACTCTTCTCTTACAAGTCTTCTCCTCTCCCGACCTGAATACGCTGGAACATCACTAACACGATGTCCCACAATATCAAAGACAGTCTGATCGCCACCATCCGCATAGTATTCGCCGAACTCCAGCAGGCACTTGTGGAAAACGCTTACTTCCAGTTCTAGACTTGTATTGAGGCGTTGATTGAGACTGAATGCGATTGCATGAAACAGGTGTCAGCTCTACTATATAATAAAATTATATGAATTTTATTTAAGTAATGCTTTTGAAATAAAGTTGTGGTGTTGTTTTCTTTAGTGCAACACATTTATCGTTCCAACCTGTAGCCTTTGATGTGTCATTGGGAGTGTGCTTTATTGAAGATGCATTACAGAAAAACAACAATTTTCTGTTATAATGGATGGACACATGTACTCTTTTGTGGGTACATATATTTTGATAAGATAAATGTAGAAGGACATTGTCTATTCCAAATCGTTTTGAATTTAATGTTAAGCATATCACAGTAAATACCAAAAGCCTATCACATATAATGCGCCATTAAATTTTCCAAACAAGTCTCCAACCGACGAAAAGAGAAAGATAAAACGCGTATATATATATATATATATATATATATATATATATATATATATATATATATATATATATATATATATATATATATATATATCGCTATCAATCAACTGGTAGGTTTTAGTACTTCCTGTTTTTTTTTCTGATTATTATACTTGAACGAAAATCGTTTTCATTTATTAGAAAAAAAAGATTCGGGTTCATGAAGCTATCTGCTTACCTCTGCTTTTGGTAATGTTCTATATTGACACATGGTTTTAATAATGTGAATTTATGATTAAAAACGATCAATTCCAAGGTCTCTGGATTTTTTCGGCTTTGAAATACACATCTCGATCGTATTGTTATCTGTAACAAGTTATATATATATATATATATATATATATATATATATATATATATATATATATATAAATTAAATGTTAGTTTCATTGATTTACTACTACTACTACTAGTAATAAAAATAATAATAATAATAATAATAATAATAACAATAAAAATAATCCATCTAGATACACTAATAAACACGACCCGAATCTTTAACCAGGATATCCAAATGATATTCTGTATGGTAAAGTGGGCATTGCTGACAATGATGATTGAAAACCTAAGAGGAACGGCAATAATTGCACTTCCCAATCAAACAGAACAGGTGAGTAGAAATATGTTTGTTCACATTACACTTGAACTTCTGCATATCAGTACAGTTGGGGAAGCAGTACCCCGGAAGGTAGCTCCAAAGGCTTACAGTTCTGGGGAAGGAACTATTGAAGTAAGAGGCTTTCTGACACCTAGTGATATCTACTGTAAAAGGGTTGGACTTACTTGCTTTTCTGGTTTGTCGGGGGTAGTCACGTCGAGGAGGTATAAGTGCTTGCAGTTCGTCAGAGCATTTGCTATTAAATTATTTGTAGAACAGGGAGAAGGATACAAAATTTCGTCAATGGGACTGAGGATGAATCTAGATGACAGTTCCGGACCTATCAGTTTGGCGACTCTATTTTGAACCCTGTTCAGGAGTGAGAGACAAGCAGCAGATGCACCAGCCAAAATGTGACAACAGTACTCCATACATGGGCGAATCGTCACCTTATAGATGTACAAGATACCTTCGGACGAAAGTAATCTTCTGGCACGGTAGAGAGTCCACCTTCTTTGCAGCAGCCTTGGCAATGCTCACAATGTAGCTATTCCAGTTCATGTTCCCTGTAAACATATGGCCGAGGAGTTTAAAGGAAGTACTTTCAGGCAGTGTGTTCTTGGCCATTGCAATTGGTGGTAGAAAAGGTTTATTGTAGTTATTGAAGTCTCCAGTCAGCCATGTTACCCTGCTTGACTTACCGAAATAGCTTCTCGGGTTATAATCAGGATTCGGTTCTGGAGTTCGGGAAGGAGTGAGTCTTGTTTCCTTCAATATTCCACATAGAAGGGGGAACTACTGGCGCAATGGATCCCTTCACTCGTTTCCCTTTATTTCAACTCACAGCTGCAGCCACGATTGGGCCCTTGACATTCTGGACTAGGACTCTGGCGTTGACCAAGAGATAGTCCACTTCCATCGTATTGATGTCTGTGATTCTCTGCATGTTCGCGGAGATTTCTTCTGGGAAGCCATTCGCTAGGTATAGCTTTACCGTCATCTCCAGACTCCTCCCCACGTAACCAGATAATCCTGCCAGTCTTCTGATCTCTGCAGCAAATACGTAAACAGACTCGCCTGTCCACCTCAAACTTGCAAGTTTGCCGAGTGCTTCAAATGGACTCTCGGCGAAAGCCAATTTCAGTCTTTGCTCCACTGAGGCAGGTCTCCCTTATCTTCATCGTGCATCTTCTGGTAAATAGTGAGGGCTTCCCTCTCTTAGTAGAGCGGCACCAGGGTGACAACGTCTTCGATTTTTTGCAACCTTGCCACCATCTTTAATTTTTCCAGCTATTTAATTAGGTCACCCTCCCAAGTGAAGGGTCTCAACATCTGAGTTGAGAGTTTCCAGTCAGCCATGTTAACCTGCTTGACTTGCCGAAATAGCTCCTAGGGTTATAATCAGGATTCGGTTCTGGGGTTCGGGAAGGAGTGAGCAACTCGCTCAATAACAGCACGTTTCTGCCCTCATCTTTTACAATCGATCACACCTGGCCTCTCGCGACCAATGTCACACCGCACAATCCGAACGTCAGCAATATAAAATTCTATTCAAGAGAAGATGTTCACGACTCTTTTCTCTCTGCTGCTACAGGGAATTTTTCCCTGCTTTTATATCCTCCTATCTAGGAAAAAGGGAGAGACAGGAAAAAATAATAACTTCTTCTATCATGATCTGCCTTCCCAAGATGCCCTTCCCGTATACAAATGCCCTGGCCATCCTTTCCTTCTTCTTTCCCAAAGAGCGATGCAGATACGCCCAGTACGTTTTTTTCTTCTTTTCTAACCATATACCCCACAGATTAGTCTTGGAAGCATTGAATGTGACCATCTATTTTTGTGCCCATTCCACTACAGATTGGAGGTCATCCTCTAGTGTGTCTGCCATTTTCTTAGAAATGTGTTCATTTGTTTTCCCCTCATGCCTGTTATAGATGGTGGTGTAATCGGCTAATATACCCATCTCCGAAACATGTTTATCAGGGAGATCATTTATGAATATCAGGAATAATAAACGTCCAAGGATAGATCTCTGGGATACGCATTTCTATCATATTGTTTCGATGTACGACCGTCGAGGACATCTTAGATTTTTCTCTTACTTAATAAGGATTTAATTACATTATGTATTCTTCCAGTGATACCATATGGTCTAATTTGACTTAGAAGACCATCGTGCCATACCCTGTCAAAAGCTTAAAATGTATCAAAGGCTACCGCTCTACCCTCCCCTGTTTTGTCCAGTGAACGGTATATACGTTCAGAGACTACATCTTAGATATCTGCTGTTGAACGGGAATTTCTGAATCCATATTGCTTGTCGGTCAGGAGTTTAGCAGCTGTTAGGGTGTTGGACTAAGGACTTGATTAAATAAGGACTCAAATATTTTGGCGAAAAGTGGGAGGAGGCTTATGAGGCGATAATTTACTGCTGGAAGTAAACGTCATCAACGACTAAAACTTGAAGAGAAAATAAGAAAGAATAATCTCAGAATAATAAGAAAATCTCGAAATTAAACTAAATTGTTCAAACCTTATTAAATTAGTAAACACGCTGGCATGGTCACCAATAAGACACCCCGTGCCGTATGTAAGCTGGGCCAAAGGAGAACAAAGGAATGCCGGCAAAAAAAACAAGGAAAATCAGGATTATGTCCAATGCACTACAGCAGAAGGATGGTACTTACCTACTATATGGTAAAAAGAAAAGTCGGAGGAAAGAGCTGTTCTGAAAAGAACGCTGCGTAAATAAATCACAAACAAAGAATTATAAACATTAATAATGGAGTAAATAAAATAATAATTACTGGAGCAAGAGACATGAAGAAAACACCCAAGATAGAAAAAAGAGACAGAGAATTAGACGAGAAAGGAAAATGGAAAGTGAAACAGCTACATGGACAATAATGTATAAGTATGACAAAACGAAACCTAAACAAGGAACCTGATGTAGTAATAACAGCCGCACAAGATAACGCAATTAGAACCACCCACGTCAAGGCAAGTGTCGACAAGACCGAAAAACAGCAAATGCAAACGCTGCGATGATAAATTATTATTGCAGCAAACTAGCCCAAAAATAATATAAAAATAATGGATCAAGTGAGGAATATGACACCATCAGACATTATGCAAACAATTACATTTTGAACAGACACTCAAAATTGTACAAATACTGGAAAATGAAAGCCACAAGGTCTTATGGGACATGGATATATAAACGGGTAAACCCTTCCAACAAACAAGGCAAAATTTTATAATAGTGTACAAGAAATTATTGTTCTGCCAGATTGTAGATTTTCCGTTCCAGCAGACACAGAGTGAAGATCAATGAGTCTGAGAAGCGGCGCAAATACAAGGAACTAATCAGAGAGCTCAAGTGGATCTGCAAAATAAAACAAGCAACGATAACTTCAATAATAGTAGGAGGGCTAAGAACAATACAGAACAAACTATGAAAAAAAGGATGGGAGAGATCGAACACAAAGGGATGGTACAAGTTTGGCCAATATCAAAGTGTAGTATCTGTCTTCAGATTCGGCACTTCCATTTCTCGTTCTCTTTCAGTGGAGGATAAATTCTTCACGACTGAGACAATTTTTATTTTTGTACCTTTTCTCCACGTTAAAAAGACGACCCTGGTGTCTAACTCTGTCCCGTGGGGAGGCATAGTAAATAGGTACAAGGAATGTCAACAATGAAATCTGCAGAAATGTTAAGTAAAACTCTTGAATATCGATATTAACACAGCACATAAATAACACACATACTTGACAAAGAAACGGCTACAAATGCAAACACAAACGAACATCACATGTTATTATGAAAACTGACACTGAATAATTATAAGATTACGGGTATTATACTAAATGATAACGGTTAATGAGGAGGAAAAGACCGAGGTGAGAAAGCACTAGTCACGCCTCCCCTGGATGAGTGCTAAGAGAACTGAGACCTTGGAAACGAGGAATCAGCCGTAAGAAGCTGTTGAGATAACGTAAAGGTTATCAAAAACGGTACTGTACTGATTATCTGGGGAGACTTGTTTTCACTCAGACTCAAAGGAACACCAATATCTATTCTCAAAAATAAATCTTTAATGATGGGTCGTGTGACTACTCCTTGTGAGTAAATAATGATTGACTTATAATAATAATGCTATTAATAATAATTATAATAAAAAAATAATAATTTCAATAAAAAATATGGTAATAACAATAATGTTAACAACAAAAATAACATCAATAATAATAATAATAATAATAATAATAATAATAATAATAATAATAATAATAATAATAATACACAAAAATATAATTCCTTAGGAAGTATATATCGAAAAATTCCAAGTTGAACAACTAAGAAAATTAAAAACATTCATATACATGCAGACAGATACTATTTAAAATATAAACACTTTAAGTTATGCAGGTACAATACATCACTATATTAAGTATGAAATGCAAAGTAAAATACAGCGGTGGGACGAAAATGAACCGACAAAACCTAGTTAAGAATCGAAGCTGAAAATTCGGATGAAGAAAATTTCAATAATAGAAGTTAAGCGATAGACAATATGAAATCTATTAGAATAAAATTTAATCTGGAATTTTTAAGAAAGAGACTAAGCAAGAAACATGAAAAACTGAAATAAAAAATAGCAGCAAAAGTAATAGGATTTATATGATACAAATAAAAACAATCCAATCATTGCACGAAATAATGAAAACTAATTCAATCGAAATGCTTTTTAAAAACCAAAACAATCGGACTCAACAGAAAGACAATTCTACTGAAGTAAAATGTAGTAAAGAAGAAAAGATCACTAGGACACGACGAGAAAATGACAGGAGAGTTACAGGAAATCAAATAAGGGTGCATGATGGCATTAGCGGGAAAAAAGCAAATAATAAAACAACGAAACACAGCCAATTAAAAGCCCTTGTTTCCGACGAGATAAACGCATACTGGTTCAAAATATTCACTGCAATATATGATAAGCTAATTAAAAACATGAAAGGATGTTTCTGCAAAGCCTACGTTGCGGAATAGATGTCCAAAATAAAGAACTGATCAAAAGGATGCAGAAAATGAGAATTCCCGTAACAACTAAAGGACTGTAATATGTGTATCTGCCATGTGAAAAAAACAATAGCATCAAAATTGAGAGAACAAAGAGACTACTACATCAATAAGTGTGCACTACTTACAGAGGAAGGAGAAGGAAGAACGCATTATCTATCAAATGAAAAAATCTTCTGAAGGAGGCAAACAGTAGACATAAATGTCAAACTTATGACAGAGGTCAATCTCCAAAAAGGCGGACGACAGAATTCCTTAAGCATGGAAAATACAATACATGAGAACGTATGAAATACCTCACGAGATAATCATTTGCCCGTAAATGCGATGCAGACGTGAAGATTTGAATTTACTGATGGATAACATTATACAGGGTGACCCCCTCCCAGAAAACGGGCCCCAACTCTATTTAGGCCCCGTTTCTTAGTGTTTCTTCCGAATGAAATGAAAATGTTGTCATAACTAGTTTATTATATTCAAAAAATCACATCAAAACACTTTTTCTCTCCGTTCTACAACATATGTTCTAGATATACTTTCTATGTTTTTTTTTGTTTTTGTTTGGGTCACCCTGTATAATTGTAATATAACTACATGGAAGTGTTTACCCGTAAGATTCTCTATCATTTCTATTGTTTTTTCCTAACCATTAAACATCATAACAATACATAATAAAGAGACCAAGTCGAACAAAATACACTAATATAGAGGTAAGAATGAACCACCTTAGGTACATGGACTATCTGCTACTATTTGCAAGAGCTAGACGGGGATATCAAAAAAGGTTTGAAGCATTACGAGCATCTTCAGCAGAAAACGTGAATTAACTGTGTGAATGACACAAACACTGGGAAAATTACATAATGCAATATACATTAAGGACAGGTATCGGACCAAAAAGGGCACTCAATTGATGAATAAGACAGAACAACTCAAGAGAGTAAAGAACAACACTAGGAATTATGCAGACAATTGTGTATTGTACACTCAGACAAAAATTACAAGCACAAACCGACAACAGTATTTGTAAAAAAGAAGAAAACCGTATGCGATATAGCCGTACAATGAAATAATCACAACCAAGAACAAATACCAACTGTCATAATAGTTCACAAGAAGTAATCCTGCATAATCGCATATTTGCATGTTCTAGAGATATTTATATCAAGATGGGAAAATAGAGCAAATACAAAACGATTAACCGATCTGAAGAACTCACGTGTTGAACGTCTTAGACGCGGTTCCATGATGATGTGACAATGAGCCAGTCATTAGGGACTGTGTAACAGGAGGAAAAGCAACCTGAGATGTTGGATGTGGCGGTGTGGCTCCTTGTTCTCCTGGGTTAACGTATTGACCTTTTGTGGCATTCGGGTGGAATCATCCTTTTTCTCAGAGCCGTCTCATTCTTTAATGAAAACATTTATGGCAAACACACACAAAAAAAACGACACGCGACACAATTGCAATAAATGTTATATAACCTTAATTATTTATTTTACAAAAAATATATTAAAATACAATATAAAAATTTTAATTAATTTTTACAATTAAATCTACACAATAGGCTCTTCAAAATTAATTAACCTACATTAACTAGTGTTGAAGGAAGTGGTGCCCCCCGCAATTACGGATAGGCAGAAATATGCGTGCTAACCTCATGACAGTCCGGACGGAATGAGGTCGATAAAAGAAAGGGTATTATAGGGTGGAATTTTATTGTGTTTTCCTCCATCTAAGGGCAATTCACGGCCATTTAGGGTGAAGGTGCTAATAACCAGGGCACTAAGATAGAGTGTCACACGAATACACGAAACTGGTAACCTGAAAATTTTGATAAAATGTGAGGAATGTTACGATAACACCAACAATAAGAAAAACATTGGGAATAATCCCCCAAAACATCGAAACAATCGAAATGTTGGAATTAAAGGAATGACTGAGAATATATGCCGAATTACAACCAGGAAAACAGATGAAATATTAAAGAGAAATTGATTCATAATACATATCGGTTAATAAAGCTAACTGAACACATAAAAACTACAGCGGAAGGAAAACAAAATATAATTACACATAACACATAATCTATAAAAGAAACGTTGTATAATTGGGAGTTTAGCCCCCAAAATTCTTAAATGTATCGGCATCAACTGGCCTCTCGCCAAATAATCGTAAAGGATTAAGGATTATGAAAAAAAAAGAAGTGGATAAAAATCACTAAATATGCCTCAACTTGATAATTGCAAGCTGGACTAGGAACTTGGAAAGGGTTATTGTACACTCAATTCCAGTGAATATCAATAATGATTGTAAGCGAGAAATAAATAGTTAACATACATTGCGATGATGCAAATGCATTTGAGGAAATTTCGACATAAGTGGAGAGTATTGAAAATTTGCGAATACTTGTTGTCACTCAGATTCCAGGGAAGAGCACAGGTGGATTCTAAAGAATAATTTTTAGATACTGCCAGTGTGAAACTTCCAGTAAATGAAATAATAATAACAATAATAGTAATTATAATAATAATAATAACAACAACAACAACAATAATAATAATAATAATAATAATAATGATAATAATGATAATAATAATAATAATAATAATATTAATAATAATAATAATAATGCAAAATCTAGAAAACACATAAATGCATCTTTTTGTAGGCACTTTAATATAATCGTGTCTATCGTATCTTACTCTGTCTAACTGTCTCCCATTCCATTTTATTTTGTGCCGATGTGGCTGAAATTTTCTATGCATATTCATAATATTAAGGTGCAACACATTACATATCATGACATCGATTAGACTCAGATTTCAGCTTTATAGGGATTAATACCGTTGGAATCAAACTTCCAATTATCTTCTCAGAAACTTATTGCCAAACAAACTGAAATTTGCTATCGTCTTTATATTTGATGAGCTGCAGCGTACTACGTATTACATTATCCGTCGTATGTGTTATTAAAAAATCAACAATAGATTTGAAATAAAACAATTAATCTAAGTCCATGAGATATGAGTTTGCCCATTTTCAACAGACTGAAACGTCTAGTAATTTATAAATCAATAACGTTTGACGCGTGCAATTTATTGTCATATAGATAATATTATAAGAACATTTGTGATTTTTGTATCTAACTTTATTTTATCTATTTAGACAGTCAAGATGTCCACATAGCCACGTTAATTTGAGGCGATTTTGAATAACTTGTTCATGCAAGTGCATCACCTCTAGTATATTTATTGCCGGAGAGAGCAGGAAGTTTGATTGCATAATACCTTTGTCACGTGTGTCATTCTTTTGTACAGTTATTGCTATTTTATTATCAATTGTGATCTTTCATTCTATGTCTCACTTCTAGCAACGCGGCAAAGTAATATGTCTCGTGTTGATCATAAACAGTTAGGCGGCCGTGATACATATAAGCCCGCTTTTACTTTCTCGTTCGACCAGAACATTGACCAGAATGTCAGAGGCGAACAACTGTGCTATATCGGTAGACGTTGCATTAACATCGACACAATACCAACTCTTCCCTTTTCGTTATTTTTATTTCTATTAGTTTCTATGCTTTTGTTTGGCCCATAATCTTTTTTTTTTATATATACAACGAAAGAGAAAAAGGAACCGGCCTTGAGTTATGAGCAACGGTAGGCCATCCGATTTGGCTATTTATGAGATTGTCTCCTTCTACATTATTTGTTAGAATGCGGCTTGTCCAACCGGACAGAGAGACGGTGCGTGACTGCAAAAAAGAACCATCTGTAATTGCAATGAATTATAGGTGGCGCAGTGAGCCGCTTCGTGAATATTCATGAATATCGACGCGTGCCGATTGGTGCATTGTTTATTCTAGAAGTTAATTAATAACAAGCCCGGATTGATCGACCATCGGGGTATTATATTTTAAAACAACATGGCGTCTACTACAAAATTATATAAGTGACGCTGGTCACTATGGCATAATTTCTCGCCTGACGATTTAATATTTCCATAGCTAACATAATCGTAAGCGTCCGATTTCTCGAATTCCCATTTCCTCCAACAGTTAGATTGTTCCGCGAAATATAATAATTTCTTGTTTTTAAGTTAAAGTTCATTATCGAACGACATTTCTTTTCTACACATCAACAAAGAATAATTCAAGTTCGAGCTTTATTATTTTAAATACAATATCCTTTACATATACATCTAGTGTAAATTTATCTATTATTATAATTTAAAATTAACTAAATGTGTTGACCAAAATAAAGGAAGAGCTAACACCTCACTTTTAATAAACTACTGAACCAAAATGTAATGTATGGCGACACTCCTCTTTCTAAATGTACTTTACATTACATTTGATCCTAATTTTATAAGCTAAGTTTTATTAAGAGAGTATAAAGTGCGATTTTAGTATTCTGTGTATATTCGAGGAAGGTTTTATCCACGTTTATTTTATCCTTAACAAACACTACATACAAGTTTATCAAGATGATTTCCAAAGTCATTTTATAAATAATTTCATGACATAAATGAATACTAAAATACCCCGAATCCAGCAATTAAGTTGTAAAAATAATGTGATTTTTCTAATTCGGTGTAAACTGTAATTAACTGAACACTTTCATGTCTCACTTATCCACCTTGGCATTTCTGTCGCATCCTCTCGTTCCTGACTAATTCAACAAAGCTTTTAGAGATTTCATTGCTCATTGAATATTTTAAAAATAAAGACTCACATTCAATAGTACTTAACTAAGCGATTGCGTCTAATCCGTGAACACTCATGCAAATTACATAGAGAATATCGCGAGTCTTAGATGTTGTATCTTTAAAAAGAAGTAAAAAACGTGTAATAATAAAATAATAAATTCATCCGATATTTTTAGTTTAAAATTCCCTATAAACGTTAATGTATAGCAATTAATATTAGAGTGTTTTTACAAAAATACCTTATGAATAATATTTGCTTTAATAATTTCACTAGCGGGACCTGTGAAAATTCCACATCTTTCATATGTAATATATTGCCGCTGGGCATTCTATAGGTTTTCAGCATGAATGAAGACACCATACTATTATTAAAGCCCTTTTGTTGAAACTGTAAACATATTTATCTCACCACGACTATGTATTAATATACTAGCGTGCAGAACAATAAAAAAGGATATAACAATTAATAAGATTTATGTATTTTCCTCATATAATAATGTAAACATGACAATATAAAATTACAAAATTTAAAAAAAAAAACAGACGAGTTGAGTGTCATAATCTATAATCGAAAACGAAACCAAATCTTATGAAGACTTCTTGGAAAAAATTATTTATTCCAAGAAATAGGACACAACAATTATTAAACGACAGCCACTCGAACGAAAAACAGATTTAAGCATACCACACGCTATCATATTAATATATAGATTAACGAAAACACCATCATCGGTCGGTCGGTCGGTGGTCAGTCGAGTGGTCGGTCTCCCCCCTCTCTCTCTCTCTCTCTCTCTCTTTCTCTCTCTCTTTCTCACTCTCTTTCTCACTCTCTTTCTCTAACACACACAAACAATAAAAATGTAAACAAATTAATCAATGAAAAAATAGCTGCTGTATATATGATTACAAAAAATAAAGCTACATTTTTTCCAAACACACACACACAGACATACACACAAATAAATGAGCGTAAGTACACACACCCACACACACACACACATACACACACAAATGAAAATGTAGTTGTAGCAATAATATTTTAAATAAGGTAAATACAAGAATCGGGCGGTAGGTCGGTAGGTCGGCGGGCGGTCGGTCGATCGGTCTCTCTCTCTCTCTCTTCCTCTCTCTCTCTTTCTTTCTCTCTCTCTCCCAAACATTAAAAAATAGAAAAAAAAACAATGAAAAATAAATAACTGCTGTAGATATTATTACAAAAGACAGAACTGCAGTAATGCATCAATTTTTCCCAAATATTATAAATTAGGCGGGAGAGTTGTGTTGTCATTTTTTACTATAGAATAACTTCAAATCAAATATTTCTTAACAACTTTTGAATTTACCAGAAAGATAGACCCCTAAATTTGATAGAATTACAAAACAGATATAGCGGGCAGAACACTCTAATACAACACCGTCTGGAGCCTTCGTAATGTGCATTCCGGAATAAATGTGTATTCCGGAATAAAATCTCAACTAATGATGTTTGTCGGGAAGTGTGATACACAAACGTACACATACGTATTAATATATAGATGATACTTTATTCATAATCATCTACGCGTCATTTTTCTCTAAAAAAATCCCTGCATTACTTTCGATAGTATCTTATGTTTAAATTGCTTGTTCGGTGAGAATGTTGTTTAGAACAAAAAGTCTGAACAAACAGAGAATGTGCATTTATGTTCTGAAATGCGTATTAAATTATGAACGGGCATAGTTTTTGTGCTGACCACTATATATATATATATATATATATATATATATATATATATATATATATATATATATATATATATATATATAAAATAGACGCTCCATTTCATAAACTTAGTCATTTATTTGTTCTTCTGCCCAGTGTTTCTTAATTTAATTCTGGGACATTCACGTGCATATCTAAGTTGACCTGATTATTAACGCTAACTTTCGCGCTTTTTTTCTGGTTCAATTTGACCTTGCTTTTCAAATTAAAACTTTCACCGCTTTTCGTTTTTATTTTTATTTTTTTTTAAACCTTAATTTACTTGATTCCTCCAGCCTTGACATACATGTTTTAAATATTCTCTCCAGTGCTTTTTCTTTTAATAATTTGGAATTCATTCGATTTGCGATTGTTTCCAAGGAACTCTGCCTTTTGGATCATTTTGGACTATTTGGAATTTACCTATTGGATTGGAAGTTTTTAATTCGACCGTTTTGGATTTTACCATTCTTGGATTTTTTACCATTCACCGGAGAATCCATTCATGTGAAATCTTTTTATAATTTTTCTTTTTCCTCCTATTCCCCTTACCTCACCCTTTTTTAAACCAAGTAAGAGCTTTGCCTTACTTGTAGTTTCATTAAATACTTTTATATGCAAAATCCGATCCCGCATTTTTCTAATTCATTCCCTCTGATGAGAAGGAGAGTATTTCTTCGAAACTCCGCAGATTAAGGACTATCCACTTATCTTGTGCTTCCTTTTTTAAAATTAAATATGTTAACTCTTTTTCAAGATGTCTTTTAACATGTTTTATTAATCATTTGTTCATATATATATATATATATATATATATATATATATATATATATACATACATACATTTACATATTATTATAATAGCTTTTTAAATACCTACAGGCAATAGTATTTTATCTTTCGTGGAATCAACAGTGCAAGGTGACACGATCATCAAAGGTCAGGCGAGTCGAATCCGGCTATGAAACAATTGCTGACTCGTATCTATTTCCTTGACACATAAGTGTTCGATTTTTATTCATCTCCTCAGAGAAAATTATTAGTACTGGATTTGAATATCAGTATATATATATATATATATATATATATATATATGTATATATATATATATATATATATATATATATATATATATATATATATATATATATATATATATATATATATATATATAAAAAGTTGAATGTGTGTGGGTGTGGGGGCGTGTATGGTCAGGAATTGGCTCCTATATGATTGACTATTTAAAAAAAATGATTACATTTAATGATGGAAAATGTATCGAGACACAGGAATGGGTATGTTTGATCTGCCATAACGGTGGTTCATAAAAATTGTGGAGTCTGCGTTCGGGCCTGGTCCACAAAGTATGGAAATAAAAAAAAAATATAAATGAAAAAAAGAAAAACGTTTACAAGTGTTTTTTCATATAGATGCACGTAAGAATACTTTGATAAGTAGGTTTTCACTTATATAGTGATTGTATATTAAAACTCTGGGTTCTGCGTCCGCGCCTTACCTCAATAATATGGAAATAGGTTCAAACTTTAATAACTACTTTTGATACCTATCTGTGGAAGTATACTTTGATAATTATGTCTCAGTTTGAAGAAATATGGTATGATAAAATTATGGGGTGTTCGTTCGCACCTGGCCTCCATAGAATGGAAATATGTCACAAAGTTTACCAAGGTTTTTTTTTAGTATAAGTGTTTCAGTGTGAACAGGTATGGTATAATAAATGATGGGGTTGATCTATTTTATTTTTACTTTCATCATAGTTTGGTTTGGGTTTGATACCCCCAAATTCGAAGCTATCTCTTTACAATGTGTTGTTTATATATATATATATATATATATATATATATATATATATATATATATATATATATATATATATATATATATATATATGATTGTTGAGCTGGATTAAATCCGACGATATAAAATAAAATGGACGTGGAAGGACCTGGATACTCAACGTTTCGCCCGATTTATGCGGGCTTCTTCAAGAGGGATGGTCATTGACGAGAGAGTCGGAGGATTGGGGCTATATAAAATGATGGGGGAGAGCAACGTGTTTTCCTTATGTAAATTAGATGTCATATGCACATGTATATACATTTTATGAGAGAAAAACTAAATTAGAGTAAACTAGTGTAGTGGATTACGTCTAAAAGATAAACTATCGTAGAGATTAAACAAAAAATTGTGTTTGGAAATATAGCGGTGATAGATTAAATAAATAAAATGACATGAGATTACGAAAGTATCTTTTTTTTAAATTAGAAATAATTGAATTGGGATAAAATAGCGCAGTAACTTAAAAGATGGTGTCTAAAAATAACAATAGGTGATAAAATGGAGTCTAAAAATAGATAATGATAAAATACAGTAAATAAGTAAAATAAAAATAAAATTAAGTGAAATTACGACTTTTTTTTTTTTTTTTTTTTTGTCGCGTTTAACCGGTGTCTAAGTTGTTTTCTTTAATAATTATTTTCGACAGAAATGGAGCAACGTGGAAAAAACCTTTTCTTTGCTTAAATATATTGCTGGAATGGGAGATTATAGCTGACTCAATTAAACGTCGTGTGGATCTGTTATGTATGAGTTTAAGGAAAGTTGATTTGTTAAAATCAAACTGGTGGTCGTTTTCCATGATGTGACAAATATGGCGTTGGGTGTATTGTTGTTTTTTACATCTCTTTTGTGTTCATATATTCTTTTACTTAAATTACTTTGAGTTTCTCCTACGTATATTCTTCCACAATCAAGGCAGGGTATGGACAATATTCCGGCTTTGGTGTTAATGTTGGTATTAGTTATAATTTTACGTGTTAGATCCCTTATTGTTAAAGAGTTTAGTTTTGCTATTTGAATGCCTGTCTTATTTAGGTCCTTATAGATTGTGTCGTTGTTTTTATTAGTTGGTAATGTTAATTGTCTGTTGTGTGTCTGGCTATTTAGGGAATGGTCTCGGTTTCGGTTATGGTAAATTTTTAGTGCTTTTCTTTTTGTATTTGCCAAACAATGTTTAGGGTATTGCAGGTTCATGAATGTACGTTCGATATACTCAAATTCTTCCACGATGTATTCTTCACTGCATATTCTCAGGGCCCTAAGAAAAAATCCTATTAGAATACCTCTTTTTACTTTATCATCGTGATGAGAGTAAAATTGTATGTACTCATTTTTATTCGTAACTTTCCGATGGACTTTAAAACTTTGATTATCATTGTTATTTATGATATTGATGTCCAGAAAAAGTATTCGTAATTTCACTTAATTTTATTTTTATTTTACTTATTTACTGTATTTTATCATTATCTATTTTTAGACTCCATTTTATCACCTCCTATTCTTATTTTAGACACCATCTTTTAAGTTACTGCGCTATTTTATCCCAATTCAATTATTTCTAATTTAAAAAAAAAATCTTTCGTAATCTCATGTCATTATATTTATTTAATCTATCACCGCTATATTTCCAAACACAATTTTGTTGTTTAATCTCTACGATATTTTATCTTTTAGACGTAATCCACTGCACTAGTTACCCCAAATTTAGTTTTTCTCTCATAAAATGTATATACATGTATATATGACATCTAATTTACATAAGGAAAACACGCTGCTCTCCCCCATCATTATATATAGCCCCAATCCTCCGACTCTCTCGTCAATGACCATCCCTCTTGAAGAAGCCCGCATAAATCGGGCGAAACGTTGAGTATCCAGGTCCTTCCACCTCCATTTTATTTCATATATATATATATATATATATATATATATATATATATATATATATATATATATATACGAGCAAATAGTTTATAAAATATGTTAAAAACACTTTGAAAAAAAGTTAAAAAACATATTTAATCTGAAAAGGAAACACTTATTATATATATATATATATGTATATATATATATATACATACATATATATGTACACATATATATATATATATATATATATATTTATATATCCATATCTAAAATAAAAATAAAATAAAAAAATACAATTAAATTTACAAAAATATTCCAAGATGGTAAAATTAAAGTGTATTATAAATATTAAAGAATTCATATTTATAAAGTTTTCTCAGCCAGATATAAAAGTTCGATAATATATATATATATATATATATATATATATATATATATATATATATATATATATATATATATATATATATATATCGAGCAAACAGTTAATAACATATGTTAAAAACACTTTGAAAAAGAGTTAAAAACATATTTAATCTGAAAAGGAAACATTTATTTTTTATATATACATATATACATATATATATATATATGTATATATTTATAAATATATATATCCATATCTAAAATAAAAACAAAATAAAAAATTAAAATTAAATTTACCAAAATAATCCCAGATGGTAAAATTAAAGTATATTATAAATATTAAAGATTTAATATTTATAAAGTTATCTCAGCCAGATATAAAAGCTCGAGAAAACAATATAGGAGATAGAACTTATAATACGAGCAAACAGATAATAATTGAAAATTCAATTAACTTTCTTGAAGTTATATTTTTGGATTTTACCGTCATTGGATTATTTATCTTTCACCAGACTATTCATTCACGTGTAATCACCTTTTTCTTCACCATATTCCCTCTGCTTCAGTTTTTTGTTTATCAAGTAAGATCTTTAACTTACTTGTTGTTTCATCAAATACTTTTGTATGCAAAATCCGATCCCACATTTTGCTAATTCCTACCCCCTGACGAGAAGGAAAGTATTTCTTCGAGACTCCGTTGATTAAGGGCTATCCACTTATCAAGTGTTTCCTTTTCAGATTAAATATTTGTTTAAGATTAAATAAGTGTTTTTTAACATGTTTTATTAATTGTTTGCTCGTATATATATATATATAAATATATATACATATATATATATAAATAAATATATACACGAACGGCGTCCTTATATATGTGTATATATATATATATATATATATATATATATATATATATATATATATATAGAGAGAGAGAGAGAGAGAGAGAGAGGGAGAGAGGGACGCCCTTAGTGCAAATATAAAGCCAACGCGTATCGGAAAAAATCACCATCTGCGGAGGAGGTGTCCGAACGTCTGCAGAATTGTAATTAAACATGCTGTATCACAGAGCTTCGGACCTGATGAAAATTGCATACTAACCCGTCGTTCATCTTCTTCGGTGAGATAATCCACCATATATGTGTGTGTGTGTGTCTGTGTGTGTGTGTGTGTGTGTGTGTGTGTGTGTGTGTGTGTGTGTGCGCGCCTCTGTGTTCGAGGCTTTATGACGTAATATGTATATTCAATTATATGTAACCTTTTATTTATGCCAGGCCTTTAATTCATGATTTAACTGAAGACTTTATACAAATAAATGGCAAAAGTCTATATTCTAAATTTCAAATGAAGTATTTCTTTACGGGATGTGTTGGTTTTGTACGCTATAATTTATATTCTTAACAGTACCTGTTTCGTTGCGCAGGAATGCTTCTACGCTACGAAACGGGTGCAATTTTTAATTCATTTTTTAAGTTTTTTTCCAGTTTTAACTCATCAGAAGAAAAACAACATACTAACTTTAAATGGATATAAATTAAAAATTAATATCCGGGACTTCAAATCATAGTTTCAATTATTCTTTTCATTTCTTACACCATCTTTGACTTTTAGTTAATTTAATGGAAAACTCTCCAAGGATGTGTTTGGCTTATGGCATTTTATCACGTGTAAGACAGTAATTTAAACATTATACATGCCAAATATGTGTTATTTTCGAAGTTTTCGCACTGTTTAATTAAGTTACATATGTTCTAAATGTGTAAATCCATTTACAATGAGGCGTAAATACCTTATACATTTTAAGTAGCCTTTTGGAATGCATACGTTTTTATTTGAAGCAACACTCACGCACCTACACATCTATACGTATAGTTTGAAAGATACATATAAATATTTATATACAGATATATATATATATGCGCATGAATGTATATATATATATATATATATATATATATATATATATATATATATAGTTATGTACGTACAATTATAAATAAAAGTGTCTGTCTCTTCCGCTGTACATTGTCATAGCTATTGACAAACATTGCCCGCCAACTTGCATACTGATTTTTTTTCCTTCTCCAGGATTCGTAGGCGGATATATTTGACTGATGAGCTCAAATCAGGACGAAACTCGAGTCTTAGACTTCAGAATCGTATACTGGCATGGCTCTTGTAGACTGCGGCGTAATTTTGGTTGTGTAAATAATTATATACAATCTCTCACATTCTGAAAATTCTATAACAAATATGTCTTCTTAGGTTTGCTCTGCTGGATGGCGTCGCCATTTCGAATTCACCATCCCTACTTTGAGATATCGGCTTTGGCTTCAGCTGGTTGAATAACCAGGTCCCTTGTCGATTTGTTGATCTCCAACCATGACCATGTCCGTCAATTTGTTGATCTCCGTTGGTTAATAGAAGTTCTTGTCCGTGGGGTGTTTGCTCAATTGGTAGAGTGCTTGCCTCGCATTCAGGAACTCGGGATTCAAAGCCCGGGTGCGGATATGTCTGACTGACGAGCCCGGTTCGTTGGATGGCATGCCTCTTCTGGGATTTAGCGTTCTTTGGGCTGTGGAAATAATTATATATAATCTTCACATTATATATATAGTGTGAGTAATGGTACTACCTACTGAGCTATCAGAGGATTTTAATTTCGGTTTCGATATAATCATAAGAAATAGAGAGAGGTCACATGTCTTAGAACATATACATAATCCTGACATTTTGATGTTATCTAGAGTTAAAGTAATAGGTTGGTATTAGTGAACGTTTACCCACTCACAAAAACATAGCACTCTTGACTTGTATTAACTGTTTGTGAAAAGACTTTAATGTTGTCAACGAAATAACTTTACACAAACTACTCAAACTCTCAGCGTTGCTTATGTTTATAAGAATTTGTATGCAAAGTTAAGACGCCGGGACTTTAGTTAGTTTTCCTAAATATGAAGTGGACATCACTAAGCAGTAAACGAAATACGAAAGCATATGGCACCATATCTTGTGTCATTATTAATCGATAAAAATAATATACTTTTATGCACATTTATAGAAATCATTTTAATAATTCATATTGAAATATTTTATTTCAAAATGCAATACACAATTTCATTAAAATTAAGCATTTTTATACAAATGTTTAAAAGAAGTTTTTTACGACACAAGAAGTGTTAATACATATTTTTCATACAGTATATATGACTATATTTTGAGAAAAGACTGGTGAAAGACAAAGGTCTTATTTCAAAAAGATAACATTTGTAGAAATGTAAATTATAAACATTCTCATTATGTTTTTCTCTGTAGAAAACAAGTTTTAAAAAAGAAAAAAACATTTATAGAATTAAAAAAAAAACGGTTTATTAGTTTCATTGTGAGGAGTGTGAAAACAAAAGATAATATTTTGAAATAAATTATTTACATCTTATTTTGTATTTTGTTTCCTGATTACTAACTTCCATATATGGTAACCGAATTCATTTCCAGGGTCTTAATTTTGCGTACTGCATTTTTGACATAACCGTAAGGATTTCTGTTGTTGAATGTTATATAAACAATTCTCCACACAACGAATGCGGGAAATAACATAATTTGAGAGAAAAAAAAATACATCAGCTCAATATTTTTTCTACTTCTGTATCTAGACTCTCAATATTGATTCAACTTTAAGATGCAACTATGAGAAATTTTCCTACACATCCGAATTCTACGATTATTCTCGACTGAAAAGGAATGTTTATTTGCGTAGGCGAACATAGGTCATCTTACAAAATAAAAAAAAATATATCTCTGGGGAGTGGAACACATTAAACTTCTGAATGATTACACAGGGCGGCATTAACATATGTTTCATTGTAGACCCGCATAATGAATTCTACAATGTTTTAATAACATAAATAGAATACGATTTTTTATGCGTAGACCCACTTATAGAAATTATAGAAACCCAATGTTTTTATAAGCATGTGCAGGTTTATTTATTATATTGGTAATCTGTACGCAAACACATGTATACATTCCAGTGTCGAGTTTTGGCGGTGATTCCTTCTCACCGAGTGCTGCCATGCTTGTTAGACGTTTAATTAGGACGATATGGATTTGCAAATTATAGAAGCAACGTTTTCGTACAATAATTGGATTTGGTTACTCTTTAGATCTAATGCATTCTCCGTAGCTTTCATTCTGTCAACCCGGTTTAGCGTTTTTCTTTATTTCGTCTTTGAGTGATTCCGCAAGCAGAAACATGTGAGATTCCAGCTTGGTTAAGGTTGCTTTTACTGTCAAACCAATGATTCTTGAGTCTCCAGTCAGAGCGGAAATTGACCGGACTCTTTCCATCAGTCAACGCTTTTCCTATTCAGCTTTCCGGCCAGTGACCTCAGCCATGACCAACGACAGGAATCTATTTCGACGGTTTCCGTCCTGATATAATCAGTCACTCGTAACTCGTTGCCACCCGCCTCTTTCAATTCAAACATCCAACGAAAATAATGCCCGGAAATAAGGCGCTCGGAACTTGATCAAAAGTTTTTGTTTATTTTATTAATTAGTGTAATATTTATAGTTCATTTTGAATTATATTTAAGTACTTGCATATAAATGCACATTAAAGTTCAGCTGGACTTTATCCGATTTGTAAAAGTGAAATAGATTTTTTGCCATCTATTTAATATACTAGCTAATAGGAACTGGACTCTGATCTCAGACGATTCGTTTGTAAAGCACACACGGAAAAAACTCGTATAGCTTGCACAACCAAATCAGAACACTTACTGTATCGCATGTGCGCATAAAATAATAAAATAAACGCCCATATATATGGTTTCTAAAAAACAAACTATCATCTGTGGACTACCATGCAATAGTACTGCTTCACTGTTAATAACCCATGGTCGACGTGACATCCAATGACAAACATATTTGAAGATGCTTTCTCCTACCCAAACATATGCCGCTATTTTGTATTCATTAACCTACAAGGAACTTTTTAAGGAAGGTTCTCAAGTGAGAACATTGGTAAAAATATAGTAAGCGTAGGGTAGAGGCATGTAATACATTCCTCTAAAAAGGGCACTTTTAAAGAAGTTGTAAAACCGACAGGTGATTCGGCAAACGTAGCACTCTCATTTGCAAGTTCCTGATTATAATAATGCATTTTCCTTTCTCTTGTAGTTTTGCATATCATTAAAATTAGAATGCTATAAACCGCAAAATATTAATAACTTTAAACCTTTTAAGTGTTATTTAATACTTCCTCTGGTTTTGTTTCTAAATTATACACGGATAAAATCTATACTACCGTTGGAATAACGGTTTTGTTTTTATTTACTTACCGACAAATATAATTCATAAGCTTTAGCTCTGCTTAGGTTATTTCAATATATATAGTATGGAACGGTTATGGACCGCCCTACAGAAAACAACACTAAAATTTTATGTTGAAACTTTAATTGTGAAAATCAATTCAGGGAACCTGATTATGTAATAGAACTTACATCTATTCAATGTAGCCGCCTTTATCCTCAATTACCGCCTTTATATGGGATTAGGAGTATACGTTTTCCACAAGCGCCGGCAGGAACTTGAGGAATATTTGGCAGAGGGAAGAGATTGCAGTAAGAGAAGTGTACAAAGTAAACACTCAAGGTCTGCCAGCGGACTGATGATTTCACCAGACGCCTACCATCAATTTCATTTTAATAGACACTTTTTTGGGTGGTATTGTGTGGTCCTTACTTGAAACACCACTAAAACCATAACCGTGTCCGAAACTATGTGTCCATTACTCTTTGCACGTCCTTGTTATTTGTGGAAATCCCACGATGCATATTGAAGGAGCTGCCAATGCTGCTGTTGTCATAAAATGGATCGATGGAAAGGATGATTTTACGACGAATCAACTCCGATCTCGCTCAGTGAATATTGTATTACTTTTGCACATGATAAAATGCTCCTATTGCGCGTGAGATTTGTACACAACTGGCCAAATAGTAGATAGTCTACAACGAAAAGGAAAACTGGTTATCATTAAATAGAAATGAGACCATGTCGTCTTTTCGATGGCGACAATTTTTCCTTCCCATCTTGTACATAAATCATTCATATTATATGAATAGACGATTCTATTTTTTTGCATTGAATATGCCTCGATGTTTGTGCATAAGCGTCCAGAGCGAACGTTGTAATACAAAGGTCACTCCAACTCACTTTAATAGAAAATTCATAACTGGAATAATTACTCCATGCATTCCTAGATTCAGTCACAGAGACGATAAACCAAACTTTTATGAGGAACCTTCCATTGACCTGTCTATCAAGCTCGGATCTTCGCATAGTAAGCAAAACAAAATAAAACATTGAAAAAAAAATCCGAATCATCTCCATCTGTAAGGAAAAACTAAGCCTCCCTTTATGGCAAAAATTCGATTCCGTAATTAATTAAAAACAAACATTTACTCAACACCATATCCTTCGATCATATAATTAATTACTAACTCTTCCTCTCATCCTCTAAAATAGATCCATAATATTTGGCAAAAAAAGAATTTCTGACTTGACAAATTTAGAAATGAAATCTATCTTACTAGCTTGCGTATCCATAATGCAATTTAACACCATGTTCCGGACGAGAAAGTACACCCATAATAAGTTTGATATTTAAATGCATACTTCTGATTCACCCTGTGACAAATTTGGTTGGGGTCGTTTTACTGAAAGAGCTCCAACACAAATTTAGACATATTCACATGTGCCTATATAGAAATGATACCCTATTTTCAATCAAAGATTTACCAAGAGAATATATTAATTCAATTAAAAAATTGCAGGTTTTCTTTAATAACTATCTAAACTATCAAACAAACTTCTAATTCTCTAGGCATTGCATCAAACCTTTAACCTGAGATATACTGCACTTACAATAAATTCTACCTCACATTCTTATACGTCCATGCGTCATCTAAACACCCTAATTCAATTATAAAGTCCATAGATCCATCCCTCTCGAGCAGAATCTTTGACTGAAATGCAATCTCCTTAACAATGCGCATAAGAATTATGGATACAACGAAAAATCCAATGTAACCGTCTCACCCCATTCATAGGGTGATTGCGATCCGTGATCATCCAGAATATTACCGGTAATAAATTACCTACAGCTATACGATTCACTGCAATTAACATCAATGGACCGAGCAACCAAAATAATCAGAATCAATATTTAAATCTAAATCGTCATAACCTATCTAATCGCATAAGGAGAAGGAAACAATTTCGAATATAATACATTATTTAGCTTAAATATAAAACTAACATATTTAAAGAATTGTTTAACATTATACACATTTTTACCAACATCGATATAGTCCCATCTTTAATAAAAACTCAATAAGGATTCCCTTCTATACTACGACTAATTTGGAACCCATAATCTTAACATCTAACAAATAAAATAAAATGTGCCCAAAATCCCCTTCTCCAATTAGACTAAAAACAACTACAATTTCTTAATTGCCCACTCGACAAGCATTGCAGTTTTAAGAGATGTAACTAGTAGATGGTCTACAACAAAAAGGAAAAGTTCTGTGTTTATTGTCGAATTGGCCTTTTTGGTCAAGATCAAAGTGTAGTATCTGTTCCGGCAGATACTGCACTTAAGATAATTTGTACCAGTCAATGGAGGGGAAACCCTCTATACTGGGACAATTATTATTTTTGGTAACCAGAGTGACCCCTTTTAGGGGAGCTGGTTTTTACCTCACATTAAAAACGGCCTTGTGCCTAATTTGCTCAGTGGGGGAGCAAATAAACACCATCTGTTCCGGCAGATGCTACACTTAAGATAATTTGTACCAGTCAATGGAGGGGAAACCCTCTATACTGGGACAATTATTATTTTTGGTAACCAGAGTGCCCCCTTTTTGCCTACTTTTAGGGGAGCTGGTTTTTACCTCACATTAAAAACGGTCTTGTGCCTAATTTGCTCAGTGGGGGAGCAAATAAATACCATCTGTTCCGGCAGATACTGCAAGCAAAGACCATATGTGGGGGCGACCCCACATATAAGACCTTGGTCAATGTAGGGGCAACCCTTCATACCAATTGTCACTATCCAGCTCCCCTCCTTCCCGGGGAGTTGGTCCCCATTTCCCCTTCACTCCTCACATTAAAAATCGGCCTTGTGCCTAATTTGCTCAGTGGGGGAGCAAATAAATACCATCTGTTCCGAGAGATACTGCAAGCTATGACTAGCTATGACTAGCTATGACTAGCAAAGACCAGATGTGGGGGCAACCCCACATGCCTGACCTTTAACCAGCTCCCATTTCCCACCTCTCGGGAGCTGGTCCCCTTTTTCCCTTCCCCCTCCATTCACTCCTCACATTAAAAATCGGCCTTGTGCCTAATTTGCTCGGTGGGGGAGCAAATAAATACCATCTGTTCCGACAGATACTGCAAGCAAAGACCATATGTGTGGGCAACCTCACATATAAGACCTTGGTCAATGTAGGGGCAACCCTTCATACCAATTGTCACTATCCAACTCCCCTACTCCCCGGGGAGTTGGTCCCCATTTCCCCTTCACTCCTCACATTAAAAATCGGCCTTGTGCCTAATTTGCTCAGTGGGGGAGCAAATAAATACCATCTGTTCCGACAGATACTGCAAGCAAAGACCCTATGTGGGGGCGACCCCACATATAAGACCTTGGTCAATGTAGGGGCAACCCTTCATACCAATTGTCACTAACTAGCTCCCATACTCCCCGGGGAGTGGGTCCTCATTTCCCCTTCACTCCTCACATTAAAAATCGGCCTTGTGCCTAATTTGCTTGGTGGGGGAGCAAATAAATACTATCTGTTCCGACAGATACTGCAAGCATAACTAGCAAAGACCAGATGTGGGGGCAACCCCACATGTCTGACCTTTAACCAGCTCCCATTTCCCACCTCTCGGGAGCTGGTCCCCTTTTTCCCTTCCCCCTCCCTTCACTCCTCACATTAAAAATCGGCCTTGTGCCTAATTTGCTCGGTGGGGGAGCAAATAAATACCATCTGTTCTTCAGATGCTGCACTTCCATTTCTTGTTCTCTTTCGGTGGAGGAGAAATCCTTCACGACTGAGACAATTTTTTTTATTTTTGTACCTTTTCTCAACTTTAAAAAACGACCCTGGTGTCTAACTCTGTCCCGTGGGGAGGCATAGTAAATAGGTACAACAAAAAGGAAAACTGGTTTCCATTAAATAGAAATGGGACCATGTCTTCTTTTCTATGCCGACAATTTTCTCGTCCTATCTTGTACATACATCATTCAAATTGTATGAATAGACGATTCTATTTTTGGCATTGAATATTACTTGATTGTTGTGCATAAGGGTCCAGAGTGACCTTTGTAATACAAAGGTCATTCCAGCTCACCTTAATAGAAAATTCACAACATAACTAAAATAATTACTCCATCCACCCCTAGATTAACCTACAAAGACGATAAACTAAACTTTCATGGGGACCCTTCCATTAGATTAATATGCCTATCTAGCTCGGACCTTCGCATCGTAAGAAAAAAAATACTAATTCGAATCACACAATAACAGAGCTTCTCTTTCATACCTATCTTCCTTCTGATAGAAGCACTAATCCATTAAGCGAGCTTAGCAGTTAGCCGATAACCTACGCCATTACTACTACTACTACTACTACTACTACTACTACTACTACTAATAATAATAATAATAATTTTATAATTATCCTAACACTGATAACCCACTAAGCAACACTCTTACACGTATTAATCCGATTAACACTCACATGAATGAGCAAAATTAACACCATCTCCTTCCTAAACCCCAATATGAATCAACGAACCAATTATAGACCCCGAGCATATCATAAAATACACACTTATATAAGCGCTTCCACACCTGTAATCTGGACCAATATTTGTAACCGGAGTTCTTCCTCTAAAAACAAAAACCGTGATAATTAGCAAGGAACTTCTCTAACTACTTTAATCAAAAAATATCCAATAAAACTCCTTTTTGAATTTAAATAAAGCTTCCTAGAAAAAGTTAAGTCTTACAACTCAGACTCTAAGTTTTGTCACCTCTTCACATCTTAAGCTATAACAATAATTATTTCGCCTAAAGAAATAATGTAATAAATTCTACGAGCGAACTATTCCTCTCTTTTTGCGGATATTTATTACTTAATTTAAAATAATTCCCTTAAGATCACATTACCATTGATTATAGATCTTTTCTTGTCACTTCCTCAGCACTTTACGTTTACCCATAGTGTACATAGTTACTATTCTTTTTACTGTTCACATATATTGGCAGACCGTAACCCACCCACTCCGCGGACTCTGTTTGAATGTTTATGCATGTGTATATTTATTTCGTTTATGTGTATGTGCTCCCGGCTCTGACGTGTATATGACCTCTAATTCGTGTATTCATGTGTAAATTTGAGTGTGCTTATGCATAGGTATATATATTTTGGACGGAAGTTCAATCGTAATTCTTTTCATCTTTCTTTTTATTGGTTGTAATATGATAAAGTGTGCGTGCGCCAGCCCGACTCTTCTTCTTCCTCTTTTCCTCCTCCTCCTTCTTCTTCTTCTAATTCTCGTAATAATTTCCTCAACCATTACAGTCCACAAAAACTCACAAAAACACAGTTCAATATTCAAAATGAAGTATATCTCGCAATAAGCTTGCAGCCCCCATTTTTATAAAACTTCTGCTTACACCTTGTTAAATTTGCCCATAATTTCTACCAAACCGTATACAGTGACCTATTCTACTTCGCCTCGCCACTTCCTTAATTACAATATTTCAGCGATAAGTTGTCATAGTAACATGATCATCACCTTCACACACTCCACACATAAACTGCCTGGCGTATTGGGTAATAAACTACTTCACCCTTTAACTCAGTACACTGCGTGGGGAATCCCGACTTATTAAATCGCTTCTTTTTGGTTAAATTCACACACCCGACATTTTAGTATTTGACTATTAACACAGAAATGAAATTTGGGGACAATTTAAACCTCCAAAACACATGTGAATATTTTCCTGTCACGTTCTTCTTGGATTCACAAGACTTTAAACTCAACAACTATCTAACGAAAAGCCATTTTTCCCTTTCTTACCCCACACCATCAGTTTTATTGTTCTACTAGCGAAGGGTACCCGGCGTTGCCCAGGTGTTTGGGGGATTAAAAAAACAGTAAGTATGAGGATCGAACCCGAACCGTTGAGGCAAAGTCGTGAAAAAAAGAGCGACGTTAACCATTGCCCCACCGCGAGATGCTTACGGACACCCGTTTAGGTGCCCGCTTTAATGAGTTAATGAGGTCAACTGCGGGATAGTATTCATTTACTGCTGAACGCCTTTTTCCCGCCCCCAAGATGTTATAGGAAAAAGACTGAGCCACATGCTGCGAGCGACAAATATTGAATATTTATCTTCCGGATATCGAGCAAATTAAGTAGACAGGCGAGCTTCGTTGTTAACTGTGAGATATTGCAATTTATATGTGATATAAAAAGTTTTAAAATGTTGTGAACAGACCGACCGCTTCTCTGAAAGAAAACTTTTGTAAACACACATAAAAAACGAAGACACATACATACATACATATATTTTCGCTTTTATATTTATAGTCTAGCGGGGGGGCGGCGTTGCCCGGGTGTTTGTAGGTGGGGGGATAAGTAATAACCCTGAAACGATTTTAAAAAAATCGGAAAAAACAAAACAAAAAAAAAAAAACAGCGAAAAAAAAACACCCGCGATGTGTATAGGGGGGAAGTAAACTAAAGAATAGCGAAGTAAAAAAATAAAGAAACGTTGGCCGCGTGTCTAAAGATGTAAAAGAAAAATATTGCTTTGGTCGTGAGGCTGGATTGAACCCGGGAGCCTTGACGCAGATGTTAAACAAACTGCAACCACATAACTGTCTAGGCCAAGAATAAGAGGAATTGATTATAGTGTTAAAATAAGGCTTATAAAGCGAGTGAAAGAGGTTTAGTTGACAGATAGCCACTAAATGAGGTCATTGCGGGAACGTTAGGAGATGACGTAGCATTATTGTATTTTTTGTTTTACTTTACATTAGCGTTTATTAAATTACGTGTTTCGTTTACTGTCTAGACATCTCTCTCTTTCTCTCTCTCTCTCTATCTCTCTCACTTCGTCTTCCTTACTCTAAATACTGCTACTAAAAAAGAAAATGGCGTCTGGCTGTTTTTTGTAAAAACTTCGATCGTTAATATTTTTTGTAAGAGTATTTTTTTACTTAACATTTTAGGCTTGCTATTTTTTGTTTAACTATCGTATCTAACTATTTTTAATTTGCTAATAACTTTTTTTTTACCGATAACAACATGTTTTTTTTTAATTTAGACTGTCATTAGAGCTTGCTGACATCAATATAGAGGAGTGAAGCTTTGAAAAGTTGCATACATAGAAGGAAGGGGCTCCTAATAAATTGGATTAATGAAAAGAACAACACTTAGATGTTGTTTATATATATATATATATATATATATATATATATATATATATATATATATATATATATGTAATAAGGAAAAAATTGTAAATACAAAAATATTATTCGGTAAACTTGGATTTTAATCGAAATTATATTATAGATTTTAAATTAATGTATTTTATAAAAAAAAATGTTTAATTATATTTTATAAATGTAATTTATAATCTATTTCGAATTTAAAACTATGGAAAAATAAATAATGTTAATAAACTAGAGAAATCACTTAGGATAGATAAATACCCACTTCCCCAAACCTTGAAAGATTTGTCTTTTTTAAAAAAAAAAAATTTTAAACGTATTTCGAAATTTTTAAACGTGATTCGATATAATTAAAAATTTTTTTTTTTTAACTTTAAACGTATTTTTGGAAATTTTACAACGTAATTCGATATAATTAAATTAATTTTTAAGTTTTTAACCGATACCAATATAGATTTTAAAGTTTTTTTATACATAAGAATAGAGATTTTAAAATTAAATTGGTTTCAAATTAAAATCGATATATATATAAGAATTTTTTTTTTCGAAATTAGATCTTAAATTTAAATAATTCAAAGTTTAAAAAAGGGTATTACATCATCCGATAAAAAAGGGGGGATTAAACAAAATGAGATTTAAACGTGAATTCGCGAGGTATATATACTTCACACTTCCAGTTATACGATAGACGAATATTGGCTGAAGAGAGCTTGATAAGGATACCTTAAACTGGCCTTATTATCGGGCTTGAAACCAACGGTACCAATGATCTATCTCAACTAACAACTTTCTGTACACTATATATATATATATATATATATATATATATATATATATATATATATATATATATATATATAAAAATATCGGCTTATTTAGCTATTCCAGCTGGTTCAGATAATAACATAGATATTTGACACCGGATATTTATATCGCTTTTGAGTGTACTGTATCGATTAACTTTGTGAACTTCATTGTACGAAAACTTTTATATATATATATATATATATATATATATATATATATATATATATATATATATATATATATATATATATGTGTGTGTGTGTGTGTGTGTGTGTGAGTGTGTGTGCGTAATTGTTTATTCTAATTATTATTAAATACCTACAGACACTAGTGTTTCGTACTTTCGGTAATCATCAGTACAGGGTGTCACGATTAAAACCGGTCGATATATCCGAACTCAGCAAGAGACGCCATCTCTGTATTTAGTAGCAAGGACCTAATCCATTAGGCCACAATTTACCGCGAGAAATACTGTTGAAATTTAAATATTTAATTTTTTAAATGTTTAAATAAAGGTTCGTCAGAGTAATCTAATCATTATCTGATTATCTGGTCTGAGAGCTAAACTGACTGACATTTTATTTTGACTGAAGGTTCCCAACAATACGAAACGAAATTCTTTAAGGAATCCATAATCATTTACTCTATGAAATTAATATAAAATAACTACAGACACTAGTGTTTCATCCTTTTCAAGAAGCATCAGTGTAGGTTCTCACGAGTAACACTGCTCAATATGTCCGAACCTTGTAACAGAAGACATATATATATATATATAATTATATATATATATATATATATATATATATATGCGTGTGTGTATGTGTGTGTGCGTGTGTGTGTGTGCCATTTCTCGGCGATATTTTAAGTTCGAAATCTCATCAACAATACATCAGATTTATACAGGTCAAGTCTCGTTGAAAAGTGAAACTGGAATAGGGCCGACCACTTCCCTACATGAGTTCATAATTAACGGATACTCTAATTTAACAGCTAAATCTGACACCCAAGATCGCCATGGGCATGGAATATGTGCCTACATTAAGGATGGCTTCCCGTGTGGCATGGATATCTCTAGAGAAGATCCTAATTTACCCTATATGTGTTTCGGGGGTGCACTTGCTTACACCACTGCATTTATATTTGCCCTCTATAGGACCCACAACAGCGGAGTTACTATCTTTAAGAGCATATCTGAGAAAATAGACACATACTGTCTTCACATCCGTCGGCTAACATCCACATCTGTGGTGACTTCAACGTCCATAACGTGGAATGGCTGACACATTCAAATAAGACAGATGATGAGAGGAGGTTTTCTCATGATTTTGCCATAGCTTATAACCTCACTCAAGTTGTTCGCGATCCCACCCGTGTGCCCGATACACCCGGTCAATATGCAAGCCTCCTACACCTTTTTCTCTCAACTTCCCCTGAGCTATGTTCATGTTCCGTTCATTCTCCTTAAGGATCCTCCGACCAATCCGTCGTATCAGTTAAGATAAAAACGAAATGTAAGAAGCCCCAAGACGTACCCCTCCACCGTATTGTATACCGATACTCTATGGCTGACTGGGATAGCTTCCGTACATTCATATCTGATTTACCTCTGCACTCCATGTCTAAAAAGGAAGGGTCCTCTATAGTATCAGATCTGACCGAATGGTTAATTGTAGGCATACACCAATTCATACCATCTAAAAAATTTCAACAAAAACCTAACAGTCAGCCATGGTTCTCCTCAGAATGTGCTGCTGCTATCGCGCACAGAAATCACTTTTTCCATAGCTACCAACGTAATAGATGCACTGAGACTAAAGCTGCTTTCAGGTCTGCCAGCAACCACTGTAAAAAAGTAATAAAAAATGCAAGAGAGCTATATGCCCAGTCTGTTAAATTCAAGGTAGCTGATCAGCGGTTTGGTTCCCACCAGTGTTGGCAAATAACAAATAGGATCCTGAACAGAAGCGTGCGTTCTATCCCAACAATTATCAATGGACCAGAGGTCATCTCGTCAGCGTCAGACAAGGCCACACTATTTGCAAAGAACTTTGAAGCTAATTCTACCCTATGCGACGAAGGCAATTAACTCCCCATATTTCCTCCTATAAAAAAGAACAAGCTAGGTAACATACAAATATCCGTGCATGAGGTCGAAAGCTAATCAAGAACCTAGATTCCAGTAAAGCAACTGGTCCTGACGGCATCCCAATTATAGTGTTAAAAACGCTTCAACCAGAACTTGCTCCCACACTTACGAAACTGTTTAAGCGCTTCCTTAAGGAGAAGGGATTTCCGACTCCCTGGAAGACCTTATCAGTTTGCCCTGTATTTAAGAATTCAAGTGATAAGTCATTTCCCTCTCAGTACAGACCAGTAAGTCTCGTGTGTTTTATGAGTAAGTTGCTGGAATCCATATTAAATAGAGAAATAGTCAACCACTTAAGCAGGAATAACCTTCTTAGTGACACCCAATATGGTTTCCGCTCTGCAAGATCTACCGCAGATGTGCTGGCGGTTATATCCCACAGGATTAGTGAATCTCTTGACAAAGGCTTCATTTCCAGGGCAATTGCTCTTGACATATCAAAGGCCTTCGACAAGGTATGGCATAAGGGTCTACTTCACAAGATCTCCAGCTACGGTATAACTGGAAATGTTTTCTCAATAATTAAATAATCTCTCTCTGATAGTCTCATAAGAGTAGTGGTAGATGGACAAAAATCGGAGGCCTGCAATATAAAAACTGGAGTCCCTCAGGGGTCAATCCTAGGCCCAGCTCTCTTCCTGATCTGCATCAATGACCTCCCTAATCACATACTTAAATACTTCGTTGACATCTATGCTGATAACACGACCATCTACGGCAACACATCAAAGGCTGTAAATGAAAAAGTTCTCTCTGATTCTCTCTACTCTGATCTCGAGCGCGTGGTTCAGTGGGAGAAAATATGGCTGCCTACCTTTAATGCATCCAAAACCAAACTCCTATCTTTACATCATCAATGCTCTGATCGCCATCTGGCATCAATTATGATGGATGGCTCTCGTCTGGGTGAGGCCCCGTGTTTTGACAAGCTTCTGGGTTTGACCTTTACTCCTGATCTGAAATGGAACACGTACATCAAGTCTGTTGCCAGGGACGCTGGAATGGTGGTGGGATCCATCTACCGCTCCAGAAGATATCTCACTACTGATGCAATTATCTATCTATATAAAAGCCAAGTACGTCAAAAGATGGAATACTGTTGCCATATCTGGCAGGAGCTGCTAACAACAGCCTATCCTGCCTTGACAGAGTACAAAATAGACTTCGTGGCTTAGTGGGGGATGCCATTTTCTCTACCCTGCAACCTATCCTTGTTTTATCGTTATTTCCGTGGCAGGTTCTCGTCTGAACTACAATCTCTGGTCCCCCCTCGCCAATCTTTCACGAAAAACACCCGTCTAGCCGAATCCACTGTGAAAAATTTCCCCCACTCTTTATCTGTGCCTAAATCAGAACGTGGATTCCATGAACAAAGCTTCTTTCTTTAGAACTGCACGCCTGAAGAACTCTGTTCCGTCTGCCTGCTTCACACCGGACTACAACTTGGATGTGTTCAAGTCCAATGTTAACAAATTCCAGATTAACCACCCCCTTAGGTAAACACTTCATCAAATCTCCACACTAACGTAATGTACTTGCAATAATCCTTATCCCTGAGTTGCTTCCGGGCCTTGATAATTGGTTATCACTGTGTAAAAGAAAAATTAAAAAGCTAATATCTGTAGTTTGGGAATGAACAATAAGATTATTGCCTTTTAGATCGCTGATCAAGGGAAATATCCATAATCTAGAGGCTATTTTGGCACCTTTTTACAACCCTAAAATGTGCCCATCTATTGTTTACCTTGTTTATTATATGAATTACCAAATATCTGATATCCCCCCCAAACATTTGGCCTTTACAGAGGTTAGATTTATACTTTCTGTTATTGTTTCGAATGATCTGAAATAACAGTAAGGAGAAGACTTGATTCCTAATAGTCCTCATATGTTATATCTGCATTCTTTGTTTTCATACATTAAATAACTTTTACACATAATATAGAGGGATATAAATAATCTTACTCTTTTCTCAAAGATGGTAGTAAACACATGAGAAATATTCGGAATTAAGTCTCTAGTTGCTGTTAATTCATATCGTTTTTAATCATAGTTGTAACCTTTAGCCTCACTACTATCAAGGCCAGTTGTGGAAATTGGTGAATTCACCAATTTTTCAACCAAATCGATACATTAACTGCACTATTTGGTGACCCAGCACAGTGCACTGGGAGAAAGTTTAAATTCCTCTCCACATTGAGTTTGCTCACAAATCATTATAGTTTATATTGCACTGTAGATACTACTGTCGCTTTTTATAAAACTTATTGTATAATAGATCTACTTCAAATTTTAATTAAAAAAGTAAATTACTATAAATATATAGTTATCTTAAAAGAAAAAAATAGATGTCTAAGCCACCCCACTTTCACATTAAAGACTCTAGTGTTAATATAATAACGGGATCGTTCAGAGTGTGCTATCATAATACCTTGTAATAACGTGTAATATACAAAAGTCAAGTACCTGAGTTCTATTAGGCTCGAAGTAGAATAGTAATATTGCCCGCACCCCTACAATATAAAAGAGGCTCCTTTGATTTCATATGGCATTTGTAAATTGGAATCGTTTTACACACACACACACATATATATATATACATATATATATATACATATATATATATAAATATATACTGACATCCACATACAGTACTATTTCGCTGTTTCAGTGCAGCTAGCCAGATAACTGCGTAAAGCCAGTCGAAAACAGACCGCCAACATAACAGTCAAGGTTTCTCACCATTGCACTAGACGGCTGCTGCTGTGAGGGTGATGAATAAACGATGTTTGACATCATCCAAATGCCTCCCCTGGATGTGTTTACACAAAGAGTATCGCTTAATACGCTAATGGCAGTTTGTATATCACTTCCCAATATGCTCAACCCAAGATAGGAGGCATTATAGTCATCCACATACAATACTGTTTCACTGGTGTCCAGCTCATAAATGCAGCAAGAGAGGCAACTGCCCCAACCCAGGATCGACATCGACCGCCAAAATGACAGTAATGGGTAATGAATAAACGATATTTTTACACACGCACACACACATACACGCACACGCACACACACACATATATTTATATCTGCCAGTAATATTTTGTAAACCTTACAATCTCACGTTTCCATAACAAGTGATTGTTAAATAAAAACTATTCTAAAGTATATATATATATATATATATATATATATATTCATATATATATATATATACGTATATATATATATATATATATATATATATATATATATATATATATATATACTTCAGAATAGTTTTTATTTAACAATCACTTGTTATGGAAACGTGAGATTGTAAGGTTTACAAAATATTACTAGCAGCAATATTCTATAGGTTATCCCATCTAAACAAGAATTGCTCGATATGCAAGATAGAGCAAATGAATTAAATTTTCATTCAATGAATTTCAAAAAACTCTCATTGAAATGAAATGAAGTTGTTGAGTTTGATATCAAAGAATTTTTATTATTCTAAGCAAGACAAAGAATTCTGGAGAAGATTAATCTCCTTAGCCCATAGGGTTTCGATGTCTACCATCTCATCAGAGGAGAGAAAATATTTAAAAATACTAATAAAGGTATACACCATATTTGCTAAAGTCAGTGAGACATGAAAACTCAAAGTCAAGATAATAAATTCATCAGAAGTCCTGTAGCAGGAGGATTTGCAGAAAAAGTATATGAACGTTTTTTTTTAGATCCAGCTTGCTTGGTAAAATCCATGTTATGCGTTCTTTACATCTGTTTGGTAATAAGGTCCAAGTTATATATTGGGTAATTCGCATAGCTGTGTAGATATCCGAATCGGGCAAGTGCTTGTATAAATTTTTTTGTTGGTCCAGCGATGATAATTCAAAGTCTGGTGGAAGCCTTTTCATTAGAAGCCTATATTATTTTTAGTGGGGCGAGGTATTAGGGTTAGGGAGAGTAGGTAGTGGTAAGTGGTAGGAAGTCGGGTGAAACATGTGCATGTTCATCCCTATATGCACATGAACACACATATACACACACACTCATACACACAATATACATATACATACATACACACATATACATACCCACACAAATATATACATACACACAGACATATATATATACATGCATATATATACATATATATATACATATACACACATAAACATACATACATATATATATATAAATATATATATATATACATATATAGATAGATAGATAGATAGATACATAGATAGATAGATAGATATCTCTTCAAATAGAATTAAATAATCATAAAGTTTGATCGGTCGCATAATTGTCTCAGGTCGTGTACTAGATGTAGATACTCGGTTCGGGATGGAAAAGGGGGAACAAGAAGAAAATGTGATGAGAACAAAAATAAAATAAAAATAAAAAAATAAAATAAAATGATGGGCCAAATACGTGAATGGAATAGTTCGTTTTTTTTTTTTAAGATTTATACTAGTTTCATCTCAAATCTCTTTGTCAGTTTAAATCGTATTTGTTCCGTCAAATCAAGTTATATATACTGCCCATGAGATGCTAATTATTATTAATTTTATACGTATCTATATTTCTCTTAGAAAGGAGGATTGCCATAAGGTTTAGAATATGCTAATGTTTATGAGCTAATTGTGAAACCAATTCTAAGATTATTAATGCAATGTTTTATCTTTATTTTATGATCCTTACGGTAATTATTCAATGCTAAATAAGCTAAAGCAAAAGGAATTTCTATTGTAATCCATGGTTTTTCAGGTTTCCAATAAATGCACTTGTTCTTTGTTTAATTTCAGTATTATTGTTTGCCCCTATAAACACGTATGTAATAACAATGTACGCCACTCGTCTGTATTCAATAACACCTCATAATTATCTCCCTTTCATGCTTTGAGTCTGTCTCATTCGTGTGATACTTCTCTTTCCTCGACAGCATTGAATTAGTAGCAACAGTACTCGCTGAAGCGACGTTGTTGCTATGGAAACCAGTAATCAAAAGCATCGCTTACCTCCTTACTTATTGTTACGATTTTAAAACACAGATAGTTCGTCATAACTTTTGTTTTACTGAACAAAAATTTAACTTGATTTGCCAAAATAGCTTAGAAAATGATCTATTTACTGTAATCATTGTTTGAATTTGGTCGAAAAATGAATGTGCGATGAAGCCTTTAAGCAGTTCTAAATGACTAGATCTGCCATTTAACCATATATCCAAACATCAATGTGCTTTAATTAATATATATATATATATATATATATATATATATATATATATATATATATATATATATATATATATAAGTTATAAAATATATATGTCGATTAAGCTACACTTAATATTCCGCGTTTCATCTACTCTAGGACTCTTCAGGCAAAAGCCTGAAGAGTCCTTAAGTGAATAAAAATCGGAATATTTAGTGTAGCTTAATCGCCATATATATTTTATAACTTACTAACTAGTTCTACCTACGTATTGATCACTTTTGAAGTAAATACTTAAAGTTTACGCCTAAATTTATACGTTCGTATATTAATTTAATGCGAGTAAATTAAGTAGCTATATATATATGTATATATATATATATATATATATATATATATATACAGACATTTTCATTTTTGTTGCTAAGAATTGTGGTACATGATTTTTCAATTCTTTTTAAGTAGTTACAGGATAGGGTCGTATCACTATCACAATTGAGAAAAACAAACTCATTTTTCCTTGATATGTCTAGCCTCAAAAGGATGTACCTATTAACAGAGTAACTTTATTAGAAAGTTCAACTTTTGGAACATATTAAGCTTTTAGATTTTTAAACAATGGACTTATTCGTATTATTTGGATTCATTGAACTGCTGTTCTCATCTTGAGTGGCATTTAAACGGTTAGAGCGATGTAGCCTCCAACTTTCTTATCGAAACTGCGATTGATTCTCTTCGCAAAATCTTGTGGAGCAGTGGTTACAGCACTTGGAAAAATCAATTGTGTCTGTGATATTGTGATAGGGTTTAAGGTTCAATTCTCAGCGTGGGCGACCGAAATCTAAAACTGCGAATTTCTTCACACCTCCACCCTGTCATGGTTGATGGAACAAGAACGCGCTGCCGTTCGAAATTCCGTCCAAATTCTCGAGTTTAACAGTAATATTACTAAGTTTGACAAAATTCTAGTCGGAGGTTACATCAATTCAACTGTTGTGAAAATGAAACACAAGATAAGCACAGTATTCCGATGAATTCAAATAATCCAAGTATTACAGATGTACTGTTTTCTGCAAATTAATAATTATTTGTCTCCGTATATAATATGTAATAGTCTAGAATCTCATAAATATTCAAATTACATGGATTTTGTAAAATTTGGTGGTTAATAATTGATCTCATTTCTTTTTGACTTCAAGTGACTCTTAGTAGTGACATGTACCTTCTTACTATAGGCAATGAACCGAAAGAGTTGCTGAGAAAAATATAAAGCAAACACATGTAACCTAACTCGAATGACTTCTCTACCTTAAAAATCGTTGATAACGTCACGTATTTTAAAACATTTACTAACTTGGAAATGCAGGTTATGCTAGACCCTTGTGTCACCTTGAATCTAATCTTCAGGTATAAGCGATCGTCTGTAAAATCTCGATAGTCGCTTAAAACTCAAAGCAGATAGGATAGAAATATATTTATTCAATAATAACACACAGCACATGGGATAACAATATGACACATATGATAGCGTCATCCATAACTTTGCTATATCCCATTTCTTGACAGAGACTGTAACATCCCCGACCCATCTGCCAGATTACCAGAACCAGGGATGCCATTAGAGGTCACATCAGATGATCCCCATGTGGAAATATCTTCCCTCTTCAAGCAGAACAGTGCACAAATGAGACTAGTGAATGGTTCAGAGTAGCAATTGAAGCACACGTTCCAATACGGAAGTTCTATAGAAACTAACACTCTCCCTAGTGCTTTACTTCTAGTTGTGCAGCTGCCATTGCTCAGAGGCAATAGGCATACCGTAGATTTATCCGGCATAAGTTCTGTACAAGCAGACAAAAGTATATAGAGTCTTGAAGTAATTGTAAGTAAGAAGTAACAAGAGCTAAGAGTAAATATACTGACACCATAAGAGAACGCACTGAAGGACAGTAGTTAGGAACTCTTGATTTCTGGGAAATATGCAATAGTGTAGTAATTAATGGGCAGTCAACATTACCTCCACTATCTAATAATCATGAAAGTGTTTGTACAGCAACTGAGAGATAACATGCTTGCCCGTTAATTTTCCTTAAACTCGACACTGAACTCACCAAGCCATTCCCTCCTTGATTTTTCCTCTGGAAACATAAATCACACTAGATGATCTGAAGATCAGCCCTTGTCAAGTACATGATATCATAAAACACCTCGACACTTCAGAAGCATTTGGACCTGATCTCATCACAGCTGTTCTATAACGAAAAATGCTCTGCTGAGGGTTCTTCAGTTCTCTTTACACTCTTTAAAAATGCCTTAACGAATCTTGTTTTCTTGGCTAATGGAAAACTGCTTCTTCGGTACCAGTTTACATAAACTCTGGCGAATGGACTAACCTATTAAATTATCGCCCAATTAGTCTCCTCCATCTTTTCGCCAAAATATTTGAGTTCTTAATTAATCAAGATCAAGTCCACCACCTTATGTTGCTAAACTTCTTTCAGACCAAAATATGGATGTAGCCAAGCTAGTTCTACTACATATATGCTTACTGTAACCTCTGAACGTTTATACCACGCCCTAGATAAGGTAGAGGAAAGGAGGAAAGTAGCCCTAGATATATCTATAACTTTTGACAGGACACGATAGTCTTTTTCATGAAAATAAAATCAGATGGTATTACTAGAGGAATGCTTAGCATAATTAAATCCTTAAATGAGAGAAGAATGAAGGTTGTCTTCGATGGGCGTAGGCCAAAAAAATTTATATAAATGCGGGTGTACATCAGGGATCGATCCGTGGACCTTTGTTGTTTCTGGTATTAATAAATGACTGACCTGAAACAATTGTTTCTGAGCTGGGCATATTTGCCGACGTCAGCACGCTCTTTAGCAGGCAGGTGGCTTAAGCAAATGAGCACATGTCTAAGGTAATGGCGGAAACCCTAGAGGAAGACCTTCAGTCTGTAGTGGGATTGCGCCAAAAATGTATGGTAACGTTCAACGCTGCAAAAAAAACTCGTTTCCTTTAATAATTTCATGAAACCTTACCACACACCAATAGCTCTGGCTAGAGATATTTTAACTGGGAGCACTTCGGTCAAACTCTTTGGCTTAATGTCCAAAGAAAACATACGTTGGAATTGATATATCGAGATCCTTGCCAAGGCTGCTGTGAAGAAGTTGGGCTCTCTCTACCATGTTAGAAAGTTACTTACGCCTAAAAGTATCCTGTACCTCAAGAATTACACCATTCACCTATGTATGGAATACTGCTGTAACATTTGGGCTGGTGAATCTGCTAATAGCCTTTCGCTCCTGTGCAGAGTTTAAAAGAGAGTCGCCAACGTGGTATGTCCCGAATTCGCATCTAAGTTTCATCCCTTGTCCCCTCGACGGAATGTTGCATCCCTCTGCCTGTTTTACTCGTATTTTAATAGTGGATGTTCTGACGAACTACAAGCCCTTGTGGCCTCTCGAGGAAAATACACCTCCGACAAATCCGACAAGTAGGAAAGTCGCACTATAAAAAGGAAAGATCCCTAGATGTAGAAAGGCCTTCTACTCTACTAGCTTATTTTCCAGAACTGCTAGACTTTGAAATGTTCTTCAAATTTCCTGCTTCTCCAACTGTACTGACATACAGAAGTTCAATTGTAATGTGAGAAGACGTCTTGCTGCTGAACTCCCTACATGGTACTCCTGCAACTTAGGTCGCTGATAGTAGCCTCCTACATCAAAGTGGCAATGTGATTTGTTTGGCGTGGAATTTTAATTAAAAAAATAAATATATTTATTCTAGTTACAAAAGGTTCACCAAGTATAGATCGATTTATTTAAATGTTCTAAAGATGACCATTCTTTTATGGCTCACGATGATGCAAGTCTTGAAAGAAATGCATCATCACACGTTAATATGCACCTTGTTAGTCATCGTAAGACAACCAAGCAATAATCGTTTAAAAAAAAAAAAACTATAGTAAAAAGCAATAATCGAACAAATTAAGATTGCAACTCTGCGACGCTGTAGACCAACATGAAACGAAATGAAAATGAAAAATCAATAGATGATAAAATTCACTACGCACTATCAGTGCTCTTCTTACATAGCGAATGTTCTCGCATCAACGGGTTATTTTAGAATCGGACCTCTACCAGCCTTCCCTCTACCAGCGTTGCCTCCCCACTCGCACGTGAATAGTCCAAATATAAATTCTCAGCATTTCTTCTTTTTTTGGTTTATTCCACCAGCGCTTCTCAAATTGCCGTCGCTTCTAGCTTTCTAATGCTCTGCCTCTTATAACATATGCCTTTACCTTTTACGAAGCAGATCAACGCTGCAGCATCTCTGGTCTGTTACCCGCTTCCGATTTAAGCTAAATATACACATCTAATGCAGGATCCGAATATCATTCTTGCTCTTGCATTCCATGTCTACCTAACGTTTCACCTAACATTCACACATACTGTCTATTCCTCAAAGACACAGACACGCACACACAGACACACACACAGAGGTGTGTATATATATATATATATATATATATATATATATATATATATATATATATATTTCTGGGATTGAATAATTTCTTGTTCACTTCCAACTGCGGTGCACTGGTTATGTCCTGAGAATGTCTGATAACAGGATACCAACAATCCTAATGTATAGTTGATTGGACGGATGTAAAAAGCAATGTGATGCGACCATTACTGAGGTACAAAGACAAGTTCAACGGAAATAGGTCTTCAATTGTATCGCAGAAAACAGCCTAGTGAAGGGGGTATTGCATCGCAAAGAGTGGAAATAAGAGTGTTTTTAAGGACTTAGCGGTTTTCATTTTTACGGTTTAAATCATCTCCGTGAAAAAAGGGAAAAGAGCTAAATTATCGGCAACAATACTAGCGACTGCATCATTAAGTCAACCCCCTTAGAATATGTGTGGACTTGTTTTTAAGTTTCTTGAAGGATTAAAGGTCATCTGAGGTTGAAAGGTAAATGAATTTAAACAGTAAATTGTTGGAACATCATACGTTGAAATCAACGGAGAGCCCAGTACTTTAGTAGCCTGTCAAGACCACAGGGGAGAAAACCGACAAAGCAAAATTAAACATGCTTGCTAGGACACTATGTATACAAATGTAGGCAAATGTGAGTATATTTTATGGGTTTGAAAAAATATATATACTTTACCAATTCTCATAAAAAATTAACCATAGCTTATAATTAAAATCCCCCAAAGCATGCAAATGTTCAATATAACCCATGATATGCGTATTCCAATATTCAATTTGTCTATGGAATAAACATATCCGTATATAGATATACGACAGTTTTGGCAGTTTATAACTTCGGAATCTGAGCAAATATTCATCAGGTCATAACAATGTGATATTTACCCTTAAAATCGAACATTATTGTTTCAAAAAATGAAGGATCACTTTTCTATATTATTTTACGTGAAGTAAGAACCAATTTTATAGACAAATAATAGGGGGGCTATGGTCTATTATTAACTATAAGGATGGAGTTTATAGTGACCTGGTAGATTTGCACAGAACTTTCCTAACAAAACTTATTTTCTAGAGGTTTCTAGTGTGCTGAAAAAGAATATCGCATTTAAATTGTCTGCAAATCATTATTTTCCCGTGTATTAACAGTGACGACCGCTTTTAGCATAAAGAAGTACATTTTTTATGAAGCAGACAAAATTAAGGCGATATTAGTTTTCACCACACTCTTCAACCTATAGAAAAAGAGCTTTTAACGGTAGGTTTTAGTTGGTCTACCATACTCAAATTTCCAAATAAACACCACACTTAAAAAATGGCAGACCTCTCCTCCCTCAACGTGCCTCTAAAGTGATTGTTAATTTTACGTTAAGTTTATATAAAATATATCCCCCTTCTTAAAACTGCCCGTTTTTTATATCATTGAAACTACACTTTATTTTGTATTTTAACTGTTATTTTCATTTTCAACACTCTCGGAAACTTATAAGAGGCGTTATTTTAAGCGATTCCTGTCAGATAGAAAGATATCGCACTTTTACCTTTATTTGAACCATAGTCATTTGTTTCCTAGTTTTGCATATGAATTTCAATGAGATATTCATAACCGTACGCTACTGTTTTTAATCTGTTATATCTCCCCTCTTTTAGAAAAGAGGTTAGATATAATAAGCATTATTTGGAACCAAGTCTCTCGTTGGTGTTATTTGAGATCATTTGAAACATTGGCAGCAAGTTGTAGTCTCCCCTCCTTCAAATCCAGAAGATATATATATATATATATATATATATATATATATGTATATATATATATATATATATGTGTGTGTCTGTGTGTGTATGTGTCTGTGTGTGATGGCAGCAAATTCATTTTCGAACATTGTCAATACTTGATATAGCACACCAAGAAAAGGAAGGTGGCTTTTAAGCCCTGCAAAACTCTAACATTCTTTGTCACACATTGTGCAGGCATGTGCGCAATTAATAGCACGTTCTTGATAGACACTTCTATGTATAATCAAATGCCGCATCAAACCACCTGCTGTTTTTATCTCCGCCCGCAATTGACACAGCTTATAACTGCCAATCAGTAATTATTTCTAACAAAGACTTTAATAGGGAATCGGCAAGTGTAACGGAATCAGAAACAATATTTGAATCGCCCTGTCAGTAGATGAAATCATAGGCAATGGACATAATATACATAAAAGAGCTGAGCGAAAAATTAAATAAAATTAATCATTCGATAAGAACTCTTAAAAATGAATGAAAATATATTTTAAAAGTTATATTTTGAAATTAAAAGAAAATTAATTCAATTTCAAAAACGCGCTCGCAAAATATTGACTGAGTATAATAAGACCTTATTTTTATTTTTATTTTTTATACAAGGTGGTCACCACTTATCAAGGCCCGGAAACCACTCAGGGATACGAAAACTTACGTTATTATGAAAGTGGTTATTTATTAATTAACCTGTATGTGTTTTTACATTCGATTACTTTTTAAATTGATGAAATATTTATTCCATACGGAATATTTAGTAATAAATGAAATGGTATTATGCTCAATTTAATATTAGATTAAATTTTATCAATGTGCTATAATAATTATTTTCTAATAAAATTATTGGTCTACGATTTGTTTAGCGAAGTAATACTTATTTTAGATTGGCATTTAATTCACAAAAAAGACGGAGGAAGTTGTATCAATAATCTGTGCATTCTATTGTTTTAATAAGTATTTCACTCAAGAGCGTCTAGTTTTTAATTTAGATTCATTGAGCTAGTGCTTTCGTTTTTAGATTCATTTTCTCATCGCAAAGTCGCATGGTATATTAGTTAGAATACATGGAAAATCAATTGTAAAAATTGTTATTCTCTTGACAATTGAAGGTTCGATTCCAATGTGGGCAACCATGACATACAATTACGAATTACTTAGGTGCTTTGTATTATCATGGTTGAAGGGAAATTATTGTCTATTCCTCAAAGACACAGACACGCACACACAGACACACACACAGAGGTATATATATATATATATATATATATATATATATATATATATATATTTCTGGGATTGAATAATTTCTTGTTCACTTCCAACTGCGGTGCACTGGTTATGTCCTGAGAATGTCTGATAACAGGATACCAACAATCCTAATGTATAGTTGATTGGACGGATGTAAAAAGCAATGTGATGCGACCATTACTGAGGTACAAAGACAAGTTAAACGGAAATAGGTCTTCAATTGTATCGCAGAAAACAGCCTAGAGAAGGGGGTATTGCATCGCAAAGAGTGGAAATAAGAGTGTTTTTAAGGACTTAGCGGTTTTCATTTTAACGGTTTAAATCATCTCCGTGAAAAAAGGGAAAAGAGCTAAATTATCGGAAACAATACTAGCGACTGCATCATTAAGTCAATCCTTAGAATATGTGTGGACTTGTTTTTAAGTTTCTTGAAGGATTAAAGGTCATCTGAGGTTGAAAGGTAAATGAATTTAAACAGTAAATTGTTGGTACATCATACGTTGAAATCAACGGAGAGCCCAGTACTTTAGTGGCCTGTCAAGACCACAGGGGAGAAAACCGACAAAGCAAAATTAAGCATGCTTGCTAGGACACTATGTATACAAATGTAGGCAAATGTGAGTATATTTTATGGGTTTGAAAAAATATATATACTTTACCAATTCTCATAAAAAATTAACCATAGCTTATAATTAAAATCCCCCAAAGCATGCAAATGTTCAATATAACCCATGATATGCGTATTCCAATATTCAATTTGTCTATGGAATAAACATATCCGTATATAGATATACGACAGTTTTGGCAGTTTATAACTTCGGAATCTGGGCAAATATTCATCAGGTCATAACAATGTGATATTTACCCTTAAAATCGAACATTATTGTTTCAAAAAATGAAGGATCACTTTTCTATATTATTTTACGTGAAGTAAGAACCAATTTTATAGACAAATAATAGTGGGGGGGCTATGGTCTATTATCATCTTTAAGGATGGAGTTTATTGTGACCTGGTAGATTTGCACAGAATTTCCTAACAAAACTTATTTTCTAGAGGTTTCTAGTGTTCTGAAAAAGAATATCGCATTTAAATTGTCTGCAAATCATTATTTTCCCGTGTATTAACAGTGACGACCGCTTTTAACATAAAGAAGTACATTTTTTATGAAGCAGAAAAAATTAAGGCGATATTAGTTTTCACCCCACTCTTCAACCTATATAAAAAGAGCTTTTAACGGTAGGTTTTAGTTGGTCTACCATACTCAAATTTCCAAATAAACACCACACTTAAAAAATGGCAGACCTCTCCTCCCTCAACGTGCCTCTAAAGTGATTGTTAATTTTACGTTAAGTTTATATAAAATATAACCCCCTTCTTAAAACTGCCCGTTTTTTATATCATTGACACTACACTTTATTTTGTATTTTAACTGTTATTTTCATTTTCAACACCCTCGGAAACTTATAAGAGGCGTTATTTTAAACGATTCCTGTCAGATGAAAAGATATCGCACTTTTACATTTATTTGAACCATAGTCATTTGTTTCATAGTTTTGCATATGAATTTCAATAAGATATTCATAACCGTATGCTACTGTTTTTAATCTGTTATATCTCCCCTCTTTTAGAAAAGAGGTTAGATATAATAGATAAGCATTATTTGGAACCAAGTCTCTCCTTGGTGTAATTTGAGATCATTTGAAACATTGGCAGCAAGTTGTAGTCTCCCCTCCTTCAAATCCAGAAGATATATATATGTATATATATATATATATATATATATATATATATATATATATATATGTATATATATATGTGTGTGTGTGTGTCTGTGTGTGTGTATGTGTCTGTGTGTGATGGCAGCAAATTCATTTTCGAACATTGCCAATACTTGATATAGCACACCAAGAAAAAAAACTATACAGAAACACGAAACCATTCAGTGATTGGCCGCAGGAAGGTGACTTTTAAGCCCTGCAAAACTCTAACATTCTTTGTCACACATTGTGCAGCAATGTGCGCAATTAATAGCACGTTCTTGATAGACACTTCTATGTATAATCAAATGCCGCATCAAACCACCTGCTGTTTTTACGTCCGCCCGCAATTGACACATCTTATAACTGCCAATCAGTAATTATTTCTAACAAAGACTTTAATAGGGAATCGGCTAGTGTAACGGAATCAGAAACAATATTTGAATCGCCCTTTCAGTAGATGTAATCATAGACAATGGACAGAATATACATAAAAGAGCTGAGCGAAAAATTAAATAAAATTAATCATTCGATAAGAACTCTTAAAAATGAATGAAAATATATTTTAAAAGTTATATTTTGAAATTAAAAGAAAATTAATTCAATTTAAAAAACGCGCTCGCAAAACATTGACTGAGTATAATAAGACCTTATTTTTATTTGTATTTTTTTATACAAGGTGGTCACCACTTATCAAGGCCCGGAAGCCACTCAGGGATACGAAAATTAATTTTCTAGAGGTTTCTAGTGTGCTGAAAAAGAATATCGCATTTAAATTATACACATCTAATGCAGGATCCGAATATAATATAATAACATAAGTACAGTACGTTAATGTGGATAGTTAAAGTGTCTACTTAAGGGGGCGGTTCATCAGGAATTTGTTTACGTTAGAATTGAGGACATCCAAGTTGTAGTCAGGAGGGAAACAGGCAGACGGAACAGAGTTCCACAGGCGTGCAGTTCTAAGAAAGAAGCTTTGTTCATGGAATCCACGTTTTGATTGAGGCATAGATAAAGAGTGGGGAACATTTTTTACAGTGGATTAAACTAGACGGTGTTTTTCGTAAAAAAATGGCGAGGGGCGACCAGAGATTGTAGTTCAGACGAGCACCTGCCATAGAAATAACAATAGAACAACGACAGGCTCGCTACGTCTCTTGTGTGAGACAGAGGTTGAAGGGTAAAGAAAAGGGCATCCCCCACCAAGCCACGAAGTCTATTTTGTACTCTGTCATGGCAGGATAGGCTTTTTTTAGCAGATCCTGCCCAAATGTGGCAACAGTACTCCATCTTTGGACGTACTTGGCTCTTATATAGATAATTGCATCAGTAGTGAGATATCTTCTGGAGCGGTAGAAGGACCCCACCATTTTCTCAGCGACCTTCGCCACAGACTTGATGTATGTGTTCCATTTAAGATCAGGGGTAAAGGTCAAACCCAGGAACTTATCAAAACCTTGGGCCTCCCCTAGACGAGAGCCATCCATTTCAATTGATGCCAGATGGGGATCAGAGTGTTCATGATGTAGAGCTAGGAGTTTGATTTTAGATGCATTAAAGGTAACCAGCTACCTCTTTCCTCAGTGTACCACGCGCTCAAGATCAGCGGAGAGAGTATCAGAGAGAACATCATCATTTACGGCCTTTGATGTGTTGCCGTAGATGGTCGTGTCATCAGCATTGATGTCAGCGAAAGATTTTAGTATGTGTTTTTGAAGAAATAATGTATGTAGATCAGAATGGACCTTTGAGGGACTCCAGCATTAATACTGCAGGCCTCTGATTTTTGTCCATAAACCACTACTCTTATGAGCCTATCAGGGAGAAATGATTTAATGATAGAGAGAATATTTCCAGTCATACCGTAGCTGCACATCTTGTGAAGTAGGCCTTTATGCCATACTTTGCCGAATGCCTTTGATATGTCAAGAGCAATTGCCCTGGAACGGAAGCCTTTGTCAAGAGATTCACTAATCCTATTAGATATAACCGTTAGCACATCTGCGGTAGATCTTGCAGAACGGAACCCATATTGCGTGGCACTAAGAATATTATTTCTGCTGAGGTGGTTGACTATTTCTCTATTTAATAGAAAAAGCAATATCAATGTAAAAGCGATAAGAAATCAATATTAAATCTATATTTATATACACACATATATATATATATATATATATATATATATATATATATATACATGCGTGTGTGTGTGTGTGGATTTTTCTCTTTATATGAGTGCCCTCTTCGTCTAGTAATAAAAAGTACTTATTTTTCACATAATACATTGCAGCCTTCCCATGCATTGGTTTATATATCTTTCTTTCTACGTTATTATGAAAGTGGTTATTTATTAATTAACCTGTATGTGTTCTTACAGTCGATTACTATTTAAATTGATGAAATATTTATTCCGTACGGAATATTTAGTAATAAATGAAATGGTATTATGCTCAATTTAATATTAGATTAAATTTTATCAATGTGCTATAATAATTATTTTCGAATAAAATTATTGGTCTACGATTCGTTTAGCGAAGTAATACATATTTTAGATTTACATTTAATTCACAAAAAAGACGGAGGAAGTTGTATCAATAATCTGTGCATTCTATTGTTTTAATAAGTATTTCACTCCAGAGCGTCTAGTTTTTAATTTAGATTCATTGAGCTAGTGCTTTCGTTTTTAGATTCATTTTCTCATCGCAAAGTCGCATGGTATATTAGTTAGAATACATGAAAAATCAATTGTAAAAATTGTTATTTTCTTGACAATTGAAGGTTCGATTCCAATGTGGGCAACCATAACATACAATTACGAATTACTTAGGTGCTTTGTATTATCATGGTTGAAGGGAAATTATTGTGCCAGACTTGTGTAGAAAATAAAGGTTTCCGTTTGAAATTCCGTCCAGATTCCCGAGTATGATAAGATCCGCTTGATGAAGGTCATGGTTACATCGAGCCGACTGTTGTCAACATAATACTTTAGAGTGGAGAACAGTAGTTCAATAAATCTGAATAGGACGAATAGCTAATCGTCATCTTAAACATTCTGAAACCTTATATTACTTGCAATAATCAATTTTTGTTTTAATTCCAAATCCAAATAATGCCGGAGTTAATAAATATCCCATTGCGTTGTGTTTCTCTGGTTGCACTTATTATTTCTGCACATTTTAATTACATCCTGCTAAATTTTAGTGATATTTTGTTAGATTCTAAACTATTGTAATGCATTAACAATAGAAAGTGAAGGTTACAAATAATTTTGGAATTCCCGAATTTACGGCAAGTATTTTTCTACGAAATCTAGACGCGTTAATTTATATCTATTTTGTACCTCATACATAGGGAGGCCAGGGCACGGGATTTCTCAATTACTAATCCATGCAGTTAGTAGCACATATCTTGGGGATAAGTATTACGTTAGGCATGATGCCTGAACGGTAAACACATAAACAAATATTGGGAACTTAATATCTGTATTTTACTTACTTTAGATAATTTAAATATTTTAGTAATGTTTAATTATCTACATTTTTTAAAAAATGTTCTTCAATTTGAAGTTTTTAACATCTGGTATGGGGAAGCAAAATCATTTGCTAACATTTTTATTTTAACACGCCGATATTTTAGTATCGTCGTTGTTCCCTTAAGCTAATTGCCTGGATCTCTTTTGCACTTGGTTCCCCAGGAATATTAGTTTGGTAGGACTTCATGGTTTTCGTCAAGGTTTTATGAAACCTATAATAACTGGTATGATTTATATCTCCCTAAGATCCCAGTTTCTTTTCATATCATGCATGAGACCTTGCTGTTTGGTTTGTTTCACCCTTTCAGCTCTGTTCAGAGCTCTATTATTAGGAAGAACTGCTGTAAAACCGCTTCTGTGGCACCAGTCTTACAGAATTCTGGTGAAAGAACTGACCCACTAAATTATCGCCCCATTAGCCTCCGCCCGCTTTTCGCCAAAATATTTGAGTCCTTAATTAATCAAAACTTTGTCCAGCACCCAACAGCTGCTAAACCTCCTGACTGACAAAGAATATGGATTCAGGCAAGCTCGTATAACAGCAGATATCTAAACTGTAGTTTCAGAACCTATATACCGTTCATTGGACAAAACAGGGGAGGGTATATCGGTAGCCCTTGATATACCTAAGGCGCTTGACAGGGTATGGAACGATGGTCTTCTAAGTAAAATTAGATAATATGTAATCACTGGAAGAAGACATAATGTAATTAAATCCTTCCGAAGTAAGATAAAACTCGAAGTTGTGCTCCGCAGTCGTACATCTAAACACTATGGCATAAATGCGGGAGCACCTCAGGTGTCTATCCTTGGACCTCTATTATTCCTGATATGCATAAATGACCTTCCTGATGAAATTGTTTCGGAGATGGGTATATTTGCCGATGACACCACTCTCTATAACAAATATGAGAGGAAAACAAATGAACACATATCCAAGGAAATGGCAGAAACACCAGAGGATGACCTCCAATCTGTAGTTGAATGGGGAAAAAATGGATGGGCACATTCAATGCTGCTAAGACTAAGCTTGTTTCCATCAATAACTACAAGAAACCTTCTCTACTCACAACAGCAATGGCCAAGAACACATTGCCTGAAAGTACGTCTCTTCTCTCTGTTCTACAAATAACTTAATAGAGAATGCTCTGACGAACTGCAAACACTTGTACCTCCCCGACGTAACCACCCCCGACAAACCCGACAAGCTAGTAAGTCTCACCCCTTTACAGTAGAGAGCCCTAGGTGCAAGAAAGCATTTTACTCCAATAGTTTCTTCCCCAGAACTGCAGGTCATTGGAACTCCCTTCCGGGATTCTGCTTTCCCAACTGTACTGATATGCAGAAGGTCAAGTATAATGTGTACACACATCTTTCTACTCATCTCCCTTCATAATGGCCCTGCTAAATAAGTCCCTGATAGTAGCCCTTTGCTTCAAAGTGGAACTGTGCCTTGTTTGGGGTGAAAATTGAATTTTAAAAAAAGGAACACTCACCAACTGAGATTGACACCCTTATAACTATGTCCGGTTTCACCGCAGCATTTTTAAGGTAGATGGCTCAAGGGATTACATAGTCGTCATGTATGGTATATAAGCCTGTTGTATAAATTGAGATAAAAATGAAACGTAATAAGTCATCGGACGAATGTATATCGATACTCTATGGTTTACTGGGATAGCTTCCGTACATTTATATCAGACCTTTCTCTGCATTTCATTTTTAAAAAAGAATGTGTCCTCTATAGTATCAGACCTGACGGAATTGTTAATTGGAAGTATTTACCGTTTCATACCCTCGAAAAACTTCCAGCAAAAATTATACTGCCAGTTATGGTTCTCTCAAGAACGTTCTGCTGCCATTGCACACATAAATAACTTTTTCCATTGCTTCCAACATAATAGATGTATTGAGAATATAGCCGCTTTTATAACTGCCAGAAACCATTGTAAGGAAGTAATAAAGAACGCAAAAGAGTTGTATGCTCAGTCCGTCAAGTCTAAAGAATTTGAATAGCGACTTGGTTCCCACCAGTTTTTGCAAACAGCAAACAGAATCCTGAACAGAAGCGAGTACTCTATCCTAACTAGCATCAATGGCCCTGATGTAATCTCAGCAGCATACATAGTTAAACTCTTTGCCAAGAACTCTGCAGCTAATTCTACCCGTTGCGACCAAGGCCCCCAACTCCCAATATTTCCTGATGCATCAGAAAACACGCTATGTGATACACAAATATCCGTACGTGATGTTGTCAAGCTAATCAAAAACCTTAACTCCAATAAAGCAACCGAACCTGAGACATTCCAATTATAGTACTCAAAAAACTTAAACCAGAACTAGCCCCCATATTTACAAAACTGTTTAAACGTTGTCTTAAGGAGAATTGCTTCCCGTCACCCTGGAAAATCTCACTAGTATACCCTGTATTTAAGAATTCATTCGATCGCTCACCTCCTTCTTACGCTGTCACATAAGTCTACTTGCGTCATGAGTAAGTTGCTGGAATCCCTGTTAAATAGAGAAGCAATCAACCATCTCAGCAAAATAACCTAAGTGACACACAATATGGTTTCCGTTCTGCTAGATCTACAGCAGATGTGCTTATAGTTATATGTCATACGATTAGCGAATCTCTGGGTTGAGGGAACCCTTTTAAGGCAATTGCTCTTGACATATCAAATCCCTTTGACAGGGTATGGCATAAAGGTTTACTTCACAAGCTCCCTAGCTATAGTATAGCTGGAAATGTCTTCTCAGTTATTAAATCATTTCTGTCTGATAGGTTCATGAGAGTAGAAGTTTATCAGCAAAAATCAGAAGCTCATAGTATTAATGCTGGAGTCCCTCAGGGGTCCATCATCGTCCCAACTCTCTTGCTGATCAACATTAATAACCTTCCAAATCTCATCGTTACATCATTCGTAGACATTTATGCTGACGACACTACCATCTATGGTAGCACATCCGTAAACGACCAGGTTCTCTCCGATTCCCCCCCCTTTTATCTTGATCACGTGCTACAATGGGAAAAGGAGTGACTGGTTACTTTTAATACATCTAAAACCAAGCTTTTATCTTTACATCATGAACGCTCTCATTCCCATCTGGCATCAATTGAAATGCATGGGTCTCCTATTGGGAAGGCCTCGTGTTTTTACAAACTTCTGGGCTTGACCTTTACTCCTGATCTGATATGGAACATATACATCACATATGTTGCCAAGGCCGCAGGAAAAATGGTGGGATCCTGCTATCGATCCAGTAGATATCTCACTGATTATGCAAGTCTCTATCTATAAAAGAGACAGGTAGTCCAAGGATAGAGTACTGTTACCACATATGGATATGAGCTACTAGAAAGGACTCGTTCTGCTTTGATAGAGTTTAAAATAGGCTTCGTAGCATCGTAGGAGACGTTCTATTTCCTTTCCCTGCAACCGCTTTCTGACAGAAAAGATGTTGCATGTTTGTCTCTGATTTATCTTTATTTTCATGGTAAGTGCTCGACTGAGCTTCAATCTTTGGTCCCTCCTCACCAAATTTTCACAAGTAACACACATCTAACTGAAAACACCATCAATAATACTTTCGCCCCTTTATCTGTGCCTAAACCTAAACGTAGATTCCATGAATACAGCTTCTTTCTTAGAAGTGCACGCCTGTGGAACTGTCTTCCGTTTTCATAGATTCTAGCTGACTACAATCTTACTGTCCTCAAGTCCAACGTAAACAAGTTCTTGATGAGCCATTCCACTTAAGTAAACAAATTTACAACATTCTCATTAATAACGATTACTGTATCATCTAATTGACTACTGTCCACTCCTTACCATTATCCTCGAGTGGTCTCTGGGCCTTAACAAGTGGTTATTTCTGTGTAAAAAAGTTCTTATATGCCCGTGTCTTTTTCATGTGTGCAAATAATTTGGTTTTGTTGGAAATTATGATTATATGATTGCACGTAATTTTCGCGATTAAATAAAGAATTTATAAATGTCAATAAAAAGTTGTCTGATTCATCAGCTTCAAAAGAATTTAATATAATCTACAAAAGTTTACTCTATATGAAGAGTATAATAATTAAGATTAGAGCCGTTGTTCACTTGAAGCATTAAAATAAATAAAACTTCATTTGTAAAGTTCAAACGACATCGCTATTCAAATTGATAAGATGTGAATATAATTTCAAATACTATCATTGAATGGCTAAGTTGTTTTATCTCTGAATAATACGCCGCATTCAACAATAAATAGAAATATATTAGTCGGAACGGGACGTTTTGTGGAATTGAAAGACAATAATTCCTATCAAATTATGCTAATAATAAAACGTCCGCGTAAATATCGATCGGGACACGTTTTTTGAATCAACAAAGATGAGTTGATTAGTCGGTATTATTCATGCCGAGATGGCTCTATATCTTCGCAGAGATTCAGACAGCGTTTAAATACGATGGATTCGAAACAAGGATAATATTGCTTTAAAAAAATAACACAAAAGTACAAAAAAGGAAGGAAAATAAATAAAAATGATGAAAATATATAAAATATACTATGAAGTATACAGTGTAAAACATTCTATCAAAGTTTGAGAACTTGGATCAAAGTGTAGTGTCAAATGATTAGCTTACCATTTAATGTAATGGAGAGTGCCGTCACTTTAGAATAAAATAGTAGGATACAGAAATATATATTAGAGTAGGAGTGGCGAATAGTTGCCTTTTTATTTTTACGAAAAATTTTACTGCTGTAATTGATTTTATGTGTGGCAATAATTTTGTAATTTTTTTTTCCTTTGCACAAATACAAAAGTCCGCATTTCTATATAAGACAAGCGTTTTATTATTGGAAGAGATGAATAATTTTTATATTTATTAATTCATTAACGGACTGTTATCCACGTTTTTATAGTTGTTGTTTCAGTACGTTTTGACCAACTATTCCTCTGACCTTCGCCAGGTCTTTAACCGCGAATGTTTTGAGGTTAGTAGCCTGTTGAATTTCTACAGTTCCAGGCAAGCATTTTGTTAAGATAGCGATTTAAATCCTACCCAAAGCCGGACACAGGATTATTTGGCCAAACGTGATAAGACGAGAGCAAATATAAAATGTAGAATTTACTCAAGATGCAGTAAAGAAACTCGTTTTTTTTTTTATCCCGTCGCGGTTAACCCCTTAACGAAAGCCACAGCAATAGTTGAAAGTTTTGAAACAACATCTATAAAGATAAGGACAACAGTCCTGAAAAACAATAAAAAAATAAATAAGACGATATGTTACTAACTCGTATTCAAAATTAGATTGCTAGAGTTAGACGACGAGAAACTGTATCAGTTCCAGATGGATCACAATTAGGCAATACAAGGTTTGTTTGCTAGCTCTCTGGGTCGGGGTCTAATAGTGCCTGGATATTACATGTAAATAACATATCCTCTTAAAGCTTATTTACATTTGGAAAATGACGCATCCCATCCAAAACAGAGTCTTCGATGTTTCTGTCTAATCAGAGATAAAATTGTTTACGCCTATTATTCCATAATGAGAAAACCTGCTCTCTTTTATTTTTACGAGGAACTGAAGGGTGGTATTGATTTCTTGTATAGTTGGAATGGTTGTATTACCTCACGGCAAGGTCACTTTTTCTTCTATTTGACTCGTGAGAAGATGTTTTATAAGCTAAAATCCACATCAAAAGTGTGTTAGACCTTATATATTAACTATTCTAAGGGAGGATAGGTAGACAATTTTCAGACACACACCGACAAGGTGAGTTATTTTTATACATGCATGTTAATACTTAATGCTCTTTAATATTCTTCATTGGCCGTAATAAATCTTTCTTTCATCGTATTTTGAGCGTCAGTTGTACTTTGTTTTATTATCTATGGTCGAACACATGTTTGCCCATTACACTACATATCCTGCGTCGATACATGCATCATACCTACCACTACAATAATATTCACACATTTATACATGAGCCAAATATTCCCTCGACCAACTCTATATGTTAATCATCACTTCTGAATATTTATACACATATTTACGCTACTACAACTTTCGTTAAATGTACATAACTTACATATATGTACGCAAATACTTTTATATACATATATGTATTCGTAATAATGATTACTCCTTGGATATTGTTGAAACTACTATCAATAAGAAAGTTTCCAATTTTCATAAACCCAAAGAAATTATAGCTAATAGATGTCCTGTGTACCTACGTCTACCTTGGCTAGGTAACATCAGTGACCGATTTGAAAGCACATTTCTTTGTCTGTGCAACGGTGTTATTTTGCATCGAACCCGCGTGTGTTTTTTTTTTCCAACTAGGCATTTGTTGCCGTCTATTCGCAAATATGTTATTCCCCCCATCATAATAATTATACGATTTATTTATTTAAATGTAGGTGCAGTCCTTCAAAGATTCGTTATTAAATTTTTCACCCTCGGATATTCTGAGTAATACGTATCGTTCTGCGATTTGTGACCCTCTTATAAATAACCAAGCGTGTGCCACGAATTCCAGTGCTGACATGTTTACGATCCGTAGTAAGTCGCACTCCCCCTATCATTTGAAAATTTGAGACCTTCTCTTTGCAAGCAAAAAAAAAAAAAAATCTTCTTGGAATTTTTAACTCGTTTATTTCATTTCTTTTCCTACCCCCACCATATTCATGACTTTTTTTTTGTTTGTTTTAATCGTATTTTTTTACATGGGGATCACAACTTATCAAGGCCCGTAAGCCACTCAGGGGTAAGGGTTATTTCGTGTACAATAATGAATGTGACTATATCGTAGTAATAGTTGGTATTGGAGATTTGATAAAGCGTCTTACTTAAGGGCGCGATTAATCAGGAATTTGTTTATGTTGGGCTTGAAGACGTCCAAGTTGTAGCCAGGTGGGAAACAGGCAAACGGCAGAGAATTTCACGTGCACTTCTCAGAGAAAAGCTATGTTCATTTTGATTTAGGCACAGATAAAGAGTGGGGGAAATTATTTACAGTGGTTTTAACTAGACGGGTGTTTATCATGAAGGATTGGCGAGAGGGGACCAGAGATTGGAGCTCGGATGAGCACTTGCAATGGAAATAACGATAAAACAAAGACAGGCTCGCAACGTCTCTTCTGTGGGAGAGACGTTGCAGGGAAGAGAAAAGAGCACCCCCACTAAGCCACGAAGTCTATTTTGTACTTAGCCAAGGCAGTATAGGCTGTTTTTTGAAGCTCCAGCCCAGATGTAGCATCAGTACTCGATCTTTGGACGTACTTGGCTTTTATAGAGATAGAGAATTGCATCAGTAGTGAGATATCTTCTGGAGCGATAGAAGGATCCTACCATATTCCGAGCGGCCCGGGCAACAGACTTTACATACGTGTTTCATTTCAGATCAGGAGGAAAAGGGCAAACCCAGGAGCTTGTCAAAACATAAAGCATCCCTATGACGAGAGCCATCCATTTCAATTGATGCCAGATGAGGAACAGAAAGTTGATGATGGAAAGTAAGGAGCTTTGTTTAAGATGCATTAAAGGTTACCAGAAATCTCTTCCCCCACTAAACCACACGCTCAAGATCAAAGGAGAGTGGATCAGAGAGAGCTTTGTCATTTGTGAACTTTGATGTGTTGCCGTAGATGGTCGCGTCATCAGCATAGATGTCAACGAATGATTTAAGTATGTGTTTTGGGAGATCATTGATGTAGATCAGGAAGTGAGTTGGGCCGAGGATGAACCCCTGCGGGACTCCAGCATTAATACTGTGCACCTCTGATTGCTGCCCATAAACCACTACTCTTATGAACCTATCAGAGAGATATGATTTAACTATTGAGAAAACATTTCCAGTTATACCGTAGCTGAAAATCTTGTGAAGTAGGTTTTTATGCCAAACTTTATCGAACGCCTTTGGTATGTCAAGAACAATTGCCCTAGAAAGGAGGTTGTTGTCGAGAAATTCACTAATCCTGTGGATTATTGCTGCTAGCACATCAGCTGTAAATATAGCAGAACGGAAACCCGATTGCATGTCACTAAGGAGGTTATTTCTGCTGAGATGGTTTACTACTTCTTTACTTAATATGGATTCCAGTAACTTACTAATGACACAAGAGACTTATTGGTCTAGCTTTGATAAGTGAGGAACAGAACCTGGTTAGCTAAGCTTTATTTTCACTTTTTTAAAAATTCATTATGCTTTTTGGTCTGTATTTAGCCGTTATAAAATTCTGTACCCCCCCGGAAAATGTTCATATATATATATATATATATATATATATATATATATATATATATATATATATATATATGTGCGTGTGTGTGCGTGTGTGCGCGCGCGTGTGTGTGTTTGCGTGTTTGCGTGTGTGCCCGCGTGCTAGAAAGTTTTCATCTTCGCATTATGCAGAATGTAAATGCAAAGAAAAATATAATTAAGGTAATAGTTAAATAAAACAATCATCTAAAAGAGACCATACAAATGATTAAGTAATTATTTTACGCTTTATTTCACATGAATATGGAAATTAGTAAGCATTCATGTAGTCGATTGCACGTCCATGACTGATTATATCAAAACGTCTGTTTTAATAAATTTTGAATAGAAAAGCAGGTTTTTAACACCAATAACAAAACGAGAAAAAGATCAAGTTTATAAGGATATAGAAAAAAATAGATAAATTATTTTCTAGACATTATTTAAACACTTACGTGTCGAAAACCTTAATTTGTTGTTATTGGCTGGTGTTATATTTACATGAAATTATAACTACGATCCATGTATAATACGTATTATAATAAAAATAAAGGTATCTTTGTAATGTTATACATATCTTTAACAATTTAGTATGTATATACAGACTAGCGAGGGGTACCCGGCGTTGCCCGGGTGTTTGTAGGAGTGTGTGGTGTAAAATAAAAAAGAAGCCGGGGGGGTAGGATCGAAGCCGAAGCCCTGAGGCGAAGTTTGAAAATAAATTCGCCCAGCGAGAAGTGATAGATATTTGAAAGTCGTCGAGCGTTACGACGACGACGATGACGAAGTAAGCATTGTTATAAGCGGAGTAAGAAAAGAAAACAACGTTTTAATTAAGCGGGGGGGGTAAAACACCAAAAAAATAACGTAAGGCAAACGAACGAGTAAAACAGAAAAAGAACGAACGTTACGTGAAAAATGGCTTAAATAATACAGGGTTCAATATTTAAATTTAAAAAATCGAAAAAAAAACATCTCACACCACGATTCGAACGCAAAACGTTTAGATAATTAACCAAGGTCTTTACTACCTGCGCTAAAGCGGCGTATATAAAGTTTGTTCGGTTTATCAACTATTTAAAGTAAATCAGGTCACGACCTCATGACGTCATCTGAAGCTTGCGTTGTTGACCCTCCCCCCTGTCGAATCTGTCTAGACATCTCTCTCCCACTGTCTCTCTCACTCTCACTCTAACTCTCTCTCTCTCTCTCTCTCTCTCTCTCTCTCTCTCTCTTTCTCACTTCGTCTGCCTTACTCTAAAGACTGGAAAATGGCGTCTGGCTGTTTTTATTTTAAAAAAAAACCTTCGATCGTTAATATTTTTTTGTAAGCGTATTTTTTTTTTACTTCACATGTTTGGCTTGTCTTTATTTTTCGTTTAACTATCGTATCTACCTATTTTGAATGTGGTTACGTTGCCATAGCGTAGAAGTTCATAGTTTAGCTTTAATTAATTTTTTTTTACCGATAAAAACATTTTTAAATTGTAAATTCAGACCGCCATTAGAAGTTGCTGACGTCAAGATCACGTGACATGACTCAGCGGGTTTTAAATGCAAGTTGACCCAAAATAAACGGCCGCGTGTATACTTTATGTAGAAGAGTTGGCGGCCATATTTTGGGGGCAGTTATGAATCGATCTAAAAATATGTAATGTTTAACATTAAAATGTCACTTTTTTGGGCTCCCCCCTACAGAAAATCGATCGGTTGATGCATTTCTGATCATCACTTTGGGACAATCGTTCGATATTTGTTGTTCGTAAGATAAGGCGTTCATATGAGACCAAGTTTGTGAATTTTTGTTGTGTCTGTCGATAGTTTTTAGCAGACACACAAACATACATACATACACACAAACATACACACATTTTCGCTTATATATATATATATATATATATATATATATATATATATATTACTATGATTAAAATACAATATCCAGATAGACTATCTCGGTGAAACCTCCGATTCTAGTAGATTAGCGAAACTAAGCAAGGTTAGCAACGTTCCTCACTTCTATATAGGGACCCACACTTTTTAAACTCAGTCGCAAAGCAAACTAAAACTAGTAAATACTCAACTCTTCTTTTATATTATTTTCTCATTCTTTCACCAGGGTTTACTTCTCATTACGTCACCCACGTCGCTAGCTGTACCTATGTATTTTTTACATTTTTTTTCTTTTCTCTTACAATGATGGAAGTTGGCACACGGTTCGATATTTGAATATAGATGCAATAGATCTCTATTACACGTTGAGTCTGGTCAGTACTAACATCAGCGACTATTAATGAGCACGAGGTGTTGTATGTGCTCTCCGCGTATCCCGCCATTCTAGATGCCTTCTTGCCATTGAAATAAAACTACTGCGTCATTTTATTAGTATAGTAAATTGCGCAACACTTGCTTCTCAAGAAATTTCTCGGGAAAGATCAACTCGTCCTAGTTGATCTCATTTGGGCACATCCACCATGAATATGAGATTCTTATAAGCCTTCAAAAATATAGATTCTTTGTTGTGCTAACCACTTTAACTAGATTCTCCATTAAAAATAAATTCACACTTTGTTAGCATATGACCCGTCCGACCACTTTAAGTACCCCGGAAAGATTAAATTTCTTGAAAACTAAGAACGTTCTCAAGCCGAGAATAGTACGAACATGATTGTCTAGTAGATGTTATTTCATCTCTAATAGTGAAAGCGAAATACAATTTATAAACGTGAAGAAATTATTTCTTAAATCTACTAGACGTGTGCGTTGAGTTCAACAAAACGAACGAAGATCACCGATAACCCATCTGGTTGAAACACGGCAAGGAAATAAAGAAACTTATTGTAGAAACCAGACATTATAGGAAAAAAGAATGGTATGCTGAAGAATATGGCGTCATAGAAATTCAACAATACAGGAAAATTATTCTTTAAATTTCTCTTTAATTGATCTGTGGAGAACAATGTTTTGGGTCATTCAGCATTAGCTAACATACGATAATTATACAGTCGATATATATATATATATATATATATATATAACTATATATAACTATATATAATTATATATATATATATATATATATATATATATATATATATATATATATATATATATAAGCTTCCCCCGACATTCTATAATTCCTCTTAATCTGTTTCGTCCCTAATGAATCTTACGCTAGATGCCGCATCTTCCCCATGCTACCTAGCACGTTCTCTACTCTTCTGATGAGAAGCATTAAGCTTCGAAATGCCCTGGTATAAAGAGTTCCTTCTACCCCCCAAATTTTGTTTGTATTCCATTATTCAATAAATGATCCATTCTATACCTACCTATATATAGTTTTGTGTCTTCATTTCATACTTTTGTTGTCCTACTGTATAAGCTCCAATAATTAGTGTTGAGCTTGAAATTATCCGGATATGTCTCCTTTGTGGAATTGAACTTCATCGTTTCCTTTTAAATTAGGCTATATATATATATATATATATATATATATATATATATATATATATATATATATATATATATATAGCCAGTAGAGTTTAGTTTCCTAGAAGTACATCCAATGAAACAACATGTGTCTACAAAAGAGTGCTCAATGAGTGAACAGAGCAGGTGTATTAAATCTATTTATACAAACATTAATGGCTACATATGTGCATACATGTTTCTGTTATCACCCGCGTTTGGGGACTACGTCTTCAGGCCAAGAATTACCGTCGAAAACTGATATTTCAATCAAAAAACATTTTTCCTATTTCGTTTGTAAAGTTAGAATGTAACCTGGGTGGGAGTCATAAATCGGTGAGAGGACAAGTGAGGTCTTTGAATATAATAAACATCTTCTTTTTCATTTCCCTTTCTCTTTATCCATCCCATCTTTTGGTTTTTATGGCATAAGGTACTTGAGAATTTAGTATTGTTGTCTTACAGTCTGTAAATTAAAAACATTTCCTATGGTCACTGAGTACTGACCGGTGTCTTTCAATCAACGCCCATCCACACACATACACGCACACACACACACACACGTTAATACAGATATTCAGAAGCGAATATATGCTGCTCGTTTTATTTTACTCACACACACGCACTTAAACTAGGCAATAACTATAACTACGCAAGAATAAAATTAAAATTAAAATAAGTTAAATAAAACAAATAAATAAAAAAAATAAAATAAAAAAAATAAACAAGCAAAATAAGAATAAACATAAAATCTCGAAAGTTATCTAAACTCCACATGTACATATATATGTATTAATATACTTATAAACGCCTACACCTTGCTATACCCGCGCATATATACACACACACATATAGACATACATAGACATATAATGGTCATATACAGTTATGACAGTTATGACATCCATACCTACATACATAGTTATATCCATACGTGGAATCTCAAATCCAGACATCCATGTACACACTTGGGTACCATACATCATGACTGTTATTATATCAAAACTAATATTAATCCCACTAATAACCCTAGTAATAATAATTTTTGTAATATTGATAATACTAATGACACCACCAATATCAATAACAACAATAATAATAAGACTGTATAATTGGGTACTCCAAAACACGTGGACCCCAACTGGATACACGTCCTCATTAATCAACCCATATATATATATATATATATATATAAATAAATATATATATATATATATATAGATATACACATACATATGCACATATACACATACATATACACACATACACATATATACATACACATAATACACAAATTTATATATATAAGCACAAATACATATATACACATACACATATACATATACATATACATATACACACACGCGACCCCGCATACACACAACACATACACATTCAGACAATCCGCAGGTGAGACAACATCCCCATCTACTCGTGTCTCCACGTCTCCACAGACGTATACAAGAAACACACACACACACACACACACATATATATATATATATATATATATATATATATAGAGAGAGAGAGAGAGACAGTATATATATATATATATATATATATATATATATATATATATATATATATATATATATATACCAACACAGACCGCCGCATACACCCACATACACACACACGCGCAGGGACACACAGAAACCCGCTCACACACAACGCAGGAAAACACAGCAATGCATGCACAAATTCAAATACATTTTTCAATAATAATAAGGTGCCTGTTTTACTTCAGTAGCGTGGTAACCCCTTTATATATGAAATAGCATGTCACTACATTACACACGGGTGTATATATACATATATAACATACATACAAATACATTCAGGCACCCATACATACTTGTAATATACATTGCTACAACTATCATTACGAGACAGCCTGTTTTAATAGTACAGAAATATATATGCATATATATGCATATATACATACATACACATATACAAATACATCCATATACATACACATATATACACATGCACACACATATATACATACACACATATACATACAAACATACACTTATACATATATATTTACACAAAATACAGACATATATATATATATCTACCCTGCCACCAAATGATACATCTAAAGTAGAAATAGACATGCATTTATTTACTACATTATTCTCTTTTTCTATCAAACTCCACACGCATAGCTATATTACACGGCCCCACCCGCTTCTTACCTTTCCCTACGTTGTAATTTTTTTACTACGTAAAAATTTATACTACGTAAAATCAGAATGAAAGCGAAAAAAAGGGCCGCAAGCTAATTAACCATCCCAGTCAACCAGGCAAATAAAATGAAGCAATTAATTGCTTAATTAATGCATTAGCAAAGGAAAAAAACAAAAAAACAAAAACAAAAATATCCATATGCATACATTATTACGATGTTTACCCAAAACAATCTATTACTCGTTTGGTTCAAATATACTTTCATACAGGTATTTATTTAGGTTAGTAATATTATAACTGCTTGATGAAGTAGAATATTATGCGACTTATGTCATTCATACGGGTAGGATCATAGTTGCGACCTCACTTATCTTCTTTGGGGGGGTTATTTGATGGGGGTTAGTTGTAATCATAGTTGTTCTGGTCTACTAATTTAGAGTTCTTTAAGTGCGTGGATTCTGAAATGTTTGCAGGATATAGCAGTTTCTTGTTTAATATTTAATAATTTATCCCTATCTTTAAACGTAGACCTCACTTGGTCTCTCGCCGATTTATGACTCCCACCCAGTTCACATTCTAACTTTACAAACGAAATAGGAAAATGTTTTTTGATATAAATATCAGTTTTCGACGGTAATTCTTGGTCTGAAGACCTAGTCCCCCAACGCGGATGATTACAGAAACATGTATGCACATATGTAGCCATTAATGTTTGTATAAATAAATTTTATATATATATATATATATATATATATATATATATATATATATATATGAAAGTAAGCACATTTTTTTTTGTTTCCCAGTCTATGTTCTTATAATATTCATATATATATATATATATATATATATATATATATATATATATATATATATATATATATATATATATATATATATATATCAGAATATTATAAGAACATAGACTGGGAAAAAATGTGTTTTCTGTTTGTATTAACTACTCCAACAGTTTATATCCATACTCCATACTTCTATCAATTCGTTTTTCTTTTGTGTGCATTGATATTTATATTAAAAACACCCTTTTCTATTTATATATTTTCTTTTACGTATTGATAGAAGTATGGATATAAACTGTTGGAGTAGTTAATACAAACAAAAAACACATTTTCTTATTTCCCAGTCTATGTTCTTATAATATTCTGATATATATATATATATATATATATATATATATATATATATATATATATATATATATATATATATATGCATTCAGTAGCCAACGATCTAGCGTAGTTGCATATTCTTTTAGCCATTCATTTTAATTCCCTATTTGTTGCTAATAATCATCTTTAGTTAAGTATTACGTGTAATTATATTCATGCAGATATTCTACATGATTTATACTTGCATGATATTCGCGTAAAAAGTTTATAGTAAACACAAAATTGTTTTCATATATATTTATACGTACGTATATATTTTTATTAAACAAATTTTGCTTACAAAACTCCTCCTAGACTTTTTAGGCTACACACATTAAACTTCATATATAAGGTATTTGAATCCACGCACAACTTTATATTTGGATTTAAGTCCGGAAAATACGGTGCAAAAGTGTAGAAATGAAAGAAAATTAAATTTTCCAGGAGAAGATCGAACGCCGGCATTACGAATCCATAATGTATTAGGTATCGGTTCATGTGTTATTTTTTAGTCTTGCAGTAAACATATTTTCAAAGCTCAATCATTGACGGCAGAGCCTAAATAAATCGTCAGCTGGACGTTTTGGTTTCGCTTCTCGGTGGTGGCGCATGAATCATTTATTTATACTTTTTAAATCATTACTATATATTACATTCAATCTATCTATCCATCTATCTATCTATCGATCTATCTATGTATCTATAAAAGTGAAAATGTTTATCTGTCTTTTCTCTATGATAATTAAGGAAGACTATTATACAGAAAGGTATTTCTTTACATTACACTTTATATATATATATATATATATATATATATATATATATATATATTATGCACATAACCTTATGAACAGTACCTAGGGCCCGAGCAAAGCCGGGAGGAACTGCTAGTATGAAAAAAAATGAAGAAAAAGAATGCAGCATACATCAATATTGCAACTCCGATTAGTATAAATTAAGTTAAAATACAAAAAAATGGAGTACGTTTTATATATATTGTGATGTAAAACTGGACTACAGCTACAGCAACCGGCCAAGGAGATCTCAGTTGCTTCCCACACAACACATTAAGTTATTTATAGATGATAAACACAAAAAACTATTTTATTTTATTAATCAATACAAAATGAACACTAGGAAACTATGCAAAAGGACTAAAATAAAACATATCAAAAGTTACGCAGTTATAATTGCCATAAGTTGAGTTGAAAATATTCCTGACTTTTCACAAAGTTGACGTAATACAATCTCTTGTGTAATATTGATTTGGTAGCTCCGTTCAAGTTTCCGCTGCGTGAATACTTTTTTGTCGATATAAGATATGACGCTAACGCAACTCTGGCACTGCTTGTCATGTTTCATTGTTCCTGGAACACCTGTTTGGCTGCATGGTCTCCTGTTACCACAGGTATTTTCAGTCATTTACCTGACACAGGATACAAGTTCGAAAAGACAGAATTAGAAAATGTCACTAATGAAAGTATACTTAAACATGCAGGAGCACTAAAGCACACATCATCAATGCATGCGTGCAAAGGTGCATCTTTCTTCCTATCACATCACTGCTATCAATAATGCTTACAAATAAAAACGGGAACATCTCAAAGTGTTTGCTATATAGTAAAAGTAAGGAAAAGTAAAATCTTAGTATCATAGTACAAGTTGGTGCATTTGTGTTATGTGCTGACGCTTTTGTTATGATCACAGTATATCTGTTATGTTCTGGCTGGCTATGCCAAGAGTCAGAACGATTATTATGATTAATTAATTTATTAAGAATGATAAATTAAATTATTAAGGATGATAATCGAGGATGATAATCAACAATAAAAAGAAAAAAATCTTAGTTAAATTATTTATGCAAAATATTCTACTGCGCATTTTTGGCTCAAGGAACAATAACCTGAATAGAAGAAAAATCTTAAGAATATTAGAAAGTTGGTTTAATAAAAACAGAGTGGGGTTAAAGACTAAAAAGAGTGTTTACTAAGATTGACTTCAGAGTCTGTAACGAGAAGTTTATGAGTTGTAGGCTCCAAGACGTGGAACATTTTGAGAATAAAGTTTGAGAAATTATAACTCCGCAATTTGTCTGTTCCATTCGGAAAAATATGTTTTCATTCCAGGTGCCTGCTGCTAGGGGAAAGAAAAACAATGAGTAAGAAATTGCACCAGAAAATTTAACTACTTATCACCCCTATCACCTAGTACTTTATATGTATACATTCTTATTTATTGAGCATTAAAAATATACAAAGGTTAAACATCTTTACAGATCCACCAAAAACAGAGGGAATTCAATTGTTTTTCTGAGCATTTTACAGTCAACGGAGAAAAAAAGGTCATAAACGCTAGTGTTTTCATGTGATGTGTTGAATATAATAATAAAAAAAAATAGTTAGGACTTTTTAAAAAAAAGAATTTTAATATTTACACATCTGAACGCAACGACTTTTATTCTATAAGTAGATAGGAACACGCGCACAATTTATCCGGAAATAGAAATCTTCTTACGCTCTAGAAAAATACGGTAACATGCCAGTTGCCAAAAAGGCGCTCGACCATTATGGCAAAAGAATGATAATTATTTTTAAAATTCATCCTAAATGTTTTTCATGTGAACTTGTTTAAACTTGTTTTTCTTGTTTTATTTATGTATATATATATATTTGTATCTACTTTCCTGTCTTATTCGTCAGCCCCCATGCTACAAAGTAAACTAGCGATAAACAAAAAAACAAAATGCCGGGACTGCTGTATTGCCATTTAGTGATTGGATCTGGACCATGCAGTAGTCTCTGCTGGGGCCTCTCGATGCCATACTAGTGGGTAATTGTTACGGCGTTACCTTTTCGTGTGCTACAAAAACATCCTGTCTTTTTCTCTCTTACTTTCTCTCTCTATACTGCTCTAACCCAATATGCCCACCTGTTCCATGAATCCGAAACCCTCAACATGAAATATCACAAAAAAAACTCGATTAAACCTAGAACCCCATCTTCCAACGTAGACCCCTACTACCAGGTCTCCTTCTCCAACATCAGGGGTCTACGTTCCAACCTTCCAGAGGTTTACACCCAATTACAGGAGACAGAACCGAACCTATTATTTCTAAGCGAAACTGGAATAGGGCCGACCACTTCCCTAGATGAGTTCATAATTAACGGATACTCTAATTTAACATCTAAATCTGACGCCCAAGATCGCCATGGGCATGGAATATGTGCCTACATTAAGGATGGATTCCCGTGTGGCAGGGATATCTCTAGAGAAGATCCTAACTTAGCCTATATGTGCTTCCGGGTTGCAATTGCTAACACCGCTGCATTTATTTTGCCGTATATCGGCCCCACAGCGGAGTTACTATCTTTAAGAGCATATCTGAGAAAATAGACCACATCCTATCTGCACATCCCTCGGCTAACATCCACATTTGTGGTGACTTCAACGTCAATAACGTGAAATGGCAGATCCATTCAAATAAGACAGACGATGAGGGGAGGTTTTGTCACGATTTGTCCATTACTTATGAACTCACTCAGATTGTTCGCGAACCCACCTGAGCTATATTCATGTTCCTTTTCTCCTCTAGGATCCTCCGATCACTCCGTTCTATCAATTAAGATAAAAACGAAATGTAATAAGTCCCCAGACGTACTCCTTCACCGTACTGTATACCGATACTCTATGGCTGACTGGGATAGCTTCCGTACATTCATATCTGATCTACGTCTGCATTCCATGTTTAAAAAGGAAGTGTCCTCTATAGTATCAGATCCGACCAAATGGTTAATTGTAGGCATAGACCAATTCATACCATCTAAAAAAATTCAACAAAAACCTAACAGTCAGCCATGGTTCTCCCCAGAATGTTCTGCTGCTATCGCGCACAGAAATCACTTTTTCATTAGCTACCAACGTTATACATGCACTGAGACTAAAGTTGCTTTCAGGACTGCCAGCAACCACTGTAAAAGAGTAATAAAAAATGCAAGAGATCTATATGCCCAGTCTGTTAAATCCAAGGTAGTTGATCAGCGCCTTAGTTCCTATTATTTTTGGCAAATAACAAATAGGATCCTGAATAGAAGGGTGCGTTCTATCTCAATCAGAGGTCATCTCGTCAGCATCAGAAAAGGGAAAACTATTTGCCAATAACTTTGTAGCTAATTCTAGCCAATGCGACGAAGGCTACCAACTCCGCATATTTCCTCCTCTTACACAGAACACGCTAGGTAACATACAAATATCCGTGCATGAGGTCGCCAAGCTAATCAAGAACCTTGATTCCAGTAAAGCAACTGGCCCTGACGGCATCCCAATTATATTGTTAAAAAAGCTTCAACCAGTACTTGCTCCCATTCTTACGAAACTGTTTAAGCGTTGCCTTAAGGAGAAGTGCTTTCCGACTGCCTGGAAGACCTCATCAGTTTGCCCTGTATGCAAGAATTTAGGTGATAAGTCATCTCCCTCTCAGTACAGACCAATAAATCTCCTGTGTGTTATGAGTAAGTTGCTGGAATCCATGTTAAATAGAGAAATATTGAACCACCTCAGCAGAAAAAAACTTCTTAGTGACACACAATATGGTTTCCGCTCTGCAAGATCTACTGCAGATGTTCTGACTGTTATATCTCACAGGATTAGTGAATCTCTTGACAAATGATTCCTTTCTACGGCAATTAATCTTGACATATAAAGGCCTTTGACAAGGTATGGCATAAGAGTATACTTCACAAGATTTCCACCTACGGTATAACTGGAAATGTGTTCTCAATCATTAAATCATTTCTCTCCGATAGGCTCATAAGAGTAGTGGTCGATGGACAAAAATCGGAGAGCCGCAGTATTAATGCTGGAGTCCCTCAGGGGTCAATCCTGGGTCCAACTCGCTTCTTGATCTACATCAATGACCTCCCTAAACACATACTTAATTCATTTGTTGACATCTATGCTGATGACACGATCATCTACAGCAACACATCAAAGGTTGTAAATGGCAAAGCTCTCTCTGATTCTCTCTCCTCTGATCTCGAGCGCGTGGTTCAGTGGGGGCAGGCGTTGCTGGTTACCTTTAAGGCTTCTAAAACCAAACTCCTCTCCTTACATAACCAACGCTCTGATCCCTATCTGGCATCAATTGGGATGGATGGCTCTCGTCTGGGAGAGGCCCCGTGTTTTGATAAGCTTCTGGGTTTAAGCTTTACTCCTGATCTGAAATGGAACACGTACATCAAGTCTTTGCCAAGGTCGCTGGAAAGATGGTGGGATCCTTCTACCGCTCCAGAAGATATCTCACTACTGATGCAATTCTCTATCTATATAAAAGCCAAGTACGTCCAAGGATGGAATACTGTTTCCATATCTGGGCAGGAGCTGCTAAATCAAGCCTATCATGCCTCGACAGAGTACAAAATAGACTTCATGGCTTAGTGGGGGATGCCCTTTTCTCTACCCTGCAACCTCTCTCCCACAGAAGAGACGTTGCGAGCCTATCCTTGTTTTATCGTTATTTCAATGGCAGGCGCTCGTCTGAACTCCAATCTCTGGTCCCCCCTCGCCAATCTTTCACGAAAAACACCCGTCTAGCCGAATCCACTGTGAAAAATTTCCCCCACTCTTTATCTGTGCCTAAATACAAACGTGGATTCTATTAAAAAAGCTTCTTCCTTAGAACTGCGCGACTGTGGAACTCTGTTCCGTCTGCCTGCTTCCCACCTGGCTACAACGTGTATGTGTTCAAGTCCAACGTTAAGAAATTCCTAATGAACTGCCCTCTTAAGTAAACACTTCATCAAATGCCCACACTAACGTAATGTACTTGCAATAATCCTTATCCCTGAGTGGCATCCGGGCTTTGATAAGTGGTGACCACTGTGTAAAAAAAAATAGTTATGGCCACAGTTTCATTTCATTCGGACAAAACACTAAGAAATGGGGCCTAATTAGAGTTCGGGTCCGTTTACTTGGGGCACCCTTTATAAATATACACATGTTTTTCTATTTTTTTACTTTATTGTTTATTTTATTTTTATATATAATACATTTTGTACATTAATAGGTTACGATTTCCTTTATTAATACATTCTGGTTAATTTAATACGATTCGAAAGCATCAGTATAACGACCAAATGATTTATTCAACTGTTTAAATAGTTTAGTCGCATTCCCACCTTGTTTTATAATCTTTATTACTAAGCTCGAAACTGGGGGTACAAAATCGATTAATCTTAAAGTAATGCGATCTATTCTAAAAAACTCTGATATAATGGTTCCATAAAACATAAAAATAGGGCAGGTAATATCTTTATGTGACATACGAACTATTTGAAAGGGGAAAGGGTTTCTTTTACAAATATTTTATAAAGACCAATTCCATCCTCAATTTTTATATATAAATCTAGAAACGTAGCCTATTGTCCTCTATGTCGGCAATTTAATTCTAACTCTTTGAATATATAAGATGTTTATTTTTTTGTCATTAATCATCATCGTTTATACATATAAGGTCATCTATAAATATACAGACATGAAAATTATGTTTTAGATATATATTTTTTTATTAATGAAGACAAATATATAATATATATATATATATATATATATATATATATTATATATATATATATATATATATATATATATATATATATATATATATATATATATATATATATATATATATATACAGTGATGATCATATTTATTGGCACGGTAAAATAAAAGTTAAATTTTGTTATTTATTTTTTCTAAAATCCGATTGCTGCATCGGAAAGGCCAGTTAAAATACATAATATACTTTGTTATTTTCTTTAATTTAATCCCTTTTTTAGAATTTATTAGACAAAATTTAACTTTTATTTTACCGTGCCAATAAATATGATCATCACTGTATATATATATTCTCTAGTCTATGTAAATAAAGATTTGCTCAAAATGGTGCAGGATAAAACACCAATCGGATACGTATCCTTCTGAGTAATATTCTATTTCCTATTTGAAAATAACATTCTATTATAAGATGACATATAAATATTTTTGAAATACCTTTAGAAACACTAGTTTTGCTGTATTTATTTTAACACCAAAAAGATTAATAATTTGAAAAGTCTATTTGCATTTACCACGTTCAAAAGCTAAGTCTACAGTGTGATTTAATTCTAACATAAGTCTTTCATTGGGAAATTTACTATATTGCGTACTAAAATCAGCTCCATAGATTTTGCTTTCATTCTGCTTTTTTATCTATTTTTTCTGTAACTGGTTGCAATTTATTTACAATCGAAATAGATTAATATTAATATAGCATTTTCTTTTCTGGTGGAAATTATTTATTTGACTTATAATTAATTTAAATATTGTAGATATAGCTTTACTTAAAGTTTTAGTAAAGCACGACTTTGAACCTACAATAGATCTAGAGCTAACAAGTTTTGTGCATTTTAGATACCCAATACATAGCTCATATATATACATATATATATATATATATATGCATATACATATATATAATGTGTAAATGGTAAATGGAAAAACGCGTCCTATACTGTATACTCAATATATAGGGCTCTATTCTTCTGTAGAGCAAAATATATGTGTCTTACCGTTTTTTGCCTACTTCATTACACAGGTTTCGATTACAGTCTGATTAAACCATCAGATCGTTACCACGATTTCATAATCGAAACACGTGTAACTAAGTAGATTAAAAACGATTATACGAACACACATATATATATATATATAGTAAATTATAATCTATATATATATATATATGGTAAGTTATAATATATATAGTAGGTTATAATACATATATATATAGTAAGTTATAATATATATATATATATATATATAATATATATAGTGTAAATTATAAAATACATATGGCGATTAAGCTCATATGGTAATTTTTGACAGTCTCTATTTAGACTTGTTTTTATTCAGAATGTGTCACAGCGGAACCTTCCTCTGATTATGGAATCCTGTACTTGATCAAAACCTCGCTATTCTACTAAGTGTACTTCAGTTTAGGGCATATTAAGCTTTGATAAAGGGAGACCGACGCGTCTCAAGATAAACATATTTGATGTAATCTGCCGATTTAATTTTTTGAGTTAAGGTCAGTCGATTAGCAAAAAAGTGGAGTTAAGGTCAGACGATTATCAAAAAAGTGGGCCCCTTCAAGACGGGACGCATTCAATTTTGTTGGAATAAACAGGACATTCATTCTTTTTCTCATGGCAAGAATCACTGGTCACATATTACTTCTGTAATTTGTGCGTGAGGAGGGAAGTAAGAGATTTTAACGTGTATTGGTCACAGGTGCAGGCAGCTATATTGAACAGATGTCATCACTACTGCATATTCATATCGTATGATAAAAGTGTGAAAATAAAGATATTGTGTTGTTAACTCTAAGGCGTGAATTTTATCGTTCTACCGTGTACATGCTATTAATAATGATAATAAAATACTGATTAGTGTGTATCGCGACTCCCTGAAAAGAGATTTAATAAATTTTCCTTAAACTATCTTTTAATCACGGCTCTTAGCCAAAAGCTTCAATGACAAAGCCGTTTTCTAAGCATTAGAATAACTACAGTTCTGGAGATCGTCAAAAGCATCAGATATTCTTAGATTTTTCAAGTGTTTTTTTTTCCAGACTATACGACCTACTTACCTTCTACCATTGAGGGCGCATAGGTATTATAATAATAATAGACAAAGAATAGAAAAGAAAAAAATGTGAATAAAGAAAAGGAGAACAAGTAAAAGTCTTTATAAAATGTTCACATATAAATGTAAATACTGTATTTCTTCTGGAGTGAGTTAATAAGACCTGACACTTGTAGACGGATGTTTCTTATACAGCATAATGGAGTGATGTCATTCACAATCCACAAATCGGCATGTAAGTTTCATTTATCACGAAATATTCTATTTTCGAAATAAATCAATTCACATCACGAATGCAATTTCAGAATTGGCCACATCTAAAAATAAATAAAACACATGACATTTCGCGTAGACACTTTGACACATCATAAAAATTCCATAGAATTGATTTACTGAAAGCCAAATAATGGTAATGCTGTATCTTCCGTGAAGTTTGATTTTAGCATGTACGCAGCAGGCCGCTTTCTCACTCATTCTCTACCCCACTCTTTCCCTCTATCGCTTTTTATTTCCCATTCAAACCTGCTCTGTCTTTTTCTCTTTCTCCCCGTATTTTTCTTTCGTCGGTTGAAAAATGTTAGTATGTCTAGCAACACAAAAAATACGGCCAAACATTTCACTGCCAATGACTAGATGGGTTCTCCTTCCCCATATAAAGATAAAGTAAAAATAAATTGATGAGAGGAAAAGGGAGGAGGGAGGGGGAGATAGTCGTAGATTTTCATAGGAAATTAAACAGAAACGCTTTTGTTAATATATGTGCAATTAACATATTTCCACACTTCTACCAAGCTCATCTCACGTATTATGTCATGTCGTAAGTAATAGCAAAACAATATATACAATAGTATGTATTATTTTTTTTACATGGCGGTCACCACTTATCAAGGCCCGGAAACCACTCAGAGATAAGTGTTATTGCGTATAATCATTAGTATTGGAGTTGTGATAAACTGGCTTACTTAAGGGGGCGGTTCATCAGGATTTTTTTTTTATGTTGGACTACTGCCATATCTGAGCAGAAGCTGTTAAAAACAGCCCATTCTGCCTTGTCAGAGTACACAATAGACTTTGTGGCTTATTGGGGTGTGCCTTTTACGCTTCCCTGCAATCTCTGGTCTTCGCTCGCCAATCTTTAAGGATAAACGCCCGTCTAGCTGAAACCACTGTCAATAATTTTCCCCACTCTTTATCTGTGCCTAAATCAAAACGTAGATTTCATGAACAAAGCATCTTTCTAAGAAGTACACACCTGTGGAACTCTGTTCCGTTTGCCTGTTTCCCACCTGACTACAACTTGAATTGATCTTAATTTGACCTCTTTACATTTATTGTTCTAGGCCCAAGACAAATTACAATGTTGATCCATGTCCAAGTAACATACATTTAATATTCTAAGTGTTAAGAAACTAAAATGACGGAAGAGTTTGATAGAGTTTAAAAAGGTCATATCGTTGAGCTTATACACATTGAAAGCCAAATGTGTGTCCCAAAATCGATTTTAAAGATTTTCCTTAATCTCAATACCCCTAATCTCAAACCTCGAGCATGTAGACTTAAAATGACCGAGTAGTTTGGTAGGTAAATGTACACACATAGAGACACACAAACAATTTCACTTTTCTATTTTAAGCACAACTGCACTATTATACTTGATCATATATTTTCAACTTAAATTCCAGATATTATCACCAGACGAGCAGTAAGGGCATCCGTGTAAAATCAACATTAGATTGTTAGACATAGCAGGAGCGTGGTCTAAATGAATGTTCCTATTTAGAGATCAATAAAGTCATAATACTTGATTTGCTTTTTTTAATTCAATCTTCTCTATATAAAATATTTTATAAAATCAATAGTATTTTGTCTACAGAGCAATGTAGTCTACCACTGCGAGAGAAATGTTAGTAAGTTTTTTTTTTTTACTTTTGAAATAACGCGTTTATAATAATTATTACGACATCTTTACAAATTAAAATATTATACTTAACGATTTTCCCGACCGACTAAAGATTTCGTATGCATTACGTTGTTTTTATTTTTAAAAACACGATTCTATAATGTGTATTAAATCTGGCAAATTAAAATATAATATTTAAGCTATTAAGCGATCGGCCGAAACAGTGTGTCCCCCTTTACTCTAATATATAACAATCTATATGTTATCACTCTGGGTCTGTCCGTCTCTATATTTTCAGAGTCTATCTGATCCAAAATAGTCAGTCGACGGTGGCCGTAGGGGCACCAAATGATTTTTTTTTTTTGAGGGATCGTTCTTTTAGGGTCTTAGCCGGTTAAAATAGTTTTTAAATGATTAAAAATGAGTCAAAATTGAAAGAAATCGGTATACAATTTGTACAGTCATCTTAATCTATTGATACTATTTTATTTCTAAGCAGGTCATATGCGTGTCAGGTTGCTACAGAATCCTGCAGATTTGCTTTCGGTTTCCATTATAACTGATGGCACCAAAATACTTTCTTTTTTTTTAAAACTTTTAAAATCACGACTCATTAATAATATATACGAAATCTAGAGGAATTAAAAGATCATATTTTAGCTTATTTTACGGCCAGGCACTAAGTTGCGCCCCCCAAGCCTGTTCTATAGAACACACACTATGATGGAAGTGAAGTCATTGACTACAAATAAATGTATTTATATACATGATAAAATGACCCCAGTAATATGTGTATAATATTACATTTTTAAGCGACTATATTTTTGGTTGGTTGGTTGGTTGATCTTTTTTCATTTTACGGCATATCAACCCTTTCCAGGTTATTTAATGCTGAATCCAAAGATTTTGAAGACTTTTCTTTTTTAATAGAATATATTTGTTGTTTTCAAGTCGGTTTCTATTCAACCCATAGTTGGGTGCCTAACAGGTACTACCACTCCAGGTTAGAGTAGGTCTGGGAGCAATGTCAATTAAAAGGTAGCTCCACACTCCCCAAAACCCGCAAGCGGGGGCCTCACACCTGGATATAGTTTAAGGTCACATCCAGGACCGACTATATTGTAATGAAAAGAGTAGCGGTCGCATCATAATGTGTTGCACAGATTTAAGATCTTTATAGAAGGTCGTTTTATTTTAAGTACATAGTGGCCAATGTTACATGTAACAATGGAAACTAAACCTGTAAATCATTTTCTTGGAGATAAAAGCAATCGAACTAGGTGCATAGAGTAGCTACAGCTGTTGTATAGTCGGTTCGCTCTATAACGATTTATCTGTCTATCGCCGTCACATACAAATTATCATGCCTGTTGCACTTCTATAAAGCGCATGCTGCTAATAAATATATACACTTTTCCTGTTTTAATGCTTTTGACAATCAAACATTGACGCGGTTTTATAAAGAGCAAACTATTTATTTTTTTTTTATTTTGCCAGAAAGCAGTATTAGAAAATGTCCCGCAACACGTTGTGAAAAGTGGACGTTGGAGGTGAAAAGGTAACGATTGACGATCGTGCGCCTTTCTGCGAGCCTGTTTTTTTTTCGTTGTATCTCTTGCATTTATTAACAATTTTTTCTCTGTTCTATTAGAGGCCAATATGTGTGTACACAGTCTGACCTTGATTTTTTTGTTCTATCAGAGGTCAATTTGTGTGCACACACGCCGACCTGGTTTTTCTTTTTTATCTGCTTGCTTGGAATTTCTGTGTGTGCACGATCTCCAAATATATTTTTCTCACACACTTACGTCTTTTCTTGGCAAAACTGAATCTAGAGTTATTATCATTAGAACTAAATTCTATGCGCCACTAGATTGCAAAGTCGATTATAAAAATTTTCAAAACTATAATTTGTGATATGTACAAGAATTCATCAGATATATCAGAATTTCACAATAGTTAGACTTGCTTGGCTTTTATACAGGTAGAGTATTGCACAATTAATGATATGGGTTCCGGTGCAGCGAGAGTTTTTTTTTAAATGCTCATTTTGCACAAACTGATTTTAAAATGAGTTACAACTGCATTGCTAAGCGTCAGTAAAATTATGGAACAACACAAATCACATATGGACAAAATATTTACGAGAAACTATAACTCTAAGTTACAATTATAGGAAGTTAATTGCGATATTTTATGAAAATTAGTTTATCTCCACCGAATTTTAGAAGATGGTTGAAGAACAATCTAAGAAAATACGAGCCCGATGCAAATTATGTCCGCTCCAGAAAGCGCACCACAACTACAACGATATAATAATTAAAAGAAATGAGTACAATGTGTTTATTTCAAATAAGCTATTCTAAAAGAGACGTTGTGGAATAGTTAGGATGCCTTGGAAATATAACCAAAACGACTGTCATTAAAAGTAGTATTAAAATATATCCTGATCCCGAAATTATTGCCGGAATATGTTACACACAAATCGCAAAAGGACCAATATGTGTTTCGGCTTACAGGTGTTATCACATCGGGTAAGGCATGTTTCGACAACAGTCGCTGCGAAGTCAATATCGTAGCCTTCAAGTCCAATGTAAACAAGTTCTGTGGTGATCTTTCTCCTTAAACAATAAATTTACTTAACTTGCACTATTACCATTAACACATTGCATAGAGTGGCGTGCGGTCCTTGGAAAGTAGTGTCCCACTTTGAAAAACACATGAAAATAAAGTAGAATAAACCCCATCAATAGATTTGGAAGAGTAATCAATCAGTCATGAAGAAAACATGTACAGCTTTCAAGTGGCTTTACCTGTAGCATTACAGGAAATAATACTAAAATTATATAATGCCGCTTAAGTTGACATTTCGAAATGATAACTCGAACGGGGAACTATGTGTATCAGACAAGTTTGATGAAGGCATTACCGATTTGATGAAAGTATCGAAAGGTGTGTTTGGCAGTAAAAGTGGTTCCTATTCATTTAAGAAACATACAAATACTAGACTGATCGTTAACTAGGATCGACAGAAATATTGCTAGCTTTTTCTGTTACATAACAGTGGTGGACAGTTAGCGAAATGACTGAAAATGTTGAACTACTAGCAGACCGCTTGGCGTTGCCCGGTCATAAAATACGCATAAATATTATATTTTAATTAATACAGAAACTTAGACATGTGCATGCGAGCATTATTTTTTCTTCTAACCTATTCACTTCTTATAAATAAAAAATACTCAAGCTGAAATCGAAACCAAAACATAAAAATAGTGGGTCAAACTTTGATAACCATGACGTCCGTTTGACCCGATGTTTACAACGTGTATTTAAAACTCTCTTTTTCTTAACATAAAAAATATGTAATGAGAAAATATGTCCCCATGTCTGCATAACCTATATACTAAATTTCAAATGTATTGATACAAGAGTCGTTGAGTATATAGGTTGAGAAGTGTTCTCACACAAATTTTCATTTAATAGATATATAGATAAAATAAAAGCCACACAGCCAATTATCTATTTACATTAAATTTGCACATGAGTCAGTACCGTTGATAGTATTGTCTCAATAAAATGAAAACGCATTTCACATCAAGTAAATTTAAATAATTCTATCAAACAGTTGTTATAAAATATATATTCATCGTGCTGTACATTAAAGAAGTAAAAATGAAGATTATATCTACAGAAAAGGTAATCCAATAATGTATACATGGATATTGAATTACAATTCCAATAGTTGACCTTCATTAACGTCACAATTATCTATTTTATAACAGGATTGAGTCAACCTATCACAGATTATTGTAAACTCATGCAACCATGACAAAATATTCAACAATAGCATTCTTAAAAAGTAGGAAAACTACGTGCCTTAAAAATTAAACCAAAAAACAAACAATCATATTGAGAAACGAGGATAGTTTTTGAGGAGATTGGGTAAATTCATTACAAGGAAAATGGAGTTCAGTAAGCTTTAGAAATATAGATAAACAACACAAGGAAAATATGTTGAAATTCACTAAAGAATAATATTTCACAAAGCAAATTAATTTATATCGTAATCCACATATTTCCGATAATAATCTTACAAGCAATAAATGAATATGAAAGATCAAACGAAAACGTAAAAATTATAAACTTGGTTGTAATAAGCAATAAAGCTAACAGTTACTTACTTCATACGACGCAAAATGATAAAGTGTATGGCATGGTGTTATGCTAAGCATTCCCCTGCAGCCTCTGTAGCCTAAAAAATGCAGGAATTATAACTACCAGAATATTTATAGCCAATCTGTCCGAAAGGAAGTGATCTATTTCCCCGGGCATTTAATGATCGGCATGATGCCTATATTTTTAATAGTACTATGATGTGCACTCTCCCAATACTCGATTATCCATTTCTGTTATTGGCAACTGTATTAAGTAACCTATAACGGGAATTCTGACGAGACTATCCACATATCCTTTGTTTTTGTTTAACCACGTTCACTCCATATCGGCACAAAGACGTAAGTGCATACTATTTGATACGATGCCTATAAGAAATTTACAAGATGTTAGTTTAAGCAACATTTCACTTACGCATATCAGTACGATTAAAGAAGCAATTAGCAGGATGGGATTTCCAAAATCTAGCTGTTAGAGTGAAGAAACAATGAGAATAGGAGCTTGTGGCATCTGAATACCTCAATAATGATTGGGTGTGTTTTAGTTGCTAAGCGGGTTTTTCGTGGCTATGTAAGTCGAAGGTTAAAATTGCAACAAATTCGTCAGAGAAAGATTCGTAAAAATATTTGTAAAACAGGAACAGATATGAAACATTAAAGAGATGGGATAGGAGTGGGAGCTTAGTTGGTAAAATGTGACCTTTTAGATTATAAACTCTTTTTAGGGCGCTACCAAGAGAGATACACTTGTGGTAGATGCACCAGTTCATATGTAGCAACAAATACCACGTATAATAACTAAGTAGCATTATTAAAAAAAACTATTGCTTATTCTTCAACATGTCGAAATTATATCACATCTTTCAGTGATTGAAATGCCGAACATATCCAGGATTTCTGTAACGAAGCTTGCTTTTGCCTGGTATATATATATAAGTCGGTGATATGTTCTATCAATCGTTACGACATGGTGCAAGACACATTTTGTGGCCTTTTTATCTATCAAGCTACGGTATTCGCTTGAAGATGTCATAGGAAATACCCACTTTCAGAACATTAATTCCCCATATTTGGAAATTGATAATATGTTGCTAATTGTCTGATAACCAACATACATGCTGATATTTTATGACCTAGTCTTTAAAATAAGCTAGTTTCTCCTGCAAAACCTGTATAATATCAGTTTGAAATTCGAATGTAAATAACAATTTATAGGAATGTACACTCATACACACACAAAGATGCACACACACATCATATATATATATATATATATATATATATATATATATATATATATGCAAATGTATATGCAAATGTATATGCATATGTATATATAGAGATCTAATTACAATCAGAGTGAAGTATACTCTAGTGATGCTTCGTAAACAAACTAAACATATAAAGTGAAGAAACCTCTGGAAAAACGATCATATTTATCATACCGTGGTTTCATAATTTGTGCATCTTAAATGCCTTATTTATTTCCTCCATACATCTGTTCAATGCAACCAGCTGATTAATGTTAAACAATACATACGACATGTATTTACTATAAATTCCCTGTTACAACCATAATTCATCGATAGTATAAAATCAGCATGTACATTAAAAATCTATTTACAAAGGAAATATAACTTTTAGTTTATGTGTTGGAAAAATATGCGATACATCAATATAAGTTCAAGCTCATATGTTGATTTTTAAAGGAGTTTTCCTTATCAATGTGCATGTTGATAGTTACCTTTTGTGGAAGTTGATTTTCTGATTAAATGATAATTTGCCTTTTGATGTGAACATCACTCGATGCGATAAAACTAGTTTTATTGACAATATCTGTGCCCTTTCCTTGCTATCTGCGTTGAATGCAAGTGTAAATCGGAAAATTAATACTAATAGTAAAATACCAATTGAATAAAATATGAGCCTAAATGCCAAGTCAACAAAATATTAACAAATACAAGAGTAAAATATCAAGTCAACAATGCGCCAGCCAATACCAGTAGTAAAATTACCAACTACACAAAATATGAACCTACACTAATAGTACAAGTACAAGTAAACAAATTATAAACCTACACTTGAAGTAAATTACAAGTAAAAAAAAAAACTATGAACCGGTACCAGTGGTACAATACTAGGTCAAAATATTTCAACCAATACTTGTAGTACAAGACAAAGCCAGATGAATACGAGCTAATACTAGTAAATCAATATCATGTAAACAAAATTTAAGCCAATACTTGTAAGAAAATACCAAGTAAACCAAAATATAAGTCGCTACTTAAAGGACGATACTAATCAATAAAATATGACAAAATACCTGTAGTATAAGTAAACAAAATATTAGCCAATATAAGTAGTGCAGTTCCAAATCAATAAAATTTATTCCTGTATTAAAAATGCAATGCTATATCAAGAACATAAAAGCACATATTAGGAGTATTATACCAAATCAACAAAGTATGAGACATTACAAGTAATACAATACCACGTAATAAAATATGAATCTCTGCAAGTAGCAAAATGCAAAGTAAACTATACATGAGTAAATAATATTAGTACACTAGTAAGTCAACGAAATATTAACCCATAATAATTGTACTATACGAAAGTCAATAAAATATCCGCCAATAAAAGTAGTACAATACCAAGTAAGCAGTGTATAAGCCAATACTTATAGTGCAACGCCATATCAAATATATATATATATATATATATATATATATATATATATATATATATATATATATATAAGACAGTACTAGTAGTGACAAATCATATAAGCAACCTGTGACGCAACACTAGTAGTAAAATAACAAGTCCATAACATACTAAGTCAATAATGCATGACGCAATACTAGTGATACAATATTTAGTAAAATACATGTAAGGCGCAATACTAGCAGTCCGATACTAGATCAACAACATTTCAGCCAGCACTAGTACACTATTAAGTAAAAAAAAATACATCCCAATACTATTATTGCCATAAAAAGTCAACAAAATATCAGCGAACACTAGTAGTACAATACAGAGTAACCAAAATATCAGAAAAAAAACTGATATTAAACTACCCTATCAACAACATATTACGCAATACTAGTCATACTATGAGAAGTAAACAACATGTGAAGCACTACTAGTATAGCCATAGGAAGTCAACAACGTATGGAGAAATACTAGTAGCACTATACGAAGTCAACACCATACGAAGCAATTCTAGTAGTACTATACGAAGTTACTGATATATGAGGCAATATTAGTTGTACCATATGAAAGAAAATATATATTTAGCAACTCTAGTAGTTACATACGAAGTCAACAACATAAACGTAGTACGATTTAAACAGCAAAAGAAACCATACTTGTAGTGTTACAGGGACGGGCTTCCATCTCCCAATGTAAATAAGGAGATTATTCGATAAGTTAAAATGAGATTAGGATAAGCCTAGAATCGAAGCCTGTTGTATGTTGAAACTGTTGTCATGTGTCATCCTTCACCACGAACAAAAGGTAATTGCGTTTATGATCTTATAATGAACATTGTGTAAACCTTCGAAGAGTATGTATCTGCTCTCCTCTGTGTTTAAAACTCTGCATCATATAACCCTCTCTCGCTAAAATGTGTTAAAAGAACTGGAATATAAATGTCTTCTTTCCCTCATCATCACTATGGTTGTGTCTGTATTACATGAGTCCCGTTATATATGTGGCACAATATGAACTCCGCGTCATGTTTTAAATACACATCCCTGCTATTCAACATATCGTTAACTGGATTGATTTTTTTTCAATAAAAGTTTAAATCTCTGACGTCAATCGACCGGTCGATCATATGAATGAAGAAGTCATCATTATTTGTAACTGTTGGCTTGTGTCATCCTTCATCATGAACGAAAAATGTAATATGTTTATCATATTATAATGAACATTGTAAACCCTTCCAAGTTACGTGCCCCCATCTCCTCCATCAAATATGTCTATAGATGCCTCCTCTCTTCTGTGTTAAGAACTGTGAATCAAATCATCCTCTCCTTTAATATGTGTTAAAAACTGTAATATAAATGCCTTGCCTCCCTCATCATCACTATCGTTATATATGTCTGTATTACATGGGCTCCGTTATATATGTGCCACAATATGAACTCCCGTCATCTTTAAAAATGAGCATCCTGCTACCCAATAATAGCACATACAAAGTCTACAACGTATTATACGATACTAGAAGTATGATACGAAGTCAACAAAATACTAGCGAATACTAGTGGTACAATACCAGGCCAATAAAATAGGTAGCTATATTATGAGTACCATATAAAGTCAGCATTATACTAGCCTATACTAATAGTATAGTACAGAGCCAAATATTAGAAAAAATAGTAGCAAAATACCTAGTCAGCAGCATAGGAGGAAAGACATCAACATATGAACTAAGCCTAGTAGTACCGTACAGAATCAAGAACATATAAGGGAATACTCGTAGTGCAATAACACGTCAACAAAATATGAACCAATACCGGTAAGAAAATAGCAAGTCAATAAAATATTAGACAATAGTAGATGTGCAATATCAAGTCAACAAATAGGAGACTAACCAGTAGGCCATTAATAAAGCACTCTGTTAAACAATGACTCTGGGATACATTTTTATAGGTTACGATGAGGAATACGATGGTTTTGACCCATGGCTACGTTATTAGCCCATCCTCATGGTGTTATAATGTCCTGCATTTACTCACTATGTTCTCATATGTACGGTGAAAAATGTTGTTGGGCCTCTAATACGGCTAATTTACCTTACGACTCCAACTTCGAAACAGATTAATAACGTATAACGGGTTAGAACCAAGAAAATATGTACCAATACTTGCAGTACAATATACGAACCAATATCAATAGTATAATAACAAGTCAAGAAAATATAAACCAATACTAGTCGTACAAGTCCAAATATATTCACTAATACTAGAAGTACAGTAACAAGTCAGAAAATGTGAGCCAATAGTAGCAGTACTATACCAAGTTAATAAAATCGTCGCCAATGTAAAAGTTACATTCCAAGACCAAAAAATATATTCCATTAGCACAATAGTAAGTAAACAGCATATATGCCACTATATGTAGTAAAATTCCAAGTAAACGATATATAAAACGATACTAGTACTACCATACGAAATATACAAAATATGAGCATATATGAATAATACAATAAAAGTAAACTCAATGTGAGCTAATAATAAGAGTACAAAAAATAAAGAAAATGCACATATATATATGTGACAGGGTAGGGAACAATGGTCTTCTCATGAAAATCAGATTTTATTGTATTACTGGAAGAAGACTTAACAAAATTAAGTAATTGTTAGTAAGAGAAGAATCCAGATTGTCCTTGATGGTTGTATGCCGAAACAATATGATATAACTGCGGGTGTACATCAGAGATCGATCATTTGATCTTTAATATTCTGGATATTCATAAATGACTTCTCTGATATAATAGTATCTGAGATAGATATATTTGCTGATTATACCACGCTCTATGGCAGGCACGAAGGGAAAACGAAGTCATTTCATATAAAAGGCAATGGCGAAAACCGTAGAAAAGATCTAGTCTGTAGTTGAATGGGGTAACAAATGGATGATAATGTTCAATGCTGCCAAGACTGTTCGTTCCCATTTAATAATTACAAGGAACATTCACAACCACTAATAGCAATGGGTAAATATATATATTACATGAGAATACTTCGCTCAAGCTTCTCAGTATGGCGTTCACAGGGAACATGTGTCGGTACAGATATATTGAAGAAGCTGGGCTCTTAGTACCGTGCTAGAAAGTTACTTACGCCTGAAAGTAGCATATACTTCTACAAGGTCACTATTCTCCCATGCATGGATCATTGTTAGCACATTTTATCTGGTGTATCTTCTACTAGTCTTTCACGTCTGGACAGGGTTCTAAAGAGAGTCGCCAACCTGATAAGTCCTGAAATGGCATGGAAGCTTCAACATCTGTCCTAACGAGGAAATGTTGCATCTGTCTGCCGATTTGAGAACTATTTTAATGGTGGATGGTCCGACGATCTAGAAGCCGTTATGCCCTCTCGGCGTAAATACCCCTGACAAACCCGACAAGCAGAAAACCCCAACCGTACACAGAAATGATCTCCAGATGTAAGAAACTTTTCGGCACCAACAGATTTTTCCCAGAACTGCTAGACTTTGAAATTCCGTTCAGGGTTCTTGCTTCCGCAACTGTTCTGACATGAAGTTCGGGTGTTATGTTAACCGGCATTTTGCCCTTATTTCGTTAAATAGTATCTCAGCAACTTATATCCTTGATCGTAGCCCCCTACATTAAAATGCCAATGTGGTTTGTGTTTGAATGAAAATGTCATAAAAATATGAAAAAAAAGACAAAATAAAAGCCTATTACAGTAATATCACACGACATCACAAATATCAGCAAATACTAATAGTAAACTACAAAGTCAACACAATATTAGCCAATACTAGTAGTAACTTACTAAATCAACAAAATATAAAGAGATACTATTTGAACAATACCAAGTTACAAATATATAAACCAATCTTATGTGTATAAGAAAAGTTGACAAAATAAAAAAGTCAATACTAGTAGTATAATAATAGTAGACATTACGAGCAAATACTAGTGGAGCTGTACCAATTCAAAAATATAAACTTATTTTAGTAATACAATACTAAGTCAAGTATATCAGAGTAAAACTAGTAGAATAATACCTAGTAAAAAAAATAAATACCAATACTAGGCATAGAAAAAATATCAACAAAATATGCACTATTAGTAATATAAGTTAATAAAATGAAATAAAAAAAAACTAGGATTAAAATACTGTCCAAAAAGTATGAACCATTACAAGTAATACAATAATAGTAGGACACTACCGAGTCGACAACATAAGCACTGAATAGGAAGTCAACAGAATCTGAACCAATATTTATTGGTAACAACAAGTAAACAAAATATGGACAAATATATAGAGACCAATACAAAGAAAAAATGGAGGAATACGAGTAGGACAACAAGAAGTGAACAAAATATCAACTAATAATATTAGTACAGTATACTATAATTACTATACAAAGTCAACAAAATATGAATTGATACTTGCAGAAACATAAGTCACCAAAACATGAGCCAATACTAGGTGTACATCGCCATGCCAACCAAAAATATCCCTACATTAATAGTAAGTCAACAAAATGTGAGCCAGTCATGTAGTAAAATTCAAACTAAACGATATATGAGTCAATACTAGTAATAGAATGATTACTGAAAAATATGTACACCTACTTATAGTGCACTACACAACATACTAAATATAGACCAATAATAGCAGTATAATACAACATTTATAAACTATGAGCCAATAATAGTAGGGAAATACAAGGTAAACTTAATTTGAGCTAATGCTAGTAGTAAAATACGACAGCCAAATAAGAGGAGCTTATACTCGAAATACTATACAGTCAACAAAATATCAGCCCATACTCTACAAAGTAAAAAAAAAAGAATCGGTAACAATTCTAATAATGCACCATAAAGTCAACAAGATATGAAGCAATACTAATAGAAGAATACGAGGTCAACAACATAGGAATACATTTTAGTACCAGGTAAAGACACCACCACCAAAAACAACAAATGAGCCAATACAGGTAGTACCCTGGCAGTAACATATAAGGAAGTAGTCGTAGTTGCCCGACACAAATCCAACAACATGTGAGATAATATAGTAGTATTTTACTAAGCCAGTCAAATAGGCACGCATACTAGTTCTATCATACGAAGTCAAAAATATAAGCCATAAATAGTACAGTACTAAAGCAAAACGTAGTAGCCAATACTAGTATCACGATACGAAGCCAGAAATATGAGAAAATAAAAGTAAAACAATACCAAGTTAAAATCATATGAACCAATACTTGAATTACAATAACAAGTAAACAAAATAATAGTCTACAATAGTAGTACCATATGAAGTCAACAGAATATAAAGCAATACTATTAAGTATTAGGAGTAAAATAGTAATAAACAACATATTAGGCACCCCAAATAGTTCCGTACGAAGGCAACAATATATGAGAAAATAATAGTAGTACACGCAAAGTATACAACATAAAATGTAATGGCAGTTTTAACATACGTAGTCATCAACATGTGGCCAATGCGTGTGGTACCATACGAAGTAAGCAACGCATGATCCAATACTCGTAGTACTATACCAAGTACACAAATCATGTACCAATACTCATACTTACATTCAGAATCATAAAAACAGGAACCCTTTCTAGTCCTACATTACAAAGTTAACAACACATGTAGTACAGAACAAAGTAAACAAAATATCAGTTAATATTAGTAATATAGTTGTTAAACAAAATATGAGCCAATACCAGTAGTACATAAAACGCCAAAAAATGAACAAGTACTTGTAGCACAAAATCACATCAAGCAAATAGAAGCCAGTATAAAATATAAAACTAATACTAGTGATACAATAACAAGCCACAAAACTAGAACCCAACAATTTTATTACAATACCAAATATCCATACTAGCTACTAAATTAGTTGAACAAAAACAAGTCTGCTAAATAGGAGCCAACACTGTTGGTACGATATAAATGTAAGTAAATATTATCAAACACTTGAAACATGAAACATACGTGTAGTGCCATACTTAATAAAGAACATATAGGATAATAATAGTAGTACAATAACAAGTCAAGCCAATTACATATACTGGTAATACAATCGAAGCCAACAAAATATGGACCAATACTAATAAAAAGCCCGAGGAATATGAATCAATACTGGTTGTACTATAACAAGCCAACCAGATATGAGTTTACAAGCTGTACAATAGAAAATCTCCAAAATATTCCTCAATACTTGTAGTACAATATCAAGTCAGTACAGAATGAACCAGTAATAAACGTACGATATTAAGACAATACTTATGAGCGAATACTATTAGTACAATACAAAAGCAAAATATGAGCTTATACTAGAAAGGCAATACAATATCAATCAAATATAACCAGTACAAGTAGTATAATACCAATTCAATAAGAGTAGAACAACGACAATAAAATGTAAGCCACTGCATGCTGTACATTAACAAGTAAACAACATGTAGGTCAATACTATTCGTACAATAACAGTAAAAAATATGTTCCGATAAAAATAGTAAAATCTGAATAAACAAAAATTATTAGCAGTACAATTCCTAGTTAACACAATATAAACCGACATTATTTGTACAAGCAGTCAAAAAATATGAACAAATACTAGCGGGACAAATTAACAACATATAAACCAATAATAGTTGATTGTTTTTTTTTATATATATACAGTGATCACCACTTATACAGTTGTACATTTTAGTTGTACTAGTCAACAATATATTAGGCAATAATTTAAGTAAAATACCATGCAACAAACTTTTAATCAATACTAGTAGTACAATAAATAGTTACAAAAATAAGAGCAAATAATAGTGGTACAATCGTAAGTAAACAAAATATGAACTTATATAAGCTGCACACACAAAGTTAACAAAATATTAGCAAATACTAATAGTACGATAACAAGTAAAACATTATAAACTAATGCTGATAGTACAATATCAATTCACAAAGATGAGTTAGTACTAAACTAAATAAGAACCACTACAAGTTTTTAAAACTCAAAGAAAATATAAGGCAAGTCATGTAGTACAACACAAGCCAACATAATAGGAACTTAGACTAGTTTTAAAATAAAACGAGAGCAAAATATGTATGAATAGTATTTGTACAATACCAATGGCAAAACATATGTACAACACAAGAAAGGCAATACAAAGTCACCAAAATACGATCCAACACTACTGGTAGAATACCAATTCAACATATAATGTAGCTATACTAATAGTGCAATATTAACGAAAACACAATTGAATCAATACGATTCAGTATTACTTGAACAATCATAAATCAACAAGATATGATCAAACACTAGTAGTAAAAAAATATCAACAAAATATCACTCTATACTAGTGCTACAATACAAATCAACTAAATATGAGCAAATACTAGTAGTACAATACCAAATAAATTAAGGATTAGTAGTACAAAATTAACTATACAAAATAGGAGTTAATGCTAGTAGTTAATGTTAGAAGGGCAATACTAAGTTAATATATTAGGGACCAACACTTGCAATAGCACGTCAACAAAATATGAGCATATTCTATTTTTATATACTAAGACAAAAAATATAAGCCTATAATAGTAGTGCAAAATTAAGTCTATAAAATCTAAACTAATTCTTGGAGTATTATTCCAAGTCAACAAAGTAGTACAATGCAAACTCAACAACAAAGAGATAAACAAGTCAACCAAATATGCATTATCACTACTAGTAGAATACCTATTCAATATGTAGCAATACAAGTAGCACAATACTTACTCAACAACAATCCATACTAGCCAATAAATATCAGCCATTACTAGCAGTACAATACCAAGTCAACAAAATATGAGCAAATTTTAGTTATGAATAACATATCAACAAAATATGAGGGCGTAATATAATTAACAATATATGAAATTATGCTCACAGTACAATACAAACTAAAGAAACTATAATGCAATACATATGGGCCAGTATTATATGTAAAACAAAGGTAAAAAATATAAGATAATACTGGTAGTATATTAACACGCCCATCAAATAGTAAACAATAATTTCAGTACAACACCAAGACAACGTAGTCGGAGCGATTACTAGTAGTACAATAATAAGAACAATATATATATATACGCTAAGGAAAAGATTACAATACTAAGTAAACAAAATATCTGCAAATACCAGAAGTACAATAACAATTCAACAAAATTTTCTTCAATACTAGCAGTACATTATCAAGTCAATCTATGTTAATACCTGTAGTACAATTGCAAGTCAGAAATTGTGGGCCAATACTAGCAGTACAATACAAACTCAACAAGATATTAGCCAATATCACCAGTACAATATAAGCAGTACAATATTAGCAGTACAATACAAACTCTACAAGATATTAGCCAATATTACCAGTACAATATTAGCAGTACAATATTAGCAGTACAATACAAACTCTACAAGATATTAGCCAATATTACCAGTACAATATTAGCAGTACAATATTAGCAGTACAATACAAACTCTACAAGATATTAGCCAATATTACCAGTACAATATTAGCAGGACAATACTAGCAGTACAATACAAACTCAACAAGATATTAGCCAATATTACCAGTACAATATTATCAGGACAATATTAGCAGTACAATATTAGCAGTACAATACAAACTCTACAAGATATTAGCCAATATTACCAGTACAATATTAGCAGTACAATATTAGCATTACAATATTAGCAGTACAATACACACTCAAGAAGATATTAGCCAATATTACCAGTACAATATTAGCAGTACAATATTAGCAGTACAATACAAACTCTACAAGATATTAGCCAATATTACCAGTACAATATTAGCAGGACAATATTAGCAGTACAATATTAGCAGTACAATACAAACTCTACAAGATATTAGCCAATATTAGCAGTACAATATTAGCAGTACAATATTAGCAGTACAATATTAGCAGTACAATATTAGCAGTACAATACAAAGTAAACAAAATATGGGTGATATGCTTGTTGTACTTGTCCTGTTGTGTCGATCGATGGTGTATTTGAAATTTGAGACTAACCTTCAACACACCATCTAGCAGTAAATGTGCAATATAATTGCCTAACATTTTAGAATGTATACAATATTACACTCATTCGTTTGCATGCACGGCTTACACAGCAGATCTACGAACGAATCCGGCTATTTGGTAAGTAATAGATATTTAAAAAACGGATTTATTTTTAATGAATAGAAAATCCTCGACAGTAACACCTGTTTTTTATCTTGTTAAAATGTTCACTATTAACTATTCAGATTACAGAATTTCGGGGCGCCAAAAGCATCACAGGCATCGACTTAAACAACGTTTACAAAATCCGCTGTCACACCGCCAATAGACTGGCGACGCTGTTAATAACAACGAGGATATTTGTGTTCTATTTCTTTTAGCGGTTATCGAAAAGATGCAAGTGCGCGGATTTACATCTGAAAGAATGGCTTCAGCGTAAGCATTAGTTAGCAATAACACAGTTGAGAAACAAAGAAATAACTCATCGCATTAAAAAAAACTTCCTTTTTTATGAAAAAAATAATATTGTAAGTGTAGATGTCGTTCACGAAAAGTAAAAAGAAAAAAAGGGAAATGACATTACACAAGGAAAGTTACGGTTAAAACATATAATATCTGCACTGCTTCTCCTCACTATATCATTCAAATTCTTATCCAAGATGGTAAAACTAAAAAATATTAAAAATATTAAAGAATTAATATTTATAAAGTAATCTCAACCGATGTAAAAGCTCGATAAAACCAAATAGGAGATAAAGCTTAAAATAAGACCAAATAGTTAATATAATATGTTAAAAAACACTTTGAAAAAGAGTTAAAACATATTTAATTTTAAAAAAGAAGCACAAAACAACTGGATAGATCTTAATCCGCGGAGCTTAGAAGAAATACTTTCCTTCTCATCAGAGGGTATGAATTAGCAAAATGCGGAATCGGATTTTGCATACAAAAGGATTTAATGAAACTGCAAGTAAGTCAAAGATGTTACCTGATAACTAAAAGTGAAGCAGAGGGAATATGGTGAAGAAATAGTGATTCCACGTAAATGGATAGTCTGGTGAAAGGTAAAGTATCCAATATATATATATATATATATATATATATATATATATATATATATATATATATATATGTATATATATATATATATATATATATAACTACTTTATTTACTCACATAAATTTAATATACTGAAGTATAGATTTATGCGTAAACTTTAAGTATTTACTTCAAAAGTGCTCAATACGTAGGTAGAGCTAGTCAGTAATAGACGAGAAATAGCAAACAACTGTGTTCACAAAATAAAACTTACTCTAGGATAGCGATAAAAATAGCTTTAAAACTAACAATAACAATAGAAAACAAACAAATAAATTAATTAAATAAACATGAATATACATAAACGATCACACACACATATGTATATATATGTATATATATGTGCATGTATGTGTGTACACATATGTATATTTATATATATATATATATAAAAGGAGAACGTCTACCTTAAACCACTAGCCTAGTTCTAAAACAGATCCTTTGTTCGATAAAATGCATGCCCATTGGCTGATAGGAAGGGGCGCGGTGGATACTAGAAAGCTGATTGGCAAACTAAAAATCCTCAACATATATAAGAACAAGAAGCAACCACAGAATTCGCGCATAAGCCTGACGAATCCTATGGTTGATGAAACGCAGAATATTTCAGTGTAACTTAATCGCCATATATATTTTATAAATTACTATATATATATATATATATATATATATATATATATATATATATATATTAACTAACTATGAGAATAGTATACTGTAAAATACACGGCTTAACTGTTTAATTTTTCACTTTATCGATAGAATATATTATGAAAATATATTTAATATTAAGTCCTAATGTTTTTGTTTATTAATTGATATATATATATATATATATATATATATATATATATATATATATATATATATATGCGTGGTTGTGTGTATAATTCAGCAACTCTGATAAGTCGTAGACGACGAAACGTGTCAGTAGAATATTATTTTTTAAAAACAATACAATATATATATATATATATATATATATATATATATATATATATATATATATATATATATATATATATATATATATATATATATATATATATATATACATACACTATCTAGTAAGTTTTAAAATATATATGTCGGTCAAGCTACACTAAATATTCCGCGTTTCATCCACTCTAGGACTCTTCAGGCTTATGCGCATAAGTCAGAAGAGTCCTAGAGTGGATGAAACACGGAATATTATGTGTAGCTTAATCGCCATATATATATTTTAACTTACTTACTAGCTCTACCTACGTACTGAGCACTTTTGAAGTAATACTTGAAGTTTACGCATAAATTTATACTTTCGTATATTAATTTTATGTGAGTAAATTAAGTAGTTATACAATATATATATATATATATATATATATATATATATATATATATAGACTTGTATGTAATATACTGAGTTCGTGTAATTTAGTAAATGTTCATATGCCAATAACTTTAAAGCCAAAGAGAGTTGACTTAAGGATTAAGCTACAAAATTATCATATTTTAATTGAGCTTTAATAGACTGTGAAATCAAAATCAACTCTTCAAAAAAGATACTGATGACACTAAGAGTGTATTTCGTTTTACGTTACAATTGTTTCCATGTACAGTCGACAATTTCAAACATCATATCGTTTGAACAGTTTCCAAAAACAACATGTCTTCAGACTTTATGAATACAAACTTTTTACAATAGATCATTTTTGAAGAAAAAGACAAAAGAAAGAAAAAGGACAAATTCCCTTAACGGGAAAGCCATGTGAGGAACATTTACCTTGGCGGAAGCTACGGAAAGCCTATTAATATATTAAAAAATGAGAGAGGGTTGAAGCTTTAAAGCAGTACTTCATGAGTAAAATAACACGAAACTCTATATCCAAACATGGTAGTGTTTGAATGATATACATATAACTAGAGAAAAAGACAATAGTAGTATTTACCGATAATTTTATATACTGTATCATTTATGTTTTCAGCAGTATGTTATTCAACATGCTTATTCTCTTGTGTCTTTTTAAATCACTTGTCCACTGTTTCTCGCCTGGCTAACCAATTTCTTTAAACGCTCCGCCTACCTAAATGGAATATACTTTGCGCATAATGTTGTTGCTTTCCGTTTCACATCATGGTCACATCGTCAAATCAATCAATTTGTTCTCTCCCTATCTTTTTCTCTAGTTATCTCTATTAATCTACCTATCTCCCTTTCTGAGCTAACAACGGTCATTTTATGCCTCTATGAATCATGGCGCGTGTTTTAGATACGGAAGCCGGACGTCCTTGTCGCTATGACCACTCCGTTGCTGACCTCGATGTGACGAAAATGGACATGAAAGCACTGGCTGTGAACCAAACTACGCTTCACTGCCCTTTTTTCTGTGATGTATTTTCTTCTCTCTTTCTCTCTCTCTCTCTCTCTCTCTCTCTCTCTGCCTCTCTCTCTCCTACTCTCTCCAGATACACAAGTATATATATATATATATATATGTATATATATATATATATGTATATATATATGTATATATATATATATATATATATATATATTATGTGTTTCTTTTTACAATTGAGACCGACAGCTTAATAACAGCGATGCTTAACAGCCTCATAAAGTTGTATGTTATGACCAATAACACTGGACTACAAGTTTTAACACCATTTCAATCATGCCTTATTTTTCAGATGATATCGATCGAAAATGTCATTCTGATTTGTTTTCTCAAATCAACTATTTCTCTTCATTTACTATTTCCTGGTTCACTTGCGGTGAATATTCATTTCACAATGCACGTGGTTTGGGTATTTACTATTTGTGCAAAACCGAGCTGCAATTCTGGAGTCCAATTCTAGGATAGGGTTCAGCAAATATATGAAATATTACAGGGACAATTCTCGTTCCATTGCGTTTATTTTTCTTTTAGCTTTTATTTTAGTCTACAGTGTATTTTTCTCAAAGCTGAAAAGATGATTTATTTATGTAAAAAGTACATAGACCAACTTAGTTAAAAGAACATTATTAGGTAGGCGGAGCGTTTAAAAAAAATTGGTTAGCCAGGCGAGAAACAGGTATGGCATAAGGGTCTACTTCACAATGTTTCGAGCTACAGTATAACTGGAACTGGTTTCTCAATCATTAAATCATTTCTCTCCGATAGGCTCATAAGAGTAGTGGTAGATGACATCCCTAAACACATACTTAAATCATTCGTTGACATCTATGCTGATGACACGACAGTATACGGCAACACATCAAACGCTGTAAATGACAAAGTTCTCTGAGATCTCTCTCCTCTGATCTTGCGCGCGTGGTTCAGTGGGGGAAGATGTGGCTGGTTACCTTTAATGCATCCAAAACCAAACTCCTATCCTTACATCATCAACGCTCTGATCTCCATCTGGCATCAATTGCGATGGATGGCTCTCGTCTGGGTGAGGCCCCGTGTTTTGACAAGCTTCTGGGTTTGAACTTTACTCCTGATCTGAAATGGAACACGTACATCAAGTCTGTTGCCAAGGTCGCTGGAAAGATGGTGGGATCCTTCTCCCGCTCCAGAAGATATCTCACTACTCTATCTATATAAAAGCCAAGTACGTCCAAGGATGGAATACTGCTGCCATATCTGGGCAGAAGCTGCTAAAAACAGCCTATCCTGCCTTTACAGAGTACAAAATAGACTTTGTGGCTTAGTGGGGGATGCCCTTTTCTCTACCCTGCAACCTGTCTTCCACAGAAGAGACGTTGCGAGCCTATCCTTGTTTTATCGTTATTTCCATGGCAAGTGCTCGTCGGAACTCCAATCTCTGGCCCCCCTCGCCAATCTTTCACGAAAAACACCCGTCTAGTTGAATCCACTGTGAAAAATTTCCCCCACTCTTTATTTGTGCCTAAATCAAAACGTGGATTCCATGAACAAAGATTCTTTCTTAGAACTGCACTCCTGTGGAACTCTGTTCCGTCTGCCTGCTTCCCACTGGACTACAACTTGGATGTGTTCAAGCCCAACGTTAACAAATTCCTAATGAACCGCCCCTTTAAGTAAACACTTCATCAAATCTCCACACTAACGTACTGTACTTGCAATAACCCTTATCCCTGAGTATCTTCCGGGCCTTGATAAGTGGTGATCGCTGTGTAAAAAAATAAATAAAATATAATAACCACATTTAAATGACGATTTTTACAAAGTGAAGGAAAAATTATGCATTTCCGATGTACTAGTAAGATGTGTTTTTGATATAAGTTTCTTATATAAATATCTCATTAATATAAAAATAAATAATCGGACACAAATTTCTCTGAACAAAAATGTAACCGATGAAACTGATTTTCTCCAGATGTTACGGCAGTGTTGGATATTCCGACCTGTATAAACTTCATATAAGTTAAGAACGTCCCCAAGACACTAAGGATTTCTAACACAGTACATTTCCAGTGAGTTTAAGAACAACTTAAATATACGCATTCAGTTTTAGATCATTTGAAAGTGAGTCATTTGTCATAGCAAAATACAGGACTTAAAAATTGATTTTGAAAGAGATTATACTAGGCACCGCCAAAACTGGGGCGGGGGGGCAGGTCAGTACTTTTTGACGGACCGTCTTTTTAAAAATCTACCAAAAATCAGGTAATTATCCGATCAATACGAAATTTTCAGCGATTATTAGGAGAAGAATGAACTTTATAACAGTGTACTTATTTTTCATAAACGATATTTATATATATTTTTTTTGCTTACAAAACCCCCCTTGTTTTGAAGTGGGAACAAATATGCTTAAAATAATCATCTGAAACTGAAATCAACATATTGTGTTGTTGTAAGGGACAGAATTATAGATTAAAAAAAAAGAAAAATTGTTTGCATACCTTATTTTGACGTCTGAATATCAGAACTTCGATTGTGTTTAATTATCCCGCTTTTGAGTTTTGAAGTGTGAAATTCGGTGAATATGTTAAGTAAAATAATTAATTTAAGTTAAGCAAAACAAAATAAAAAAATTTTTTGTAATATTTATACGAAAAAAGCTATTTTAAATTTTTTGATAAATAAATACACAATTTTTTTTTAGCGAGCCGAATAATGCATGACCATTATTAAACAGGGCATGCTTTGAATAATCGATACCAAAAAAAAAAAATCGATAAATATTGTGCCCTTTGTGTTAAAAATAGCATCATTTTTTTCGATCCCGTTTGAAAACGTTTGCCGCCTTTCGACTACGGTGGATCAAACGCGCTAAAATAATTTTTGTTTGTTCTGCTTTAAATTGCCCCCCCCCCATTTTGGGGTATCCTGGCCCCCACACACATACACATTAAAAACCAAACGCATACAAATGGTTACCCATCTGGTACTGGCCAGCCTCAGCTTAATAATACATTGAAATTTTCGTCACTGAAAAATAAGTTTTTTTTGGCCTGTTTTGTCTTCCATAGTTTGCTTTTTATCAAACAGCAACGTAAACAGACTCGATATGAACTCTACGTCAACGCGAAATATCTGGTTACCTATATGAATAAGTGGAATTATTTGAAATTCAGGTACTTATATTATAATATTTTTGCATATTCTCTTAGAAAATCATCCTAAATATTAGTTAGACAATAAATAAATTAATTAATTATTTCAAAAACCCTTTTTTTTAAATATTTAAGTACGTTTTTTGTGCAAGACAAAAATGTCAATTGTTAACTTTTGGGGAAAATTTAACATTTAAAATTTAATTAAAAATAGTAGGAAAAGTTTTACATTATTCTGTTTTCTATATGATAAAATTCAGGGTTTTATCTTTCTGGAAAAAAAAAACGTTACTCAGAAATAATGGATTTTAATAAATGTAATTTCGTTTTAAAAAACAACAACAACTTGATTTTGCGGCCATTTTTGGCGGTGCCTAGATTATACAGAGAATGAATCGTTGTTGTTGAGAGAAGAAAAACAAAAAAATGCGTCTAACGTGCAAAGCGCTAGAATCGAAAACTAAAAACACCCTGCTATTCTCAGTTCTCAGTCCTTTAGCTACACCGATACTAAAATACTAAAAAGTAACGTTGTTTAATCTATGGGTGTTTTTTGTCCTTGTTTAGTTCAATACTCCTGATAAGATCGACTGTTTTTTTTTTTTAATTTGTTCGGTTAGCAACATTTTCTGCTGTGTAAAGCCTAAACAGAAAGTGGCCTACATGTTCAAATATCTTACAGAACAAAGTTCGTTAGACCAAATACACAGTGAGGAGTTTGGTAGAGACACACGCACCGGGAATTACTGAGGTCATATATATATATATATATATATATATATATATATATATATATATATATATATATATATATATAATTATTTCCACGGCCAAATGACGCCACAGCTTACAAGAGACATGGCCGCTAACAAATCGGAGTAAGACTTCCGGAATCTTGGCTTTCATAACTCCTGTAGGCTGTTGTGTTTTTTGGCTTTGGAAATAATTATACATCATCTCTTATATTCTGAAAACTATACATATATATATATATATATATATATATATATATATATATATATATATATATATATATATATACGCATGCATGCGCTGGAAAGTTTTCATTTTTAATTCTATGCAATTTAGCAGAATTTAGAAATTATGCATGCAAAACATTCAACGAATTAGTAAAATTGATCCAATAGTTTGAAAGGAAACTATAAGAAATGTCGCCAGCATAGTGTGGCGACATTTGTTTGTGTGTGTGTGTGTGTTTATTAAGAAGATTGTTTTTTTGAATAATATTTCAATAAATAGTTTTTTTTTTCATAAAAATATCAGAGCAAATAAACGACATGAATTCATAGGTATATACATATTCGCAATTTTGTCACCAATTATATTGTTTTGCATCACAGTTTTGCAATAATAAAAGCAGTCATAAGATAAATAAAATAGATTTGTTCTGAAATGGAAAAGACTAATCATCAGTATTATATATACTAAAAAGACCAACGCAATTATATATAGATAACAAGAATAAAAAAAGCATTGGAAATGCAAAAGGATATAGGGATGGTATGCCAAAAAGTATACAAACAAGATAGCTATGAATGGCTAGGCACATGGAAATAGAATTGCATCCAAACTATAGCCCTATAGCTTTTCTCCAATCTTCACTCCGTGCCATCATTACGGTTGTAAAAAGCTATAGGTCTATACTTTGGATGCAATTCTATTTCCATGTGCCTAGTCATTCATAGCTATCTTGTTTGTATACTTTTTGGCATACAATCCCTATATCCTTTTGCATTTCCAATGCTTTTTTATTCTTGTTAATTAGTATTTCTACTTACAGTCTTATTTTTAAACTTACATTCATGATAGTATTGTCTTTTTTAGGAGGCGGCTCATTGCCGCCTCCATTAGTAGCAGGTCGCTTCCTGCTGGGTTTTAGGTCTTTGGGTTTTGGGCCTTAGGAGTTGCCTCTTGGTCCTCCATCGGTGCTATATTACATAGAGAGTGCTACCGCCTCTCTGATAAAACAGTTAGAGTATTATAAAGTTCTAAAATGTTCATACCTTCACTATTAAATTTTTCTTGGTTCATTCTTTGGCGTTTTGGCAAAGATTTGGCAGTTTTTGATATTTATATTTATAATAGTTTGTGCATGAGGCAGCTTTTTCCCCTTGGGATCCCTGTTATACCGTGCTTTTGAGTCAGCACGTGAGGCAGCCTTCTTTTTTTCTGGTTCTTTGTTATTAAGAGCACGTGAGGCAGCTTTGTTCCCTCGGAATCCCTGTTATACCGTGCTTTTGAGTCAGCACGTGAGGCAGCGTTCTTTTTTCTGGTTCTTATAAAGAGCACGTTAGGAAGCCTTCTTTTTTTCTGGTTCTTTGTTATAAAGAGCACGTGAGGCAGCCTTCTTTTTTCTGGTTCTTTGTTATGAAGAGCACGTGAGGCAGCCTTTTTCTCCTCAGAATCCCTGTTATACCGTGCTTTTTAGTCAGCACGTGAGGCAGCCTTCTTTGCCTCAGGATTTGCATGATACTTATTTTTTTATTATTTCAGCATTTTTCTGATAGTATTCTTTTTGCGCAGATAATACCTAGACTTTGTTTTTTTCATAGTCTATATTTCTCTGAGCTTTTTTACTACGTGCTGACTTTGGCATTTTTATTAAGTGTAAACATATAACACTTATGTGTATCTTACTATAATACCACTTATCTTATAGCAAGACAACTCTCGTAGAATTGAGATACTGCCCCGTCACCAATAGTTAAAGTGTGGAACGGTATATACACCAATAGTGTAGTTGTTATCTTTATATGAAGTCCTAATCAGTGACAGTTTGAGGTTACTTGGTTAATGTATTGTAGTTTAGTTTAGAAAACTTACTTGTTTTTATTAGTAGATTGTGTATAGTAGCCACAATATCTAGTCATTTTTGTGGCTAGGGCTTGGATTTTGATTCTTTTTGGTAAGCTTCCAGTGAGTTCTTAGAAGATGACTTTCTTGCAGTTTCTTTTGCGGTTAATTTAACTTAGTTCCTTTGGCGCTTGGTGAGTTCTTAGAAGAACTGGTCTGATCTACTTTTCTGAGCGAGCGAAGAGATTCAGCTGCATTTAACAATGGTTGCTATATTGTGTATTTTTGCACATGCGTGAGAATTTAAAGTTTCCTCCTTATTTTTCAATAGTTTGACAGTAGTCATGTGTCTTTCTGCCAAGAGCGACAGACGTCAGTGTTAGCCGTGATCGTCTAGAGGTTAGGACCCCACGTTGTGGCCGTGCTAACCTAGGTTCGAATTCTGGTCACAGCATTGCCATTTTGTACATATTTTACAGTCCAAAATCTGAAGAATTATTTGTTTTTATAACATTGTTTTTTGACGTCGTACTTGCTGATAGGTTACTCTTCTAACAATTTTGATCAACTGAGATAAAGATTTCGTGGTTTCATTAACGCTGGTGGGTTACTGTTTAAAGAAAAAACCTTAACGTTCACCTCAAATATTCAGCGTCCAAGAAATATAGGCCACTGGCAAACTGGAACGTCTGTGAGCATCCGGTGTATTATTTGGAGCTGTCCCTTTTGAGAGAAGTTCCGTGTTCGAAGTGGTCTGTCTACATTGGGTATATAGTGTTTAAAACTTGTTATTACACGTAATCTTATTTAATTATGGAGTTAGCTAAAAAGCGATGGGTCACTGCACTTCTCCGTATAAAGAGCAGTCGATTGATGCTTGAACTGTTGTCAGAGACCGTTCGTACACCGAGATACATCGTCTCAAAAGAAAGAAGAAAGCAGAAGAAGAAAGAAGAAAGAAGAAAGAAGAACAATTGGCCATTTTTGTACCCATTTTTTTTTGCTCTCGTTTGACATTTTAACCGACGTTCTGACACTCGCTGGATTCGTAAGACGCTTCTCTGTAAGAATATAGGCTTTTTGAAACTTATAAGTTGATTTTAGTTGAGATTTGGATAGTTTTGTTTTGTAGGCGTATATAGGCGTATACGGGCCATCCCTATATAGAGAGTGCTACCGCCTCTCTGATATAACAGAGCATATCTGAATATGTATGAACATATCAGCGACAACAGCAGTACTGATGGCAAACCATTGTATTAGCAACAGAAAACACGTATGCACCATTGTATTAGCAACAGAAAACACGTATGCGCCATTGTATTAGCAACAGAAAACATGTATGAACCATTGTATTAGCAACAGAAAACACGTATGAACACGCATGCTAAGAGGCAAGTGTACGCGGGTTTCTGACTGAAGAAGGAAAAAACGAAAAATAGACACCCTGTGTTCGAGAAGAAAAATATCGAAGCTGAAAGAGGCGGACGTGTAATTTGAAGGCGAGAATGTGATGGTTGTTGCCTGCGTACGGTCAAAAATTAAAGGTCGGATTGAAAAAAGATGGATATATAAGAAACATCACTCTACGATCGGTGTATGGTCGGGAAAAAGTGAAAGACTTTTAACCTGATGTTGAAGGGGGAGAAGAAAATGACAATTAACGACGGGTTAACTAGAAAGGGAAATCCGTGTTTGCTTTTTTTTATTTTTGTTTGTTCGTTTTCGACGGTGGCGGACGTTATGGCGTCCGACAAAGTTTAGATTGAAAGTACACTCTTCTCTGACAGACAGTGTTTCATTATGAAAATAACCCCCTCCTGTTTATGGGTGCTTTAATAGGCTAAGTCCGGGCTGAAATGCAATTTGAAATTTTTGACAAATTTACGAGTTAAAGAAATTGAAACGTCATATTATACCGATGCATTGCGAGAATAATAGTCAAGATATAAAAACATATCAAACATAAATCCTCATCCCTAAAAGTATAGCACAAAACAAACGGTCAATTTCTTTTCATTTAATCACAAAATGACACAAAAAAATCATGAACGTTCGATTGTTCTAATGTTTTTATTTTAAGTTATTGATTTTCATTTCACCGTTTTATTCTCTTTGAAAGGTCAACGGAAATCGATGTCACGTGATAATAACTGAAATCGAATATGATTTTGACTTCACAAATGATTTCGTTTTGAGAACTGACGTTCATTGTTGGGATGAAAAGATTGTGGACATTGTTATCGATTGGTTGATTTGCATTAAATTGTTGATTTAAAGTTGGATAAGAATTTATCTTTTCTGAAAAGTCACAGAAAAAAGATATGATTTCATACTTCGATCGATATAATATTGTTTTATCGAATAATCGAATTCATGAATAGATAAGCAATAACTACCGAATATATCCGTTATTATTAATTCAAATATATGACCGTTGACAAGTTACACACAAACACAGATACACAGGAACAAACACAATATATATATATATATATATATATATATATATGTATATATATGTGTATATATATATATATGTATATATATGTATATATATGTATATATATGTATATATATATTTAATAAAATAATATTTACCTATATATATATTTAATAAAATAATATTTATATTATATATATATATATATATATATATATATATATATATATATATATAATAAAATAATATTTACCTGACATCCATTTTTAAAAATAAGTTTAAATCGTCGGGTTTTCGAGAACAAGATGCAAACAAACAAGGTCAACTGGGTTCTATAATTTTATTGATATGCATGAATTGCCAATGGTTGCCCGTTAATTTACAAGGAGAGATGCACCCGCAATCTTCATTAAGACACGAATCTTTTAGAAGAAAAACTGATGTAAAACGGGATGAATATTGGATGCTATGTTTTGTGGCAGCCATTCATCCGACGAAGACTAGCAGTTGTATCGACACGGAAGTTTTATACACAATGAACTCAAACCAAACCAATTTGCCTCCTTCCGAGAGGCTTGCATTCACGGATATTCACAGATATAGTACTAATTTTGATGGTGTTTACTTATTTGTCCTGACAAACTCCCCGGATGTATTTACACGAAGTGAAACTAACCTACACTCCTTTGAACACTTTGATATGCCTGATTATCTCCTCATATCTCGTAAGGACTCAACCAGATACATGCACGAACTTGTTATCCTTGACTTAGGAATCCAAACTAGAATTAGACGATCATGTTTTGAGACAACCTGCAACATAGCGTTAGTTAATTAGATTTTCTCTGCCGCCCTCGCTCGACCCAGAATTCTAATCTGATAACCCCAGTCTCTGAAAGAATAGATACAATACAATGCCTTGTAATTAGCGTGAAAGTACGTGTATTTGGCGATTTTCATGTCCACTAAGTTAATCGATACAACTGATAGCATAAAACACAACTTCTCTATATCTCATGTTCTATCACATGCAGATACCTTTCCGTCGTGTTTCTTATATCAACAAGATTAACAGACCTCAATTGTTTTAATCTATTTCTGACAACAGTTGCCGATGATTTTGTACTGTATTCACATAACCCACTCGGGTACGTTTTTGGGAGCGTGTGTTTTTCCTTACATCTGGCTTCAATCTGCAAACAACGGCCTGGGCATTTGTTTAATTACTAAGGTAAACGGTTAGGTTGGGGCAATCCACCAGACCAATCAAAATCCAACACGTAAAAGAAAGAATGACCAACACTTTCAGGCCTACGATAGCCTGCGTATCTGGGACCAATCCTCAATTTCCACTCACACACTCAAAAAGGTTAACATTGTACCCAGAAAGCCGGAGCGTTTGAGCAGGTGTTCCTTAGGACAAACGAATATATTATTTCATTCCACCTTATTCTGACATTTCTTGCCATTTTTTAAACAATAAAATAAAATATCTCTCTGTTTTTACAAAGCACAATAAATTCTTCTTTTTTCATAGGTAACCTACCGCTGTCCGGGATTAACTCTACCTTTAGCAGATAATCTCAGCATAATTGGCCGGCCTTACTCAGGGTTTTAGGAGATCTTATTCTCCCGGGGGGGGAATATTGCTCCTCTAAACGGTAACGCCATATTGATAATGGTATGGAATCACCCTGAATTCTCGAGCAAAAGCTGATGAGCTATTGCTCAAACCGACAAGGTATTAAAAATGGCTGACTAGGACGCTAGCATGGTCTTCATCATAGATACCCCACGAAAAAATATATTTCTCCTCCCGAAGAACAGTGCGCAAATGAGACCACTGAAACACATAATCCCACGGTAATTGCTTAAAGACAGCATGCTTACCGAAGATTTATTTTACATAAGTCTGTTACAAACATACACACATTTCTATATGCCGGAAGTAATTGTAAGAAAGAAATATGCGGTTCTTGCCAACTGAGAAGACTAACATGATTGCCAGTTGTGTTGCCTCAAAATCTACATTTGACCAGTAAACATCACCTCCATGATTTTCCTTTGAGAACAGGCACAACCCCAAGTGCCCTGTTACAAGTGCATTATATAATAAAAAGCTAGATACCTTAGAATAATTTAGACCTGAACTCATCCCAGCTGTACATCTAAAATAATGCTCCGCTGATGTTGTTCCAGTCCTCCTCAGTTTTCAACACATGCCTTAACGAAGCTTGCCTTCCTGTCTGCTGAAAAACCGCTTGTAAGATAGCAGTTTACAAGAATCATTGCGAAATGACTGCACCATTTAATGGTCGCTCTATTAATTTCCTTACTCCTTTCGCTAAAATATTTATGTATAGAATTAATCAAGTTCTAACCCACCACTTGAAAATTGTTAAACTTCTGTCTGACGAACAATATGGATTTAGAGAGCAATTCCCACCGCAGATACCCCAACTGTCAGCTCTAAACGTATATACTATGCATATAACAAAGCAAAGTAGGGCAGTAGCCCTAGATATATCTCAGACCTTTGACATGATATGGCATGATGTTCTTTTAAGGAAAAATCGATCATATAGTAATACTGAACGAATACTGAACATAATAAAATCCTTATTATATAAGAGAAGAATTCAAGTTGTCTTTGATGTCTTTACGTAAAAAAAAACAACGATCTATATATATAAAAGTGAAAATGCATGCATGTATGTATGTATGTATGTATGTATGGACTGTCTTGTCAATTCGTACATTGTTTTGTTTGGAAAATTATATGCGAGTCTGTTAATTTTATCTTCATGTGTTGCAAAAAAAAAATGAGTTTGAATCAAACAAAAAAAAAATCCAAGCAGGGAGAAAAAGGGACAAAAATGGTCCAATCGCTGATCACTTACTTACTATTTATGACTTTTGGATTTTTCATTCGTTTGTATTTTGCATGTGTGTGTGTACGTATGTGTGTATATGCGTATATGTGTGCCTCTACGTGATTACGTTTGTATGTCTGAGCGCATGCACACGTATGTTGGCGTATGTCTATGTACGCATGTGTTTATTTCCATGTGTATGCGGGGTGTAGGGGGCACCCGTAAGCCGTGGTGAAGGCAACCCCTCTAGGAGAAGCAACTCTCTGAGTTAAAAAAACAAAGCGGGAGACCAGTACCCACATTAAGCTGGTCTGCAGTTTGATTGTTGCTAGCTATCTTGCTCTTGGTTGTTGCTGGATGTCAACATTTTGAACCGAGAGAGAGATTTAGCTGTCGTACACAGCTAAAACTCTGTAACACCATCAGGTACAGATACTCCCTCAGGCTATAAGAAAAAAAAACGGTCCTATTGCGACGGAAAAGTTGTGACGCGTGTAGGTCTGAAAACTGGAAGCATGTAGTAATTGATCTGCCATTATTATATGTACCTATGTATGGATATATATATATATATATATATATATATATATGCGTGTATGTATGTTTATGTACATGTGTATGTGTGTATATATATGTTTATATGTATGCATATGTGTGTCTGTGTGCATGTATGTATATGGGCGTGTGTATGTGTATTTATGCATTTGCGTATGTATGCATATATATGTGTGTATGTGTGGGCATATATATATGTGTATAAGTGCATATTTACGTACATGTATGTGTATGTAGGTAAGTGTGTGTATATATGTATGTGCGTATGTGTACGTATGGATGCATGCATATGTGTGTATGTATTTGTAGGTGTGTACGTATGTATATCTGTATGTATCAGTGCATATTTACATACGTGTATGTATATGTAGGTAAATGTGTATATATATGTATGTGCGTATGTGTACGTATGGATGTGTGTATGTGTATGTATGTATATCTGTATGTATGCATGTGTGTCTGTATACGTATGTATGTGTATTCATGGTGTATGTTTACAGATGTGTGTGTATCTGTATATATGCATATTTGCGTTTAAATATATATGTGTGTGTATGCATGCCAATGACCGTCTTGTGTATGTTTATGTATAAGTATGTCTATGTATGCATATATGTGGGTTATTTGTATGTGTGTATGTGCATATGTGTATGCATGCGTGCATGTATATATATGTATATATACCAGTGACCGTCTTCAGTGGCATGTCTGTTTGTGCGTGTGATTTTTTTTTTCGGCAGGACTAAAGTTAAGGTTATCTTCAGGCTCATGAACTTTTAGTACCTGAGGGAGTGGCACTCGTCTGACAAGACGTTGCAATCATCATGTATGTATGTACGCTTTTCCTCGATGTTCACAAAATGCCTCTTTCAGAGAAGCGCTCGCTTGCTTCACAACTTCTTAAAACTTTTGATATCATCTATAAATTGTAATATCTCACACTTAACCACGAAGCTCGCCTGTCTATTTAATTTTATTGACTATACACACAGCGGTTTTTTTCGCTGTTTTTTTAATTGATTTTTCCGATTTTTTTAGCATAATTTCAGGGGTATTACTTATCCCCACCATACACACACCTACAAACACCCCATCAACGCCGGATACCCCCCTCTAGTATAATATAAATGCGAGTGTATCTCATGGGTCTATTTCTTCAATGTTTATGATATTCATAAATGACGTATCTGATTAAACTTTTCTGAGATGGGTATATTTGCTGATGACACCACGCTCTATATAAGGCACAGTGTAAAAAGAGTAAAAACATAACTAAGGTAATGAACGAAAACACGAGTGGAAGGCATTCAGTCTGTAGTCGAGTGAAGAAAAATAAATAGTAAGCTTGTTCCCTTTTATAATTACAAGAGATCTTTTTCAACCACCAATAGCTATGACTAAAAGTCCTTTGTCCAAACTCCTAGGCTAAACATCCACAGAGAACATGAGTTGGAACATCTATGGAAATTTTCACGACTGTGGCGAAGAAACGTGGACTCTTTCGAAGTTGCTAAAAGTTTATTGCGCCTGAAATATTCTATATCTCTAGAAAGACACCATTCGGCCATGTATACAGTATTGCTGTCACATTTGGGTTGGTGAATCTTATACTAGTCTCTCACACCTGGGCATAGTTCAAAAGAGAATCGCCAACATAATATGTCCCGAACTGTTGAATCCCTCTGCCTATTTTGATAAGTATTTTAATGGGGCATGCTCCGACAAACTAAAAGCCTTTTTACCTCCTCGCCTTAAATACCGCCAAAAACTCGAAAAGCATCAAAATACAATCCCTACGCAGTGGAGATTCCAAGATGCCAAAACGTCTTCTACTCTAAGAGTTTGTTCTATAGAACTGCATGGCATTTAAATTTGCTCCCGCTATGTGTATTCCTGACTGTACTGACATGCCAAAGCTCATCTTTAATATAACATCTTTCTTAAACATTTCCTCAATAGTAGTCCTGCCAACACGTCTCAGATAGCAGCCCCCTACATCAAAGCGGCGCTGTGCCTTGTTTTGAGAAAAATGCAACAAAAAGTTAGATTGGTTCTACTCAAACTCAAAACATTCACCAATTTAAAACAATATCTGTGACTTTTTTGAATGGCTTGTTGTTGCGGAGCTAATACGTCGAAATTGACGGGGAGACCTATCTTACACACACATGTGTATATATATATATATATATATATATATATATATATATATATATATATATATACAACATAAGAAAAATTGGAAAGAAAACAAATGCATTACAATATTGAGTAGTCCATAAAAAAATTAAGTGCACATTTTTTAATCCAGAGATTGTTTGTATTCTTTAATTAAACTCATTTTTTTGCTTTTTTTGCTCAAACGTTTAATATTGTATAGAGAGGTGTCTATAATTCCGATAGGATTTGATAGAAAATATAGAAATTATATTCACGTGTGTTCGGACTGCAAATTTTCAAACCGATTGTCATTTACTTTTCATTTTAAATTTCTACATATATATATATATATATATATATATATATATATATATATATATATATATATGAATGAACAAATGATTAATAAACCATGTTAAAAAACATCTTGAAAAAGAGTTAAAATATATTTAATTTTAAAAAGGAATCACAAGATAAGTGGGTAGTCGTTAATCCGCTGAGTTTCGAAGAAATAAACTCCTTCTCATCAGAGGGCAGGAATTAGCTAAATGCGGGATCGGATTTTGCATGTAAAAGTATTTAATGAAACCACAAATAAGTCACATATCTTACTTGGTAAAAAAAGGGTGAGGTAAGGGGAATAGGAGGTAAAAGAAACAATGATAAAAAGATTTCACATGAATGGATAGTTCGCTGAAGGGTAAAAAATCCAAGAATGGTAAAATCCAAACACGATCGAATTAAAGACTTCTAATCCAACAGATAAGTTCCAAAATATATATATATATATATATATATATATATATATATATATATATGCGTATATATATATGTATAAAATTGTAAGTATAAACTGAATTAAGAGAATAAATTGTAAGACGTCAACATCATGCAATCTTGAATAATTGCGTTTTTTATTCATTCATTATATACTCTGTAATTATATTGAGCCTTTACATAAGGATTCGTTTGTATAAGAAAAATTATAAGTGAAGCAAGACTATTTTCACAGATATATATATATATATATATATATATATATATATATATATATATATATATATATATATATATATATATATACATGTGTGGGGGGTGTTGAGAATTTTGATTTTGAAAGTTGGTTCATATCAAAAAGAGTTTAAGGGTTAAGTTGCTGCCGTATGACACTCTTAGTAGCGTGGGCCAACGATGGATCCTGGAATCGGTATAGCAAGTACCTTTACATGAGACAAAGTTGGAAAAAAGAAAGAAATAGAGAGAGAGAGCATACAAGACAAAGAGGACGATATATTTTCGCTCGCATACAAGTCAGTTGTTTTTTTTGAGTTTTAACGGAACGGTTAAGATTTTGTTGAGCTGCGCAGAAAAAAAAAGAGGCGTAAACACAATTCATCCAATAATGAAAAATGCGGAACTGCAAAGACCGAGAAAGAATATAAAAATACATTCTATTTAAGATATTTATTCTTGGTTTTCAAGACCAGATCATAGACTCAGAAATAAGTCCGGAACTGAGGTATGTCGCATGAATAGCTTCTTATACACAACTGGCCACACGTTTTAAATTAGAAAATTAGACATTATAACCACGGAAACATAGAGATACATACATAGACTATAACGGGCGAGCACACACCTATGCATAGATTATTTAGATAAATAGTTACATGCACCCACATGTTTATCAAAGGAATATATATATACATATATATGTATATATATATATATATATATATATTGTTTAAAATAGTCAACCATATAGGAGACGTGTAGCTTTATATTATATGTATATATATATATATATATATATATATATATATATATATATATATATATATAGTAATTTATAAAATATATATGGCGATTAAGCTACACTGAATATTCTGCGTTTCATCCAACTATAGGATTCGTCAGGCTTCTGCGCGAATTCTGTCGTTGCTTCTTGTTTTTATATATGTTGAGGATTACTAGTTGGCCACTCAGCTTTCTAGTATCCACCGCGCCCCTTCCTACCAGCCAATGGGCATGACTTTTATCAAACAAAGGATCTGTTTTAGAGCTAGGTTAGTGGTTTTAGGTGGCCGTTCTGCTTCTTTTTTTATATACATATAAATATACCTATGTGTACACAATAATGCACATATATATATATATATATATATATATACACATATGCGTGTGATCGTTTATGTATATTGATGTTTATTTAATTTATTTATTTGTTTGTTTTCTATTGTTATTGTTAGTTTTAAAGCTAAAGTTGGATGAAACGCAGAATATTCAGTGTAGCTTAATCGCCATATATACTTTATAAATTACTAACTAGCTCTACCTACGTATTGAGCACTTTTGAAGTAAATACTTAAAGTTTACGCATAAATCTATACTTTCGTATAGTAATTTTATGTGAATAAATGAAATAGTTATATATATATATATATATATATATATATATATATATATATATATATATATATATGAAGCTAAACGTCTCCTATATGGTTGAATATTTTAAACAACTGGTTACATATAATGATAGAAGATATATCGCGGGTACGGAATGGGTATGTTTGATCTGGCAGAACGGTGCTTCATAAACATTATGGGGTCTGCGTTTGCACCTAACCCCCAAAGTATGGAAATAAAAAATGAAAAAAAAAACGTTTACAAGTGTTTTTGATATAGGTGTACATAAGACTTCTTTGATAAGTATGTTTCAACTTAAATAGGGATTGTATAATAAAATTGTGGGGTCTGCGTTCGCGCATGTACTCCATGGAAATATGGCACAACATTTAACAAGGACTTTTCGTATCTATTTACGTAAGTATACTTTGATTATTATGTTTTAGTTTGAAGAAATATGGCATAATAAAATTATGGGGTGTTCGTTCGCGCCTGACCTCCATAGAATGTAAATATGTCACAAAGTTTTACACGGGTTTTAAAAAAAGGGTGAGGGTCCACAATAACTCCTTAACTTAATCCTGATTCACGTTAGCGTTTATTTATTTTTTTAGTTGAATCATATTGTGTTGAATAAATTCACTTCATAAATGTACGCTCTTATTAAAGTGAAAGGCAAAAAAAAGTCGGAACTTTAGACAATTATCGACACAAATTTTGAATAACTATGTTTTTTTTTCCTTTTCCACTTGCACGTGGCACTCTTACGAAACTAGATAAATAGATAAATAATAAAAAATAAGTACGTTACTTGTTATCGTTACAACAGAAGGAAAACATCCTGCTCACGTGAATACGTGTCTTTTTAAAAACATTTACACAAACATTTTATTTTTATTTATACATCTGTTTAAGCTTTTTTTGTCAGTGTACGAGCAGGAATTCAGTTGATTACAAGCCTTCCTGCGTGTTCTTTACATTACAATAGTACAACCCTGAATCCGACGCCGCAATACTACACCGTTCACTATTGTAAAACTGAAACGAAGCTGGTCTGCTTTAAAAGGGCGTCATTTTCTTCTTGTCATATTTATATCGAGTATTTGCTAAATAAACTAAAGTAATTACGTGTTTACTAATTTAATACCCCATTTTGGTATTTCGGATTATTTTACTAAAGTAAGTAAAGCTTCATTATTTTTTCAAAACTGTTTTTGTTTCTTTGTTTTTTGATATTTCGTCGATATTATTTAGTAATAGTGTTTAACAGAAAATCCAACAAACGACACCCCGAAAAAAACTATAAACAAGAAATAAATATTACCATAATCATTAAAAGTTCAGTTCATCTTTTTTTGTTTTGAGATTTGTCAAAAGAAAGTTTGGTCAAATGGAATGTTTTTGCCTTTTCAGTTATGTTCAACGTATTACAGCTGATCTATAATCTGTTTTTACTTGTAATAATTTATGCGAACCGAAAGTAAAACGAAATTTGAAGCGATGACTACTTACATGGATCTTTATAGAAACTTCACATGCACTAATCGAATATTCTTCAAGCGCAAAATAACGGAAAACATTAAAATATGTTTATAAATATTCCTTACGTTGACGGAACTCTCTTAAATTGTTTGCACAGAATGCTAAAATTTAAAACGGGGCCTTCCATTTCAAAGTCGCTGCCATCTCGATCTTTTTTAAACCGGTTCGTGAATTAAAAAAAAATACAAACTATTTAAAAATTCCAACCAATGAACTTTTTTACCATAAAAGTAACTTTTATTGAATATGGTAACATTTATTTCTTATATATTCATATATATATATATATATATATATATATATATATATATATATATATATAACATTTTCTCTTGGCAAGGAAACATCATTTTGTTAGTAACGTTTGGCTACGAATGAAAACAAAGTTGATATAAGAAAATATATTTTCGAGAAAATTATCTTTACTTTCATAATATTTTGCTTGGGGTAAAATTTTTGAGTATCAAACCTATCTCTTTACACCCCCATCCTTTTCATAACCTATCATACTTTCATCAAGCACAGTCCATTTTTTGTAGGCTGTTTTTGAACTTAGTCAACGACGGGTACTTCTGCTATATATATATATATATATATATATATATATATATATATATATATATACATATATATATATATATATATATATATATATATATATATATATACGTGATTCAGAAAATATATTTTGTTTGCAGATTCTCTTTTTGTTAAAAAACGAAATGGTAAAATGTGTGAAATAGAACACTTCACTTTATCATGTATTTCTCATATATATATATATATATATATATATATATATATATATATATATATATATATATATATATATATATATATACATATATACATATATGTGTGTGTGTGTGTGTGTGTGTGTGTGTGTGTGTGTGTGTGTTTGAAAAAAGGTAAGTCGTCCGGACTGTATTTCGCAATCATAAACTAAATTTTAACGATATCAAGGATTTACTCAAGGTACCAGAATAAATTCATTCATGCGTATGCCTATTTTCTTCCGGAGGATCTTTGGCATTATTTGGATGTGGAAGTGGAATCAACACGTAAACTTCGTAGTATTTTTTCTCATTTCTTAAAGTTAATATATTACATCCATAGATCTGTGCGTTTCTCTTAAAAGCGATTCTTGCTATCGCTCCTAGCATTTTCCCTCATGCAAAATAGTTTCTATCTCTACAGATCTAATATTTGACAGCATATAGAGTGTTATTGTCATATTAAGACTTGTGTATCTCTGTTCAAGTTAGGGTTTCGGATAAATTGCAGACACGTATCTGCGTTTCGTTAGCTTCAATTTTCCGTTTCAATTGCAACGTTTCTATCACATTCCTGATGTGATTATTCTTTTCTATAAACCTTTTTATAAGATGTCTTCTTAAGAATTTTCTGATCAATAATTTTCTTATTTTGTTTCATCTCATTTGAGTAGTTAATCAAGGGTTTTCTTTCAATTCGACTTTTTAATACATCATAGTTATACAGAGTTATATTAAGTTTACTTCTTTCCAAGGACTGCACAGACATGGAGCGTCTCCACGTTCATTGTTTAATCACAAGTGTTGTTATTGCTACATCAGTATTATTTAAACATATGAAGTAGCATTTACAAGGTGCTTCCAATACGATCCCATACTTTTTGTATAGGCATTTAACATTATCGCAGATACTTTCACATTGAGTATGTTATTTTTCTATATACTGTGAGATGACTGACTAATTTTTTTCTGATTTCACGCTCAACTGAAAAATTACAACAGGAATTTGAATACACACTACTGAAGACTAATTTCATTGCTGGTGTTCTTCAAAACTGCCATCAGCAGTGAGGACACTTAAGAACAGCTATATGCAAAACATTCTGTTTTATACTTGAAAATAAATACCAACGAAACATACCGTATGCTTCAAACTACTTTTGGATTATCATGTTTTAATGGCCCATCATTTTCCAAGTAGTATATGAGAGTCAACAAAAGCAGGAAGTGTGTGAAAGATGATAAGAGGTGCAAATAAAAGGGAGCTTTAATACTAGAGTTGATTGGTAAAATATTAATATTTCATGGTTAAAGACCGCCGTGTTTCTAACGAGACAATAAGTGCACCATTGGGTGTCAGTGTGGCTACTGTACACATTATTATTCGCGAGGAAATAAGGATACGCAAGATTGGCGCGAGGTTTTCTTCCAAAGGTGGTCTATGCTTGTCACAGACTATTTGACAAACGTACGCATCAAGATAGTTCCTCAGGTTCTACTAGTGCAGAACTCGCTCCCTATGGTTAGTGGATATTCACTAAGGCCAATAAAAAGCTTGGAGGCTGTCATTCTGAGAAAATTGAGGAAAGATGTGAAAAGGGTAAGTGACATGCCCATACAACAGGACCCCATGGGACCGCTAAGAATTTGTTGATACGCTACAAGTGTTTTGCAACCAGAGGAGTTTACTTCGACCGGGACTACAGTTTCATTTGTGTACTATCAATAAAATGTCCATAAAAAAGTTTTGGGCACTTAATGAAGACAACTTGTACATAATTAGATGGGTATAATCTTATAGCTGACAAAGCAAATTGATGCTTGTACCTTTATCTCGTTAAAACTTAGTTTCTGATTGCGAAATACAGTTCAGACGATGCCTGCAAAAGATCGAATTATAAGTATCATATGGCAAATACTTCTAACAACGAAATGCTCAGACAAATTGAGCAAACACTGCCTTATAGGCTAAATGCTTCTAACAATGAAAAGCTCGCACAAGTTCAGTAGACATCCCCAAAAATACGGATCAGAAAAAAAGTCCAATATTTGTTCAACCTCCCATATAATAATAACGTCCAAACTAGTATCCTAAAAGAATTCCTTAAATTAGTAGAAGATTCTTTCAAGCATCCCTACATATACACCCCGATCTTAAATAAAAACTCTATTAAATTATCTTTCTCAACTATGCCTAATGTAGCACAACCTATTATAAGTACTAATAATAAGAAAACAGAATCAGCGCAGAAAATAAGTTATGGCAACAATAGTCTAGCTCAACCGAATTGCAATTGTAACGATCCATATAGCTGCCCACTGGAGAATTATTGTGTACACTCAGACGTCATATATTCATGTACAGTAACAGAACTGCCGCCCAATACAACAAGTAAAACCTGACAATCCAAACCTATAGTACCAGTTACACCAGAGAGGATCCGCATAACCCAATAAGCAATAGTATATAATCTGAACACCTGACCACACAGCAGAAAGGTATAAGCTCCACAGTACCTGAACATAGAAACTTAGGCCACCCACAAATAAATGAAGAACCTCTAGACACACCGCGCACAATCCCTATAATACATAAGTACATAGGATTATCCTCCGTTCCGATAAAGGCCAGAATTGTTAACAATTTACAATCATTCTCAAAGAGAACCTTAAAACAAAAACTACTCTATCAAACCTAGTTAGAAATTTAAAACAAAACAAAATAGGCTTTGCATTAAAATGGAAAATACTAAGAAAACTCAAGTCATTCAGCACATCCTCTAAATACTGCATTCTATGTAACGCAAAAGCGACCGAGATTATAATGACACCTAAAAAAATTAAATTTCCTCAATTCAAAACAAGAGATAATTTGCAGTTGTAGGCACAAGAGAAAGTTCAGGTACGTAATTGCAATTAACCCCACTGAAAATGCACCACCGGACAGGAACTAGATTATTGCGCTTCCTCGCAATTCACAAAATGCAACGATATCCATCATTAATCGTGTTCCCTAGTATAGGGCTATTGAATAACAGCCAAACCAAATTATTATTATTTTAAACCACCCATAAGCACTCGCGATCTGAAAAACTCGCCATAAAAAACTACAACTTTTTAATATAAAATATTAGCATACCCTCTGAACACATAACCATTGCATAGCTTTAAATAACTTACCGACCTAGAATCGCTTGCATCTTGGCAAGACCTAATTAACAATATATCCACTTTAAACATAAGCCCACAGATAACTTTGCCTATCCCCGTAAATATGTACACTTATTAGCACCTGTTAAATTGCAACCAACCCACGAATTTGCACACGATACAACGAGAATATAACCTAAACAATATAAAACCCAGGCTCAATGAAAAAATAGCTGAGAAACCCCTTCCCAGGGATGAAGACGTAAAACCTTAATTTAGAACAATCTAACCACAACCCCTAATCCCCACTGACAAGTCCGCCCCCCAAAAAATTTGAAATTATTTAAAAATCAGCGTATTTGGTCTCCACTATTAGATTCACACAAACCCTCCATCCAGTAGTATTTACATTAAAACTTTTAAATGTACCGAAAATATAACCTAAGAAAAGCTCCCCCCCATTAAACCCAAACCAACCCCGTCACCCATACAGACATATCCCCATCCCTCTTCTACCCCCTCCGACTACCAGGCAAGCGCGTTGCCAACTCCTCACAAGCAAACACGTGCATTTTCCAATGTCCTTCTTGCTTCCACTTCCTACTAAGAATATAACTTAGATTTGAACACAATTAAACCAGTCCAGTTTCGGGTAATTTCCATCACAAGAATCTCCGTTGAAAACATAGTTTTTGCCATCCAAATAAGGAGACCACCCTAAAAAAGATTGTATTGGAGAAATGTATGTAATGGACAGCTATAAACTATGCTTTCTGTATCCCTTGGAGATTAGAGCTACTACATTAAGTAATTACGCCGATTGGATGGACCTGCCCCTCGTGTTCATAAACGAGAAAGCATGTATTAAATTATCCAGGCATTGCTTGTTCATAAAAACATAAATTTGATGGCCTTTATAATCGAACTTCAAGAAATTTAAAGTATAATGGTTGAATCTTAAAACTATCGTTCCCAGTGAAGCAATCATTTAATTTAATTTAAACCCAAGGGGTTTTTGTTCACCGAACTCCTACGCTTTCCCGGGTTATTCTACATCTATTTGTTTTATTTGTGTTTGTATATGGATATATGTATGTATATGCTAATACGTATATATATATATACACATAAATATATATTCTTTTATTTATTTTACTTTATTTTTACGGCACCACTTACCTCTCACTCCTCAACCCCATTTCCTGCTACTCAACCCCCTTACTTGTATGGATACCTTTCTTTTTAGCACTCCTTATAATGATTATTAACACTATTTTCATTATTATTAGTATTAGTAGTAGATGTGGTGATGGTGGACGTAGTGCTAGTAGTATTGGCGCTACTATCTTTATTATTATCATTATTATTAGTCTTGTTTGTACCGCAATTATTATTCTTATTATTATTATTATTATTATTATTATTATTATTATTATTATTATTATTATTATTATTATTATTATTATTATTATTATTTATGTTATTATCATTACCCCCGGTATTATCCCCGTCACCACTACCATTATCTGCATTTTTACGGTTATTAACATTAACTTTGAATTTACTTTTATCACAAATATTGGTAATATTATCTTTAATGTTTATTTTTAATGTTTATCTTCAATTTTGTCTTTATCTCAATCTTTATTTTTATCTTCAATTTTACTTCTATTTTATTTTCATCTTTGTTTTTACTACTATTTTTATTATTATAATTTTCATTATTATTATCTTTGGTTCTATTATAATTACCCTACTATTAATTGGTATATTTTACCACTCTCATAAGTAGTAATGGTTTCCTTACTCCTCCACTTTGCCATCTATATGTATCCTTAACCTTTTACATAGTCATTGCCATCCTAATCTCCGACCACCCCCTTATGATAAAACTCTCTATATCATAACAGAAGAAACTTATACATATATTGACGCATATTACCTTTCAGTTTTACAACGTTGCATACCCCCCCACTTATAAGCGATTTTATAGCCGCCATTTTCCGTTTAGGTTGCACTAATAAAAATTACAACTCCATAGAAAATACCCCACAAACCGTAAAATACATTACCACGCTGCAACAATACACCCGCAATTTAACCCTGATACAAATACCCCTTTATCTCAGCACTATGTTCAATACCTTAAACAATCTTATATATCATACTATATATACCAATCTTCGCCTTATCTATTTAGAATTCAATAAAGATGCCCCCAATATTTTATAATTCCTATTAATCTTTTTCCTCCCTAATAAACCCTACTCTTGACGCCGCATATACCCTATGCTAGCTAGCACCTTTTCTACTCTTCTAATGAGGACCATAAGGTTTCGAAATGACCTGGAATAAAGAGTCCATTCTATCTCCCAAATTTTGCCTGCATTCCATTATTCAATAAATGATCCATTCTATATCTACCAATATATAGTTTTGTGTCTTCATTTCATACTCTTGTTGTCCTATTGTATAAGCTCCAATAATAATTGATCAGCTAGGCATTATCCGGATAAGTCTAATTTTGTGGAACTGAACTTTTTTCTTTTCCTCTTACACATTAAGATATATATATATATATATATATATATATATATATATGTATATATATATATATATATATATATATATATATAGAGAGAGAGAGAGAGAGAGAGAGAGAGAGAGATAAAAAAAGAATTATGGTTTATTTATTTTTCCCCACAGCACAAAATTACAAAGAACAATAGAGTTAGTTTTCAGTGCCTTGGAGAATAGGTAGTCTATATGGTTGTATGATTTTCCTGATAAGTGCTAAAGTAAGCTCCTGCTTGACGCAACACCGCAGGGCGAAAACAAAAGAACCCACTAAACTTATAAGACGAGAGAATACAATAAATACTGAGATTACATCAACGTTAGAAGTCAGGCTATATGGGTTGGATAATAACATGCACCATAGCCCCATGTATTTTGCTGGAAAATGCTCTGCGTAAAATAAAGGCTTACTTCATAAAATATCAACTATTATATTTTGCGATCTAAACTGTCTCTTTTGCATAGGTTTCGCTCAGATATTTCTTAAATACGATACCAACCATATACGTTTCATGAGTTGAATGACACCTAAAGCGAAGTAGGTATATGGAACCAAAAAACTAAAGTCAAGTCGCCAAGATTATTTTTCATCTAATTCGACACAGCTGCTTGCCAATTCAAATTATGCAAAACCGATATTATCCACCACCCAATCTGACAAAGCACACCCACAGACAAGAAAATGGACACTTGCCTATCATATAATATATATTTGATTCGTACACGTCAAACATTTGTGTTCGAATACACTGAATTTGATTGATATCCTTATCGACTGGATAATTATTTATCGATCCAATTAAAACAGTTCCCGAAATTGTGAACGGATACAAAAAACTAAAGTATATAAATCTTTGTTTCCCTACGTCAGAACAGATAACGATGATCAATTATAGATGTCAAATAGTTATTCAAACGGAAATACTTACTTATTTATACACAAACGAAGCAAATGACCGATTCCTTTCTTAAGTTCTTTATTTCTCATATATATCTTTCTATTTTTTTACATAATTACTTTTTGTCTGTAACCAATAATGAACTTGGCTTTCCTATCATTTGTTCAATTAAAAACATCTTTTTTTTTACTTGTAACTTACAGCGTTAAAAACATTTTGCTTCACGTTTCTGCAAATGATAAAAAGGGCGAATTATCTTAGTTTTAATTTATTGCTTTATAACCGTTGAAGGCGATACACAAAATATTACAGACTTCATAAAATGCCTATCGGATCAAGACTTACGGGACATGAGCAAAATATATTCTTGCATTAAATAAAGTGTCCGGTTCCAAGTTCTTTATTTATTGTCTGGTCTTACATGAATATTCCACAGTGCGACTGGACGACTTAAGAATAAAATGTTGAATTTTAACGCGAAGGAAACATCGTGATTACACAAGCACATATGTATTCAGTAAATTGAATAATCAAAAAATATAATATAAAGAATCGATAGATCTATAAACTGGACTTCAAAGGTCATCAAGACGAATAAATTGTATATCTTGCATGTCTAATAAACTGTCTATATTAATAACATCATGGGGTTGCGCGCTTAAGTGACTCTTATTTTATACATAACCAGAAAAATGCAGACACTTTTATATTTCTGTACAAAGATTTATATTGGTATATAATGACATTTGTCTAGAATGCTTGTTCTAATATTGATAAAATCCATTGTATATTTTATTCGAAAAATACTTAAAATACATCTTATATTTTAGGGAATTACATAAGTTTAAATTAAAAGTTAATCGTATTTCATTGCAGTATAATTATTTAAACTCAAAAGTTAGGTAAAGCACAATTGGAAAATAGGATTATTTGTTATGACTAGTTTATTAAAAGAATATGCTCATATTTTGAATACACGAAACATCTAAGAATACGAAACTGAACTTTGAAGATTCCCATAAAAAAATTATATCTGAAACAGCTTGTTCGCTGTCTATGTACACATATCTTGTGCTTATGTTTTCGTCTTTGTATCTCGCTCTTACATAACTATTATTATTTTGTATTATTATTCATCGGACTACTGTTCTCATCTTGAGTGTGATTGTCACAACGTTTCGGTCGATATAACCTCCGACCTTCTTCAGGTGTATATTGTTTAATTCGGTAATGTTTCTGTCGAAATCGGGAGTTTGGACGGCATTTCGAGCAGAACCCTTCATTTACTTCACGGGTGCAGCATGCTCTTGTTTCGTCAGCCATGACTGGAACAAGACGGAACAGGACAAGACAAGACCCCGCTACCCCCGTGAGGTAAATAAAGGGTTCTGCTCGAATTCCGTCCAAATTTCCGAGTTCGACAGAAACATTCCCGAGTTCTACAAGATACACATGAAGAAGGTCGGAGGTTATATCGACCGAAACGTTGTGAAAATCACACTCAAGATGAGAACAGTAGTCTGATGAATAATAATACAAATAACTAATCCTCATCTCCAAAATTCAGAAACGTAATATGATTATTTTATACGTTACAAGGAAAATAATCATCTGATGCACTTTTACATTTCCTGTACGATAATATATATCAGGATGTAATGAATAATGTCCACAATAGATGTCCCAGTATTGATGTTGATCCATTGTATGCATTTGACTCGAAACATATTTAAAATACAAGGTTCAAAAGGCAAAACACAACTATCAATGTGTTATAAGCTGTTTATTAACAGAATATTCTCTATATTATTTATAAACGAACAACCCTTCCAACACGCGTCAGATGCGTGACATTTTGAATATATAAAAAATAGTTAAAGTTGCCAAAGGTAACTGTATATTCACGAATAAATTACTTTACTGTTTTATTGCCGACGAATGTTAGATTAAAAGAAGGAATTTTTTTGTTAATAAATCGTTTACCTGGTGACGGTGTTACGTAATTCCTAATGCCCGCTTAATTTCTTGAGCAGTTTATTCTAATCACATATTTAATATTGCTACGAGTAGAAACTGTGGCATTGCTTTGGAACGGTGACATATGAAACACTTTATTAAAATAAATAAATATCTAGAGCAGACAAAAATACACAAGACAAATAAACAAAATTAAATACAACCGTTTACACTCACTTGAGAATAGGAAGCTTACACAGTACGAAATCCGAACCTTATATAAATTGAGAAATGAAAACTTAACTATATATTTACTAGGAAATGAAAAAAAACATAATAAAAAAACACTGATTTCTCCAATATAGGGAAAGATACATTAATTTCTATTTTAAGAACTCCACTCCATACATAGCTTTTTATATTTTTGATAATTACGCATAACAACGATGTTAGTATGTTTATAAATACATCTACACAATAGATATGGAACATTTAAAATAAAAAGGTAAAATTATTGACCTGTTAAGCAACATATTATTAAGTTTAGTTCGTATTTCGTCAGAGCACAAAGGTATATTCTAGTATATATCTATATCTTTCAATGTATGCATGTATCTTACTATATCTATATGTATTTATATTTATCTATCTATCAATCTCTCTATATATAAATATATATATATATATATATATATATATATAAATATATATATGTATATATATACATATATATATATATATAAAAATATATATATATATATATATATATATATATATATATATATATATATATATATATATATATATATATACAGGGTGACCCACAAAAAACAGAGTCCATTAAATTGTTTTTCTGAGCATTTTACAGTCAACGGAGTTTAAAAGACCAAAGAGCCTAGTAGTTTAATGTGATGTTTTAAATATAATAAAATAAGTATGACCAAAGTGACATTTCATTCACTCACTTTGGGGGGGATCACCTTATATATATATATATATATATATATATATATATATATATATATATATATATATATATATGTATATATATATATACATATATATGTATATATATATATATATATATATATATACATATATATGTATATTTATATATATATATATATATATATATATATATATATATATATATATATATATATATATATATATATATATATATATATTGCTCTTTCTGGGGATATTTTTTTTATTTTTAGAATATATATAAAAGAAACTATTATTCCAAAAACGAGGACTCAAGTATTAGGAGTAAATCAAAGTTTGCTTAGCTTAAATGTATTCTCCATTACTGACTGATGAGAAAAAAAAAGATTTATCATACTTTCAGAAAAGAAACAACGCTTTTATTTAAAGGATAATCTTAAGATAATACAAATTATTATCGGAAATAAAATAGCAGTGTTTTAGAAGGCTTTTCTTTATCAGTTAATAATAGAAAAGCGTGTGTAGAGTATTGAGTCACAAACAAATTATTTAAAGTAAATATATATTTTAATTTTGTATGACAAATTTAAATATAAACATAAATCTTTGCCGGGAATTAAGTTTGTCTTATGAAGCCGAATCCTCTTTTAACTGACATATGAGAAAAACAGTTTAATGTAACATCAAAACGGCTACAACTATTTAAGTTTCAAATTCTAGAACGAAAATTAAAACTGCCTCAATGTAAAATGGTTCAGTTTGAAATACTCTCCGATAGAACAGATAATAAAGCATCAGAGCAGTTGTATCATTTAGAGTTAATTGCCCTGTGCAAAGTACAAAAACCAAGAACAATAACAGAGGTTTAAAGTACGAGAAAAATTAAATAACTTTTTTAAATATAGGGACACGAAAGAAGCAATTCGAAGTGAGAAATTGGCATTTCTTTTAATAAATGGAAATAATTTATATAGATAAATAAACAATAGTGAACTGAAACAAGTGTTCTCTTTGGAAATAAGTGATTACACGAACTGCCTGTGAATGAATCGGGTCTTGGCACAGAATAAGGTAAATTTAGTGACTATTAGTGACTTAATAAAGAGTACATGTAGCATGTTTAAATAACGGATTGAATTTGAATTCATATTTAAAAATGTATACTTAAAAATAACAGAACAAATTTAAGTGCTTATCTCATTTACCTTCAGTGGTGCAGCTAATTTATGGTGTCGTATTTAATATTATGATACAGCGCGTATTGTGTTCCTTGTTAACATTTTTGGAAACGAAAATGGCAAATAGATGTTGTTTGTTATTTGTACTAGGAAATAACATTATTCTATCGAAATATAAAAAAGACCACGGCATATTAACACTTTGGCAAGAGAAGCGACATTTTTGTGGATATGTAAGGATAGGATTCATAAATCAAAGAATAAACTGACTTGTAGTGTGGAAGGATGATGCGTTTTCATGAAATACAACTGAAAACTGTATTTTTATATTTAACGAATGCGTGTTTTACGGAGAGAAATATGAATTCATATTGCGACAAAAAACTGTTAAACCTGTCGCAAAAACCCCTTGTGGCTATTAAATAAAATAAAAAAATAAAACAAGATAATATACATATATATGTATGTATATATATATATATATATATATATATATATATATATAAATATATATGTATATATATATATGATATTTTTTAATATTTCTCACGTCACCTATTTAGAAAAACAGGAATTTTAAAACTGTAAATAGAATAAAAATAATGGCATAATTCCGAAACATCTAGATGCCCACATTTGGGCATATTTTATTACCCTTAAAATAAAGGATTTGTTTTACCAATATATATATATATATATATATATATATATATATATATATATATATATATATAGATAGATAGATAGATAGATATATAGATAGATAGATAGATATATAGATAGATAGATATATAAATAGATAGATAGCAGCGCATGCGGGCTCTCTTCGGGCCCTATGTAGTGTTTACAATTCTATATGCATGAGTATATATATATATATATATATATATATATATATATACTCAATTCAATATTTTAATGTATATATATATATATATATATATATATATATATATATATATATATACATTAAAATATTGACATGTCAAGTAACTTACATCCTCAATTTCAAGTGTTTAGACGAAAAATTGTCGGAGGAGTTTGGTTGAGTCTACACAGGTCAACTGTTTGAACTTAGACCTCTTGACAGCCACATTTTCGGTCCAAAACTTACTAAAATTGTGGCTGCATGTCTGGATACCATTTTTGTCACATTTCAAATGTTTAGAGCCAAGAGCTGCTGAATATTGTTCAAAAGAACGCAAAAGTTTAATCTTCTTAATTTTGACACCTTGGTAGCCACATTTTCGGTAGAAAACAGATTTATAAGCTTGCCCTATGTTTGAGTACAATTTATGTAAAATGTCAAATGTTTAGATTAATAATTGGCTTAAACGTCATTTTTTTGTTTAACTTTGAATCAAATTCTGACTACTTAACATTTGTTGTTTCAGACTCAAATCGAATTAATATGTTTAGTCCATACCCAAGGAATCTAGATATAAAATTCCAAATGTTTAGACGATAACTTTTTGGAGAAGTTTGGTTGAGTTTTTATAGACGAAATTGTTGAATTTTGACCCTTTGACAGAAAAATGTTTGTCCGGAAACTAAACAGATTTTCTTTAATTCCAGTACTCCTTATGTCAAATCTCGAGTCTGTAGACTGAAAATTCACAGAGTAGTTTGGTACGGAAATGTAAAACAGAGACATATACATACAGAAAATTTCACTTCACAAGAACAGCTGAATTTGTCCGGGATTGAATGATTATCAAGCAACGTTCTAGACACCGTTATTTTCATTGGTATTAAATCGATTTGCTAATTGCTTTAGTTTAGGACCTATAGACGTGTACCAGGAAGAAGCCGTGCATGCCTCCCCAGAGTAAAAATATGTATATATATTGTAGCACACATAAACAGTTTATTTTGTAGGATAGTGGGTATATATATATATATATATATATATATATATATATATATATATATATATATATATATATATATATATATATATTGCTTAAATAAATTTAGAATGCAGAAGTCAGTTGTAATAGTATAATCCTGCTCTGAATATAAACGTTAATTTCGTCCGTGGCCATATAATATCAATACTGTTGAAGTTATATGATATTCTTACTGCTTGTGCTTGTGATTAATTTAAGTTGTAATTGCAGAAGTCAAGTGTCACAGTGTAATTGCATTTAAAAAAAAACATTTATTTTGAAAATTCACCTATCATGTCTAATAACCCATTTTTTATTTTATATGGCTGACATTTCTTGCTTGCGTTAAAATATTCTTTAACTACACTAGTGATTTTAGATAAGTTTGATTATCGATTTTCTAATACTTATCAAAGATATTCCGATATAAAGAAACATATATAGAAACACTGTCAAATACAGAAATTACCGTCGTGTAAAATGTCATTAAAAATCGGTCTAACCGTTTTCAAGTCCATAGAGAATGAACTCACAGACACACACAAAAATCATGTTATATAATAGTGAAGATAGAGATATATACTATTAGTTAGTTTGTTCCATATTGAGTCGGAAACAGCTGGACCTATTTTTTGGAAATTTATGCGAAAACTTTTTTTAGGTATCGGGGAGTGACGATATGATTTTTTTTATCGAAATGCATTTATAATATTAAAAAAAACGATAATTAAAAATCTGATTTAAGAAACTTGTTGAATTCTGTTAAATTTTTATGCGTCCCCCCATATATTACGTCAGCTTTGCTGATACCATTTAACTTGTGTGAGAAAGTAGGTTATATTAGGTATTAATTGTCTTTAATATTTAATCCAGTTTGGTCAATGTTGCTTTGATTTTATAAGAGCAATTTGGACATGTTATATAAATGCAATTAATTCAATTGAACATAGACGCCTTAATTGGTTCGGTCTATTTGCACTAGTCTGGTGCATGTGAGAACATTATGATCTCAAGAAGACTGATCGAAAGAGAAAAAACCTTAAAAGGTCATTCAGCCAACAGATTGTAATAGCAACATTCCATTTGAATGCACTCTTTGTCTAATCCAAATATTACAGGTTATAAATTCTAAAAACAATCTACGAAATATTTTCATATATGTGCATGATACGCAAGCATTGCTTATGAAAAACTTGATTAAATAGATGTTTTCCTTCCCAGTTACGTACCCATTTAAGACTACAAGGATGCGATTGTTTTCTCACCACGTTTAGGCTAACACATCCTCTGGACAAAACAATATATATCAATATATCTATAAAAGTGAGAATGTGGGTGAGGATATTCTTAAACTATTCAGTCAACAAATTGATGATCTACAGACTAGAAATACATTGCATAAAGGGAAATCAGACATATGGATAAATTTACAGCTGTTTTTGTCCGAAATAAATAGATGTTAAGGGGTCCAAACTGAATTTTTTTTTACGTGGGGTCATCGCATATGTATCTGTTTTTCAACTGGTTAAAGGATTCATGTGCGTGAATCGTTCACATGACAGATTACTTATGCTCAATTTAAGTAGGTTTGAAAACAATTTGAAGACTACGTCAATCTTGTCTAAGGCTTGTCGTTGTTGACATTGTCTCTAGGTTTAAGTTTCAATCTCAGCTCGCGTATTTTTTTTAATTACAAGATGTGCACTCTTTCGATAAAACCTAACACCCTTTTTTTAGGAATTACAGATAACTTTTAATACCTACGTAATTTATTTTTATAATAAATAAAAAAATCTGCATTAATCAAAATATAATATTCATGTGTGTTTTACGACTGTGCAACGCCAAATGATCAACTTGATTATATATATATATATATATATATATATATATATATATATATATATTTCTGTAAATATCTAGAAAAGAAAATATAAAATAAGAAGACCATAAACATGAGGACAAATTCGAAAATTATCCCATTTAACAATATTTTTTAAAATAGCTATTTTTAACATCCGAAAATACAATTTTTAGAGGCGATTTTCTTACCTCCAAGTCTTGAAAATCAACATTTACAGTTATATATATAGCATAGTGTACATTTACACCCAAGACTATCAAACTGACGTTCATTCAAACGTTAGTACATTGAGCGTTGGTTATCTGTTTTCTTTTTCTATATGCTTAAATTACAAAAATTACGAAATCCTGGTCGATAACAGTTATGCCGAATTCATTAATGGTAATTGTATTAAATTCAAAATAAACCAATTAATAACGATATAAGCTTTTGTTCTTCAAAATATTTTGAATATATTAAGTTGCCGTACGTTGGAGAAAAATCCGTCCCTCTGATTTGGCAACTATAACGGACTATTAACAATTTTCCCCCACTTTTTCCACACGTGATTTTCAATACGAGACCTGCATTTTCTTCTTTTAGTAGCCTTAGTCTTAGTAGTATTATACATAAATTTCAATGTCAGTGTAATATTGTCTAAGTGTGGCGAACGAACGAGCGTTCACTTTGACACAAGAATCGTGCAAGGAGTACCTTCAGTTTTTCGGAATAAAAATAAAAATCTCCTTAAATCTAACCTACGGTTGGCCAACATTTATTGGATTATCACGACTGCGGTTGGCATATAAGGAGTATTTTCCAATTATATTTCGAGGCCGATCGAGTAATCATCTGAGACCTCTCAGATCTGTCTCCATTGCACGACTCAGTCACTCTCTCTGCCAACAGAAGTGGTTTATAATAACATTGGGACTTTGTAGTTACTTGTAATGAGTTACCATAGTTGTATATGTGCATATGTATATGTATATATGCTTATGTATAAATTCGTACTTCCTCTCTTGTGTGTATTTTCTATGAGATATACAAATGCTCCCCCTTTATTTTCTCTCCATTTTCCTGTATATTTATATGCAGGATGTTTAATCTTCTTAATAAGAGATCATTTGGTCACAAAAGAGATGTGAAAAAAAATAATACACTTAACGCAATTTTCTGTCACATTATATAGAATGATCACCATTTCAACTTTAATAATGCGTGCGTCCTTAAACTCAAACAAAATAAAAAAAACTACGTCGTTTAATTGAATCTGTTCACATTTGACAATCTACTAATACTATTAAGCAAAGAAAACGTTTCGTCCACATTTTTACGTATCCGTCAAAAATCATTATGAATAAAAATAATTAGATACAGGATAAAACTTAATTCCTTATATTTATATTACAACCACCATAAACTCTATAAATCTATACCAATGTTTATTTTACACAAATCATCCCCCTATTAGTATTTATAACCCTTAATATTCGACCCCTTCTTCATTGATTATCCGGATTCCGAATCCTGAGTTCCCATATGTCTAACAGGTGAGCCCTAATGAGAGCGAAACTCGAGTCTTGGACTTCCACTTCGTTGACTGTCATGGCTCTTTTAAGCTGCGACGTTATTTGGTAGTGCAATTATATATATATATATATATATATATATATATATACAATAAAAAGTACAATTAAGAGCAAATAGTTAATAAAACATGTTAAAAAACACTTTGAAAAAGAGTTAGAAACATATTTAATTTGAAAAGGAAACACTAAATAAGTGGATAGCCCTTTATCCGTGGAGGATTTTACGTGAATGGATATTCTGGTGTAAGGTAAAGTATCCAATCTTAATATAAGTTCTATCTCCTATTTGATTTTATCGAGCTTTTACATTAATGTATAAATAAAACATGTTTTACATTACTTTATTAATAAAATGTTTTGCATTACTTTATAAATAAAACATGTTACAAATACTTTGAAAAAGAGTTAAAAACATATTTAATTTGAAAAGGGAACGCTAAATAAGTGGATAGTGGATAAATGGATAGTCCTTAATCCGCGGAGTTTCGCAGAAATACTTTCCTTCTCATCGGAGGGTAGGAATTATCAAAATGTGGGATCGCACTTTGCATGCAAAAGTATTTGATGAAACTGCAAGTAAGTCAAAGATCTTACTTGATAAAAAAGTGAAGCATAGGGAACAGGGTGAAGAAAAAGGGGATTTCACGTGAATGGATATTCTGGTGTAAGGTAAAGTATACAATTTTATTTTAAGTTCTATCTCCTATTTGGTTTTATCGAGCTTTTACATTATTTATTAATATTAATTCTTTAATATTTATAATATACTTTAGTTTTACTCACTTGGTTCATTTTGGTAAATTTTATTGTATTTATATATATATATATATATATATATATATATATATATATATATATATATATATATATATATCGCAGAAAGGACCATATGTGTCTATCTTGGTTCGATCAGATGATGGACTGAAGATCTATTTATCCTTATAAATCAAGTAAAAGTTAGACGTTTATCCACAACAATAATCAATAATTCCGCCCCCCTCACTCTCTCTCTCTTTGTTTCATCCTCTCTTTATACCTTTTTCTCTCAGTTGCTTCTAAAATATAATATGATGATCTTATTATTGTTTACTCACACTACTTTATGCTCATCACATTTTATTTTACTCATTTACACATCGCATAGGGCAGAATTGAGTTTTCTCATTAATTATCTGATTATGTTTACTATTCATCCAGAAATGATGAAGATATTCCGATATTCCCCCAGAGCAGAACTTTTCAGATCTGCTGGGTATTTCAAGAGTTATGTTTCATGCTTTTCCTTGTTTAACCAGCCCATGGCATGTGCGTTTAGAGGTGAGTGTTTACTTATTAATAGGAAATAAAGTCTAACAGAGTCAATCACGTTACAAGCTGTCTTACAAACTGTGAAGATTAGCAAGCCTTTCTTCTGTATCTATTTTCGTCACAATACATGAGAATTGTGTGTCAAATTCAATGCGATAAATTGGGAAGCTTGATCACTGGGTTATATTGGTTGGCATCAGCAAACTTTTCTCGGCACGAAGCTGAATAGCCGTTGCTCAAAATCATAAGGCTGATTGAGAAGCCACAAATGAATACATCAGTTATTTCCAATGGGCTAGAACGGGTTTTTTTCTGTTAATAAATGTTCAAACGAGACCAGAAATCTTTTTAAAGCAGGCATTAACGTATATTTTGCATATATAAAACTATTATAGTAAGCTCGACACTCCAGGATTGATAACATACTTGCGCAGCTTCCATGACGCAAAGGTAACATGCATCATACCGCCACAAGCCATGCACGAATAGTTAAAAGTTGATAGAAGCTAAGACTTATTTAATGGTGCAATAGTTGCAGTCAACTGAAAGCCTACTTAAGTGAGTAGGATACGGATTAATTTGAGGAGTATCGAGGCTAATGATTTCTGAAAAATGTATAAGCATATAATGAAAAACTAGACAACAAAATTCTCTCACTATCTTACAATCATAAAGTTGCGTGATGAAGCTGATTTCTTGGACTGTGATTTATTTTCCACTCGACCTTACACTATTCCCTCCCAAATGTATTTTTTTCGAACAGCATCCTCTGTCGTAGTTCAGAAACGTATTCTTTCTCATGCCAGTTATTCTAATGAGGCTGTTACAATTGACTTTAGTTACTCAGAAAAATAAAACTGATAAAAATAAAATAATAATTCGGATCGGCATGTTTGTCTTTATTAACGAAAGCATGTTTTACCGCTACTCTCCCGTCCCGATATAACTTATAAAGTCTCTCGTTTCTGCTCCAATATACTCCGGCCACAGAACGCAATTTCTTGTACGTCTATGTTTTCACGACTCACTCTTTCTTTTCCCTTCATTTTATAAGCCAATCTCTTTCGGCGGCAACTACTTTCTCCCTGATCTACTTAGTAGTTTTATTGTAACCACTCTCGTGGACACTTGCTAATTTGCATACGTGTCTAAATGTTGCTCCTGTTGCTAATAAAATCGCTTGCCAAAATCCTTTTTAATTACATTTTCACCCCAAACAAGGCACATTGCCACTTTGGTGTAGGGGGCTACTATCAGGGGCAGCAACTACTGGGGCACTATGAAGGGATTTGGGCAGCAAGATGTCGGTTCACATTGCACTTGAACTTCTGCATGTCAGTACAGTTAGGGAAGCAGGAACCTGGAATGGAACTCCAGAGTCTAGCGGTTCTGGGGAAGAAACTAGTGGCGTAGAAATATCTTTTACATCTAGGGATCTCTACTGTGTGGGGGTGGGATTAAGCTGCCTGTCGGATTAGTCAAGGACGTCTACGTCGTGGGGGTAGAAGTGTCTGCTGTTCGTCAGAGCATTAACCATTAAATTACTTGTAGAACAAGCAGAGGGATGCAACGTTTCGTCGATGGGACAGAGGGTGAGCTTATATGCCAGTTCAGGGCCTATCAGATTGGCGACTCTTTTTTGAACCTTGTCTAGGACCGAGAGACTAGTAGCAGATGCACCAGCCTCAATGTGACAATAATACTCCATACATGGGCGAATGGTGGCCTTATAGAGGTACAGGATACTTTCAGGTGTCAGCAGTTTTCTAGCACGGTAGAGAGAGCCTACCTTTTTTCGCAGCGGTCCTGGCAATGTTTTCAATATAATTGTTCCAGCACGTGTTTCCTGTGAACGTTAGGCCAAGCAGTTTGAAAGATGTACTCTCAGACAGGGAGTCACTGACCATTGCTATTGGTGGCAGAGAAGATTTCTTGTAATTATTTAAGGAAACCAGTTTAGTCTTGGCAGCATTGAATGTGACCATCCATTTATATCATATCAGGAACGATAGAGGTCCAAGAATAGACCCCTGAGGCACTGACGCATTTATATCACACTGTTTAGATGGTCGACCGTCGAGGACAACCTGGAGTTTCTCTTATCTAAGAAGGATTCAATTATGCTTATTATTCTACCAGTGATACCGTATGATTTAATTTTCCTGAGGAGGCCCTTGTGCCATACCCTGCCAAAAGCCTTAGATATATGCGCTCTGTTACATTATATCATAAAAAGAAACTTCCAAGGCATGTAAGGCTGGTAACATATATGCAATTAAAGACATCTTGAAACTAGCCTGTATTTACTTTAACCTCGCAATATAAGTAAGTGTCTTCTTTTCTGACACTTTATTATTATTATTATTATTATTATTATTATTATTATTATTATTATTATTACTATGGTTATTATTATTATTATTATTATTATTATTATTATTATTATTAAAATGTTAGGCAGATGGTGATAATCAAGAAAAATAACAAAAGAGATGAAGCAAGCTAAGAAGAAACTTGTTTTTTTCCACGGTGGTCACCACTTATCAAGACCCGGAAGCTACTCATGGATACGGGTTATTGCAAGTACAGTACGTTAGTGTGGAGATTTAATGAAGCGTTTACTTAAGAGGGCGCTTCATTAGGAATTTGTTAACGTTGGACTTGAAGAGATCCAGGTTGTAGTCAGGTGGGAAGCAGGCAGACGGAACAGAGTTCCACAGGCGTGCAGTTCTAAGAAAGAAGGTTTGTTCATGGAATGTACCCTTTGATTTAGGCAACTAACGAATAATATTTGCTCGAATAAGATAAATGCGGTTGATAAAATACACTAAGGCAAATTAGTTACAACCGTTCGAAAAGGTATGCCAATATTTACGTAAAACATAAAACCTATGATAAAAAACGGAAGTCTAATTCATGTACGAATAAATGGTGCGAATCCCTATAGTTAGTTACTCAACAATAGATATAATAAAGACTGCATCATAAGGGAAAAAAGAAAACCGTGTAGAATATAATCCGGAAAAAATGGAATAATAATTAATCACGTCAGATGTAAATATACACCATTAAAAGAGTAAAACAATCTAATAAAAAAAACATTCTACACTTAAAGTAAAAAAAAAAAATCAACACACAATGACACCTATAAAACCAAAGAACTTAAGTTGTGGTGAGTGAAACTAATAGGTAATAAGTTTTTTAAAAATTATTGAATCACAATAGATATTGGTGGAGTGCTTAACTTTACAGTTTATGATAAACTATTTAACTAGATTTAAACACCGGGGGCATATGCGCCCCGGTCGCTATGATCAAGCTTTGCATCCGAAGCAGTAACACGTAAGTATACCCAAAATATTTTACTTGTTGCTTTGCTTTTCCAGTCAATATATTTTGTATCCCCTATATATCAAATTGTGTTCTTCTACCGTATCCGTACGGGGCAAAACAGATAGAAATTAATTTGGCATGAAAAGAAACCAATACAGCAACGACATATACAAATGCACAAGAAAATTTAGATAATTGAAGAGGTTATAGGGCAGGAACATACATAAAAAGACAGGAAACGAAAGGGGAATTGCAATAATCCAAAGAGATAATAAATGACAGAATTAATATGTGCAATAAAAAACAAGCAACAAACGATAAAAATGTCTTCTAAATAAAAGCATATGTTTAAATAGGAATAAGCAGATCCATTATATAATAACTACAGCAATACACATGCACATGTGAGATATTATTAATTCATAAACATTTTTCTCCGCGTGAGCCTAATTAAGGAAAACCGCTCTGCAGTTGAGGGCAATCGGCCCAACCAATAGAATCCAGCGTTATTTTACTTTTATTAATTCATTTTAACGGAAAACACGACGAATGTTGTAAACGACAAAAAATAACAAATTAAAAAAAAAAACACATATAAAAATACGAAGCTCTCATATATGTATCATTAATGAGCAACGAGAAAGTTCCCCGTTTAACATCTTTGTATGGAAATCGATTGTTATGTCGTAAGCAAAACAGAAAATGTTAAAGTAGAACCGCAGAGGCACGTATGTACAAGGTAGAATCCAAGTTGTGTTACACTTTATAAAATATAATAACTATCGATAAACCAACACTGACAAAAGTATCGAATTAGTTTAATACAACTTAATAAAATGGAGTGTAAAATAAGTAAACTGCTTAATCGAAATACTATTAATATATAAACGAAATTATATCACAGCCTATGTATTTACGCTTTAAAAATTTAGACATTGGGAATATGTTGTTTTGACGATTTCAATAGCATGACATAATGCTGTTTAATCAACCTCGATATAAACAAATTTTAAAAAAATAATTGAGAAATCCGTTGTTCCTGCCTATATATCACTGTTAACTATTGATATGACTAAGAAAATCTCCTGATAATTATATATATGTAAATGTTTAAAGGTAAAAAATATTTATAAAGATTTAAACAGAATGTGCGGAAATTTCCCCAGAGCTCTTTTGGCTATCATCTCGCCAGGAAAAAATCGATAGCATACAAAACAATATTATTGGCGAAATTAAAGAGCACTACGGGGGATTTTGGATGTGCTGAATGTAAGAAAAAACGATTAAAAGAAAGATTTTACAGTAAATTCGGCGTTTAAAATCAAAGTAAACTTTACACAACGAGGGAGAAAAAAAAAGAGGGAGAAAAGAGGCAAAGTTCCCCAAGGAGAATGTTTTCTTTGTCTCCTTCTGCCGACATACAGAAGGTTTTCGAACTGCAATAGAGACAAACTCCAAAATCTTTAAATGGTTTTTGGAGGCTGCTCTGTGTAACACCTCGAAACACTATATTTCATATTTATCAGCACGGCATGGATTGTCAAGGAAATGTTGGTTATTTGCAGAGCCAATGCTATGAAAAGAGGGGGACTACCAGATTCTACCCTCCCCTGTCTTATGTTAGATGGAACTTGCTGTGTTATACGAGTTAGCAGATGCAAAGATATGTATGCACATATTTTATGCACAAACTTATATATTCAATTAATTTATATATGTAATTAAATGAAATTAAACACACCCACAGAAATATATACATATATATATACATATGTATATATACATATATATATATATATATATATATATATATATATATATATATATATATATATATATATATATATAGTGAGTCAACGTTATAAACGTTTTAGGAAGTATGAAAATTATGTAATTTTTTAAAGTTTATATCTTATATTCAAAGCGGTTCTTTGGACTTGGTCACAGAAAAGTATCGACCGGAAAATTAAAAAGATTTGAAAAACTAGAAATTTATATTTTGAACAGCGTCTATTTCTTGCAACAATGTTCGAAATGTAAAAATATTTTCCCGTTTGGAAGGATTTTTTTTTTTATATATAAAAAAAAAAAAATCCAAGCATTAGTATTTTGTTGACGTCAAAAAAGTGCACAATATATTTGTATATGTAATATATATATATATATATATATATATATATATATATAAATATATATATATGTATATACATATATGCAATATATAATGCATTCATATATATATGCAATATATATATAATGCATTCATGTATATATATATATATAATTATATATATATATAATTATATCTATTTAAAAATATGTATATATACACAATATGATTGAGTATTGAATGTATCCTTTTAAAGTATGCATATCTTATCAAATAAAGTTTTGTATATATATATATATATATATATATATATATTAGTTCATTAGGTGTAAGTATTGTGTTCTGATGATATATCAGTCGGTTACTTAACACCTTCATCTAATGGCAGAAGGGATCGATATACGAAGCTTGATGCCACAATGTACTTGCACCGTATGCACTGATTACAATTTTATAAGAGACTAAATTTGATGCAAGCGAACTATTGTTACCTGGAGGTAATTACGTGGAAATTTAGGAACACCTGGTTTCAGAACTTCATTACTCTCATCTTCATCTCGCGGAGTATCGGTGATTAAAATCAGCTATTATAAGAAATCTTTTGCAACTAATACTATTGCACAGACTCGCACACCCACACCAACCAACGTGTATAAACAGACACGCAAATGTCTTTATGTATATATATATATGTTACACTATATATATAATGTTAAAAAGTTTTCATAATTGTATATATATATATATATATATATATATATATATATATATATATATATATATATATATATATATATATATATATATACATATATATACGTGACCCGGCATTGAACGTGACGTCAAATTCCATAAAAAAAACTAAAAATAAAACAAAAACGAAAAAAATTGAGACATGCTTTTTCGTAGCAATTCATTTCGTTTAAGTAAAAATAATACTCGAGCTGGGATCGAAACTGCAACCTAACTACAGGTTGTCATATACTCTAGAAATTACACCAGATTGGCTGGATTAAAAAAAAAGACGTGTTTTCAAGCCACGTGATACAGTTGGAAAACAGATAACCATCCGATGACTTCGAAGTACGAATTATTCAATTTTTACTCCTTCACGGCCTTTTTTTCCGGTGAAAAATGAGTAAAAATATTCTAACATGTCGGAAATCCCTATATATATATATATATAAAAATCCAAGTCAGTAGACCAAACCTTTCCTGAGTATATAGGTTTGGAATTGTCCTCACATGCACATTCGCTACTTTAATTAATATACAAATGAATATGTCTATGTATGTCTAGAATGTGAACCTTACGTTTCGAAAAATTGCATGAAAATCAATTAATTGTCTACGCTTTCAATATTTTAATCTTATAAAAATAAGTGAACTGACTCAATTTTCTATTAAATCTATTAATTGCCTACTGCAGTTAGGGATCAACTACAAAGATTGCTCTAGGGTATATTTTAACATTAATTCAAAATTGAAATATGCGTTTCTTTTAGGTAAAAATATTTTCCCTTACAATTTATCTTGCTTAAACCTAAACGTACATTAACTGAGCAGAGCATTTTACTTAGAACTGCACGCCTATAAAACTTTCTTCTGTTTTCCTACCTCCAAACTCACTACAATATCGTGTTCTCCGAATCAAACTTGAACGATTCCTAGATGAGCCTACACCCAATTTACAAAATTTCAACTACAAAATATTAACCTCGAAAAAGAAGTGGCTACTTTGTTAAAAAAAATCTGCATTGCACTGTACAAAAACTACTATTATAGTGATATATTTTAGAATGGCGTGCATTAGCGTTTAATGCAAATTTCAAGTATTACATTTAAGGTGTGCTTTTAAAAGAACATTCATTTAAAAACTAATCTTACTTACCTGTATACCCCAGAACCTGTTTTATTACATTTTCACCCAAACAGGGCACACTGCCACTTTTTTTTACGCAGTTATCACCACTTATCAAGGCACAGAAGCAACTCAGGGATAAGGGTTATTGCAAGTACATTACGTTAGTGTGGAGATTTGATGAAGTGTTTACTTAAGGGGGAGGTTTATTCGGAATTTGTTAACGTTGGACTTGAACACATCCAAGTTGTAGTCCGGTGGGAAGCAGGCAGACGAAACAGAGTTCCACAGGTGTGCAGTTCTAAGAAAGAAGCTTTGTTCATGGAATCCGCGTTTTGATTTAGGCACAGATATAGAGTTGGGGAAATTTTTCACAGTGAATTCAGCTAGACGGGTGTTTTTCGTGAAAGATTGGCGAGGGAGTACCAGAGATTATAGTTCATACGAGCACCTGCCATGGAAATAACGATAAAACAAGGATAGGCTCGCAACGCCTCTTCTGTGGGAGAGAGGTTGCAGGGTAGAGAAAAGGGATTCGCCCACTAAGCCACGAAGTCTATTTTGTACTCTGTCAAGGCAGGATAGCCTGTTTTAGCAGCTCCTGCCCAGGTATGGCAGCAGTATTCCATCCTTGGGCGTACTTAGCTTTTATATAAATAGAGAATTGCATCAGTAGTGAGATATCTTCTGGAGGGTGGAAGGAACCCACCATCTTTCCAGCGACCTTGGCAACATACTTGATGTACGTATTCCATTTAAGATCAGGAGTTAATGTCACACCCAGAAGCTTGTCAAAACACGGGGCCTCACCCAGACGAGAGCCATCAATCACAATTAATGCCAGATGGGGATTAGAGCGTTTATGATGTAAGGATAGGAGATTGGTTTTGGATGCATTAAAGGTAACCAGCAACATCTTCCCCCACTGAACCACGCGCTCGAGATCAGAGGAGAGACAATCAGAGAGAACTTTGTCATTTACAGCCTTTGGCGTGTTGCCGTAGATGGTCGTCTCATCAGCATAGATGTCAAGGAACGATGTAAGTATGTGTTTAGGGAGGTCATTGATGCAGATCAGGAAGAGACTTGGGCCCAGGATTGACCCCTGAGGGACTCCAGCATTTATATTGCAGGCCTCTGATCTTTGTCCATCTACCACTACACTTATGAGCCTATCGGAGAGAAATGAGTTAATGATTGAGAAAACACTTCCAGTTATACCGTAGCTGGAAATCTTGTGATATAGACCCTTATGCCATACCTTGTCGAAGGCCTTTGATATGTCAAGAGCAATTGCCCTAGAAAGGAAGTCTTTGTCAAGAGATTCCCTAATCCTATGGGATATAACCGTCAGCAAATCTGCGGTAGATCTTGCAGAGCGGAAACCATATTGTGTGTCACTTAGAAGGTTATTCCTGCTGAGGTGGTTCACTATTTCTCTATTTAATATGGATTCCAGCAACTCACTTATAACACACAGGAGACTTATTGGTCTCTACTGAGAGGGAGATGACTTATCACCTGAATTCTTAAATACAGGGCAAACTGATGAGGTCTTCCAGGGAGTCGGATATCACTTCTCTAGGGAGAACCATGGCTGGCTGTTATGTTTTTGTTGGAATTTTTTTAGACGGTATGAATTGGTCTATGCCTACAATTAACCATTCGGTCGGATCTGATACTATAGAGGACACTTCCTTTTTAATCATGGAGTGCAGAGGTAAATCAGATATGAATGTACGGAAACTATCCCAGTCAGCCATGGAGTATCGGTATACAGTACGATGGAGGGGTACGTCTGGGGACTTCTTACATTTCGTTTTTATCTTAACTGATACGACGGAATGGTCGGAGGATCCGAGAGGAGAATGAACGGAACATGAACATAGCTCAGGGGAAGTTGAGAGAAAAAGTTCTAAGAGGCTTGCATATTGACCGGGTGTATCGGGCATACGGGTGGGTTCGCGACCAATCTGAGTGAGGTCATAAGCAATGGCAAAATCATGACAAATCCTCCCCTCATCGTCTGTCTTATTTGAATGGGTCAGCCAATCCACGTTATGGACGTTGAAGTCACCACAGATGTGGATGTTAGCCGAGGGATGTGCAGACCGTATGTGGTCTATTTTCTCAGATATGCTCTTAAAGATAGTACCTCCGCTGTTTTGGGGCCGATAGAGGGCAAATATAAATGCAGGGGTGTTTGCAAGTGCGCCCCTGAAGCACATATAGGGTAAATTAGGATCTTCTCTGGAGATATCCCTGCCACATGGGAAGTCATCCTTAATGAAGGCACCTATTCCATGCGCATGGCGATCTTGAGGGTCAGATTTCGCTGTTAAGTTAGAGTATCCGTTAATTATGAACTCATCTAGGGAAGTGGTCGGCCCTATTCCAGTTTCACTTAGAAATAATATGTTCGGTTTCGTCTCCTGTAATTGGGTTTCAACCTCTGGAAGGTTGGAACGTAGACCCCTGATGTTGGAGAAGGGCAGCTGGTAGTGGGGGTGTACGTTGGAAGATGAGGGTCTAGGTTTAATCAAGGTTTTTATTCTGGAAATATTTCATGTTGCGGTTTTGGGATTTGTGGAATAGGTCGGCATACTTGGTTAGAGCAGTACAGAGAGGGAAATAAGAGATGTAGGAGGCTACTATCCGAGACGCAAACTACATGAGTACTATATAGGGAGTTCGGTAGCAAAGTGTCCGTTCACGTTACACTTTAACTTATGCATCTCAGTACATTTGGGGAAGCAGGGACCCAGAAGGGAATTCCAAAGTGTAGTTGTTCTGGGGAAAGAAACTACTGGAGTAGAAGGCTCTCTTACACCAAGGGATTTCAACTGTGAACAGATGGGATAAAGCTGGTTGTCGGGTTTGTCGGGGGTATTTACGTCGAGGGGGTATAAGTGCCTGCAGTTCGTCGTAAAAGTACTTGTAGAACAGGCAGAGGGGTGCAACATTTCGTCGATGGGACAGAGGCTTAAGTTTAGATTGCAATTCTGGATCTATCATGTTGGCGACTTACTTTTGGACCTTTTCTAGGAGCGAGAGACTAGTAGCAGATGCACCAACCCAAACATAGCAACAATACGCCATACATGGGCGAATGGTAATCTTATAGAGGTGCAGGATACTTTCGATCGTTAGTAGCTTTCTCGCACCATAAAGAGAACATACATTCTTCGCAGCGGTCCTGGCATGCTCTCAATGTAATTGCCCCAACTCATGTTTCCTGTGAATGTAGGCCGAGGATTTTAAAAGATGTACTTTCAGATAAAGTGTAGTTGGCCATTTATATTGGTGGTAGCATTCTGCCTGCGCATCGATAAAACATCGCAATGTATTTGTGACATGGTTAATTGGATTATCGATATTTATCGGAGGCATTCACATTGGACACCTAAAACACCCCTTGACAAAACACTACAATTTTTTGACAGTTTCAGAGTTCATAACAAAGATACTCACTGACATCAACCTAACAAACGAGTGCGCTTTTATATATAAGTTGAAGTAATATTTCGATATATGAACAAATAAATATGTATAACTGTGAATGTATACGTGTTTATACTACACGTATATGAAGATTTTTCACTTGAGATACCTTTCATCGAAGAGTGTAATTTTGTAACACCCACCAGTTGAAATAAATAATTAGTAATTTCCACGGATCAAATAAAACATTAAACGAACAACTGGTGACAAATAAGGACGTAACTGTACGGTATAGTGTATTTTAATATATTATATGCTATTACATGGGAAATTTCCCTCGCTGTTATGATCTCTACATGTACCTAATATATATATATATATATATATATATATATATATATATATATATCTGTGTGTGCTACGCTTTGATTTTTTTGAAATTTTGCACAAACATTAAACATTATATGAGTAAAAAACAGTAGCAGGGCTTACTTTCAGGTTAAAATGACTAAAATTATACATGTTGTGCTTATTAAAAATATTGATGGCTTGAAATTTCATAAAACTTTCTGAAAAGTTGTAAGTGACTGATTTCTACATAAATTTGTTCCTCTATACTTCGTGATAACCTTTGGGTGGCCCCAGGGGGTCTTGTAATGCTAATAAAAACACTCCATTTTATAGATTGTTTTACCATATTTGTCCAAAAATGTATGTGTGTATCTATTTAGAAGTTTTGCATGGTGCTGAACTCACATTTAAATGTGGTAAGAACTTGGGGATATTTAGGGGCTAGATATGGAGGAAAATGATGGATTTTACTATTTCTTTTTTTGCATGGTTCGGGCATAAAACTGTCATTTCTTTTTATTTATGTAAAGGCTTAAGACCGCGCCGTTTGTTCCTTTTCAGCAGGATTTGACGTCCTCTGGAGAGTTTAGAGGCTAAATCGCGGGTTGCAAATGCTGAACTATGTCATTTTTATGTCTCGGTCGCTGTTCACTCACGTGGACCATGCATACTTCACTTACAACAATGAATGAACTACTTTCATACTCATGATAGACAATGCATTCTTTTCCATATCTAGTTGTGACATACCTGCAGTATTGGCATGAATCTCATAAAATGTGTGACTATTGTGCCATATGAGGCATTGAATTAGTGTTTCACCATCTAAGAGATAATGTGGATTTGATGACAGTGGGCCTGCTTGTACAGGGAAGGCCAGTTCCCATATTGCGTTTGTGAAAGCCGTTCCTTGCCTCTTCAGTAGTCCTTAAATGCGCAGGTGAGTAACCACAAAGCTTATACTGGAAATGTTCTTGCTGCTGCTGAGTTAAGCGTTCATTTGTAGATAGTATATACAGTCTCTGGAATAGGAGTTATTGATGAGTCCTAACTGCTTCATCTTTGCTGGGCTAAATGTTTGACACATGTCTAATTGCTGGATTCTTTTTAACGTATGTACGAGTTGACATTTTGTCTAAACATTGAAACTATAATTGTTTCTCGTATGGAATTTTCTCTGTCAATATTAACCTTTATATCTGCAGTGACTTTCTTTGAAATGCTATGAATGGACGAATATTCCATGAAAGGTAACAGCTCTTGAGAAACACACTGAGCGTCCATGTATCCTGAACATTTTGCTTTGCCTTTTAGTATGTGATTGACTGTGTTTGCAACATTCACAAGTTAAAAATATTCTTGCAATCTCTCATTAAATAACAAATTGACTCAAGACGGCTTGTCCATGTATTTAGCTCAAAGAGTCGTAAGACAAATGATTTCAGAGGACTGGAACTAAGCTGTGATTCGACTATCATTACTGCTTAGAATCTAAGTGGCTGATGGAATGTTAGAATTTGTATAATGTTGTTTTCCCTGGTTAAATCCCTAATGTAAGATAACGGTCAGTAGATGCTAGTTGCGTTGCCAGAGTCTATGTCAATCATTGGCAAAAAAAAAAAAAAAAAAAAAACTCTGGCAGATTTTCCAGGATATGTTCCTCTGTGCGCTCACTACAGAACGCCTGACAATACAATACTGGACAGATGCAAAATAAGTGAAACCTTCGAAAAGATGCAGTGGAATGGACAACTTTCTTGGTCTGAAAGTACCTGAATATAGAAACTGTTTTTACGTTCACTTGATGATGCCCATACTGCCGAATGTCCTGAATCTAGCAATACTTCGTACATTATGGTCCACATTATCAGCTCTGAATTACAAAAATTAAGTTCTACCAACGGAAAAAGGTTTCAGTGCCATTAACTAGAGTAGAACTTCTTTAGAATTTCTTGACTTCTTTATAAGATGAAGAGAAGCCATGTTTATTCAGACTTTCAGTTAAGAACCTCGATCCAAATTGGTTATGTATTTCTAACTGCAAAGGTGAAAGGAAAACGATGAGTCTAACAGCTTGCGTTATCGCTTGACCTATGGATGCAAGTTTCAACTCATTTTCTTTGCTTGCAAATTACCTTCCTGTGAAATATTAACAACGTTTTACAAACATATTCAAGCACCGAGCCTGTTCAAGATAATTCCAAGACGGGTTATACTCCGAACTAGTCTGGATACTTTTAATGTGATCTTTGATGATTTCTAATGGCCTGATTCGTCATTGTATGTCGAGTGATTTTTTAGTAGAATCTATGAAAAACGTAATTTTGTTGTAGTTAAGAATGTAACTCCATTAAACTTTCCAGAAATTTCAGCTACATTGATTAAAAGATCTTAGCAATCAAGATTTAATGCATGAGAAATGTGTGGTCCACTACAAGTGTATTCAAAGTTGTTCTCCTTTGTTAAGAGAATCTACAAGATGAGTTGTCTTCGTCATTTAGCTACAAAAGGTTAGCGACTTCCGGAAATGCCTGCTACTCTCTAAAACCATCTGGTCTACGAGGGTTTTGTAGGAAAGTAAGTAAGGAAGAACTTCACAGGAGCCGTACTTCCTAACTTTGTTATCACGGCTACCATCAATCCCTTCTCCACTTTCTTACCGCACCTCCCTTCAAACCTTCTACTCCCACATGCAGAAAACATACCCCACCCCCCTTTTCAGAGCGTAACGCACACCTGGTTAATTTTACAAAAAAAAATGAACGTAATTCCCATTCTACCTTCAATAGCAACATTTTTAATCGGATGAGGGGGGTACTTTGAATTGAAATTTAACTGAAACATGTATGCACATATGTAACCAATAATGTTTATACCATAAACATACGTTTTACCAGTGGTGTACTCCATAGAGCACTCTTTTAATTATATTTATATCAAAGAAACTAATCGATACAATCTATAAAACACTCCCTGCTGCAAAACAAGCAACTATCTTAAGCCAGGATCGAAAACCGGCCGCCCAAATGACATATATATATATATATATATATATATATATATATATATATATATATATATTATTATTATTATTTATTGGAAGGTAAACAGTTAAATTTGGCCACTAAATAAAGTGGGTGCAATAAGTAACCGATACAAAGCCAAAGTTCATCAATTTTTATTACACGAAAACAAAAGTGATAACAAAAAGCTGTTCTAATGTATTTTAGTATGATAAATACAAATCTGGTATAAAAAACATATATAATTATGCATTCGCTTAATAATTACATAAACAAGTTTGTCCAAGGTTCATGAAGTATCCAACACACACACACACAAAATAGTATTAGTTTGTAGTAATATGGTCTTTAATCGCCATAAGAGCTTTCACATTTTTGGGATTATTCCTTACAAGCATTTTACACGTGTTACCAGGAATTTTATGTCAATCTTCTTGACAAATTCGTTTAAATACTGTCAGATTCCTCACATCTCGCTTTCGTACAAGAAAATACAAATTTTAGGACGGATTTTCAATTAAGTCGAGGTCAGGTTATTGACTTTTCCATCCAAATACCTATATTTCCTTCGCCCGAAATCATGTAATAGTTGCCTTGGCGGTTTGCTTGGGATTGTTATTCTATCTTTCTATCTTCCTGCCATTCTTGATTTCTGTCTCTTCCTCTCATTCTCCCTCTCGCTCTCTCCCTCTCCCTCTCTTATCTATCTTTATATATATATATATATATATATATATATATATATATATATATATATATAAATATATATATATATATATATGTATATATACACTAGCAAAAGTACCCGTCATTGACTGGGTTCAAAAACAGCATACAGAAAATGGACTCTGATTTATGAAAGTATGATAGGTTATGCAAAGAAGGGTTGTAAACCGATAGCTTCGAATTTGAGGATATCAAAACGAAAGCAAAATATGATGAAAGTAAAAATAAATTTGATAAATCCCAGAATTTATTATACCATGCATGTTCACACTGAAACGCTTATCACAATATTCTGTGGATCTATATTAAAAAACTTGTTAAACTTTGTGACATATTCCTCTTCTAGGGAGGTCAGGTTCGAACGAACACCCTCATAATTTTATTATACAATATTTCTTCAAACTGAAACATAATTATCAAAGTATACTTACACAGATAGATATGGAAGTCTTTAATAAAGTGTGTGCCTATTTCAATTCTATCGAGGCTGGGCGCGAACGCACACCCCACAATTTTATTATACCATCCCTATTTAAGTTAAAACATACTTATCAAAGTAGTATTATGAACATCTATATCAAAACATTTGTAAATGTTTTTTTTAATGTTTTTTTTAATGTTGTATTTCCATACTTTGTGAACCAGGCGTGAACGCAGACCCCACCTTTTTAATAAACCACCGTTTTGCCAGAACAAACACCCCCATTCCTGTGTCTCAATACATCTTCTATCATTATACGTAATCAGTTTTTAAAAATACTTAAGCATATAGTAGGATATTCGTGACCAAACACACACACACACACACTCACGCACACACACACGCCCCCATTCATTTTTATATTATAGATATGTGTGTGTTTTGTATATGTGCAGAGATAGATAGATACCTACTTTGTAAATTTGATGCATATATTCTATTTTTAAATATGTATATTCTTTTCATATGGATAGGCTGAATAATAATGACGCAATAATAACACTTTATATAGATTATAAGCATCGAAAACCGACAACTATATTAATAGTTACATAAGGACACAATGCTTGAAGTATATTTAATTACTTGAGAATCTATATTAACTGATTACATTTTTTAAGAACAACGTTTTCTATTACAAACATTAAAATTATTGATCGATATATTCACATGTATTTCGCGTGCATTTGTATGCATCAATTCCTGTAACCACTTGAACACAATCAACAATAGTAATGCAAAACAAAATTCAATATAAATCGAAAAAAGTAGAATTAAGATTATTTTAGATAATTTTACTATAAACTATTCCGATATATTGATATAATAATCTATGGAGAAATATACCTGTTTCATCTCCTGTATTTTATTTTAAAATATGCTTTTTATCAATAAATGTTTAATAATTAGTAGATTTACTTATTTACGTTGGTAGCATAAACGATTAATTTTAGTTCTATTGTTTCAAATTTTATCTGCGTTATTCAGTCGAAGACAGTTTACTTTAATTCTCGGATTACATTTTCAAAAAAATAACATCGACTAATGATTTCGTTTGTTCATACGGGAACTCTACTCAACTCTTATAATGTACTGAGATACAGGGTGTGACAGTCTCATTAGAAGAATACAAATTACTTTTCGAGATAACGAGATGTTTGATTGGTGAGCATATCAATATATACTTATAAACTGATGGTCGGCTTCTGTCCAGATTGCAAGTTTTCAAAAAATGAAACGAATATTATTTTTAAAACACTAGTTTCATGGATACATATGTGTTCTGTATACTATTTTTGTAATTTGTGTATTGAGACATATTAGATGTTGTCTCAAAATACAGCTTCCCAAATATGTTGTACAAAAAAGAAGAATATACATTAAAGAAAATACATATTTTAATAAAGCTAGTCAAATAGGTGTATGTTTACAGTAAAACTTTAATATCTTAGTAGTTTTTTGTAGAAAGATGGAAATTTCACAATCTACTAGTATTTATTGACTTGTGGTATAATTATACCGGTGAATGAATCGTGTGTTCACGAATTTTAATATGAGGTTTCATTTATAGAACACGTTTACAATATTGAATATGTTATCATTTTGTATTCTCAAAGGATATAATATAGTCGATACTGATGACAAAAAGTCCATACAACTTTGCTTACCATGTATGTATATTTGAAAGGCATTTGAGTCGAAATCGGAAAAAAATGAAAATGTTATGGGTGTAATAATGATAAAAGTAGAGATCCTATTTTAAATGCAAAAAAAAATTTAAATAAAACAATTATTTAAATTGTATTGTTTTATTATGCTTTGTTTACCAATAACATATTTCTATATTTTTCGTAATAATAAAATGATAAGAAGTCATTTTAACAATATATTCCTGTGTTGTTCGTAATAATAAAATAATATGACATCATTTTTACAATATATTCCTATGTTGTTGTTAATAAAACATAATATGAAATCAGTTTAACAATATAGTCCTATGTTGTTCGTGATAATAAGTTAATATGAAATTATTTTAACACTATATTCCTATGTTGTCCTTAATAATAAAGTAATATGCAATCATTTTAACAATATAGTCCTATGTTGCTCGTAATAATAAAATAATATGAAACCGTATTAACAATATATTCCTACGTTGTTCGTATTAATAAAATAATCTGATATCATTTTACCAATACATTCCTATGTTGCTCATAATAATAAAATAATATGACATCATTGTACCAATATATTCTTATGTTGTTCGTAATAACATAGTATGATATTATTTTAACAATATATTCCTATGTTGTTCGTAATACTTTAATAATATCAACTCATTTTAAGAATATATACCTATGTGTTTCCTAATAATAAAATAATATGATATCATTTTACTAATATATTTCTATGTTGTTCGTAATAATTAAATAATATGACATCATTTTAACAATATATTCCTATGTTGTTCATAATAATAAAATAATATAAAATCATTTTAACAATATATTCCCATGTTTTTCATAATAATAAACTAATATTAAATCATTTCAGCAATATATTCCTATGTTGTTCACAATAATAAAATAATATGAAATTATTTTAACAATATATTCCTATGTTGTTCGTAATAATGAAATAATATGAAACAATTTTAACACTATATTCCAATGTTGTTCGTGATAATGAAATAAAGTTCTCTCTGATTCTCTCTCCTCTGATCTCGAGCGCGTGGTTCAGTGGGGGGATATGTGGCTGGTTACCTTTAATGCATCCAAAACCAAACTCCTATCCTTACATCATCAACGCTCTGATCCCCATCTGGCATCAATTGTGATGGAGGGTTCTCGTCTGGGTGAGGCCCCGTGTTTTGACAAGCTTCTGGGTTTGAACTTTACTCCTGATCTGAAATGGAACACGTACATCAAGTCTGTTGCCAAGGTCGCTGGAAAGATGGTGGAATCCTTTACCGCTCCAGAAAATATCTAACTACTGATCCAATTCTCTATCTATATAAGAGCCAAGTACGTCCAAGGATAGAATACTGTTGCCATATCTTGGCAGGAGCTGCTAAAAGCAGCCTATCCTGCCTTGACAGAATACAAAATAGACTTCGTGGCTTAGTGGGGTATGCCCTTTTCTCTACCCTGCAACCTCTCTCCCACAGAAGAGACGTTGCGAGCCTATCCTTGTTTTATCGTTATTTTCATGGCAGGTGCTCGTCTGGACTTCAATCTCTGGTCCCCCCTCGCCAATCTTTCACGAAAAACACCCGTATAGCTGAATCCACTGTAAAAAAATTCCCTCACTCTATATCTGTGCCTTGATCGAAACGCGGATTCCATGAACAGAGATTCTTTCTTAGAACTGCACGCCTGTTGAACTCTGTTCCGTCGGCCTTCTTCCCACCGGACTAAAACTTGGATGTGTTCAGGTCCAATGTTAACAAATTCCTAATGAACCGCCCCCTTAAGAAAACACGTCATCTAATCTCCACACTAACGTAATGTACTTGCAATAACCCTTATCCCTGAGTTGCTTCCGGGCCTTGATAAGTGGTGATCACTGTGTGAAAAAATGTTGTTTTTAACTTCTTTTGACAATATATTGCTAAGTTGTTCGTAATAATTAAATAATATGGATTCATTTAAAGAATATAGTTTTATGCTTTTCGTAATGATAAAATAATATTAAATAATTTTACTAATATATTCCTATGTTCTTCATAATAATAAAATAATATGAAATCATTTTAACAATATATTTCTATATGGTTCATAATTATAAAATAATAAAGAATCAGTGTACCAATATATTGCTATGTTGTTAATAATAATAAAATTATATGAAATCATTTTACTAATATATTCCTATGTTGTTCGTAATAATAAAATAATATGAAACCATTTAAACAATATATTCCTAAGATGTTCATAATAATAAAATAATATGAAACCATTTAAACAATATATTCCTAAGTTGTTCATAATAATAAAATAATATGAAATAATTTTAACAATATATTCCCATGTTCTTCATGATAATAAACTAATATGAAATCATTATAACAATATATTCCTATGTTGTTCGTAATAATGAAATGATATGAAATTATTTTATCTATATATTTCTATATGGTTCATAATAATAAAATAATATGGAATACTTGTACCAATATATTCCTCTGTTGTTCATAATACTAAAATAATATGAAATCATTTGAGCAATATATTCCTGTGTTTTTCGTAATAACGAAATAATATGAAATCATTTTACCAATATATTCCTATGTAGTTCGTAATAATTAAATAATACGAAATTATTTTAACAATATATTCGTATGTTTCTCGTAATAATTAAATAATATGAACTCATTTAACAATATAGTCTCATGTTGTTCGTAATAATAAAATAATATAAAATTATTTTAACACTATATTCCTATGTTGTTCGTCATAATAAAAAAATATGAAATCATCTACAATATATTCGTATGTTGTTCGTAATAATAAAATAATAGAAAACCATTTTAACAATATATTCCTATGTAGTCCGTAATAATAAAATAATATCAAATCATTTTAACAATATAATCCTATGTTGTTCGTAATAATAAAATAATTTGAATCATTGTAACAATATATTCCTATATTGTTCGTAATAATAAAATAATATGAAATCATTTTAACAATATATATCTATGTGTTTCCTAATAATAAAATAATATGACATTATTTTAACACTATATTCCTTTGTTGTTCGTAATAATAAAATAATATATAACTATTTTAACAAAATATAATCTTATGCCTTTCATAATAATAAAATAATATGAAATCATTTTCCAATATATTCCTATGTTGTTTGTAATAATAAAATAATAAGAAATCATTTTAAACTATCAAATCTACAAAACATTAGACTCGGCTATTTTATGTTTGAGAATATATGTGCATAATTTACATGTATTTTTACTGTAATAAGATGGATAAATACTCATATAATCAAATATTTTGGTGATTTATAAAAAAATCAGTACTTTTATCAGAATTGCGAATGATGTATGGAATATTTTTTTTCGAAATCGAGAATAATATTGAAATCGTCCTCTCACTATATATATATATATATATATATATATATATATATATATATATATATATATATATGCAGGTTCCATTAAATAGCACACATAACTCTTGCTTCGTTTTCTTGTAATCCTCCTTTTTTATGAAAAGAGCGAGATGAAATAAAAGGACGATTAAAAAAAAAATAAAAAGGCGATTAAAATCGATTAGTATCATTAAAACATACTTTCATCTCGCTATTTTCATTTTTCAGTTTCATTTGTATTTTTTACTAGTTGCCTGAGGATGAGCAATGGAGGTCGAAAACGTTCGGGATTATGTGAAATTTCTTTTTTCACTCTAAAAAAACCTTCAGAAAATGGTCCGACAAAGAGAGAAGGAGGAGTACAAGAAAAACAAGCAATGGTTATCTGTGCTATTTAATGAAACCTGCATAAAAGAAAAACATGCTGCCTAAATATACTAATATATATATATATATATATATATAGATATACACAGAGAGAGAGAGAGAGAGATAGAGAGATAGATAGATAGATAGATAGATATTGAGAATTTCCTGATATTAAATGTTTGCATAGAGGTATTGCTGGTATGTTTAAGCATGGGCGCCTGTGCCAGTTTTCTAGTAGCGACAATCGGCTCGATCTTTTTTGGGTGGGATTCTGGTTTATGACAATTGCTTGTCTACGATGTTTAGATACAGGAAAATAATATGTCAGTGGTTGACTATTTCTTTACATATACATACATATATATACTTGTATATATATGTGTATATATATATGTATATATATATATATGCGGTGTGTAGAAGTACAGATATAATACACACGATATTGGCGTTATACGAATGAAAGAGAAGAACCTTTTATAAATAAATTGTAATTAATGTTTCACCCCTATTTCAGGGAACAACATTTGTTTATAAATGCAAAGGAAACAGATTACGTTACACTGACCAAACGAGATAATCATATGTAAGCTGATCATTTACTGTAGTTGTAGAACATTCGATAACAGACCGAAAGAATGCCTTGTTCCACGTCACTGTTTGAAAATTACTTTTTTCCTAATAATTAGTTCATGTTACATGAAAGAATATTTATCATTTAAACTCGCCGCAAAACATTTCTTCGTTTTGTGAATTTGTCCAACGGCCAAATTATTTCTCTTAAAATATGATATTCAATAGAGGACTGATTCTCTAATAATATATATATACAGTCTGCATGAATTAAAATATTATGCTAAACGTATCGTGCGACTGGGCAACGCCATCCCTATTTAAGTTAAAACACACTTATCAAAGAATTATTATGTACATCTATATAATAAACACTTGTAAACATTTTTTTTTATTTTTTCATTTTTTTTCCATACTTTGTGGACCAGGCGCGAACACAGACCCTACAATTTTTGTGAACCACCGTTCTGCCAGATCAAACATAGGCATTCCTGTGTCTCGATACATCTTCTAGCATTATATGTGATCATTTTTTTTTAAATAGTGAACCATATAGGAGCCTATTTGTGACCAGACACACACACACATTCAGCTTTATATATATATATATATATATATATATATATATATATATATATATATATATATATATATATATATATGCATATGTGTGTGTGTTTGTATATTATTCAATTTTCACCCAAAAAAAGACGCAGTGCTAATTTGAAGTAGGTTGCTACAAACGAGGTCATAAGTTGCAGGTGTTCTATGAAGCAAGATGAGTGTATAGATGTCTGGCCACAATAGACTTGAACTTCTGCATATCAGTACAGTTGGGAAAGCAAAATCACGAATTGGAGTTCCAAAGTCTAGCTGTTCTGGGATAGAAACTATTGCAGTAGAATGCTTTCGTAAACCTAGGGATCTCTATGATGAAGGGGGGATTTTTCGGCCTGTCGGGTTTGTCGGGGGTATTCACGTCAAGAGGGTACAAGTGCTTGTAGTTCGTCAGATCATTCTCCAGTGTGTACTTGTAGAACAGGCAGAGAGATGCAATAATTCGTCGATGGAAGAGAGGCTGAAGCTTAGATGACAGTTTATGACATATTCGGTTGGCGACTCTCTTTTGAACCCTATCAAGTAGTGAAAGACAATTAGTAGATGCACTAGCACGGATGTAAAAATGGGCGAATGGTTGCCTTATAGAGGTACACGACACTTTCAGGCGTACGTAGATTTCTAGCACGGTAGAGGAAGCCAACTTCTTCGCAGCAGCAATTGTAATGTTCTCAATGTATTTAGAGAAGTTCATGTTCCCTGTAAACGTTAAAGCGAAGAGTTAAAAGGGGGTGCTTTCGGGTAATGTGTTCTTGAGCATTACTATCGGCGGCAGTGAAGGTTTCTTTTAATTATTGAAGGAAACATGTTTAGGCTTTGCAGAATTGATTGTGACCATCCATTTTTCCCCCATTCCACTACAGAATGGATGTCATCCTCTAGTTTTTTACCATTTCCTTAGATATGTGTTCATTTGTTTTCCCCTCGGGGCAGTTAAAGAGTGAAGTGTCATCAGCAAATATACCAATCTCAGAAATACTTTTATCAGGGAGGTCATTTATGAATATCAAGAATAATTAGTGTCCGAGGATAGAGCCGGTGAGGTACTCCTGAATTTATATTATATTGTTTAGATGTACGACCGTCTAGGACAACCTGGAGTTTTCTCTTACATAAGAAGAATTTAATTACATGTCTTCCAGTGATACCATATAATCTCATTTTCCTTAAAAGACCATCCTGCAAAATCCTGTCAAAGGCCTTAGATATATCGAAAACTACCGATCTACTCTCCCATTTGTGTCCAGTGAACGGTATATATATATATATATATATATATATATATATATATATATATATGTGTGTATATATATATGTGTGTATATATATATTAGTGTATATATGTATATATATATATATAAATGTATATATATGCATATACGTGTATGTGTGTGAACTAAGTTATAATTTATATATATCGATTAAGCTAAACAGATTATTCCACGTTTGACCCACACTAGGATTCATCATGCTTATGCGAGTTTTTTTTTGGGGGGGGGTCGCGTTTTTATATATGCACCTTCTATTGACTTTTTAGTAAGCTAATCAGCTTTCTAGTTTCTACCGCACCCTTCCTAATCAGCTAATGGGCAGGCACTTACAGGCAAAGGTCCATCTGACCTCCGGTTCACCCGTTCCTTTCTGTGTGCATTTTTAGTAGGTAGCATCCCTACCTATTTTAAACCTAGGTTAAATGTTTTTATATGTTCGTTTATATATATATATATATATATATATATATATATATATATATATATATACATATATATATATATACATATCTGATAATTTATGTATATGTATGTACATATGATTTGTTTATTTTGTATTGTTATTGTTAGTTTTAAACTTATTTTGTATCGCTATCCTAGAGTAAAGTTTATCCTGTGAACGCAGTTGTTCGCTATTTCTCTCCTACAGTTAAATAAATGTTGGGTTCTTTAAAGTCTAGGACCGATTTTTTTCTTAAAGTAATACCCCTGGACTTTGTTGGGGTCTTTTATTATAGCTAGTATATCATCTCTATATAGGCCGATATCCGTACTATCAAATATGCTCGTGAGAGTATAAAGAATGAATCCTGCCAAATAAAACGAATACCTCATTTTAGTTTTTATCCATTGCTTATTGTTCTTGACTAGAACTAGTTTCCTACATTTTTAATAATGTGGATATATCAGTGTATGGCTCCGCAAATTCTAGGGCAATGCTGAAAAGTTCTTCGGATATCGAGGGATATAAATCTATGATGTCGAACTGTATAAACATACATTTATGGACGAGCTATAATACAAGACTTACACAAGGTCAAGAGAGATAACTTTCAGAAAATAATACACAAGGAAATGAAAAAAAATTAGGCCCAAATTTAGACGTACTAGCAAACATAAAAATATCAAACTTTTTCAACGTAACGTTACATTTAAATAAAAAAACATATGAACACTACTTAAAAGATAACAGTTATCCAATTTACGTAAACCCTAAGTTCAACCACCCACCATTAATTATAAAACAGACTTCTAACTCGAGTGTAAATAGCCTCAGCAACAACTCAAGCGATTAAAATTTATTTAACAGGTAAATCAATTTCTATGGAACAGCCCTAAAAATAGTGGATCCAAAAATATTGATAGTAATTACAAGAAACAAAACACAAATAACTATAATAAACTTGAAAATAGGAGAAAATGAAACATAATCTGTATACGGCACCATACAAACAAATGTTAAAAAAAAAAAAAAACTTGGAACGAAATTTCTGGATCTTATCGAAAATCACTTCCCGCACCCAACAACTTACACACAATTTTCAATAAAAATAGCCTAAAGTTATCCTATAGTTGCTGCGGAAATTAATGGATGATAATTAAAGCGGATAAAAACAAAATATTAAATAAATGCAATAAAAACAACAAGAAAATAAACAATAAAAAATGGACACTACGACAAAAGTAAAACTAACACAAATGACACATATGTAACTAGTAGAAATTATAATAATAATAATAATAATAATAATAATAATAATAATAATAATAATAATAATAATAATAATAATAATAATAATAATGTTAATAATAATAATAACCCGAACCCGGCAATTACAATCATACAAGAAATAAAGACATAAATAATAACGAAGAAGATAAATGCAACTACAGATACCGCACACTTTGCCCGCTTAAAATTAAATGTCTAACTAAAAGCATAGTTTACCAGGTCACAATATTTGCGAAGGAAAACACACATAACAAGAATATTATGTAGGTATGATTTTATAGATTTTAAAATCCGATATTATGACCGCAAAAGTACATTAAAAAATTTAAAAAAAAACACCGAATGAAAACAACTCTAGCAAACAAATACTGGGAACTCAAAGGAGGCGGACGTTAGTCGGTACTCGAATGGAAAATAGTAAGACAAGCAAACACATGTAGAGACCTAGATGGTCCATGTAGATTACGACTTCATGAAAATTTGCGATCGTACACTTTAAAGAATCTCAACATCTATTAAACTGTAGGAGAGAAATAGCAAACAACTGTGTTCACAGGATAAACTTTACTCTAGGCTAGTGATACAAAATAATTTAAAAACTAACAATAACAATAGAAAATAAACAAATAAAATAAATATTCATATACATAAATTATCAGATATGTATATATATACATATATATTTATGTCTGTATATATATATATATATATATATATATATATATATATATATATATATATATATATATATATAAACTAACATCAAAAAACAGGTTCAAAATAGGTCAGGACGCTCCCTCCTAAAAATTGCTCACAGAGAGGAACGGGTGAACCGGAGGTTAGCTGGGCCTCTGTCCTGTAAGTTCGATTCGCATTGGCTTATTAGGAATGGTGCGGTAGAAACTAAAAATCTGATTGGTTAACTTAAAAGTACCAAAAACTCCTCGCATAAGCCCGATGAATTCTTGCGTGGATGAAACTCGTAATTTTCTGTGTAGCTTAATCGCCATATATATTTTATAACTTACTACCTTGCTCTACCTACGTATTAAATACTGTTGAATAAATACTTAAAGTTTAAGCATAAATCTATACGTTCGTATATTAATTTATGTGAGTAAATGAAGTATTCATATACATATGCATATATATATGCATATATATATATATATATATATATATGTTGTGTGTGTGTGTGTGTAAGGGGGTTGTAAAGAGAGCGGGAAATTTGTGCATATATGAGTCTATAAATATGTGTGCGTTCAATCGAATTAAAGAACGAATTAATGATTACTGATTCTGCAAAAAAAAATTAAAGAAATCGTTTTCTATGCAGTCTCCAATATACCTGTTGCATTTAATAAAATAATATAAAATAGTCATTTATTTATATAAGATTAGAAAGCGTGTGTTCGTTTTTTTTGTATATTCTTGTACACGAAAAGAAACTTGTCTGACGTTTCATAATAGCTTACCATCTGAATGATGTCCTTGGACTCACGGTGCATCTTTTTGCACACGCGCAAGCTTATAGAACAATAATCTGGTCGGTGTATTATTCTTGCAACAATTTTTCTTACCTTGCTGAATATCAGCTCATCATTCTTATCGCAAACGATTGTTCGCGCGACTGCAATAGTAGGTGATATGCATTGTCTTGACACGTACGTACATGCATATATATATATATATATATATATATATATATATATATATATGTATATATATACATATATATATATATATGTATATATAGTGAATGAGTAAATACACTGTACTCTCATTAATAATGTACTCTTAAAATCAATGTGGAACACGTCAACAACATCTTTCGCGTATTCCAGTAATTATGTCAAAATATCGCCAAGGTCAAAAGTAGGATTGACTATTAGGATAAAATATTTAGTAAAATGGCGAATTAAGATTCTTACTCTAATGGTAGTAGCCTCATGAAAATCTGATTTAACGGAACGGTAATCAAATAGTTGAATTATAATCGGAATTGAACGAGTGAAAGCCCAATTATTTTATGAACAGATAAGGCGGTAGACAGATTTTAGAGGAAAGAATGAATTAAGTATTAATGAAACGTGTGTTGTAGTTTTTATAGATGTAATGGAAATAGATAATTGTTAGAAAAAGGGGGAGCGACTGATCATATGCGGCGTAATATTGAGTTGTAATATGCATAGGCTGTTTTAGAAAGTTATTCTGCATTTCGGAATTTATTTTTCATTAGTTATGTGTTATTTTATAATATTTATTTTTTTTATATTACCTATGATAAAACTGGTCTTTTTCAATACCCATTTTAAATAAGTTTACCTACACTATGAGGTGTATTGTATAATATATATACGAAATAAATTTCCCTTCCATAGAAGGAGCATTGTAGAGTAAATATATTAAATGAGTATTTTTTTTAGCAAATGTTTTAAAAGGCCACATGTACAAGCCAGGCAAAGAATAATATCTTCTTAGAAAAAATATGAATATATTACAGGCAAATTAATATATATATATATATATATATATATATATATATATATATATATATATATATATATATATATATATATAATTATTTAATATGTATGATATATTTTAATTTTACCATCTTGGATCATTTTGGTTAATTTAATTGTAATTTTTATTTTATATATATATTTACACAGTGATCACCACTTATCAAGGTCCGGAAGCCACTCAGGGATAAGGGTTAAATTAAGTAGTAATATTTTCATATATATATTTATATATATATATATATATATATATATATATATATATATATATATGATAATATTACTACTATTATACTACAATGACTTACAAACTAATACAATAATAGAAAATATTATAGAACTAAGGACGGAAAAAACACAATTTGCATCATTAAGAACCAAGTATGACAGAAACTTAAACAGAAACAAAAAGGATGAATAAGCTCCTCTCATATATCCTATTATACATTACTTTTGGACGTTCCTATTTTGAAAATAAATAAATAATTGTTATAATTCTTTTTCTATCCTTTGCAAATGATTCAAATTTTAGTATGTTGCCCGGGACCATATCAGAAAAAATTCGAACATACCTGTTATTCTTAGGATAGAGGAATTATTTATGTCTATGTATCATTTGTCATCTTGAAAAAAAAGATAATTTACCTATCCTAGGACGGGTATTATATGTATGAGATAAGTGTACGTTCCCTAGAACAGGAAATTTACAACACATATGTGGAAAAAAAATCCTTCACCAGGGCGGGTCATGTACAATACATATTTAAAATCGTTTACATAATTTTCTGTTGTGCAATCTTTTCGGTGTGTCGTAGGTACGAGTTTTTGTTTTTACATCAGAGTACTATAGTGTTATTTTAATGAGAAGATAATATATTGTGAAATAATTAAACTTTTTTTGTGAATTACTACTAAAGTTATACCTGGTAAAAGATATGGTTTATGCATTATATATAATCAAATAAAAAAGGGTATTTATAAACAGTTTTACATTGCATTTGAGCTAGCAGGCCTTCTACAGATTCGTAGCCATGTAGTTGCAAGAGAATCTAAACTGTATTTGGTTTCCAACAATATATATATGCTAGCCAACCCTCTTCAAGCACCTAACAACAAATAAAAACCAAATAAATAACCCGAATCATAGCCCCCCCCGCCTCCGAACCTAAGCGAACATCCAACAGGTCAATACCTTCTTACCAAGAAATCATCTCACCACCGAGACGCCAAAAACTTAAACATTAAGACTCGAATTTTAAAGTAACGCCCCCTCCTACCCCCACATATCCCCCTCCATGTGCCCCTATGCCCTCAGCCACACCAGAAATGAACATCCAAGACCCTCCCCATAACTACCTAATATCCTGAAACTCCAAAACTAAAACATTATCTACATACCAATCACCTCTCCTTATCTTTCCCCCCTTGTTCCCTTCCTCTTTTTTCCGCTCTACTTGCACTGATATCATTCACTCTTTGATCCCATCATAACGAACATTTCTGCAAAAGTCTGAGGAAGCTACTGACAGCCAAAAAAAACGGCCGGGTAGCTGAAACAATAATGTAACTTAACAGAAAATTACGGTATTAAAAAATATAACGCATATTTGCTCTACAACAGTATTGCCCACTTTCTTCAGTTTTTTATCAGTTATCATTTCTACTATATATATAAATATATATATATATATATATATACACACACACACATATATATATATATATATATATATATATATATATATATATATATATATAAAGGTAAAAGTGCATGTCTGTCTCTCTGTCCCTGTGTATGTGTCTGTATGTGTACATTTCCCTACGCAGTAACCCAATTATCATTCTACAAGCTGAAAATTCGATACACGGGGAAATGAGATTTGAGAAAATATTTGTAATCCGTGGTCAACTAGAGACTTTGCTGTTAAAGGGTAAAATATTAACGATTTGACCTTTGAGAACTCTACAAATCTCCTCCGCTTATGTTGGGTATAAACAATTGAAATTTTTGATATAGGTTCCTTGGACATGTACAATATGATTTGAGCCCAACACAATAACTATTAAAGGGTCATAATAGGAGTCAAAATTAATAAAAATAGACCTCTGCGGTCTCTACCAAATTACCCAGGCAATGTCTGGTCTAAACATTGTAAATCTTACATAAAGTGTTTTCAGAAGTTGGGCAAGCTTTTTCATCGGTCTGTGTCGAAAATTTGATCTACCAATATGTAAACGTATATATGTATGTTCGCATGTCTGCCTATAACTTTCGACAGAGACGACAAATCTGTACAACAGCAGCATCGTTTTTCAGCGCGACCCTTCAGACGAAAATACCGACATTTGGCTAAAAACATTAATTTCTTCACCCTCATCTGGGCACATTTCTAGAGGCAGGGTCGCCTTTTTTCGCCGACATTTTCGAAAGCCATCCCCTTTTTACGATTGTTTTGCTTTTATTTCCCCGGGCCCTAGGTACTGTTTATAACTTTGTATGCATATATATATATATATATATATATATATATATATATATATATATATATATATATATATATATATTAAACACTGCAAATCATTGCCGGCGAAAGTCTTTAGTTGCAAAATTGGCGGATGAATTTGGTAGAATCTGCAAGTGTTAACGCTTCAACTTTTACCATTGACAGCAAAATTGTCGCCCCACAATTGACTAAATTGCTTGCCACATGTCTGAATACTTGGTATCTATAAATTACAACTGTTTGGACACAGGATCGACTGAATAGTTTGCTAGACAGCGTAAAGGTCAAATGGTTTGAATTTTGACCACTTGGCAGCTCAAAATTTCGACCCAATTTGATTAAAAACTTGCTATATCTCTGAGTAGCTTTTATGCAAAATTTCAATTATTTAGACGAAATGTGCTGAGTAATTTCGTAGAGACCGCAGAGGTCAATTTAAAAAAAAACAAAAACTTTCACCCCAATTTTTACATTTTAACATTTATTTTTAGGGGCCGCAATAAAATTAAGTAGTTTGATCCATGTCCATGTAACCTACATTTAAATTTTCAAGCGTTTAGCTCCAGAATTGCCGGAGAAGTTTGGTAGAGTTTGCAAAGATCAAATTGTTGAACTTTGACTCCTCGACAGCTTAATTCCTTACCAACATCCGATTAAAAAGAGTTTTCCAAATATCAATATCTCTTAAATCAAATCTCGAGTCTCTAGACCGAAAATAGAAAGAGGTATTTGGTAGGGAAATGTATACAGACAGACACACACACACACTGACTTACCTTTTATCCTTTATAGATAGATAGATAGATAGATAGACTAATTCTTTATTAATCTAAAACCCAAGTTAAATATATTTTAACTTTTAGACGTAACCCACTACACTAGTTTACTCTAATTTATTTTTTTCTCTCATAAAATGTATATATGACATCTAATTTACATAAGGAAAACACGTTGCTCTCCGCCATCATTATATATAGCCCCAATCCTCCGACTTTCTCGTCAATGACCATCCCTCTTGAAGAAGCCCGCATAAATCGGGCGAAACGTTGAGTATCCAGGTCATTCCACCTCCATTTTATTTCATATCGTCGGATTAAATCCAGCTCTACAATTATATATATATATATATATATATATATATATATATATATATATATATATATATGTATATATATATATATATGTATATATATATATATATATATACATGCGATGTTAAATATAATAAAGTAGACCTTTTTATTTTCTATTATCATTTTCTGATTGTTTTTTTAGGATGTAGATCTAAAGAATGAATGTAGCTGCCATATGTAGTTTGAAGTTGGCCGCTATCGTACTTTTTGTGTTTCCAAGGAAACAAAGTCGAAAAGGACATATAAATATAGCTGTTAATGAGGGCAGTTGGATTAATTTCATATAGCAGTACTGGTATAGCATAGATTCGAGAAGATAGAATTTCGGGATTTCTGGAAAATTTACAATAGCGTACTGAATAAAAAGCATCGTTAAATCCCTCATTATCCAACAATCAGGATGTTGCATGCACTGTAAGCGAAAAGGCAGAGCTGCTTGCTCTGCTATTAACCTTTAACTCCACCCTTGAGCCAACAAAGGAAAACTACAAAATTTCACTATGCGAATGAGAGTCACAATTGATGATAAGACAA
>NC_136508.1:29807254-29822254 GCF_053919585.1 Euprymna scolopes | reverse complement strand
AATACGGTTTTTCCCTTCGCTCTAGATATGCTCAGCAACACTCCCGACATCCAGTGAAACATTCGAAACCTCGGGAAAATTAGATTTAATATAAAAATAGTATTTAGAAGAATCAAATTACTACGAATAAATTTTATATATATATATATATATATATATATATATATATATATATATATCTATATATATATATATATATATGTGTGTGTGTGTGTGTGTGTGTGTGTGTGTGTGTTTTATTTTTTCATTACCGTTTTATCTGTTTGGTTACATATTTTTCGGATGTTGAACCATGTTTACAATTCAACAGCCTCGTCAGACCTTACATCCATGGTTGTTACTATTTGGAAGAAGTGTTTTAGAAGAAATACGAACAAAAGGGGACTAGGAGATAATAATACAAACAGGTGTTTCCCAATTCAGTGTGCCACTTTTGGGAGAATTGGATTTGCATCACATCTAAATCAGACTCTGTCTATAACTCTACCCTCTGCAAGTAAATAACTATCCTCGTAATAACTATTATTATTATTATTATTATTATTATTATTATTATTATTAAGTGTTTAAGGTTAAAATACATTAGATTGTAGTGTGTGTAGAGGGGGGTAGCAGATTCCGGTAGGCATAGTGTAGATATATTGATATAAGGAGGGGGAGTTGGAGAGAGGGTGGTAAAGAAAAAAAGAAAGGGGAGTAAGGCGAGGAGGGGGAGGAGTTTCAATTTTTAGGTAAAACACATATGTGCTCGGCAACCGTATTGAGCACTCTCTTCAGGTTTTTACTAATTACCAGTTTTACCAACTATATATATATATATATATATATATATATATATATATATATATATATATATATATATATATATATATATATATATATATCGTAAGACAAAACTATCCCTAGGATTGCCGCTTGAACATTCGTGGATTTTGAATTTGCGTAAGTCACCTGTTTTGTATTTGTAGCATTGAAAATTGGCTGACTCAGCGATATTTAAAATTCCTTGGAGATGGTCTTTTCTTGGTAAAGTTGGTTCCGTTGAATGATGAATGGCTTTGATTTAGATTTCGTGAAACTGCGATGCTCGCTTCAATGGCTAAATAAATCTGCCGGTGAAACTGCGTAAGAAAGCTGAATAAATCTGTTTGGTTCAGTGAAGCTATGACCGGCTTATTCGTGAATAAATCTATTTATGAATCTATGATTGTGATTTGAAGGTATATCCTTCAGAATTGTTTTCTGGGGAAGAGACGCCTTAGCTTAAAAAGCTTAAATAATAGAGAAAGGTATCGTATTCATTGAGATTGTCGGACTGACTTCCTCATCTTGGTTGTTATAGTCACAACGTTTCGGCCTTTTTGACCTCCGGCCTTCATCAGGTGTTTTGAAACGAACTGGGGAACCGTTTGTTAGGAGTCTCGAACCAAACCCTTTATTATTATTACGGGGGTATCGTGTTCGGACTCCAGCTAGGCTCTGGGACATATTTGCGGATTCTCTGTTTTGAATGTTACTTTTCACTGCCTTCGTTCAGGATTGAACTCAGCACCTTAAACCAACTAAGAATTGTCCTTTGTATTAAAGTTTACAGTTACCCAAAGGTGCTGAGTTCAATGTTTTAAGTATTTAAGAGTCTGTTTATGAGTGGTTAACATTTTTGTATTTTTTCTGTGCTAGTGCCACATGTGCAGAGCGACACTATTTTTGTAAACTTTTAGAGGTGCTTGTCTTTTTATTAATTAGTATCATACTGGAATATGAGAATGTCCGGTCTCAGCCAATTAGGATGTGCGGAACATTTCTATGGAACCGTTATTATTTACTATTCGGAAACCAGAAAGAACTCGTTAACTTTATGTTTGTCGTAGCCAGTTACGGAGGGTGTAATCACACTATATTTGAAACATATAGAATAGAAGTCGGTGACAACTAGTTGTAGTAGACGGACACAATATTTAGAGAGAAAGGTAACGATTCTTTCCTCTTAAGATGTTGCGATTGTGATGGTATGCTCATTTGATGAACAGTATTATTTTAATACCACGGCTGAATGTCTGTTATTGTGGTCGAAAACTACATATAACAGTGCCTAAAGACTAGGTGTATTAAATGTGTATCTGCCATCTGGTGTCACAGACGTAAGGTATTTGGTAAACTATATATATATATATATATATATATATATATATATATATATATATATATATATATGTGTGTGTGTGTGTGTGTGTGTGTGTAATATACTAGCAGAATAACCCCCGTTTCACATTTCTGAATTTAATGGATTCTTATCTAAATAAGATTAGATTAGGTAATAAAAAAATAAAAATAACCGTTTCAGCCAACATACACCCCCCCACATATATATATATATATATATATATATATATATATATATATATATATATATAGGCGATTAAGCTACACTATACCTACGTATTGAGCACTTTTGAAGTAAATACTTAAAGTTTACGCATAAATCTATACTTTCGTATAGTAAATTTATGTGAATAAATGAAATAGTTATATATATATATATATCCATGTTTGTGTTTGCATATATATATATATATATATATATATATATATATATATATATATAATTTGTACTTGCTTTACATAAGCAGTAATACGTCACAACACATTGAAAAGCCTATTCGATCAGGTAGTTACTAGTAACTAGAGACGTCTTCAGGCGATATAGCTTATACAAAAGTTTAGCTATAAAGTAAAATCGTTCAGATGTTCAGCATCACAAGAAATTCGTTTCAGGACATCATATTACATGTTATTAAAAATTAAAGTAAACAAAAAAGGAGCTGGTTTTATTATTCAGGAGAGAGTACCAAAATGGGGTTGGGTTAAAGTTTGTAATTACAAATTCAAAAGTGTAAAAATTGGAGGAAAAGGAAAAGAGAAAAGAAGGGCGAGAGGATTAGAAAACAACGATAGAAATAAAACACAAAATAAAAATATGTACGTCGAATGTAAACTCTATAGGTTCATCAAAGCTTATCTCATATGAGTATATTTAAAACAAAAGCTCGGATGCCTGTTATAGAAGGTAGTGTCATCGGCAAATATATCTCCGAAACATGTGCTAGTTCGTATATTCTCACTCACTAACTCGTATGCGTTTAAATTGAGATGTCATTTACATTAGTTTCGGTTCCCAGTTTAAGGGTTAATTTTCTGACAAACATTCTCAGTGTCTTTTACCCATTCCTTTATTTACACCTCTTCACTTTTGTATACGACTAAGAAACTTCTGAAAAGTAATGCCTCATACTCTTGTGCTCGAGTTAAAAGCTGCGATGACGGGAATGGATCATTAAAAAGAGCGACTTTTTTAACTTCAGGAAATTATCCTTCTACACGCTCAATGCCGCTACAAATGGACTTTTGCTAATAACGAACGATGAATGCGAATCGGCGTCTTTTTCATACGAGGATAAAAGTAACACTTTTTTTCATCAAAAAAGTAAAATAGCCGCACTATGTGGATCCATACTATTAAAGTTTTGTGTCTGTATCAATAACAACACGAACGCAGAAAGTAAAGGTAAAACAAATATATTAAGACGAAAATATAATACATATTTACAAAGGTGCAGTTCACCCACGTATGCTAATTAGTGGGTGTCTTCACAACATAAAGAAAGCGATATTTTGTGGCGCAGCACTTGTATTGTTTTTTGCACACTACCCACCATTCTAAATGGATTTTCTCAGGGAATTCACGGTACTATTTGTGTTTCGGATTCACGCCCATGACAAGGTTATTTTCTTGGAGTAAATCATCGTCAATATCTGCAACAGCTATATAAAATTTTTAGATGATGATCGCATATGTTTAGTCATCATAATGATATTTACAATTCCTTCTTATATATTCGGGTGGAATAAAAACTAGGAGCTATTTATTATCTAACGCCTTTCGTAATTTTATTTTCATTTGTTTATTCGTGCTATCGTGTTTTCTTTTAACCCTTTTTTTGTCTCTTTCGCTTTTCTCCGATTAACATGTTTTTTTTTCTTAATAATCAGGGTTTCTTCGATTATTAAAAAGAACAAACCACATCCGGTATGTTACAAAGTTGCTTTATTCTTTTTCTTTAGATCCCATGTTTTTATGTAGATATCTAATACATTTCTTATTTTCGTGTACTCTCTACGGGGTTTCACACAGCACTACACTAAATATTTCTCTTTTTCAATAACTCCTACTCATCTCTGAATTCTAAGTGAGAACAATTCCGTTTATATTTCAAGCACTTTTCACTTTGCAAAGATTTTGCGTAAGAGCAACAGATATTCACCACTAATTCTACGCTGACAACGACCAATGACATTGGCAGGATATTGGATTGCAATAATCCCCTTTCGGTTGAGCTACTCTTCGCATTGCTTTCTCTCCTTCACTCCTTCACAACAATTTAGTGTGGTGCCGGTCGATTGTAAAAATTATAGGTTTGTTAGTTAAGAATTATACAGTGTCAGTTCCTCTGATTTTATGTTGTTTTCCTTTATCTTCCTGTTTTAGTTGTTTTACAGTTTCTACATGTCAGGTAAATATTTGTATATCATGTGATTAGTCTCCTCATTGCAGTGATTTCGTTAATAATTTATCCGTTTTTTTATTGCTCTCCTGTATAATTTCTCAGTTATCACCCCTACTCCAATACGTCCCATTTTTTCAAAGTTTTTTTTTCCGGATAGTTTTTGGTGCTCCAACGATTATTTTCGTTTTATACACTTTCTTCATTTCCCGTATTTATTCACCTCTTGGATTTAATCTATGCAATAGTTCTATGCATTATTCCTGCGTCTCTATATTAGTTATATTTACCCGTTTACCTGCTGGGACGGCGAGATTTACGTTCTGGTATGATTTTATTCTTGCTTAAAATTATGACATATTTTCTTGGTAGGATGAGAGTATTTCTATTTCCCGTTTTAAAGTCCTGTTGCCGGTTTATTCTTGTACTCTTTGTTTGTGTGTTCAAGATGCCGGTACGCATACTCCCCAATGTACTGTCTTCATAATTTAATGTATCTCATTTTAGATTTTTGAGGACAATTTTTCTGCCTTTACATATTATGTGGTTTATAGTTGCGTATTTCTCCCCAGAATCTGTAGTTGATGCTTTTTGCCTCCTGTCGGTCCTTGCTTATGAATAGTTTTTTTCTAATCGGGTTATCTTGTGCAGTGATTTTTAGGGTTGTCGTTTTTCCATTTAGTTGTCATTTTTGAAGCGATTGTGTTCGTGAGTCTCATATTTTGTCATCTTTATTGAGCATGTTTGTCGTTATTTCCTTCTCAGTTTTTGTTCTTTTATTAAATTATTTTTCTTGGCTTGTTCATCTTGCAATTCTCATTGCAATGTTTAGTCTAACTGTGTGTTGCGTTGTGTATTTCTCTGTTTTTTAGTGTCAATATTATTATTATTATTACTATTATTATTATTATTATTATTATTATTATTATTATTATTATTATTATTAGAAAGAGGGCGAGGAGTAATAGTAGATGTAAGAATATGGTAAAGTAAAAGTAATTCTATATAAGCAATCATTAAACTAACAATATTTTACGAGATCTGTAAAGTAGATCAATTCTTTTCTATTATAAGCTATTTTAGTGAAAACAGAGAAGGTGGCGATTATATAAATGTTCTGTTTTAGTCTTCTTATTTTCCTAGCTAAAGTGGCATACGTAGTGTACATCGCATTATTATATTTTTGTAGTTTCTAACAAACATATCCCCTTTTAATATAAATATTAAATAAAGTATTATTATTGCTTTTATAATTATAAGTAGTAATAGTGATACATTTTTAGCAGTAATATAATATTAAGCAGTAATTAGTTTCACTAATAATATACATAATATAAAAATTAGTAGCATATATATATATATATATGTATACATATATATATATATATATATTCGTACGTGAAATATTACGAGTACTATTGTAGTATTATGACTATGATTATCGATATGGTATTACCATGCATATCTGTTATATTAGATAAAGCAGACCACTCTGATGATTCTGATAAATAACATATTAATTAAACTATCGATTGTTTTCAGTTTGTTTTGCATATCGGTCACAATTCTGTATTCCGATTCATGTTCTGTTTAAAATGTATTTCATAATCGTATGACATTATCCCATAATGAGCGCCATATCAGAACCAGACTTTTGTTTTTCACAAATAGCTAAAGATCCAATAACTCGGTAGAAAATGATTCAGACTTTAAAGCTGAAGTTTCCGTTTTCAATTACTGTTTGTCGTTTTAAATTATTAATTCCTTACCGTAGTGATTAAACGATAACATTTATAGATTTATAGCTATTCTATTCAGTATATCAATAAGAAAAATACTAATTGAACAGTCCAGCTTAACATCTAAAATATAGAAAAATATGTTCGAAAAAGGAGCCAATCTAGTTTAACTAACAACGCAAAAAATAATTGAAAGTTAAACTATTTCCGTGCAAACTCGAATTTGTAATTCTACTGAACAACCATTTTTAAAAAGAAATCTTAAAAGAAATCTTTAAATACAAATAGGAAATAACTTCTTATTTCAGAATTTCTCGATGACGACTGATTGTTTTTTTTCTATTTTCATCTTGGGATAACCTCTATAATTAAGTAGTTTATTACTACTAGATTGTAATATTAACGTAACACAACACATAGAGTAGGGTGAAGCTTTTTAATTATTACGTTTCTCGCTGTAAACTCTCACATAAATAAAAACGTGGTACAATGAGGAACCGTGCAACCGAGGGGACTCGAACCATTTTTTTATTCTTCTAATGAACTATTTTTACTAAAAACTGTGTATATATTTTCCAGGGAAGGGTAAACTTTTGGTATTCTCTTTTATGCGTTAACGTTCATGTCAACTGCATAAGGAAATATTAAAGAAGAAATAAGAAAAATCGACTTCTTGTCTGCAGCATTTGACAAAATCGTGCCGGTTTTCAAATCTGAAGCCCTCTTTAGCGAGAGAGGAAATTTACAGCTGTCAGCAACAGTCCCGAGCACAACGGAGAGAAACACTGTCTTAACGGAATGTTTTTCTTCATTCGAAATGTGTGTCAAACCTTGTTAGTTGGGGAAGCTTACACTCTCAACAACTGGCTCCATCATGTCGAGAAGACAACACCTATATATTCCAATTTATTTAGCTCGTAAAACCATGCGCAATCGTTTTAACAAGTACCTACTACATAGGAAAATACACACAGAATATATGTAAGTAAGAAATTATTTTTGCACTAAGTTCTTTAAAACGCTACTGACTCGTAAATAACACATTTACATTTAAAAATAAGACCACATTTATATTCCTAAACAAATCTCTTGTTTTCATATTTATTGTCATTTTATATATCTGGGTAAATGCTCTTGTAGCAAAATGTTTTCTTTTAATTCAGATCTATTGTACAGTATAGTAGATACGGTATTCTTATTGGTGTTTGATTTTTTGTGTTTTTTTTAAATAGATTTCGAATATTATTTTTTCTTGGAAAAATATAGTATTATAGCACAGCACACTACGCTGATTCAACAAAAGAAAACAAGCAATTCTTTATGATAAATGATTACATGTACACAACCAGAAAAAAACCCAATAAAATCAGTTATACAACTAGATTCAACGGATAATGACTATACCTTTTGGACAAGGCTAAGTCTCGAAAGCAGGTAACATATTATGTTTGTTTTAAATCGTAGACAAATTAATGGTGCTGGTAAACTTTTTGTAGAAAAGATGTTATTGTTAAAAATAAACAAAAAGAAGGGATTTCTTAATAATATTAACCATGGGTCAATACGAAATATAAAACGATTTATCATGATTATTTGACGTTATAATTTGCGCGTAGTATATATGTATATATATATATATATATATATACATTACAAGCACATATTATTGAACACAACAGCGTTATACTATTTTCGATTTTTCTGAATATCTTATGTTGTATAAAATTCAGTTAGCTGATCTATGAATTAGATGACCTGAAATGAAATTAAATTAAATAGTTTATTCAAGATCTATACGGAACTAACTCTCTTTTTCAAATCAAAAAATTGTGTTGTCTTTTTCAATATGTTCACACATAATTTCCTATAAAAGTAGAAACGAAGTGTTTAAGGGTTTCGTTATGCTTTTAAAATGTAGATATATTTTTTTAATTCAACAAACTTATGAATATTTGTATTTTGTAATATTTAAGATTTTGATATATACTATGCGACGAAGGCCATCAACTCCCCATAGTTCCTCCTATAACACATAACACGCTAGGTAACATACAAATATCTGTGCATGAGGTCGCCAAGCTAATCAAGAACCTTTATTCCAGTAAAGCAACTGGCCCTGACGGCATCCCAATTATAGTGTTAAAAAAACTTCAACCAGATCTTGCTCCCATAATTACAAACTGTTTAAGCTTTGCGTAAAAGAGAAGTGATTTCCGACTCCCTGGAAGACCTCATCAGTATGCCCTGTATTTAAGAATTCAGGTGATAAGTCATCTTCCTCTCAGTACAGACCAATAAGTCTCCTGTGTGTCATGAGTAAGTTGCTGGAATCCATATTAAATAGAGAAATAGTCAACCACCTCAGCAGAAATAATCTTCTTAGTGACACACAATATGGTTTCCGTTCTGCAAGATCTACCGCAGATGTGCTATCGGTTATATCTCACAGGACTAGTGAATCTCTTGACAAAGGCTTCCTTTCTAGGGCAATTGCTCTTGACATATCAAAGGCCTTCGACCAGGTATGGCATAAGGGCATACTGCACAAGATTTCCAGCTACGGTATAACTGGAAATGTTTTCTCAATCATTAAATCATTTCTCTCCGATAGGCTCATAAGAGTAGCGGTCGATGGACAAAAATCAGAGGCCCGCAGTATTAATGCTGGAGTCCCTCAAGGGTCAATTCTGGGTCCAACTCTCTTCCTGATCTACATCAATGATATCCCTAAATAAATACTTAAATCATTTGTTGACATCTATGCTGACGACTATCTACGGCAACACATCATAGGCTGTAAAAGACAAAGTTCTCTCTGATTCTCTCTCCTCTGATCTCGAGCGCGTAGTTCAGTGGGGGGAAGACGTGGCTAGTTACCTTTAATTTATCTAAAACCAAACTCCTATCCTTATATCATCAACGCTCTGATCCCCATCTGGCATCAATTGAAATGGATGGCTCTCGTCTATGAGTAGCCCCATGTTTTGGCAAGCTTCTGGGGTTGTCCTTTACTCCTGATCAGAAATGCAACACGTACATCAAGTCTGTTATCAAGGTCGCTGGAAAGATGGTGGGATCCTTCTACCGCTCCAGAATATATCTCACTACTGGTGCAATTCTCTCTATATATAAAAGCCAAGTACGCCAAGGATGGGATACTGCTGCTATATCTGGGCAGGAGCTGTTTAAAACAAACCGCCTATCCTGCCTTGGCAGATTACAAACAAGACTTCCTTGCTTAGTGGAGAATGCCCTTTTCTCTACCCTGACACCTCTCTCCCATAGAAGAGACGTTGTTTTATCGTTATTTCCATGGCAATCTCTGGTCTCCCCTCGCCAATCCTTCACGAAAAACACCCGTCTAGCTGAATCCACAGTGGAAAATTTCCCCCAGTCTTTATCTGTGCCTAAATCAAAACGTAGACTCCATGAACAAAGCTTATTTTTTGGAACTGCACGGCTTTGGAACTATGTTCCCTCCACCTGCTTCCAACCTGAATACAACTTGGATGTCTTCAAGTCCAACTTTAAAAATTCCTAATGAACCGCCCTCTTAAGTAAACACTTCATAAAATCTCCACGCTAACGTACTGTACTTGCAATAACCCTTATCCCTGAGTGGCTTCCGGGCCTTGATAAGTGGTGGCCACCGTGTAAAAAAAGAAAAAAAGAGTTTTTATCTACATTTTAAACTGGGATGAAACGGTACATCAGACCACAAGAAAGCCGATGCTAAACCGAAGTTATATAAAATGTAGATCCAACAGTTTAGATCGTTTATACATAAATGTGAACACTCAGAGATACGCTATACAGAGGTTTAGCAAGCAAATGCGAAAATGAATATTACCATGGAATATATGCTCTGGATAAAACAGTTTAGCAAATAAAAAAATTAAATACATCATATCGAAATTCAATGCTATATATTTTACTGTTAATACGCACCATCCGTCGTGGTCCTTAGTTTTATATTTAAGTGAATTAGTTTTATATTTAAGTGAATGAGATTTTAATCCAAATATAAGTGTATGTTTCATGTTTAAGTGTCAAGAATACTTCTTTAAAATCGTTTGTTTTTAATCAGACATCTCCACTTGCGATACTGATTTCGACATCTAACAACTTTATTGATTCCGATTCCGATTCATCGTCTAGACTCACATACACACACATACAAACACACACACACGCACACACACATATATATATATATGTGTATATATGTGTGTGTGTGTATATATATATTTAAGAACGTTCAATTAACACAACAGAGTAATGCTTTTTCCTGATCTTTCTGGATAGCTTTTCTATTCGTCGAGCGGTATTTTCTTAATTCATCTAGTATGCTGTATAAAATTGTGTCTAAAGTTATTCTTCAGCCATATTCTTCTACAACGCTTTTTATTATCATTAGGAGCGATTGTTGTAGTTATTGATTTCTTTTTTTCTTTGAGGCTTGATATATGTTAAATTATTACTTTTTGGCTATAAACGTGAGTGTGTGCGTATTCAATCCGACATGATTGAATAATGACTTGCTGACAAAATGTACATATATATATATGTATATACATATATATATATATATATATATATATATATATATATATACACATACATAAATATATATTAAATTAATAAGAAAGGTGTGATTTCTTTACAGCAGTTGTTTCCTAGCGCAAGATCATCTATTTAGTAATTAGATTCGTAAATGTTTAAACAATGAATTGTAAAATTTTCAATATATAGAATACGAATAGGAGTTTTCTCGTGTATTTGTTATATGCTCTATAATTAAACTGAACTTCATATATTAGAAGATTTGTATACGAAAATTTATATGTAATTGAAAAAAATTATATATATATATATATATATATATATATTTGAAACCATTGACAGCAATTAATCTAAGCAGATCTCCTTACATTCCACACTGATATGTTCAGTCTCAAAATACAATGGATTTAATCTCTAAAAGTAGCGGAACACATTACTGTATAGAACAGGCCGGCAAATTACTAAATCACATTTCCTCTGAATTGGTACCTCTAGAGCCTAGTTATAAGATGTTTTATGAGATTTGGAAAAGGCCGATATAAAAGAAGGGATCATACAGCATATGGAATTGTCAAGTGGTCACTTATTTTAGTAATGACTAAGCTCAACGTAGATAAACAATAATAATAATAATAATAAATATCTATATATTAATACGCTTGTAACTATCTATCTATCTATGTGTGTCACACTTTCCGGCAAATTTGATTGGTTGAGAAGATTTTATTCTGGAATAGCGGATTACACATTAAACGAACGCTCCAGGCAGAGATCAGGGTTGCCAGGGTGGCTTCATTTTAAAAGCAGTTTGGCCATCAGAATTTCTGTTTGGCTTTTTTTCCAAATTTGTCCCTTTTCTGAACGAACGCTCAAGGCACAGAGAGAGCGAGAGATAGATAGATAGATAGATAGATAGATAGACAGAGAGAGAGAGAAAGAGAGAGAAAGAGAGTCTTCGTTAATTAAAAATATTTTAAAATCTGTTTCCACAGTTATTTACTAAATGTTTATATTTGAAAGTCAACAACTTCAATATAGTCAATTTTCCTTTAATTTTCAATTTGGCATTCTGTTGGCCTTTTTTACTTAAAAAAATGTGCCTGCGCTTTTGGATTTGACCTTTTTGGGTTTTTTTTCTGAAAAAAATTGGCTTCGAATAATTTTTATCGTCTGCCAACCCTGGCAGAGAGAGAAAAAAAATGGAACCCTCAAGGCAGAGAGAGAAAAAAGTGAACGCTCAAGGGAGAGAGAGAAAAACAAAAGAAACAAAAACCGTGAAATTTACACGGGTCCACCTAGATCCGCCGAAAACCGTGCCGGTGGAGATAATTTAACCACACATGTAAATATATACTTTTCTCCTATTAAAACTTTTTTTCATGAAATTTACTGTAGTAGTAGTACAAATATATTGCGAAACAATCATTCTCTCTCTGTCTGTCTCTCTCTCTCTCTTAAATATAAACAACGCCTAGAGGAGAGAGTGGGAGGTTTTTTTTTCATGAAATTTAATGTTGTAGGAGTAAACATATTTTTAGAAAAATATTTCATGTTTCGTTCCTGGATTAGCGGAATACATATCAAACGAAGGCTAATGAAAAACGCTGAAGGCAGGCAGAGAAAAAAGAGAATGCTTAAGGGAGAGAGAGAAAAAAAGAAAAACCTTAAATGTAGTAGGAGTAAAAATATATTGTGAAACCATCATTCGCGCTCTCTCTCTCTCTCTCGCTCGCTCGCTCTCTGTCTCTGTCTCCCTCTATATCATTAAACAAATGTATAAGCACATACACAAATGAAAATTTAGTAGTAGCATACGGCGGTCTCTCTTTCTTCCCCCCCCTTCTCTCTCTCTGTCTGCTGTCTCCCTCTCTCTCATTATTATTATTATTATAATTATTTGAAGCCAAATTTTTCACAAAAAAAGCAAAGAAGGCCAAATTTAAAAGCGCAGGCACATTTTTGAAGTAAAAAAGCCTAACAAAAAGCCAAATTGAAAATTAAAGGAAAGTTGACTATATCGAAGTTGTTGACTTTCAAATATAAACATTTAGTAAGTAACTGTGTAAAGAGATTTTAAAATATTTTTAATTAACGAAGACCGCGTTTTTCTCTCTCTCTCTATCTATCTATATATCTTTCTATCTATCTATCTATCTGTCTATCTATCTATCTATCTCTCTGCCTTGAGCGTGCGTACAGAAAAGGGCCGAACTTCTGATGGCCAAACTACTTTTTCTTTTTTTCTCTTCCCTCCCCCCATCTATCTCCCCCTCCCCCCTCTCACTCCTCTATATCCCCCTCTCTCCCCCTCCCTCTCTATCCTCTTGGCTTTGTTTATATCTAACAGCAATCAGTCGTAGTTGCGAGAATATTTTTAATTAACGAAAACTGCGTTTCTCTCTCTCTCTCTCTATCTCTCTCACACTCTGTGTGTCTATCTATCTATCTATCTATCTATCGCTCCCTCTCTCTCTCTCTCTCAAACAAATGTAAAGAAAAATAAACAATGAAAAAAAAACACAAATAAATGTTCAATTTTTGTCCCCGATGTAAGATGTATTTATTGAGAATATTTGGAGCACTAATATCGTGATTTTGGTATATACATATTTACATACATTTTACCTACCGTACTCTTCATTTACTATTTAAAAAAATAGTAAACAGCGTGAATTCATCGGCCAGGGCAGTAAAGGGTTAATGTAAATGTTTCAAGGTACGGATATGTGATGGGATAATGTGTATGTGAAAAAAAAGAAAAGAAAACGTGAAATTTTCACAGGTCCAGCTTGTAATAAAAATAATAATAATAAGAAGAATACTACTACTATTAATAATAATAATAATAATAATAATAATAAGAAGAAGAATACTACTACTACTAATAATAATAATAATAATAACAATTGAGCGTAACCAGTTATACAGTCCTTTGAAATTTTCATCTCTATTTTCTCGTTATCTACTGAGTAATTTTAATGAAACCAATATAAAATATCTTCCTTATTAAATTGTAAAGATATTCTATTCTGAAAAAAGTTTTAAAAAATAATCTAAAAATGTTATGTTAAAGTTTTTATTTAAAAAATCAGATGTTCTCATTATTCAAACATGTATGACAAAGAGATTGTTGCAAAAATGATATGTGGTTGGAGGAGAAATACAAACTGAAACAGAGAGAATATTCAGATCTGTAATAACACAAAGAGGGTCTAGCGAAAATGAGCTGTTGTGTGAGTAGAAATACAAACTGAAATAGAGAGTAGGAGAGTTTTTAAAATACATGCAAACCCACATTCATTTTTTTTTTAAATCCAATTTAATAAATTAAATAAAACATAATCTTAAAAAGATACGATACAAGTTAGAAAAACATTTCATCCAAGGCATAAAAATTGTAAAACTATTTTTTTACTATAGGCTTTAAAAATAAAGTTACAAGATGCGATTAGAAATTTATTCATCTTCAAAGTGCACTTTTATACATTTTACAAAGTAAGGTATTAATTTTTATACTTTTATAACTTCATGTCGACAATGAACCCATCGGAACCTTTCTTATAAAATTCGGAGAAATCGTTTCTTCAATTTAAAAAAATACCTAATTTTACTCCCACTGAAGGTTGAAGGCAAATTCGGACGCCAAGTGCCTTGATTGTTCGGCGCTTTAACTGATTGACTCCTGAAGGCAGATTTTATCTCCAGACACCGATGCGAAAAACAGAGTAATTTTCGATTTTGGCCATTTTGACTGTTTCGTAGAATCAGATTTCTAGTTTGACCATATTAAACTCTACATTGTTATTTAATAGCACTGCTACATATTAGGCATACTGCATACGTTCGCGTGGAGAAAGAACCCGCCAAAACAGTCCGTGTAGGAACGGATTCACCCTAAGCATGGGAAGGAAAATCTATAACGGAACATATATATTTGTTGTAAGAAAGAAAGAAAAAAAAACCTTAACGGAAAGATCCGGATAATCTGAAGCGCTTCGACCTTTCTCGTTCACCTCGACCAGCACAATAAATCTTTTACTAAAGACGAGGAATTCACAACAGAGGTGTGAGCCAAAAGCGGCCAGCAATAAAACATCTTTCAAGTAAGATGCAAAACCCAAGTCTTTGGACATATC
>NC_136508.1:29362254-29802254 GCF_053919585.1 Euprymna scolopes | reverse complement strand
TCTGTCTGTCTGACTGTCTGACTGTCTGTATGTCTGTCCGTCTCTCTCTCTCTCCCTATATATATATATATATATATATATATATATATATATATATATATATATATATATATATATACACACAAACACGTCCGATTGAGCACAACAGTGAATCTTTTTTTTTCCGATTTTCTGAATTTCTTTTCTATTCACCAAGCGTTTTTTTTTTAATTCAGCCGGTATGTCGTATGAAAGAACGTCCTAAAGTCGTTGTTCAACAGTAATCACCTACACAATAAGGCTTTATACAGGGTATGGCATGAGGGTCTCCTCAGGAAAATTAAATCATACAATATTACTGGAAGAATACTTAACATAATTAAATCCATTTTATATAAGAGAAAAATACAGGTTGTCCTCGGCGGTCGTACATCTAAACAATATGATATCATGCGGGAGTGCCTCAGGGGTCTATCCTTGGACCTCTATTGTTCCTAATATTCATAATGATCTCCCCGACAAAACTGCCTCTGAGATGGGTATATATGCTGATGACACCGCACTCTATAACAGGCATGAGAGGAAAACTAAAGAAATTGCAAAAACACTAGAGGATGACCGCCAATCTGTAGTGCATTAGGAAGAAAAATGGATGGTTAAATTCAATGCTGCCAAGACTAAGCTGGTTTCCTTCAATAATTACAATACACCTTCTCTGCCACCAATAGCAATGTCCAGTGACTCCCTATCCGAGAGTACATCTTTCAAACTACTTGGCCTAACGTTCATAGGAAACATGAGTTGGAACAATTATATTGAAAACATTGCCAGGGCCGCTGTGAAGAAGGTAGGATCTCTCTACCGTGCTAGAAAACTACTGACACCTGAAAGTATCCTGTACCTCTATAAAGCAACCATTCGCCCATGTATGGAGTATTGCTGTCACATTTGGGCTGGTGCATCTGCTGCTACTCGCTCGCACCTAGACAAGGTTACAAAGACAGTCCCCAATCTGATAGGCCCTGAACTGGCATCTAATCTTCAGCCTCTGTCCTATCGACGAAACGTTGCACCCCTATACCTGTTCTACAAGTATTTTAATGATGAATGCTCTGACGAACTGCAGACAGTTGTGCCCCCACGGCAAGCAGCTAAATCCCACCCCCACACAGTAGAGATCCCTAGATGCAGAATATTTTCTACTCCAATAGTTTCTTCCCCAGAATCGCTAGACTCTGGAATTCCATTCCAGGTACCTTCTTCCCCAACTGTAGTGACATGCAGAAGTTCAAGTGTAACGTGAACCGACATCTTGCTGCCCAACTCCCAACATAGTTGCCCAGTAGTTGCTGCCCCTGATAGTAGCCCCCTCTACACCACAGTGGCAATGTGCCTTGTTTGGTGTAAAAATATGATAAAAAAAAGAAAAGAAACAAATGAAAGAATAAGAATAAACCTAAATAAAAGATACACCAGACCTATCGACCAGAACAAAAAAATAAAACTAAATATATATCTAAATTTAAAACCAGCAATATTATAATTAAAAACAATAATAATACTAACACCACACTTAACCAAAATAATGTAGTGTATGAATTTATTGGTCTCCTTCGAAAAATGTATCCGAACCCAACCTAAAACAACTGATACAACGCATACCAAGGCACACACATCAACTCACTCTCGACGACTAATCTATCATTTAGCTGAATATAGCGGCATAAAACAGCATCTAACATCTCATGATAAACACTTACAGTGTTCCGACATTAGAAATATCTTAACTAACAATACTTTAATTCGACACCTTAACAATTTCACACGACGACTACAATTACTTGGCGCCATACTTATAAAAGAATTACATCCACTTTTTATCGGATCTAATGTAACACCTTTAAAACTATAGTAACAGTGTTTAATAACTAACAAGAAAATACATAAATAAACTATAAAATATGAAAATCGAAATTAAAAATAATTTACCCCTAACCATCCCGCACTCATATTTATAATGAATAAAATAAAACTATAAATACACCAAACCTAAAAAAAAGACGATAACAACGATCGCTCCTGCTGATATCACTTGCACCGATAGAAAGCGCTGTAATAGAATATGGCTTAACATCAATATTTGAGCACCATTTTATAAAAAAACATCGCTAGGTGTATGGTAATAATATCTTGAAAATCGGGAAAAGGATAACTGTCCTATTCAATCAGACATGCTTGAATAATGGCTTGCTCCCAATATATATATATATATATATATATATATATATATATATATATATATATATATATATATATATATATAGACCAGTGCCAGCCTAAAGCTGGTCTGCACTTTAACTTGTTGCTTGCTATCTTGCTCTTGCCGGATCTTAACATTTTTTATTGAGAGAGAGACTTAGCTGTCGTACAAAGCTAAAACTCTGTGTAATATCATATTTGTATTAATATTTCCTCAAGCATTTGGGCTTATGGACATTAAGTTTGTGAGGGAGTGGCACTGGTCTGACAAGACGTTGCAATCACATATATACATATATATATATATATATATATATATATATATATAGAGAGAGAGAGAGAGAGAGAGAGAGAGAGAGAAAGAAAGGAAGAGAAAAAGAGAGAGAGAGAGGGAGAGAGTTGAACCCCGGGGAGATGGCAGAATTCCGGGGTTGGTAAAATCGCCGTATTGCGGCGCCTAAGCAAAGTTTTACACGGTACATATTAAGTATTAGTAACAAAATACAGTGCAGCATATAATAAACATATACACAATCAAATAGCATCATAAATGCCGTATGGGGGCAAATACTGTAAGAAAGAGCCGCCAGAAAAAAAAAAAAAACTTCGTATTTACATCTAACCTGAAAAAACGTATCGTAAGGCCACCGTATCATGGAAATATAATGTGTGGGTATATATATATATATATATATATATATATATATATATATATATATATATATATATATATATATATATATATATATATATATATATAGCTTAATGTGTAAGATAAAAATAAAGATAAAGACAAAATAGACGGTAAACATTCAAAATAAACATTAAAGGTAATATTACTAATAGCTGAGATAAAAGTAAATTCAAAGTTAATGTTAATAACAGTGAAAATGAAGATAATGGTAGCGCTTATGGTAGCGATGATGGGATAATAACGGGGATAATAATAACATCAAATATAATGTTGATAATAATAATAATAATAATAATAATAATAATAATAATAATAATAATAATAATAATAATAATAATGGTAAACACAAGACAGTAATATTAAAGATAATGATAAAGATAGTAGTAACAATACTACTAACATTACCTCCACCATCACCAGCTTTTTTAAAAATCTTATTCATTTTGATAACATTATTTAAGGAACCCCTTTTTAGGACAATAGTATGAATTAAACAGGATATGTCTTTATATTTTTTCTTTTATTATTGTTTTCCCTCTAAATGGTAGAAACACGTTCTTTGAATCATAGTATTAGTGTTTAATATTAGTGCTGACTCTAAAAGTCTTCTTTTAGTTTCATCTATCACTCATTTAAACTTTCGTATGATCTAAGTTAACTGGATGATCGTGTTCCACACACATTGGTATACATTCCATCCCGTGTTATGATTACCAACCAGCATACATAGGCGAGACACAGTAAATTGAAACTAAGACTTTACGATCATAGATGCGATATAAGGAATGGTAACACCCTAAATTCACTCTTTTGCCATTGTGCCGTACACAATGCGTATGGTCTATGATCGTTTTCTTCTTCTGACTTTTTCCTTTTAATATCCTGAGGAGGTCCATTGCAATAGGGACGAAACGTTGATCACCATTTTATAAATTCATTCGGTATTTAGTTTTCAAAACACACGCACACACACATACACACACACACGCACACACACCCACACACACACATATATATATATATATATATATATATATATATATATATATATAATATTATAACCCAGCTCAGCCAATATTAGCCCAGACTTGACATTCGATTTGAATTCTTTTTCTACGCACATCTTTTCCTCGTCTCCATATGTAAATTATTCCACAGATTTCTGCCTTTTGGGTTTCTTTTGGACCATCTTCCAATTACGCGATGCCCTTGGATTTTACTTGTGGAAATGAAAACTTAACCAACTTTTTTGGATTTATTTTTTTTGGATTTTACCGTTATTGAATATTTTACCCTTCACCAGACTAACTATTCACGTGAAATCTATATGGTCAACTCCAGAAAATATGTCGCTTCTATATGCGTAACTCCAGGAAATATATCGCTTCTATATGGTCAACTCCAGAAAATATCATAACCAGAAACCGTGTGATTCATTCATATAATAATATTTTCTGATATTTTTAGCTAAATTCACAAATTTCCGTCCTATCTAACCTCCAATCTAATTAATGTTTTTCTTGTTGAACTTGGGGAAATTTCAGTGGAAATTTGGGCTTTGTATGTCTAACATGAGAACAGACATATATATTAAACGGAACATTTTATTTAATAAACGTGTTCATCAGTTTTATTTCGTCTGCCATGGCTACTATATAAACATGCTACTTCCGTCTGTTATGATCGCATCTAGAAATGAATTACTAATGGTTTCATAATAAGAAATATTACTATATAATTATATAAGATTTTACATATTTGTATTAGAGTAAATTTTATTACCCGACATTTTTAATACAATTTTTCACATAGATACGTAGCGTTGAAATAAAACGACTTTCTTACATGTGATTGTAAATGTTAGTTCACAGATATAATTTTTTTTCGTATCACAATGAGAACAATTATATTCCCTAGATGTTTTTATAAATGATCCAGTTAAATATTGCGTACAACTTTCCTAAATCGACATGAACATTCAAACTCCGACGAGTGAGATGTTTCCAACTCGCAAATTCTCAGCTGACGCAGATCGAGGGTGTCTTTATTCAAAATATCTTTAATGTGAAAAACAATGGATGATAGATATCTAACTTTTTTTTAGAAATCAAATGTACTTCTTTTGCATTTCAGTTCCAATCATGTTCAAAAGTCATGACGCTAAAACTCATCTGATTTTACGAGAACCGGAAAAATAGAAATCCAGCTAATAAATCAATAATTGTCCATTCATATGAACTGAAATAATTCTGGGAAACAAGGCTCCGTTTCTCCTATTAAATCTCTTCAAAATGGCGTGCTGCTTCGCATCACAACTAAAACTGAATGTTAATTTGCGTGAATGTCTCTGAAAATTGGTTCGCATTTAATTAGATTGTAAACAGAGAAAACACGCCACGACAATTTCGAAGAATTAAACGCACATGTGAAATATTTTCTTTCCTTTAAAATATTTACATTGAATATGTGAAAGATGATTCAATTCAGAAAATTACATCTTGTCAATAGTAAAATAAATTGTGATTTTTCTAAAAATGTGGCTCATCATTCCAACATTCTATAAGAATATTTCTGGAAATGTTTCGTATGTCAATTAATAAGATAAAATAATGATAGATTGAAATGCTTCATTTTATTTTAATATTAAATTGGAGTTTGAAACCAAGAAGAAATGGATTGCTGATTTAAATATGAGTGGGAACAATGTTATGTAGTTCTAATACCGAGCAGAAAATAGACGGTGAGCATATTGGAAGCGTGGGCAATATTGGATATTAGGTTGATGAGAAAGTTTTTGCGGGAGTGTTAATTTAAGTTTCAAATGATGCATTTTCAAATAAGTTGCCCTTCAGCAGAAGTTAGCTTGTCTCATGACTAATATTGGATGTTGTTTAGATTCGATGAGAGACCATTACGCTCATCATCTTCGAGATACTTGTCGACGCCACGAAATTTCTGAAACCCCTATTGTGCTTTTTATCTAGCAGTAGTTTATGGGCAAAACGCTTCGTTCATCTCGCGGGCTTTTCAATCTAGCTTGAATTGAAATATAAAAATCGTGCGGATTTGTTATTTTTCCATCTTGTAGCCAATCTTCTGCAAAGAGGACATACTTTTGCACACGATTATAATTGAAACTGATATATAGAGCGAAACTCGTCTTTCAAATGATATATAAATAAACTCATCAGAACGAGAACTTATTTGAAAATACATAATTTAATATCAACATTAAACATTCCACAAGAATTTTCTTTTGAATCGGAAAGATAGACGATGTAAAAATAATAAATCATTAAATGTGAGCTGAGCGCGGTGTTAATTGATCTACGTAAGTTTCTTTGGGTTTCTCTTGACGTTCTATGCTGCGTTTATATTAAGGTTCTCCTGAGTTCTACATAGTAAAGATTATCCCCCTACTAACATTTCTAAATATTTTTTCGTGATGATGTAAACGAGGATAATAATAACATCAGTAATAACAATAACAACACCAGTAATAATAATAATAATAATAATCATAATAATAATAATAATAACAACATTAATAATAATAATAGTAATAATAATAATCATAATAATAATAATAAAAACAACATTAATAATAATAATATTAATAATAATAATAATAATAACAACAACAACAACGGTAATGCTACTAATAACAGTAACAGTAAAAATCACAATAACAAAAAATATTGTAATAATAATAACAATAGCAATGATAATAATAATAATAATAATAATAATAATAATAATAATAATGATAATAATAATAATAAAAAAAATAACAGTAATAATCACAATAACGATATAAATATTATAATCCCACCCCAACATAGTAGAGATCCCTAGATGTAAAAGATCTTTCTACTCCAGTAGTTTCTTCCCCAGAACCGCTAGACTCTGTAATTTCATTCCCGGATCCTGCTTACCTAACTGTACTGACATGCAGAAGTTCAAGAGCAACTGAACCGACATCTTGCTGCCCAAATTCCTAGTAGTTGCTGACCCTGATAGTAGCCCCCTACACCAAACTGGCAATGTGCCTTTTTTGGGGTGAAAATGTACTTAAAATATAATAATAATAACAACAGCAATAATAATAATAATAATAATAATAATAATAATAATAATGCTAATAATAATAGCAATAATAATAATAATGGTAATAATAATGATGATGATGATGATAATGATAATAACAACAGTAATGATAATAATAACAGTAACAGTAATAATCACAATAACAAACATATAATAATAATAACAACAGCAATAATAATAATAATGATAATAATAATGACAACAAAACAACAGTAATGATAATAATAACAGTAACAATAATGATCACAATAACAAAAAATTATATTAATAATAATAATAACAACAGCAATAATAATAATAATAATAATAATAATAATAATAATAATAATAATAATAATAATAATAATAATAATAATATTTGTATTTACCCAAATCGTAAGCAGGAAAGACACGCTATTGCAATTTAGACGAAGCCAAATTTAATTGTTTGAATAAAAATGATGAGGAATTCTCAAAAGGATTGAAGTAGCGTCTTTTCTGCAGAGCAGATTTAAATGATGTTTCTTTTTATTCAATATAAAACAGCAAGACAGTGATCAGCTAATTGATATGAATTATGAGAAAAAATATAGAAAACAAGCAAACAGAGAGGACTGTAGGTTTTCTTACAGATGAACATTTAGTCAATAAAAAGTGGACAAATTTAATTATCTTTATTGGCACGGTACATGATCATAAGCCGATATCTTCCTTTGTGGCGGAAGACAAAAAATGTCTCCGTGATCAAAAACTAGACATTCATGAAAAGATGAGTTTGCAACAGCCATGCCTCTTCTGTTTACAACATTTTGTTTCGTGAGTCAGTCTGCAGACAAATATACACGCACAGTTGCGCATGAGCAAATGCACTCACTCACACAGAAAATTTCACATACACACATCAATAGATTCAGAGATGAACAAATAGATAACTGCAAAGTAAATATATTATAAGATTCACGACTCTTATTTCCGCTATAGTTCTTTACAGATCTCAATCAAACAGAGTAATTAGTGTTTACAGTCGATCATTCGAAAGATAACGAGATCAGAATTAACAATACATATTATGATATCAGTATTATAAATACGCCGAACACAGAAAGACAGGAACTGTAGATTGGGCAAAGCGATAAAAAGCTAAACCGTATAATACGTAAATTTGATTAATTGAGACCGAAAATATATACAAAAAGCAAACGTGCTAAAGCAGTCCAATAGGAATTATGAACGCGCTCGTGTGGTAAACACAGAACCGAATGTTACAAACACGCAAAGAAAGAGGGAAATTAGAAAATACTTCGTTACAGGGTGATACCATACAAAAAATACATGTCAAAATATTGTTAGCGGATTTTATAATTGAAATATTAAACAAGAACTAGTGACATAGTAGACTACACTGCCTCAGTGTATCACAGATTGCAGATAAAGAGGATCGGTACAACATAACAAACAATATGAGCCGTGACAAACAATTTACCGGGATATAAACATAAAGAAAACAGGTACAATCATAATGATGCTGAGATCACAAAGAACGATTCTAAAAAACCTAGTTAAATGATTAGGATGAAGTGAATTGATTGGAAAACAAGCACCATAATAATATGGGCATTATAAAACATATTTCATATTTATTTAAACATTACTCTTTATCTGCAAACAAATTCTAAAAACGAACAAATCCACATCACTTACAAATCTACAAACGAATACATCTCCGTAAAGAAATATGGAAATGAAAACTAATGCACGTTACACACAAATGTGTACACAACAAACAAATGTACATATTACAACTGTGTACACAATAAACGCATGCACATATCCAAATGTGAACACAACCACAATGTACCTATGCATATATGTACACAACAAAAATGTACATATCAATATATGTACACAACAAAAATGTGTATATCCAAATGTGTACACAAAAAAAATGTACATATTCAAATATGTACACAGCAAACAAATGTGCATATCCAAATGTGTACACAACAAAAATGTGCATATCCAAATGTGTACACAACAAACAAATGTGCATATCCAAATGTGTACACAACAAAAATGTACATATCAATATATGTACACAACAAAAATGTGTATATCCAAATGTGTACACAACAAAAAATGTACATATCCAAATATGTACACAGCAAACAAATGTACATATCCAAATGTGTACACAACAAAAATGTGCATATCCAAATATGTACGCAACAAACAAATGTACATATCTATATATGTACACAACAAAACGTGCATATCCAAATGTGTACATAAACAAATGTACATATCCAAATATGTACACAGCAAACAAATGTACATATCCAAATATGTACACAACAAACAAATGTACATATCCAAATATGTACACAGAAAACAAATGTACATATCCAAATATGTACACAGCAAACACATGTACATATCCAAAATGTGAAGACAGCAAACAAATGTCAACGTCCAAATATGTACACAACAAACAAATTTACATATCCGAATATGTACACAGAGAAAAAATGTGCATACCACAATTTGTACACAAAAATCTACATATCCAAATATGTACACAACAAACAAATGCACATATCCAAATATGTACCCAGCAAAAATGTACATATCCAGATATGTACATATCAAACGAATCTGCATATACAAATATGTACACAACAAAAATGTAAATATCTAAATATTTACACCAAAAAATGTACATATCCAAATGTGCACACCAAAACGAATGTATAAGGTGTAAAAGAAAAATGCATAGAAAAACAATTACACATAAACAACAAATACACATAGCCAAAATATGCACGTGACCAGCAAATTCATATCTCCAACAAATGACCATAACCAACAACCTCAAATTATAAGCAGATGCATAATATCAACAAATGCATATAACCAACGAATGCACATAATACACAAATGCCTAATCCAACAAATGCACATTACCAACAAATTGGCATCACTAACAAATGCATATACCAAATTAATGAATGTAGCCATAACAATAAGTGCGTATTACGTCTAAATGCCCATAATTAAAACTAGCATATACCCAACTAACAAATAATAATCAACCGATGCACCAAACAACCAATGTATAAAACCAAAAAGTTCCCAGAACACACAAATGTACATAACTAAAAACACATAAAAATAAAATACATATAACCAGAAAAAATATATATAAGCAAAAATGCATCTAACAAATGCATGCATATATACACCACATAAATACAACTAAAGTTCACATAGTTAAAAAATGCACATATCCACGAATTAATAAAAATTTAATAAACTAAAAATGTATATAGCAAATTAATGCATATAATATCCAATTATATATAAAATACATAAAACCAATATATGCAAAAAGAATATTACAAACATGCATATAACGAAAAGTGACTATAACCAGCAAATTTATTGTATAAATAAATGTGTATAACCAGGAAATTACTATAAAAACCATTGTATTTAACAAAAAATGCATATAACCAAAAATGCATACAATTAAAAAAATCTCTATGGCTAAAACATTTATATAAAGAAAAAATTATATAATGAATAAATTCATATAACCAACAGGTGCATATAATTCACAAATGCATATAGCCAACAAATGTACAGAAAAAATGCATATAACAAACAAATACACATAATAAACAGATGCCTAATCCAACAAATGCATATTGCCAACAAATTGGCACCACTAACAAATGCATATACATACTTAATTAATGTAGCCAAAAATATATAGAACAAACAAATGCACAGTGCAAACAACTATATACGACTAAAAATAATCTAAGAAAATTGCATATAATAAACAAACGCATAAAAGAAAAGCAATCCATATATCCAAAACAATGCATACAAATAAAATGCATATAAACGAGAAATGCTTATGACGAAGAAATTGACATGGGAAAATGCATATGAGTAAAAAATGCATATAATTCGCAAAGGTATAATACCAAAAAATAGAAACAACCAACATATCACAAGACCAAAACATGCATATAAACAATAAATGCATATAACTAACAAATGCTAATGGCAAACAAGTATATTTAGCGAAACATCCATATAACTAACAAATTCATGTAATTCACTAATGCATATAATTCACTAATGCATACAACCAAAAATGTATCAAATTCACGGATGCATATAACGATAAATGCAGATAAAAAACGTGATATGACAAAAATGCATAGAGCACACAAACGCATATAAACAACAAATACACATAAGCAGGCAATGCATATAACAAAGAAATTGTTATCAGCAACATGACAAATTTCGTAAAACCTGATAAGGATACTGCTTCGACACAACTTACTGAGATACTTGGCCTCCATTTTAAAATTTAAATTCAACTTAATTTTAAAATTGTGGACCAAAATGTATTCAAGAAAAGTAATTGCGAGAAGGTAGGCGAATCTTCACATAGCTAAGCCTCAATTGATCACCGACTAACGTAGACAACTGCAGTATTTGATAGAATAATAAAACATCTAACGAATTTTGATTGCGATAAACGTATTGGAAGCGATAAACAGCCTAAAATTTCCTTTCAATATCTTCGAAATCGTTATCCCTTCTAGTAGATAAACGCACATGCATACACACATATACACATACACTTCCACACACACACACACACACACACACATATATATATATATATATATATGTATGTATATAGGGAGAATGAGAGAGAGAGAAATAAAAAGGAACACACCGTATTATTATTGAGGAACAATTAATACGGTTTGTTCCTTTTTATTTCTCTATTTTGTAGGAATACTATTTATATATATATATATATATATATATATATATATATATATATATATATATATATATATTAATTATTTTTTTAAAAACAGTAATCTACGGGCACGCGTGTTTCGGAGCCCTACTCCTCTTCAGCGTAGCTTGGCTGTTGGAAGGAGTCGAACCTTGAACCTTATGTATTTCAGTCCAGCGCCCTAATCCACTGCGCTATGTTCCCATAGACAATTTTGATGCTTTGTTTTTATCGTTATCTGTTTAATATATATATATATATATATATATATATATATATATATATATATATATATATATTGAAGGGATAATGATTTCCAAGAGATTGAAAGAACATTTTAGGCTGTTTATCGCTTCCAATACGTTTATTGCGATCACAATTTGTTACATCCTTAATTATATATAGATACATTTGTTATGTGGACGGAGTAATTGAAGAAAACTCTCAATTTCTTTGAAAGGAAACACGATGGCAGAAATCTTAAATATTATATTTGACCTATGACATCTGTCGAATAAAATTTGTTCAGTATTTATATATGTATGTATATGTATACATACATATATATGTGTGTGGGTGTGCATGTACAAACATATATACATGCACCCATGTACATAATTTAAATGTATGTATGTATATATATATATATATATATATATATATATATATATATATATATATATATACAGACATACAGACATCCCACTCTATCTCTCTCTCTCTCTCTCTCTCTCTCTCTCCCTGCCTCACTCTTTCTCTTTCTCTCTATTTTTTTTTCAAATTTAAATAAGCATTTTCATGTTACACGATCTGGATAATGCTTTATTTAAATAAGTTCTATATAACTTTACGATTACTTCAGGCTTGGAATAGTCGCTTCTGGAAGGAAACCTCATTTTAACCGTATAACGTATAGTGTATATACATTGTTTTTTTTGTTACTCTTGAATATTCTAATACTTTTTTAATCATCATCATCATCGGCGGTCACTCGTGTCCGAGTAAGACTGTCCTCCGTTGTGGCTTCTGTGTGTCCTCAGGTGAGCATAGAACCCAATCCTAGACCCACATTTTCTTGTGCAATTTGGGCAGAAAAAGGTAGTGGTGGTGGGGTGGGGTTGGGTATGTCTGGTTGATAATCGGTCTTTTCTGTGCTTGCGTTTATCCACAGCAACTTGATTTAGGTCACTACTATAAAGCGCAGCACCTTCGTGGACAGCGCTCCTCCATGCCAACCAGCTCCCAGCCACGTCCTCCCATGTCTCAAGGTCCATGAGAAAGCGCTTTAGATTTGATTTGATGTTGTCCTTATACCTCATCTTTTGGCCACCCTGAGCACGCTTTCCCTCAACAAGCTGAGAGTAGAAAATCTGTTTTGGGAGGCGGAGATCCGGCATTCGGATAACATGACCAGTCCATCTGAGCTGGCGTTTAGCAACAGTAGCGCTGATAGTGGGAATGTCAGCATTACTCAGGACGCTGGTGTTGGTGCGTCGGTCCTTCCAACAAATTCTGAGGATATTTCGGAGGCATCTTTGGTGGTACGTCTCCAGGGTTTTTACGTGCCTCCTGTATGTGGTCCAGGTCTCCGATCCATAGAGAAGAGTGGGCAGCAAGACAGCTTTATATACCATGATTTTGGTCTTTGCCAGAAGGTCACGGTTCTCAAATACTCTCTTCCTTAGCCTTGAGAAAGCCCCACTGGCACAGCTGAGACGGTGTTGTATTTCATCATCTATGTTGGCTTTTGATGATAGGATGCTGCCTAGATATGGGAAGTGGTCCACATTTTCCAGTCTAGCGTTGTCGATTGAGATGTTTGGGGGTGAGACTGGAGTACTGTTTGGTGGTGATTGATGGAGGATTTTGTTTTTTTTATATTAATTTTTAGTCCTAGCTGTTTGTACGCCCTCGTGAAGGCAAACAGTGTACACTGTAGGTCCTTTTCTGAGAGGGCTACAAGGGCGTTATCGTCTGCATACTGTAGCTCCATAATGGGCATGGTGTTCGTTCGACCTTTGGCCCTAAATCTGTTGATGTTAAAAAGTCGCCCGTCAGTTCTGTACATAATCCGAACTCCATGGGGAAGATGTTTGTCCGTGAGATGGAGGATAGCAGTAATGAAGATGGAGAACAGGGTTGGGGCAATGACACCTCCCTGTTTCACTCCCGTGTCAACCCTGAAGGGCTCTGTTTCATCTCCACTACTACTGAGGACTGTAGGTGGGAACAAGAGAAAATCCCTGCACAACTTAGAGATGCCCTAGTTGTCTCCATCTTTAGAAGGGAGACAAGGCAAACTGTGGGAACTACCGGGGCATTTCTCTCCTCTCTACCACAGGGAAAGCCCTAGCTCGGTTTTTGGCCAACAGGTTTACACCCCTTGCAGAAACCATCCTTCCCGAGTCCCAAAGTGGCCTTCGACCAAATAGAGGCACGATGGACATGATCTTCACTGCTCGTCAACTCCAAGAAAAGTTCAGGGAGCAAAGTTTACCATTATACATGGCTTTTATAGACCTTACTAAAGCCTTTGACTCTGTGAACCGTCAAGCTCTTTGGCTGGTTCTTGCAAGGTTTGGATGCCCAGAGAGGTACATTCGGGTACTGAGACTGCTACATGACCTTTTTAATACACACACACATACACACACACACACACACACACATATATATATATATATATATATATATATATATATAGCAAATAAAACCTGCTATATATATACATATATCTATCTATCTATCTATCTATCTATATATATATATATATATATATATATATATATATATATATATATATATATATAATTCGTCTAAATTTTAGACGCATATTCATAGGATCGTGATTTCAACAGTAAAAATAAGTATTTGGGTGGCATCAGCATTTATCGAAACAGAAAGTCTAGCATTCAAAGTTTATTTTGTTACAACTGTACCAACGTTAAGGCTTCAGATTTAAAAAAAAATAAAAATAAACAAAGATCGTCTAACGATTTTTTCACTATTGACCAATTTTGGAATCTCTAAAAAAAATTAACCATTAAGTTTAATCACTTAGGGCCTTTTGCGCCGCTCCGCGACTTTGAATTTTGGGGAAGATGCAGTTTGAAAATATGGAAACAGACAATCATACAGCCTTTTATATATTAGACATTTAGTTAGGATTTATTGCTTGTTTTGTTGTGTTTCTCTTTTTTTTTAAATTTACTTATTTATATGTAAAATGATTATCGCCTTAATATCGGTTTGAATTTTACTTCACTAATACGATGCTCTAAGAAGAAAAGTCTCATCCGTAATTTGAAACGAACTCTACACGTGGTCCGCCGTTTACAATTTATCACGTGACAAAAATTTGCAAAATTCCAAAGTAGACCTAATCCTACAATTGAACACGTTTTTCTGGGATGCAAAGTGCTTTATAGATGTCAAACATTTGTATGTGTTTGCTTCCGTTTTTTAACGATATTCATTTTCACGAAAATTACGTTTATCTCTATACATGATGGCAATAACTTTCCGTTTACTGATGAAATACATTAACTTATAACCGATGCACGTATATCTAATATATAATTCTGCACGGTGATTACAGACATGACAGAGGGTTGAAAGAATAGAAGTGAGAAACATATTTATATATAACCATATACGCGTGTATATAAGCGCATATTTAATAAGGTGCACATTCGTCTTATTTTAAAATTGATTTCTTTTTTAAACTTGTTAAATTTTCTTTCCAAAAATCTAAAATTTCGTACAGTAAACGCACCATATCAATGGTTTTTTATCCTGAAGTATAATTAGAAAGATAAATGGAAACGAACCTATTCTTCTTATCATTTCGCTCATTTAAGAGAAGGAAGCCGATGCAAGTCCTGCTCCAATATTTAATACTTATTTTACTTTAGTTGATTTGACACAAAATCGCACCATGCAATGCTTGTTAATGTACTTAGTTTTTATAAGTAATGATATTTTCGTTTTTAAGGCCTTCGTTCATATTTTCTGCGTAAAGCGAAAATATATCTAGATTACGTCGATATATACATGGGTATGGATCAGATAAGCTAATTTCTTACTTAAGCTGGAACCTCATTGTCCCTATATTGCATACATACACAGTGAAATGTTGTTAAGAAAACTATTAATGAGTGTGATTTTGAATGATCAGCTTTTGTGCACAGGAAACATATGAGTTCACAAGTATTACGTCGACGAAAATGCGTATGATTTCAACATAAAATCAACCGAATTGCGTTAGAATAGTGTAAAACCTAACAAAAAGATATCAATTTTTTGTGCACTTTCATTCTTGCAATGTATATTAATTAAACATTGGCTTGTATATCAGAGACTGATATTGCTATATGATTTGGATTCAGATTAAAGCCATGTACTGTCATCAGAAACTGCATGTAACCTTAAAGAGAGAGGTTTCATTTTTCTCCCCGTATGTAAAGTAGAGCATATTTACATATTGTTTTATATAGTGTTTATATACAAATTAATCAACCGATACTTCCGAATATAGAAATACCTGTGGCGTACTTGATAGATATTGTACATAAATAGCCAAATAATTTTACTTCTTATTGATTATTCTTACAATTTCCAATAAATAATACACATTAATTTAAAATAATTTCGAAATTTGAGCTACTTCTCGATATAAAAAGTATACTGGTATATAATATGTGTAAGACCTCTTTTAATATTTCTGATTCGAACTACCTAGATCTATAGTACTCAAATTAAACAAACCTCTGTTTAATTTGTTTCTCCATGAGGCGGTCAGCGTTAATGTACTCGTGGATAAAGAGGTAAGCTATTTTCCAATCGTCTATTAATTTCTATTTCTTCGAAGAACAGTCTTCATTTGTTACTGTATTAATCTGTACAATTATAAAACTCAAATGACCTTGTAACGGGTGTTGTAACCAAACATGAGGTTTATGACTTCTGGTTACGCATACGTACATAAACAAATCATTAACGCGACAATAAAACGCATTGCTTTACTATGAACGTTTTCAGCGTCCCAGTTGTTTTTTTTGCATTTACATCATCGAAATAAACAATTGTTAACACTTTCTGCATTTTTTACATCGTCCATTTCCGTATTACGATTAAGTTATTTTAATTAAATTTTCCACAAATACATCTACTTTAACCCATTGAAAACCATATGAGCATTTTACAACGTTGATTTAACAACCGCCTTCACTTGTTTAATTTATTATCTACTTTTAATACACTTTTCTTACAAAAACATTGATAATTTTTTTTATACTACCAACATAAATAAATAACCCCGAAAATATATATTTTTTTAATTTGCGTTATAAATAAATAATCAACCCGACAATAAAACGTATTGTTTTACTGTAAACGTTTTCAGCATCCAAATTGTTTTTTCCGCGTTGAAATTAAAAGATATATCAAATTTGAATTTACCTCTAAGTATTATGGTATCTGTTCAGCGCGCATTTTCCTCCAAGTCTGCCCAACCACTTATAAGTCAATGGCTCTAAGATTTTTGTCACAAGATAAATAATTATAAACAGAACGACTCATACAAATATATGTATATTCTTTTTTCATCTTAATATACTTTCATAGAAATGTTTCTGTTATGTCACAAAAAACTATTTTCTTTACGTCACAAGTGTCACGATCACCCATTAATTCCATAGCTAATATAACACACTGACCAACGGGCCAAGTGTGGTCTAGTAAATAAATAAACCTACTGTGTCATTGTATGCACATATATACAAGAGCATGGTTTCGAAAACTACGGGTGTATAGTAATTTATAAACTCTGGAACAACCGAATGTAATACACTAGTTTATATAAAAAAAAATTGAATTCTTTAAAATATCTTTTTTATGTTTTTATAGTATGCATCAGACTGTAACTTCAGCTCTACTGAACTATCGTACCAGTAAGTGTTGACATGTTTTCATGATTGTGAGTATGAAGGCGATGGAGTAGATTATAAAAGTGTAAGCGCTAGATTGTATTTTTTTCGCCATAATCAAAATGTCCGCTTCTCCGTTTCGCTTGTGAATCTACTGTTGGAACATCCCAAATTGCAACGACGTTTGCGCATCGATCAATCTGTGTCAGTCGGTGACCAGGAAACTTATTGTTCGTTCGAGACAACAAATAAAAAAAAAACATTGCAATCGCTTACAGTTTGAAAGACGGTAAACGGAAGGAAATTAAGATTTTCTTCCGAGGACGCAACGTATTTTTCTCCATAAAAAAGACTAGAGAAATAAAACGAATAGAATCCTAGTCGTAGAGTAATAAACGCTTTTTTTTCGATTTTTATTTAACATCAAATGTAAATTATCTCTATCGTCCCAAGAACGACACGATATTGTCTTGGAGAAAACTGGAAAATCTATCTTTTTTGGCTCTGTTATGCAGTGTAACTTACTCTCATTAAAGACGAAAGATATAGCAAGCAGAAAAGCATAAATCAGAATAAGTATTTTTTCATATGAAACCCTGCACTACAATAAAAAGAAATAGTCTCTCGACACACTAAGCTTCACGTTTAAATGTCTAATGGAAACCACTTGATTTCCTACTGGAAACGAATGTTCATGGGAGAGGACTTGAATGATTACTAAACACTATCCTTCACTACATAAGTTCTCTCTGTTCAAGTGGTTGTTAAAAACACCTGCTATAAAAATATGTTTTCTACAACAAAACACTGACTTCAAAATCACATAGTACTAGCGACTCAAATAAGATGTGCTTATAGTTAACATATACTACTTTTTATGGGGAATGGGGCACTTGCATGTTATCTCAGAAAACATCACCAAGCTGGATACTCCACCAACACTCTGACCGGTTGGTTATTTATTTCTTACTAGCCTCGGTGCCCAACGTTGCCTGTGTATTTGAAGGTGCGTTTTGAGTAAAAATAAAAGTGGTAGTAGGCAGGCAGGCTTAGACCCGTACTGCGAAGGAGGAAAAGAACGTGAAAAAAATGACAAAACGAACGTAGCGAAGGTTTAAATTAAAACTAGTCCATTAAAAAGAGGGAATGACTATCGAAAATATTGTCAGAAAAAAAAACGCAATGCCTCGTTATGGAAGAATCCCTACTTGTGGGTTAAGGAATAAATGTTATTAGCTAATTATTCCATATTTGTTGTCCGAAGGGTCGGGCTTCAAAAGCATGCCGATCCTGTAAAAATTCGTTTCCTCTGTCTAAAGTTTTAGGCAAACATGCTAACATACATACATGCATTAAAACAGACATTTGAGATTTATATTATAGATTACGAACTATGCACTAATATCTATCAAAGTATCTTCTTTTTCCTATCATCCAATAAAAATATCGGTGTATCGCATACTAAAAAGAAAATATTTCTGCTGTAAAATTTGACTCAGTTTCTCATTTTACCATCATGATATCGGAGCATAACGAATTCTATATTCTCCATTTTAACCATTTTTTAATGTTATGTTATATTGACATTCAATCTGTGCTCTCTGGATAACAATTTCATTATGAACATACCTAGTTACTACTCCAACAAAGAAATCCCCCTTAACTTACTCTGTAGAATAGAAGACATGGAACACCAATAAGAAAGGTTTATCTGGAATATTTCCGAGGTTTCTTCCTAAGCGAATGCAACATAGTCACTTCCATGTCAAATGTAAACATTTTTTTAAAACGTTTTCTTGGAATAAATTATTCCTATTAGCAAAATAACTGAGCAACCCAATTATTTTAAAACCTCTATTTAAGGCGGCCATCGTCTGATCGATAATTTAAAAAAGCATATGTAACAATGTGTACTTGGGTATACACAAGCAGTGTTTTCCATAGTTTGCAAATCTTCTAGTCATAGTGGTTTGATGTCAAGTCCAAGCAATTCTGTCATGAGGCTATTTGTTTAAAATCAGCAGGACAAAAGCTCATCTGTGTTTTAACAATAATTTCGGGATTTTCTTTTTTTCTTTTCTAGTTTACAGCGTTTACACTGTACAAACCAAACCAGGGAAAAATAGTCAGATATATAATAAATATCATACAATAAGCCAAACACCTCTCTGACCTCTCTGAACAATATCGCAGTGTGTGCATGTTTTATAAGTACTTTAATCAAAGGTGGTCTGATTAATTCATATCACTTTTAGTACTCGATATATTTATGTCAGGTTTTCATGTACATCGTCCGAGACAAGGCGTGAAGCTACTTAACTCTCGTTTGAAGAGAGTCCATGGAAGTCGAAAACAGTCGCGATTTTGAAAAATTTCTTTTTACACACGAACAGAACCTTCAAAGCTTTGCCGGCCAAATGGAAAAATGGATCGCAAGAGGAACAAACAAAAGTATCACCGGCGTTAAATAAAAATTTCATAAGAAAACTAGGCCCACATTACAACCTATTTCGTCTGCTCAATTGTCTAATTACAACAACCTCTAACGTCTCCCCTTAGGTTGGGGAATAACCAAAAGTTACAGGCAGCAAAGTCTGGAGTATGTGAATAGCGAGCAACTTTCTTAATGGGCACTAAACGTTTTTTCTCGTTGATCTTCTAAGATAACTGTTGAGACAAATTTGCATGAATCTTCCGCATCTTCAGTTCCTTGTAAATAATTTTGTATACAGTTCCCACGGTGACCTCAGACTGTGCACTTAATGTCTCTATAGACACACTGCAGCTCTTATACAGATTGTTTCAATAACCTTGCACTGCGGATTTAAAGTTACCTCACCCCAAGTAACTTAATGAGATTTCATGTCCTTACGTTCTATTTTCATTTTAATATATATATATATATATATATATATATATATATATATATATATATATATATATATATATATATATAAATAAAAGATGAAGAATAATTAATCTATAACACGAAAACAGAAACATAATGAGGGAGATTAAGAAGTAACACCTTAGGTTATTGCATATCGCAATACCATGGCTGTAAAGAGGTTTGTTCCATATTGCCCCTTTCACTATTTCGAATTGCTCTGATGACATGATAAGTTTTATAAAACTTACCTTCCCCATCTTTCAATTAATGGATTTTGTTACTGCCCTTCATGAGATTTTCGTAGTTTAAGAAACTTTGCTTTGTTGGAGATTTACTCTTTGATAACATAATAATACACACACACATACACACACACGTACATATATATATATATATATATATATATATATATATATATATATATATAATTGTTTGTATTATATATTCGATTTTTATTGCTTTACTTTCAGCGCCATCGGTATTACATTCGGCGCCATCGACCTAGTCATCCTTGAAACTGTTTCCGGTTTGACTGAATCGTTTGAATCCAACGAACAATCACATATTTTTCACGCTACACTAGTCATGCCTAACGTTCACGCGCCGTATGAGCATATTTCTGGAACAGAAACCCTAGGTAGCGAGTAGGTTTTGCAATAAGTGCGCATCCCACCTGTAGATAGAAACCATTATATGAAAATACACAATAGCCTCTTTGGGGATTGAAAGCAAAGAGTATATCACTGAACTAAATTTACTCGACTAATTAAGTTACGACTAAATAGAGTATAGAAAACAATGTACCAATAAATGAAAATTGTTCAACAGAACTTCCCTTATTTTGTTACTATTATTAATATACATATAAAATTAAAGAAATTGATACGGTAATATTAAAACATTCACAGCATGCACTCACCTTGTTATAACCTCAGACCATTATTTTCTTTTAGAAATGTCACAAACAAAAAAATTTTTTTGTAACACAACACTAGTTCGCAAGGAACCATAATATGGACTTCTTCCAATCTATTGTTTACACATTATTGAGCAATCACTTTATTACATTGTTAATTCAACTTGAGTAAGTTGCTGTTAATTCATCCTGTTTCTTTTTAATATCCGACGCATCAGCACAGCTCGCCTTTTATAAGCAGGCATTGTCTAGTTAAAATATGTATCCTGATTTCATAAGTAATCAACATGTGTTTTATTGTCATATTATTATAAGCAGGTATCGACTGATTAAAAATATATATCCTGACTTCATATTTAATAAACCTGCGTTTTATTTTCATATAATTATATAATAATATAAACCACATCAATATATACTTCCATGAATTTTCTTTTCTGAATTAATACTCATATTAGAAGCCCGCTTTTCTCTCTTTTTTAAAATACAACTTGCTATGTAGGGGTCGTGGAATTGATTTCATCTGCAAAATATCTCACTGATTTTAATATTCTTTCAAACATGCATTATAATTAATTCACTATTAGCATTTTTCGGTTTTCTCATAGAAAGAGCTGCGTTAGAAAACTATTACGTGAGATTATATTAATACAGATACTCTAAATAATTTTTATTTGCGTAATATTTGCGTACAAATTTTATAGTAAACACAGACCTCCTTTTATATATATATATATATATATATATATATTAGGTATATATGTATATATATGTATATATATATATATATATATATATATATATATATATATATATTATAAACATATATGTATTAAAAATGATTGCCTACAACACTTCTCTGTCAATTTTTTGGTTTACAAACATAAAACTTATATATATATATATATATATATATGTATATATATATATATATATATATATATATATATATATATATATATATATATATATATATATGTATATAAATAATATTGTTGACTCGATGCTAAACTTTATATTTGCGTTTTTGGCGGGGAAAATCGATCCAAAAATTTTAATAAAATTGATATTGTCAGATGGAGGTCGAACCACGATATTAGGAATATGTGTGTCCGACATATTATCTATCGGTTCATGTTTTTATTGTTTTCCTAGAAGCAATGATTTATCTCGCAGGCAAATGTAAATATTAAGCCAGACTAGTCGGGCTGTACTGGGAAAAAGCTTTGTTCATAAATGCATGGTTAAGAGTTAGTTAGAACGTAGGAGGAATAGTAGACAGTGGTTGTAGTAAGTGAAGTGTTCTTTTGTGTAAGAGGGTACGATAGATTGTACTTCTGTCGAGCACATGCTATATTGATGAATAAAAAATAAAACCCGTAGCGTAAGAGAGAACACACTTTCTATTTCGACAAAGAACGCATTATAATTTAGAATGTTGATCAATGCATTAAGATATACGTGGGAATAGAATGAGAGGCATGTAGTTTAATCGAGGTTATCTTATATGTAAATATCAAAGAATCGTTATTGAAGTTTAGACGGCGTATAAATATCTAAAATCTTGAAAAGCAAGATGATTATATACTAATATTTTCAGCATAAGCTTACATTGTTTTTACTGTTATTTATAATATAAATCTCACCTGTATGTTTAAATGTGTGTATGTTTTCCTGTATGCCCAAATCTTTTTACAGAGGCAGCAGATTTTCACTAGATCGGTATTGTTGTTCAGCTCGACAAATACCTAACAATTGGACATAAACATTATTTTTTCATCATCAATTGGGCAGATTTTTACAAGGAGTGGCGGATGTTTTGCGAGCCAATTTTGCAAGTAACCGTATCATTTAGATTGACTTTTACTAAATTTAATGTTTCGTACTTCCAATCACATCATGGAGTAGCGGTAAGACGCAAGGTTTTCTTTCCTCTTCTTTTCGCGTATCGGGTGTGAGCCTGCCTACCTAATACCACTTTCTTTTTACTAAACACATACCCTCAACCATCCAGTCAACGCCGGGTACCCAGCTATTATTAAGTAGATACTCAATAGTTTTATTATCTGTAAATACATTGTTATATTAGCTGTATTGTCGCCGACAAAATTACGTTTTTTTGTTTATGATTTGTAGTATTCGTTAGTTCACATTCAAAATGGGTCATCATTGAATGTGCCAGAATTTTAAAAAATATTTTCATTGATTGCTTAAGACTGTGACCATCCTTTACGCGCATTTGCTTATAACTTTTTCGCACGGGTAATGTAAATTAGTTCTAGAAATTTAATTTCAATGATAACACTTGTTCCTATTATTACTGCAATTATAGAGATTCCAATGTATTTTATTGTCATACAATATACTTGGGTATAGGGTATTTCCTTTTGTTCAGTGTTATTCAAAACAGCCTCATTAGAAACATTGAATTCAAAAACGGTTGTTACTCTGCCCCTCATGTCAAATATAATTATGCTAAGTTTAACGTGTCTGTTTCCAAGGGACCTAATAGTACGAATTGCATATTCATTGTACGAAGTGTATGGTACTTATTCACAGTTATCTATGATATATGTACTTGCTCTTTTCTGAATATATATTTTAATTTTCGTAATTTGTAAACGATAATGTATTATTTTCATTTAAGGGAAGCTGCACAAAATTAGAATGTGCCCGTATGTATAAAGGAATACAACAATCAAAGACGTAATATACCATGGATTATTATCTTTATTTTTTTACAAAACTCGAAAATCAAAGTGTGTCTATTTTAAATTGAAACTTATAGTTAATCTGCAATCCATGATGTAATATGTAATTGGTATTGACGATCTTTCATTTTTGTAAAAGAAAGAATAGTGTTTGTATATTTTACGAATATCGTAAGCAGTTCATATATTTATTTGAATGCAATTTTGCAGTCAACCTAAGTACAAACTTTACTTCTTATATAAACATTTATGGAACAAGTATTCTTTAGAAGATTCTTGTGTCTATTATTTTATTAATTAGCGTATCAAACTGGGAATTACTATTATGCCAAATAACTTCGTATTCAGAAAGAGAATTAAAAATTCAATATCGATAGAATTATTTCTAGAATTACTTTAATTGAAATAAACATTATTAAATCGGGATAATTCAGTGTAATAATAGACGTTACTATCTAACCTGGTCACGTGATAATATTTTTCTTTCTCTGATAGAAGTTTCTACATTTCTATTTGTAACGAAACAGATGGTTAACTACAACCATTGTTGAAAGTGAGGTTTACATAATAAAACTCGTACACTAGAAAACTAAGGAAGGTTTACTATCATCATCTTTTTATGTCTTCAAGCGCAGACGCCATTTTTTTCGAACCCGATATTTTGAGAAATCGTGAAAAAGCTACATTTTGATATACGCGAGGGGATGAAATACGCCGTAAAAGGCATTATTTATGAGGTGGAAAGGACAAAGATGGTCAACCCTTACTGACATTTATGCCTATTATATCTTCAGTATAAAGCGATAAGGTCATGTGTTGGTGTAATAGATACATAGCAAGTCTAAGCCGATCGGATATATCGCATTCAATTACATTAGACTAACACTTTTTCTAAGCCCTGACGAGAATATCAAAGTGTTCAAATGTTAATAATACGCACCGTAACTATATATATATATATATATATATATATATATATATATATATATGTATATATATATGTATATATATATATATATATATATATATATATATATATATATATATATATATATATATATAAGACACTGGTAGAATTAAGATGAAACATCCTGATAGATATTACTTGAAGTAATCCTTTCAAGGAGATCCTAGCCAAAAAGGAAAAGCTCAATATTTAAGAATAGAGCAATATATAAGTTTCGTGGTTCAATTTTAAATTCTGAAAAAAAAAACATTTAGAGACATATATTTAATTTAAGAATTGATTGCTTCACAAAAGGAACATGTACAAGGGTTTATTTTAATGTCCTTAATCCATGAATTTCCAACAATGGCACATATCATCAGAGGAAATGATTTCATTTTCTCTGATGATATATATAGAAACATATGCAGTGGCTCACATATACATACATCCATAAACACATATACACACACGAATGCATTTACCCACCCATATATATGCATATCTATCTATCTATCTATATATATATATATATATATATATATATATATATATATATATATATTTACATACACACATATACAGATGCGTATACATCCATCCACCCATATATATATATATATATATATATATATATATATATATATATATATATATATATATGGGCACAAGCACCCACAATCACAGACACATAGCCACACAGACACACACACATTCATATTCATACACCCATACCTTTCATATATATTGGTCTACGTTTTTTTCTTTCCTAATCAAAGCACATATTAATACATGCATTCAGTCACCCAAACATAAGTTCACGTACACACAAAAACAAGATGGAGGATAGATAACAGATTATATATATATATATATATATATATATATATATATATATATACATATATATATATAAACACACACACGTGTACACAATCACACACATACACGAATACATACACATACACATATATATATGCACACATACATATGTGTGTACATACACATACACACGTATAATTTCTAATTGTTTGTTTAGTTTAGGGAAATGATATTATACTGGATATGGATGTGCGCACCCCTCAAAATGTGCCTATGTTTTATTGTGCTTCTTTTGTTTTGTGTGTGAGGGTGAACATTTAAGTAAGTATGCATGCGTGTGTGTATTTTGTGTTTTGCCTATTTATGTGTATAATCATTGAGAGATGTTTAAGTTGAGGTTGAACTTTGCCATGAAGTGTTTTCTTGTGTGAGTAAGTAGAACTAGTTGTCAGTTCGAAAGATAGGCATTATCTCAAATCTGCCTCCACTGCCTGTTTGTATATGCTGTGTATATTTTCCGCGTTTTTGATGTTGGATCGGTGTAGAGTTACTCTATTACTATTGCTGTACATTTTATTACATATACCACGTTTTTTGAGGTGTAATTTAGTTGTTTTTCTTAATTTTGAAAGTTTGTATGGGGGTTGTGAATGTGTATGTGTTTCCCTTTAATATTATGTTGCAGACTCCACATCGTTATTTGTTGTATTTTGTGACTCTTTTTGTTGTGTCTTGATTGAGTTTGGATGAAGTAAGAATGCGTTTTAGGTTTTTGGGTTGGCGTTTGCTTTTTATTATTTTGTTGTTTAAAGGAAGGCGTTTAATTTGCTGTTTTGGTTGAGTAGGACGAGGTTGTTCGTTATCTCTCTGAAAAGCTATGGGTTGTTTGTGTTGTCTGTTGAGACGTATGTTAGGATTTGCTCTTTGTTTCTTTCTTTAGGAGTTCTCAAATATTCTACTATATATATTTATCGCAAGATGGATCCCTTTGGGTATAAGTTGTGGTTGGTATTTTCTTTTTCTTAGATTTATTCCTTGGGTCGGATTGTCCGAAGGTTTTTGTCCGTGATTATTGTACAGATTCTTAATGATAGGGTGTAGGCAATGGCTTTTATACAGCTTTTAGGGTGGTGACTTTTAAAGTGTAGGTATTGTTGGGTGTCTGTAGGTTTACGGTAAATGCCTGATATAATGGTATTGTCTTTAATCTATATATATATATATGTACATATATATACATATATATATATATTTATATATATATATGTATATATATATATATACGTGTATTGCGTAAGTTTTTCTGATTGTGTATATTCCTAAAGTATATACACATATAGTTGGAGCTTTTTTTTGCTGTTCTCTTTGCATTTTTCATGGCAGAATTGACAGAACTATTAAACTCTAATTCTACCTTTCGGCTGCTCCTGGTATTTTCAGTCACCTTATTCAATATCTCACAGTTGTGCATATCATTTTTTTTTACATCACGACTTATCAAGGTCAAGGACCACTCGAGGATAAGTGTTGAAGAGTGTACAATAGAATTTGGACAATATAGTAATCGTCAGTAATAAAAATTCCGTAAATGTGTTAACTTATATTGAACGGCTAATCGAAAACTTGTTTGCGTTAGACTTGAAGTCAGCTGGAAAGCAGGAAAACGGAAGACAATTCTATAGGCGTGCAGTTCTAAGAAAGAAGTTTTGCTCATGGAATCTATGTTTAGGTTTAAGCACAGATAAAGAGTAGATGAAATTAGTGATAGTGTTTTATGCTAAATGGGTGTAAAAGGGTGTTTCTTGTAAGAGTTTGGTAAGGGGGCCATAGAATGGAGCTCAGACGAGCACTTTCCATGAAAATAAAGATAAAGCAGAAAAAAACCTCGAAACATCTCTTCTGGGAGAAAGAGGTTGCAGGGAAGAGAAAATAACATCCCCTACGAGGCTATGCAGCCTATTTTTAACTCTATCAAGGCAGGATAAGTCCTTTCTAGCAGCTCCTGCCCAAATGTGGACACTAGTACTCTCCTTGGATGTACCTGGCTCTTATATAGATAGAGAACTGCATCAACAACATACCAATTAGTTGTAGTTTATAGCGCACATACGATGTAATATTATGTCTAAACTAAAATTTATGCGCTGAAATTAATCGAGTTTTCGATATTTGCTAACGATACTTCATTGAATAATTTGTCAATATTTCATTTGGTACTCTCTTCTATTACTTAAATGATCAAAGTAGTTTAGTGTATTTCATCTATTGGATATTTTATTCAGTCTAATACTCTTTGAATATACGATATTCGTTGTGATTATTCGTCATTATTATTCTAAGCGTCATATTAATTTTGGCGTTTATGATAGTAAATTGTACGAGCTGTCGTGAGTGACAGAATACGTTAATATAAATCCCCTCGTATTTATGTTAGCAAATTTTTATTTTACAATACGCACATAATTATTTACTTTTTAATAGAAAAATATATTTGTATTTTGAGATTAAATATGCTGTATAAACTATTTTAAGTTATATTTATATACTAGCGGGGGTACCCGGCGTTGCCCGAGTGTTTGTTTCCGGGACGGGGGGGAGTTTTAAAAAATGTTATGGTAGGTAAGTAGGAAGGATCAAACCCGGAGTCATGAGTAAAAGTAGGAAAATAAAGTGTGAAAAAAACAAAAAAAAAACATCTGCAACGTTAACAGTTCGGCAACCAAGAAAAGTCCATTCCAGTTGTTTAGGAAAAAAAAAAAAAAACGACTACGGTAGGTCGGCGCGAACGTTAAAATATAATGTGAATTGTCCAGCACGCTAACCACTACGCCACAGAGCACTGCAGCTTAGTTTAGTGATTTTAAATAACTTAACATGAAAGAACTACGAAGCCAAACCGGTGTTCTCTTCTCAACTGTTCCTTGTAAACGATCCCCAAACGGTGTTAAATGGTGGCAGGGGGAGGAGGAATTTATTAGAGAGAAAATATTTTACCACTTCCATTGATCTTAACCGATTTTGGCCGTGACTTCTCAGCAGAAAAAGTATAGAAATCTAATATTATCGAGGAATTTGAGAAATAATAAGCCTATAACACACCTCAGATATTGTTCTGCCGTTTGCGCATATTATATTTACATGAAATATCTTGATTTTTAATCCTATTAATGTCAAAATCCGACGGGAAAAATGAGTTCATTTTATTTATATAGAGAAGAAGGAGATAATATAATAGCGAGGAAGAAAATATATTAAATTAGGTGTTAATCGACTTATTATAAGCACTATAACTTATAAAACTCTACTGAGAGTAGTGTTCTAAACATTTTAAAGTGACACTTCCGTAGCCTTTCATTTGCTATCGATTGTAGCTTTATTGATTAGTTGTGTGATTATTTTAGTAATTAGTTCCAAGTTTAAAATATTCTATTTAATGTAAACTTTAAAAATAAACTATAATAAAAATATTCCTGCTACTGTTCTCTCTTAATGCGGTGGCCCATATTATCGTTGGTATTATCACATTGAAATCTACATGGTGTGTACGTGAATTTCACTAATAGAAATAATAGTTGTTCTGCTTATTGAAAACCTATGTATGACAAAATCCTGAGGTTATTTCATTTGTCTAGATTAGCTACCACCCACATACACTTTACAAATATTGGATTCCATAATTATCGGAAAACAAATCTTTTCTATTTCATCTGATTTCATTTGGCTTTCGAGGGGAACGCTAATTGTTTAGCCGTTGGGCTCGTTTGGACGTTTTTGTTGTTGTTGTTGTTTTTTTTTTTTTTTTGTTTTTTTTACTTCAATGGACTATCTATTCTCCTTGGAGTTTCATAGCCATTTCTGTGGATCAAATCGCTTCAGTCGTAACGTGCGAGTTGTTGCCCTGTGATCGGTCACTGGTTGCAACAAGATGTGCCCTGTGATCGCTCTTCTTTCCACATGTTTTTTTAAAAACTTTTTGAATTGTTTAAATCATGTGATAAAGCTTTGTGATATTTTAAACGATGGGATACGATGTGACTTTGTAAGCGAGTTTATTAAAATGTGACCTGTGATCGCGCTCAATTACACATGTTTATTTAAGCTTTGCCACTTAACCGCATAAAACTTTTAGTTTCCTCCTATGCAGTGACCAGCAAATACATAGAAATGCTAAAATTCAGCGTGACTATTTGACTGTGTTGCTAACAGTTTTTCCACTGATGAGAAGAATAATCATTCTTTGAAATTCCGCTGATTAAGCATTCCGGGAGTTCATAATGCTACAGCATAATATTCAGATAAAACGAATGTAAGTTCTGTTATTATCACTACTGTACACGTATTAATTTTGTCAGATATAATAAAATGTGCACAACTTCAGATGATAATATCAACAATCTTGTGATCAAAGTCTACTCAAAGGTGCCGGAAATGAACATTTTTTATACCAACGGAACTGAGTGAACAAAATTTACGAAAACATGAATTTCGATGATCGTTGTGGAAACCAAGAAAACTCACTAGATTAGGTGATCAATTGCTGGGAGTGTGTTTATATAACGATTTATGATTGAATTTAGGAACGGGAAGAATAAAACATATACTGATTGGCGTTTTCCCTCTCTTAATGCCCGATGTATAAATCTAATGTTAGGTAATTATTTATTATGGTAAACATATATCGCTTTGTTGCATTAAGGAGGTGTAAAAAACAATTGTTGATATATATATATATATATATATATATATATATATATATATACATATATATATATGTGTGTGTGTGTGTGTGTTCGCTTCCACAGAGCAACGCCAGTTAACAGGTACAGCTAGTATGAAACAACAAATGCGTGTTCAAAAATGGATAGAAAAATGCAGTAAAATTGAAAGCGTAGAGATGTAATCTCTAACTTACATTCAGTGTTTTTTTAATAAAATACCTACTGAAAACAAATAGCATTACGTCATAAGTAAATGCTCGATAACAGATATAAGCGTAGTGCAGGTTTTTAAAGTAAGATTACGATTATGTGAATTAACAGAGTTTCTTGTATAGTTTCTGCCCTTGAGTTGGATTTATACTTATCGGAAATGTCGCCTTTCTTGTATTATAATATTGCTACTTTAAAAGGCTATTAAGTTCAAAAATACGAGCAAGATTTTTTTGTTCCAATTCCAGAGATCATTGTGCAACACTCTGTACTCTACGACTCGAAAACTAGATTTAACGTTTATAGTATAATAGTTGAATGTAGTAAGTCGTTCAAGAGCAGCGCATAAATTCCTTGTGGAAAAGTCGAATAAATAACAGAAAATAGAAAATAACAATCAAAATAATAAAAATATATAAATAAAAAAGTGTCCTTAACTCAAAACATTCTATTCTTTACGCAGTAGAAATTCGTGATGTCCCGGAGATGAACGCAAGAAAAAGACTCGATTGGATTCCAAGAGTCGTTCTCTCAATTTTTATGGCGCGTTCGAAAGTGTAAACTTCCTTTAGGCTCCGGTAAGAAAAAAAGACAGAGACGTGGATAATAAATGGAAGAATGTGGAGGGGAAAGCATTAGAAGAAGATCAACGGAAGGATGTAGAAGAGGATAAAAACAAAGCGAAAAAGAAAATAAAAACAGAAGAGTGAATGAGTAAAATAGACGAATTAAAATGAAGTTTTAGTCGAGAAATAACAGGATGAGTAAAAGAGGTAGTATTGTACAATACTATTTCCTTGATTCCTCAGAGAAGCAAAATTAGACACAGAATTGCGTTTTCTGATGAGAAAAAATTGCAACAAAGTGAAAGTTTGAATGTACAAATTCTTCTAAATCCAAAAAATATCTCTACTTATTTTAGAGCTAAGACAATAGTAATAAGGTAAAAAGAAAAGGTAAGTAGATAGAGAGAAAGTAATTTGGAAAGATAAAAATATAGTATTTTCCACTAATTAATATATTTATTTATGATTATATTTACCCTAAACAGTTAAAAACAAGATGTAGTTATCACATGAATATATATATATATATATATATATATATATATATATATATATATATATATATAATTTTGAGGTTGCTATTTTCCAAAGGTAGGTTAACCAGTGAAATATAACGAAGCTCATACGAGAGTGCTCAATACAGAAGTAGAGCAATCTACATTTGTCTTTACATAAGCAGTAGTTTGTTGCTACACAGTTATGAGCATGCTTCGGTCTACCAGTATTTACCAACTAGAGACCTCATCAGGAAACAACCCATATTAACGAGAACGGAATTCAAAAGTTTTGAATTCCGTTCTCGGAAATAAGGGGTGTTGCTGGTAGACCGAAACATGCTCATGACTGTGTAGCAACAAACTACTGTTTATGTAAAGACAAATATATATATATATATATATATATATATATATATATATATATATATATATATATATATATTACTGTTTCGCAGCACATCAGTGCGGGTAGACAGGTAACTACCTCAAGTCAGAATTGAACCTCGACCGCTTGTACGGCAGTCAAGACTACTAATCACTACGCTATTGGCGGCTACTGTATAAGTCATAAGTTTATCGATGTTTTGACATCATCCGAACTACTTAGGCTCGATTTGTTTACACAAATACCATCGCTTATACGCTTAATTGTACGATAATGGAAGGTTGTTTCTGTATATATATATATATATATATATATATATATATATATATATATATATATATATATATATATATATATATATATATCGCTTTAAGATGATTTTTATACGTCCCATTGTTCCTGGGGCGATAGCATCCTTCCCTGCATCTATGGAATTCGCTGGGGAAACTCCCATGACTTGACCACCGTGTTCTCCAGATCTTAACTCGATTGAATATTTCTGGTCAATATTAATGCGTTTATAGTGAGAAGAGTAAATAACTTAAAAGGATGACTTGGTGAGAAACACAGTTGTTGTTGCGAGAGCCATAACTCATTTAAGGTCTAAGAATTGACTTTCCCTGGGAACAACATGATTATTTTTACGTATTTAAAAAATGGGTGGTGTGCCGAAAAATAATTAATTAATATGAAGCCCATACAAAATATATGATTTTGTGTATTATTCTTTGACAGAAAAATATAATAAAAAGTAAAGTTCGCAAGATAATACATTGTAGTTTTACCTTAAAATAACATTTTGAGACCTAAAATAAACAGAGACAGTGGAAATTCCTCAACAAAAAATGAAAAGTTATAACTTTTTGAAGATAACTAACCTTAAAGGAGTCGTTTGATGATATACTTTTCATTATGTTGTAACGTATATTTAGTGAAATATTGATATTTTACTAATCTGCAATAAAGAGAAGGGACTGACACACACACACAAACATACACACCCACATATATATACAAATATATATATATATATAAACATACGTGCATATGTTTATACATATATATATATATATATATATATATATATATATATATATATATATATATATATATGATTGCAACATCTTGTCAGACGAATGCCACTTCCTCAGACATTTAAACTCCATGAGCCCAAATGTCTGAGGAGGTATCTATACAAATATGATGTTACAGAGTCTTAGTTTTGTACGACAGCTAAGTCTCTCTCTCGGTTCAAAATGTTGAGATCCAGCAACAAGCAAGAGCAAGATAGCCAGCAACAAATTAAACTGCAGACCAGCTTAATGCGGGTACTGGTCCTCCGCTTTATGTTTTTTTTATATCAGAGATTTGCTTCTCCTAGAAAGATTGCCTTCACAACGGCTTACGGGAGCCCTCTCTACCCCAATACACATATACTCACAAATATATATACATATATATATATGCATGTATATATACACATACACACATACACACAAACAGACACACACGTATATATATATATATATATATATATATATATATTCCAACCGTGCGTAAAATGAAATCAAAACTAAAATGTTGTGAGTCAAGTACGTTTATGCTAGCTGTAAACGATCTTTAAAAGAGGTTCGCAAACTAGTTATTATAAACATAACTAGTCTGTAATGTGAAATATTCACGCATGTTATTTTAACAACTAGCAAACAGATTAAAATCTGATTATTCTTACGTAGCAATTGTTCGATTTTGATTACTGAAAAGCCCCTTTCCGGACTAAATTGGGATACAATTTTCCCACATACTGATTAGTGCATACACCTATTTCAAGAAAGTAGATTAAAATGAGGTGTGTATATTAATGGAGAGTAGTTAATACAGTGGATGTGTTATCGGCAGCTCCAGTAACCCTCGCTTCTCCTTTTTTGTCCCTCAGTCCTCATTCAATGAGTGATCTTTCTGACAAAGGGTGAAAAAGCTGCTTAAAGGTCGGTAGTACTTGGTGAACAGTAGTATGAGATGTCAGAAAGTTTTCTGTCTCTGTCTTTCCTTGTGGCCATGTCACTAGTAAGAGTGCTGGAGGTAAACGTTTTGTCTGGGCTGACGTTATCCGCCTGATAGGCAGGGACCCGGACCTTGGATAAACCACTAAGGAGGCTGTCCTATCAGCAGATGCAAAGTACTGGGACTGATGTATTGCTATTTGGTGAGTGGATCTGGACCATGCAGTAGTCTATTGTGGGGTCTCTCAATGCAATACTAGTGGGTAATTGTTACGGCTTTACGTTTTCGTGTGCTTCAAACAAATCCTGTCTTTTTCTCTCTTACTTTCCCTCTCTGTACTGCTCTAACCAAGTATGCTCACCTATTCCACAAATCCCAAAACCTCAACATGAAATATCTCCAGAATAAAAACTCGATTAGGCCTGGAACCCCATCTTCCAACGAAGACCCCTACTACCAGGTCTCGTTCTCCCCACGACAGCGGAGTTACTATCTTTGAGAGCATACCTGAGAAAATAGACCACATACTTTCTACAGATCCCTCGGCTAACATCCACATCGGTGGTGACTTCAAAGTCAATAACGTGAAATGGCTGACCCATTCAAATAAGAGAGACGATGAGGGGAGGTTTTGTCATAATTTTGCCATTGTTTATGACCTCACTCAGATTGTTCGCGAACCTACCCGTCTGTCCGATACACCAGGTCAATATGCAAGCCTCCTAAACCTTTTTCTCTCAACTTCCCCTGAGCTATGTTCATGTTCCGTTCATTCTCCTCTAGGATCCTCCGACCACTCCGTCGTATCAGTTAAGATGAAAACGAAATGTAAGAAGTCCCCAGACGTACCCCTCCACCGTACTGTATACCGATACTCTATGGCGGACTGGGATAGCTTCCGTACATTCATATCTGATTTACCTCTGCACTCCATGTTTAAAAAAGGAAGTGTCCTCTATAGTATCAGATCTTACCGAATGGTTAATTGTAGACAGACCAATTCATACAATCTTAAAAATTCCGACAAAAACCTAACAGCCAGCCATAGTTCTCCCCAGAATGTGCTGCTGCTATCGCGCACAGAAATCACTTTTTCCATAGCTACCAACGTAATAGATGCACTGAGACTAAAGCTGCTTTCAGGACTGCCAGCAACCACTGTAAAAGAGTAATAAAAAATGCAAGAGAGCTATATGCCCAAATCCAAGGTAGCTGATCAGCGGCTTGGTTCCCACCAATTTTGGCAAATAATATATAGGATCCTGAACAGAAGTGTGCATTCTATCCCAACCATTATCAATGGACCAGAGGCCATCTCGTCAGCGTCAGACAAGGCCAAACTATTTGCAAATAACTTTGCAGCTAATTCTACCCTATGCGACGAATGCCATCAACTCCGCATATTTCCTCCTATAACACAGAACAAGCTAGGTAACATACAATTATCCCTGCATGAGGTCGCCAAGCTAATCAAGAAAGTAGATTCCAGTAAAGCAACTGGCCCTGATGGCATCCCAATTATAATGCTAAAAAAAGCTTCAACCAGAACTTGCTCCCATACTTACGAAACTATTTAAGCGCTGCCTTAAGCAGAAGTGCTTTCCGACTCCCTGGAAGACTTCATCAGTTTGCCCTGTATATATATATATAATGAGCTCTCTGGTCGGTTTAGACGTATGAGGATTCGATTATTTAAACATAGTCCATACACCTATTTCAAGTAAGTAGATTAAACATTAGTTGTGTGTATTTAACGAGATTTTTCATCACACACACATATTTCCCACTTACACACACACACACACAAGCACACACACGTACACAGGTACACACACATACACGTATATATATATATATGCGTGTATATAATTATTTTTTACTATAATAATTAAATATTTATACACATATATATACATATATTTATATATATATATATAATGGGCTCTCTAGTCGGTTTAGTCGTATGTTTTCTTCGATGAATCTTGATGTATATATATATCTATATATATATATAGTCTGTGTATATATGTATACATATAATGGGCTCTCTAGTATACATATAATGGGCTCTCTATGTATACATATAATAGGCTCTCTAGTCTAGTCTGTGTATATATGTATACATATATATTATATTTATACATATATATTTATACACATGCATGTATGTATATATATATATATATATATATATATATATATATATATATAGGTGTCTGTGTATTTATACATTATCAAACTTAGAATATATTTGTAATATATATGTAAAAGTATATCTATCTATATTTCTTTTCCCATATATTTAAAAAAAAATATATATATATATATATGTATATATACATATATATACACTGACATAAATACTTAGTTAGCGCATAACACTGATTCATACATTTAGTGTTTGCGATCAAACACGAGACCCTACATAAGACCTGTCCAATCAATCTTTTTCCAGAGCAACTTAAACGGCAATATCAATGCTTACTGTTTTGTATTTTTTTCATTTTTCTTCAATAAAACTGCTATATTTTACATACATATACCACGGAAGTCATACTGTGACTTTTTACCAACTCATATGGAATATGCTTTTTTTACTTCAATCCAACCCTCCTTTCTGGTGTATGTCCTAATAGACGATTGTCTGTTGCGGTTTAAGTTAATGCCTTTGTCATGTTAATCCGGTGATAATTCACAAACAGGTACAAGGAAATGGGAAAGAATTCCAATTTCTTTCTTTAATTCAATCTTGCCTGCACAGTCGATCTGTATATTTGTTCCATTTCTTTTTACGCACATTTTATTTTTCTTTTAATATAATAATTCGGATGTCTGCCTTTTGGATTACTTTGGAACATATCCCATTTACGCAGTTCCTTTGGATTTTACTCGTGCGAATGGATATTTGACTAACTTTCTTGAGTTATGCATCTTTAGATTTTACCGTCATTAGAAATTTTACCCTTCACGAAACTATCCATTCACGTCAAGTCACTTTTTTATTCACCCTATTCCCTCTGCTGTACTTTTTGTTATCATGTGAGATCTATGACTTACTTGTAGTTTCATTTAAACTTTTGCAAGCATATCCGATCCCACATTTTGCTAAATCCTATTCTCTGATGAGACGGAAAGTATTTTTTCGAAACTCCGCGAATGAAGGAGTATCCATTTATTTAGTGTTTCCTTTTTAAAATAAAATATGTTTTAACTCTTTTCCACGGTGTTTTTAACATGTTTTATTAACTACTTGTTCTTATTATAAGCTCTATCTTCTATTTGGTTTATCGAGCTTATACATCTGCTTGAGATTACTTTATAAATATTAATTCTTTAATATTTATAATTTACTTTAGTTTTGCCATCTTGAATCATTTTGGTAAACTTAACCGTAATTCTTATTATATATATATATGTGATCCCCCACATTTTGTAGCTATATATACACATATATATATATATATATATATATATATATATATATATATATATATATATATATGTATATATAGCTACAAAATGTGGGGGATCACATATATATATATATGTATATATAGCTACAAAATGTGGGGGATCACTTTTCTACGTAAAATATTCACCTATTTTATAAACGCTATTTTAAAGAGTATGGTATTATTTTTAGGAGACCTGTTGATCATGGCCTGGTAGACCAACATAAAATCGACTCTAAGAAAGTTGTCTTCTAGTGGTTTTAGTATGTGCTTAAGACGCATTTTAATTTTTCGCAATAAGTATTTGTCTGGATATTAAGGGGAAAAATGCGCACTAGCGCGTACAACAACTGACAAGTTAAAGAATTAAATTGCCTTATATCCGGGAAAATACTAGCTGGCGGAAAATGTCAATGTAATATTCTTTCTGCACACTCGAATGCCTTTGGAAAACAAGTTTTGTTTAAGTTAGAATTCTATTTATCAACGAGGACGCAAGAACAAAATACACATTACCTCTAAGAAAATAACAGCCTCCAAAAAGTGACTATAAAGTAGGTGTTTAACTTACGTTAAATTTATGTGGAAACGTGAACCTACAGGTTCTGAAAGTACAATTTCATTATAGGTTGGAAACTGCACGCTTGTGAAATTTTAAACGCTATTATCGCCTTCAGCACACGCGGAACGTTAAAATAGTAGCAATTTAAACAAAAAAAATTAGGTTAAAAATATGGATCTTAATATGGTGAGATTTGTATATGGTTTCCAAAATATATGTGATATTTCCCAATGCATATTGTCTTAATCGAGGTGTGACTAACAGTTACCGCTATAATTTCAAATGATCTGAAATAATAATTTTTTTCATATGTTATATTTCCCCCTTTGCCTTTTACACATATAGTAAATTTCACACTGTATAATGGTTATTTAATACTGGAGATTTCCATAACCGTAACCTGTCTCCAATAGAGCAGAGATATAACATATGTAAAATATTTAGAATCAAGTCCCCCTTACAGTTATTTTAAATTATTTTAAACCCTAGCAGCAGATTTTACCCTCTCCTCAATCAAGGTCAGATATTTGGGGATATCAGATGTTTATATATATATATATATATATATATATATATATATATATATATATATATATATATATTACATTATGTGTGTGTGATCTGTAGTCAGATATGCCAATAATTGCTGATCGTTTTTAATTAACGCTGGATTGCCTGTTTGTATTTTATTTCCTGCGTAAGTTTCAAAGTTTACTTATTCATCTGTGCCGGCTCCCCAGCTGTTTCTAATGGGTTTACATCGCACTTGATTGTACGCAAAATTTGGCCATGGGCCAGACAGAATTATCGACAAAGATATCGATTAATTACCGGATCGAAGTTATCGGATACAAATACTATTGATAGTTCAACCTATTTATGGTAAACGAATAACGATCACGTCTCGCCTTCTTTACACGATTACTGCTCTATTTAAATGGATTAATCTCAATTAACACGTACGGTTTATCCTATATATCCCTTTATTTTTCCATCTATCTACGATGTATCAGTCTACACGTATATCTATTTATCTATCTGTATATCTATCTATCTATCTATGCATTTATCTGTCTGTTTGTATTTTTATTTATCTATCCATCTATGTTTCGATTTAGGTATGTATTTATCAGTTTATATAAATGTCTATCGATCTATCCGTCCATAAATGCTTCTTATCCATATTTATATATGCATATATATGTGTATATATATATATATATATATATATATATATATATATATATATATACGTGGATATACATATATATATATATATCTATATATATATAGATATCCAGATATATACAAATATATATACACACAAACGCCCATATATATTTATATATATATATATATACATATATACATATATATAGATATATATAAGAAAATTTAAACTGTAAGTTGAAATTTAGAATTAAAAATTATTGTTCGACCTAATACTCTACAAAACAATTTACAAAGTTCTTATTCCGCAGAGTTTCAACGAATGCTATTCATGTAATTCTTCTCATCATATGACATAAAGAAACCAGCAAATTATATTTGTAGCACTGCTAGAATATGCTAATTAAGGCATTAAGTGAAAGTGAGAACTTTATTTTATGGACTAAGCTATCGCATTGTTTTGTGTGCGCGCACACACACACACAAATATATATATATATATATATTATATATATATATATATATATATATATATATATATATATACATGAAACATATGGTTTGTTAGTGTCTGCAAAACTAAAAAAACACCGAACCGATTGTTCGACATTTTGGCATCGTATTTTCAGTGTACAAATCCGTGTTGTTTATATAGTATTTTTAATTATAATATTATGCTTAATTTTTATTTAATAAATTAGGTGATTTTATTTGTAATGATCTGACCATTTTTTTGATTTGGGGAAAATCACCGCCCGCCGTCATGTGACATCACTAAAAGGAACTATTCATCTCGCTTCGTAATGTGTTTACAGTATGGGTAAATTTTAAATTGATAACATTTAATCACGTGATTATTGAAAATGTAATCATGCGATTGAAATTTAATTTAAATTAATCCCCTTTGTGGTCGCTTTCCGGTCAAATATTCATCGAAAATGTCGACATTTCCAATGTGAACAAGGAGTTGGACTTATGAAAAAAAAAGATACTAAAAAGATATACCAAATTGATTTTTTTTTCGCTGAAAATAAAAGTTTTTCATTTTTGTTAATACAATTTATTTTTATAAATAAACATATAAAGTACGATTTTTAGGGGTACAATTAACAAAAACAATCAAAACGGAACGAAATTTTATATCTGTTCCCTTTTTTAAAAATCTTAAAACAGCTCATACTCCGCAAGTTTTACCCTAAAGTATACATTAGAAACTAACGACTACTAAAAATCTGGTAGCTTCGTGTCAAATCAATAGTAATCTGCTTAAAATATTGCAAAAAAGGCGGACGTTGGCGAGATTGCCCCCCTTCTAAATTCCAGAAGTTTCACTTTTTTAAAACTTTTTTCCTGTTAATATCATCGATTACATACTTTAGTTTTTGACTTAAAAAAGTAAAAACTATTTTTATTACTCTTCAGGTTGGGGTTCATTTTCAATTATAACGTTGTACTAAATTGAATACGAAATTTATTGAAAACTGAACCCTCATGTGAAGTTATAGTAAATGTTCTTTTTTTATTAACTGTAACTTAAGTTTGTGATAACAGGAAAAAGTACAAAAACAGTGAAAATGTAAATTGTGGAATATAAAGGGGGATTTAGAAGAGCAATCTCGTCAACGCCCCCCAAGAAAAACAGAAAAAAATCGAAAAGAACCTCTCTCAACTATACGGGCAATAATTTGATGTTGTATCTATATATATAAAAGGCAAAATATGTGTGACCATTTCGTGTATGTCTTCAAAAGGTTTTTCTCGCACACGCTCCCAGGGTCGTTACTATCGCTTAAAACTGTGTATATAGGTCCTATATAATAATATCTATGAATTAGGAAAGCGCGTAGCGTATAGATTTATTTACGTCGATTTTTACAAAATTATTGTTATTTTGGCTTCTCGCGTGGTGATTGGGCTTTTTAGTATAAATAAAGTGAAACTAAACTCAACCAGACGTGTTCGCGGCATTGCGCCGTGAAAAACGTCCAGAAGCAATCAGCTTTGAAAATGGAATGAGGAAAGTTAATTTTTATTACGCACGCCTGTTTTTATAGTTATAGTTAGATAAATAGATTCAAGCACGTCTAAGCTGTATGTCTCGGTGGCCCAATTGTAACATCGCACGTTTTATTTTGTTTTTTCACTCATTAATTTCCAACTCAAGGGTACGGGTTCGATTCTTATTCTCACCTAACAAAACATTTTTATTATTATTTAACCCCCCCGGAGTTTTGATTTACCTTAAGACAGCCGGGCATCGCCGGGTACCCCCCACTAGTCTATATATATAAAAGCGAAAATGTATGTATGTATGTTTGTGTGCATGTTTGGATGTCTGCTAAAAACTTTTGACAGACGCGACGAAAATTCACAAACTTGGTATTACATCAATGCTCCATCCTTGGAATATCGGAAAATTGGGAAAAAACGTTAACTTTTTCACCCAGAAATCTACAATTTTCGACAGGGGGGGTCAACAAAAACGGTCCTCTCGTGACAACGACCGATTCTACGCATGCGTAAGATGACCTCGTTACCTGATTTACTTTAAATAGTTGAAAAACCGAACAAATTTCATGTACGTCACATTAGCTCAGTTGCTTAAGACCTTGGTTCATTTTCTAAACGTTTTAGGTTCGAATTGTGGTGTGAGATGTTTTTTTAATTTTTTTTCGAATTTTAAATTTAAATATTAAACCAATGTTTCGTTGTTTTGCTTTTTTTTTTACTTCGCTGATTATTAGTGACAGCCAAAAAACACCCGGGTACCCACCAATTTTTTTAAATTTTAATACGGAAACAGGCTTATTTAAGCCATTTTTCACGTGTTCGTTTTACTGTTTGCATCGTTCGGTTGCCTCACGTTAGCTTTTTGTGTTTTTTCGCGGTTAAGTGTTAACGTTGTTTTCTTTTTTTTTACTTCGCTTATAACAAACAAACCTACGTCGTCCTCGTAACACTCGATTTCCGGACGCGTAACTGTCAATTTCGTTCTTAAATAAATTCAAACATCTTTCACTAACTCATTCTGGCTGGCCGATTTTATTATCAAACTTCACCTCAGGGCTTCAGATTCGATCTTACCAACTTTTACCCACCCCCCGGTTTCTTTTTTATTTAACACCACACACACCTAAAAAAAAACCGGGCAACGCTGGGTACCCCCGCTAGTTTCCAATAAATGGAAAAGATTTACTAGGATTTTGTATTAGAAACTGAGCCCCTTAAAAATGTTAAATTATTGATTTTTTTTTTTTTTTTTGCATTTTGGTTAAATTTGATAGTTTGCAATCGCTGATAATCTAATAAATTGAAAAAAAGAAGAAATTAGAAATAATGGTACTCTTTCAGAATTTCACTCGAATCATCGCGATCAGTTCGGGCGAGACCAACTATTTCCGGATAAAGCCGATCTTTCTACAAATGTTGAAACACTAAATCGACATTTTCTTGCATAATTAATGGGGTGGTGACAAAAAATAATTTGTACATTTTCTTGAAAAAAAATTCTGTACTAATAATTTACAGTTTTCATGAAAAGCATTCATCTTTTCTCCTAATAATAAAAATCTAGTTGCAAAGAGAAACGTTTACGGCCAGTCTTCTTTAAATAATGTCAGTTTTCTTGGACAAAACTTTCACCTAACAATTTATGGTAAAAGAAAATCAATTTATTTTTAAAAACAATTGCAAAAAAAGAAATAAATAAAAGTACATAGGCAATAGAAAATGCGATTTTCCTTGAAAAAATATATATTCAGTAAATTTGCAGTAAGTTCTTGTGATTGTATATTAATTGTGTTTTTATTTATGTATTTATTTATTTTGCAGTTTGCTTGTTTTGAAATTGGTCTGCATCTGTTAAGTTGCTCGGCTTCCGCGGGGACTACCGGTCAAGCCCGAATAATAAACCGAGGATCTGGGTAATGTCATGCAAGAGTACCAAAAATACATGAGGTTTTTCATTGTACTAGTCTGCTGAAAAAAGGGGGCTTCTTCATTATTGTAGTGAAATCGGCCAGCCGAAAAGGTGATATTTAATTAAAAAAAAAAACATGATAACTCCGTACATTTTTCTTAATCACAACAACCAATGAAATATACCTAATTGTCATGTCAAAATTATTTCGATCTTCAATGATTAAAATATCTAATTTCTTCGAAAACTAGCTTATTTTAGGGGTAGTTATTTTCGATTTGCCTTTTTTGAGGGTGGGGGCCTAATTGTTTCTAAAAATGTGTGCGTCGAATTGAAAGTTAAGTTTTAATTCGAACCAAAGATTCTGTAGTAAATATTTACGAGGTGACCCAGCGTTGTTTAACACCTACAAACATAACGATCTACCAAAAATTACTTCCAGATCTATAAAATGGAATTTTTCGTTATTTTATCTTTCTAATGTACACCCTCCTAAAAAAATCGCATTTGTCACGGTTTGGGGTGCGTTTTGTTTATGAAATTGGAAAATGAAAGGTGAGAATGGTGTCATAAAAATTAATTAAATTTATTAATATATTATGTATCTAATGTAAAATTTCCCCCTCCAAAAACAAATTGTATTTGTCATGTTCTGCCGTCCCACTCAATCGCCAAAAGTGAAAAATGCTAGAGATTACACATTTAGTTTGCCGTTTGGGGACAAAAATGAGTGTGCATGTTTAAATATATAGAAAAGTGATCCACACTCTAAAATATTAATTTTTTTAAAATTTCTTTGTTCCTATTATGTAATAATATTGTTTAAACGGATTAGGCAAAAAAGTAGATATTAATATTTTTAGTGGTTAAACGTAGTAAAACATTACATTCTTGTAATCAGAATATCTAGTTTGTAGTAAATGCGATTAACACGAAAAAAGACAAAAAAGTGTAAATTTTGGAATTGAGATGGGGCGGTATATCTTCATTTTTACGTCGTAAAAAATACCGATCCTATATAGTAAAAGACTAATAATGAAAAACAAATGATCCTTGCAGTTAATTAATACATTTAAAAAAAAAAAACATAATAAAAGCTAAATATATCTACACGGAATTAATTATTCAGGCTAGAAACTTTCTAAGATTACCGAATTATTTTATTTTATATGTATATATATATGCATATATATGCATATATATATATATATATATATATATATATATATATATATATATATAATAAGTTATAAATATATATGGCGACTAAGCTACACTGAGTATTCCGCGTTTCATCCACTCTAGGACTCTTCAGGCTTATGCGCATAAGCCTGAAGAGTCGTAGAGTGGATGAAACGCAGAATAGTCAGTGTAGCGTGATAGCTATATATATTTTATAACTTAATAACTAGCTCTACCTACGTATTGATAACTTTGGAAGAAAATACTTAAAGTTCACGCATAAATTTATACTTTCGTATATTAATTTTATGTGAGTACATTATGTAGTTATATATACATATATATATATAATATATATATATATATAATTGAAGTGATTGAATGAATTTAAACAAAATGTGAAGTGAAAAGTTTTAGTTTTACATCAAATATTTTTATTTTTTTAAGACAAAAATACATTAAAAATTTTATCTCGAGAGTTTCGAGGTCTACCATTTCTTCAGAGGAGAAAATATTACCAAATAGCTTTAATGGTATACATCCTATTTGCTAAAATCAGTGAGGCATAGAAAATCATAATAAAAATTGATTAATTAATAGTCATAGAGTAAGGGAAGTTGAGAAAAAAGATATAAAAGTGTACATCCAAAATTCAGGGTAATATCCCAGTTGACTGTCGTTGAAAGCAGTGTAGTAAAAAAAGTCCAAACTGTATTTTTGGGTAATCCACTTCACAGAATAACGATCCGAGTTGGGCATATTTCTGGAGTAATTCTTCTTTATAGGTCTTGAGAATTTTTTTTTATATGCCTGGTGGAACCTATATTAATACTATAGGTTCAACCAGGCATATTAAACAACTTTTTCACCGGACCCATAAAGAAGAATTACTCCAGAAATAGGTCCAACTGGAATCGGTACGCTGTGAAGTGGATTACCCAAAATATAATTTGGATACTTTTTTTTTTTTAGAAAAATAAAAATCTTTTATATGAAACTCCAAATTATTTTTTTAATTCATTGAATGACTAAAATTTGATTCATTTGTTCTATTTTGTATATCGAGCAATTCTTATTTAGGTGCGATAATACTTATAGAATATTACTGCCAGTACTATTTTGTAAATCTTATAATCGCAGGTTTCAATACAAACTGATTGTTGGTAATTTTATTCTGAAGTATATATATATTTATATATATATATATATATATATATATATATATATATATATATATATATATATATATATACAGGTATATATAAATGCATATGTATATATATATATGTATGTATAGACACATACACACTGCATAATCGCGTGTGCACATAGGTTTTCGTCAGATCACCGAATATAAGCAACGTTTAGCCTGGTTAGTACAAGATGGGTGACCATTTGTGAATTTTTGGCGAACTATGTGCTCGTCGCTTATATCGGCATTTGTTTCCAGTTGTCCTGTACACACACTTCACGCGACATTAATATATAACATTGTCAACTCAGCAGAGGCGTGATTGGAGATTGCTCACATACTGTCGCATTGTGTGTGTGGGGGTGGTGTGTGTATATATATATATATATATATATATATATATATATAGAGAGAGAGAGAGAGAGAGAGAGAGGGAGCAGAGCCAGGAGATTAAATCAAATTTGCAGTAACACGCGTAATTATGTTTTGTTTTTTACTAAGATTCGTCTCATACCAGTTAAACAAAAATCGATGAAAATAATATTAAGGCATTCAAAAACCTGGATTGTAAACAGCAAATATTGAAATACAGTAAATAATTGTAATAATTTATAAGAATTGTTTAAAATATTTAAATATTTAAAAAAAAAAAATTCATTATTTTTCGTTTAGATAATTTCTAAACGTGTCAATGTACAATGTTGCACTTTATTAATTCCAGGGTGTAGAATGCACTATATAGATGAGTCGTAAGCGGGTGAAAATTTTGTAATTCGCTGGTTATTGTCTTTTTCTTAGTGACAGTTAATGGCACTTTCAACCTCCAGAAGAGTGTAACTTACAACTAAATGTTTATAGATTCTGGGACAGTTCATTTTATATATATATATATATATATATATATATATATATATATATATATATATATATATATATATATATATATATATTCATTATATAATTCATTATGTATACATATTGATTATATAACCATATATACTATTTTTCTGAAGAATACTTATTTAGGAAGGTTTTTCAATTCAACAAAATACATCTGAAGAATGTCGGAGTTTTCATGAGCTTAAACGTTTTTAAAATAACTTTTAAAATCGGAACAGTATTCTAAATTATTCAAATAAAATGGAATTTTCTCAGAGGAAAATCTAGTTCAGCTAAATCAATTAAAATATCAATATTTGCTTCTATCTTTTTTATAATAGTGACTCCCAATTCTGTTTATCTTAATTAAGGTAATTATTTTTCTTGGCAAGATTACTTTTCTGTTTTGGTGTTCCTGATAATTCGTGGTTGTCTTTGTCTAATGTTGTCCGACAACCATCACAATTTTACGTCAATCACAAACAAAACCAACAATAGAAGTTTACTTAAACTCACTTTTTTATAATACTTATTTACTCAGTCTCCGGTTACCGATGTGACATTTTCACGTCATCCATTTCCCGAGCATTATTCAGGCGTCTCAAATAATCTCAAACGTTATCTTCGTCTCTTTCGTGAACTTAATTTTTAAGTCATTATTCTTTCCTACTGGGTACGTGATTTCGCATTCATATGCATACGCTCGTTTGAGCAATGTAACATCCGGAATCATTCGGAGATTATGAACAAAGTTTCTTATAGTTATTGACGGTTTTTTAAACCAGTCCTTAAGTAACGATGAGCAAGTGTCTGGCAGATAGGATTCTGTAAAGCAACGTTTACTTTCTACTGACGGTATCCGGTTAACGTTTGGCCTAAAATAAAAGCGAAATGTATCATTTTGCATTTAAGACTTGGTGTCTTGAATAAAACATGACGGCAAGCAGGAATCACAATTTAACAACAAATCCTCCTGGACAAGCAGGAACTAATCAAACCGAAAATAGATCGCGCTAAAATACACATTAAACACGCACACACAAAAATAAAAACGAAAATAACACAGGTGGGTGTTCGGATTAGAAATGCCATTTCCGACAGTCGGAAAGTTGCGAAAAAATGTAACATTTACGCAGACATTCGGCATATGTAACAGTAATCCTGACGGATTAGCGATCTTAGTTTAAACCGAACAAAAAATAATATATTCTTATTTCTATACCGAAACAGCAGTAGTTGCAAGAACTGATGGACGGATAAAAATAATGTTTTCAATTTTAGCATACCTTTGCTAGAGAGAAAACGATGTTGTTATTATAACTTCTTAAATATAAACATATTTTACTAAATCTCATACAGAAAAAAATATGGCTGGTCTTTAGAAATCGAGTGAAAACTCATTGTGATTCTTGTTATTTTTTTATAAAACCATACGGGTTTTTGTAACAGCCGTTCCCATTGATCACAGTCGTTTTTCATTGATCACATTCGTTTTTCTTAAGGATTTTTTTCTCAGTTAATACGCTTCTGAAGATGGCAGGGCTCTTTTCAGCAGAAGATTATCACAGATATATTCAGAAATATTAGCGAGCAGTAAATCAATTTTCAGTATGACGTATTGTCACTTGTAATAAAAACGGCTATAATATGGGATCGTGTCTAACAGGAGACTGTTTGGAGTTCAGCAGGTAGATGTGTGTTCACATGGCATTCAACTTGAACAGGGTGATACAGTTAAGCTAGACTAAAACAGGAAGGGAATTTCAATGTTTAGCCGGTCCTGGATATGAACTTAAGCAATATCCGATGGTGACGCTCCAGCTTTGGGGAGTATGACGCCACCCCTGTATTGCCATTGCTCCCACGTCTATCCTGACGCGGAGTGGTAGTACTTTTTAGGGTCCCAACTATGGGTTAAATATAAACCGAATTGAAAAAACGAAACAAATATATTCTATTAAAAATGTTTTCTTCAAAATCACTGGATTCGGCATTAAATGACCTAAAAAGGGATGATATGCCGTAAAACAAAAGCAACAAATCAATGATCAGCAGTCATAGAAAAGGATTTGCGGATTTTTGTTAAGCTTCACGTAAGTATGTCGAGACAGTATGTGGTCTGAGATGTAGATGGCATGGCCATTAAGCTACAAATTACGCTTCAAAAATTAGAGATAACATTATTTCAACACTAACGTATATTTTATAATATACTTTTAATTAGTTATTTATAGTAGTAAGCATTAAAGAAATAACCGCTTACGAAATGGCAGAAGAGATTTCAACTGTAATACAAAAAAAAGGTAAACAAGAAGTAATAAAAAATGCAAGGTAGCAAAGTGACTCATTAAGCCGGAAGAAAAGTCCCCAAAGATATTGTAACAGGTTGTCTACATACTCCCCACGACCTTTTTATGCAGTAAAGAACCGAGATTTTTCATAAGAGTAGAGAGACTGTGCGCCACATTGCGAAACCGATAGGTATAGTATTGTTTTCGCCTCTATCTTGATTTTTCCCCATTCAACATCTTGATTTTATATGGCGCACACACGCGCGGACGTTTTTACGATAAACCATTTTCTTGGATTCCGCATTTTTTTTACAGCGACACTAACAATAACTTATTCTTGAGGTAGTTGCCTTTAATTAAACATAAATAAACAAAAATACAAATATTGTCTCATTAGAATAATCAGGTGTGTGTATCTTTCATCTTTATTGATCAGTGAACACGAAGTGAAAAAGAAAATAAAGAAGATCCACACAAATAACTTGAAGTTAACGCCTACCATACTACATGGGAAATAATTATAAAATAAATATACAGTGATAATCATATTTATTGGCACGGTAAAATAAAAGTTAAATTTTATCTAATAAATTCTAAAAAAGGGATTAAATTAAAGAAAATAACAAAGTATATTATGTATTTTTAACTGGCCTTTCCGATGCAGCAATCGGATTTTAGAAAAAATAAATAACAAAGGAACAACAAACATAATTGCAAAAAACCCTTGTTCAAAATTATTGGCATGGCTTTGTTTTTCTTTTAGTATCAGTATAATATCAATCAATTTCCGGTTTACGTGCTTTCTGAACTTTTTTTATAGCCATATTATGCTTGTTTAACGCTAATTCAGTGAATAATTTTTTTCAGATAATTTTTAGATAGCGATTTATTTAAACTATTATAAGTGACTAAATTATAATTTTCAATCGCCATGGTTAAAACTAAGGAACACAGCGAAGACGTCAGGAAGCCTGTTGTAGCATGCCATACCAATGGGGAGGGCTATGATAAGATTTCAAAGAAGCTAAACCTTCCCAAATCCACTGTTAGAACCATAATAAACAAGTTCAAATCGCAAGGCTACGTTATGAGTTTAGAGGGTGGAGGGAGAAAAAGGATTCTTTCCCCAAGAGATGAACGGAAAATTGTTCGACAAGTCAAACAAAACCCAAGGATCTCTGTTGGGGAGATTGTTGATGAACAGAGCACCTCTGGAGTGAATGTATCTCGACATACAGTTGGTAGAGTTTTGAAGAGAGCTGGTTTAAAAGAATGTCGTCCGAGAAAGACTCCCTTATTGAAGCCTATGCACCTGAAAGCAAGGCTAGCCTTTGCAAAACGTCATATTGATAAAGATGTTGCATTCTGGAAACGTGTTCTATGGACTGACGAAACGAAAATAGAGTTATTTGGCCATAATAAAGTGTCTTATATTTACAGAAAATCTGGCGAAGCTTTCCTGACTAAGAACACCATACCCACAATGGGGCACGGTGGAGGCAGTTTGATGTCTTGGGGATCCTTTGCTGCCTCTGGACCAGGGCGACTTGTTAAGGTCACAGGTAGAATAAAAAAGGAAGATTATGTTAAAATATTGGATGAACACCTGAAAGACTCTGCTAAAGAGCTCTCACTTGGTCGTCGTTGGTGGTTCATGCAAGATAATGACCCAAAGCATTCGGCTAAACTGACTAAGAAATGGCTTGAGGACAATCATATTAATGTTTTGGAGTGGCCATCACAAAGCCCAGACCTTAATCCAATTGAAAATTTATGGAGAACATTAAAATTGAGGGTAATGCAAAGGAAGTCTAAGAATCTTATTCAATTGGAGGATTATTGTCAGGAAGAGTGGGCTAAAATTACTACTGAAGAGTGCAACAACTTGGTTGTAAACTATGAAAAGCGACTGAGGAAGGTAATCAAGGCCAAAGGCTATACAATTGATTATTAAATAAATCGTGCCAATAATTTTGAACAAGGGTTTTTTTGCAATTATTTTTGTTGTTCCTTTGTTATTTATTTTTTCTAAAATCCGATTGCTGCATCGGAAAGGCCAGTTAAAAATACATAATATACTTTGTTATTTTCTTTAATTTAATCCCTTTTTTAGAATTTATTAGACAAAATTTAACTTTTATTTTACAGTGCCAATAAATATGATCATCACTGTATATATATATATATATACGCCATACATTAAAGGATAAATGCTAATCGCTCTATCTATTTCTTTCTTCCCACATCTCTCTATCATTTTATAATAAACTTTGGGTCTGCTTTTCGTGATTCCTCTTTTTCAAATTTGAACGCATGACGTCATTTCATGATTAAACCTTTTTATGTAAAAATGAAGTTGAGAAATATATTGAATAGATTTATTTTCATGCTTTTAACGACGAAAAAGAAGAGCGACGCACTTAGTTTGGTAGTAAATGGGATACAGACCTAATAATTGCATAAATTGCTTTTAGTAACAGTTTTCGAGCCTCGTTTTTGTGTTCAACGATCCCTTATAAAATTTCCTTTCTAAAGACGAAATTAAAAGATTGACTTTTGTATTGCTCGGGAGGTCTCTGTACTTTAATAAATGCTTAATATTCTTACAGAGTAAAAGTTTACACATTCCTTTGTGTGTACGATATAATTTGTCACACTCATTTGTGTTTGTACGTACGTATCACCTTTTATATACATTTATGTTTGTAGGTATTTTATTGCTTTTAACACACATTGATTATTTGACGTACACAATCACCTACGTATTTATTAATAAACGTGCGTATTTATTGCGTTCGTACGTACGTTATCACCTATTACGCACATTTTATACATACCTTATATATAATCTTACACAAACAGAATATATTTTACTAAAGCTCTAGTTCATACACATTTAATTTTAATGTACGCCATTAGTTATCACATACATTTTTATCGTATATGATTTAATACTTTTAACAGAAACTTGTTCGTACGTACGTAATCAGACATTGTATTTGTACGTACGTTAATACGTTTTACATAACTTGAATTTCGCACATACGTTTCACGTTTCATACGTTTTTTTCCTACATACGTTATTGCATTTAGAATGAGTTAGATTTGCGCGACTCATGTTCACTAAACTTTTAAGCTCAGGGTGGAATGAAATTCTTGCAGCCATTGAAAATGAGCGAAATATCAGGTGATATATGTTACTAGTACTCCCAATCTTACCTCTATATATGGCGATCTAGAATGATAGCTCATGTTTTATCTACGAGATAAAAAGGTAACAGCCAGCAATACTGGACGGTCAAGTACCGCTATATAGGCATAGCAGTGGTTGAACATTATGAGAACCGATTTCGGAAAGGTAGTGAAAACATGGCTTGTCTTAACCCTAACTTGGTTGGCTGGTACTAGTCAACAGAAAGCAAATAGAATAAAAACAAGGAAAGTCAGTAATTTTTAATGTAGAGTACTACGAGGGGTGTGCAATAAGTAATGCCCATAACCTACTTCTCGTTGGTTGATCTAACTGAAATTGTGCATATGCAATGATTTATATATCTAAGGGTTATGTAGTAATTTACAGCTCTGAACTAATTGTTGTTTCTGTTTTACAGGTGTTTGAACTGAGTCAGGTGTGAAATGGAGCCTATTGAATGTCGAGCAGTGATCCGGTTTTTGTATTTGAAACGACACACCCCACGAGAGACTTTTGATGAAATAAAATAAACTGATGGTAATAATGCCCTGTCATATGACCTTATAAAACGCTGGCATCGATAATTCAAACATGGCCGGAAGTCTTTGGAAACAGCTCACAGACCTGGTCGCCCCGCTTCTGTCAGTGATGAGGTATCTGTCCGTCAAGTCGAGGCCGCCATTTTGGAAGATCGGCGCATTACTATTCGCCAAATAGCCCAAGGTGTCAAGATTAGTAGAAAGTCTGTGGAAACTATCCTTCATGACCATTTGCATATGCACAAAGTGTCTGCCATATGGATTCCCAGGTTGCTCACACCATTCCAGAAGGGACAACGCATCGAGTGCTCGAAGATGGATTTGGATATGTACCAAGAAGAAGAGTCAAACTTTTTCAAAAGACTGATTACACAGGATAAAACCTGGACCCATCACTATGATCCAGAGACAAAAGCTCAGTCAATGCAGGGGAAGCACTTGGACTCACCACCTCCAAAGAAGGCAAGGATGCAGCCTTCGGCTGGCAAGGTCATGCTCACAATCATTTGGGACCAGGGCGGAGTAGTGATGAGAGATTTCCTGTCAAAGGGTACCACAATTATAGGAACCTATTATGCTTCACTTTTGAGGAAATTGAGGGAAATAATTAGGCGGGGCAAGATCAGCAAATGTTCAATCCTCCGGCAGGACAACGCTCCGGTCCACAACTCGCATGTCGCCAGATCAGAAGCACGAGCGTGTGATTATGTAAGCTTCCCCCATCCTCCCCACTCTACTGACTTTGCACCCTCTAACTTTCACCTCATCTCAGCTATGAATTTGTTTTGTAAAGATGATGCAGCCTTGATTTCTGAAGTCCCGTTGTGGTTGGATGACTTACCTGGGATGTTCTACAAAAACGGTCTTCAGAGCTGCATCAAACGATGGGGGAAATGCATAACTCTGGATGGTTCCTATGTTGAGAAACACCAATTACTGTACGATGTTTCGTTGCTCGTCTGCTATGGGAAGTGGGCCAGGGGCATTACTTATTGCACGCCTCTCGTACAACGTAGCAAAATTCAGGATTATGTTATCAACCTCCAACGTAAGAGACGCACACTCCTATTGACTAGAAATATGTCGAAACTTGACGTCAATATTTCAGCCGTTAGAGAGGTGAAGTTGGCAGAGTAGGATGCACTGACTAGGGAAATGGATACTATAAACTGCGTTGGTTAGATAATGGAAGAATGCAGACTGTCATGAATATGCTTCATGTAAAAAATTCCAGAGTTGCAGGCTGCAGGAAGTTTCCGTTATAACCCCCGCCGCCGCATGTATCTCTTCCTCTTCCTCTACACGACGAAAATATGTTATTTTCGGTAGTGTTTATGTCCCCAGACTACAAGCGTACACTAATTACAGGGAGGCGTTTTGTACGTAGTTTAATAACCTACATGGGTAAGCAAAGAAGAGAAAAAGATCATCGTCATGGTTAACATTAATGCTAGAGTGTGTAGAACTTTTGATATTTGAACAATAGTGCTTCGAAGACTGAGTGGGCAACTGCATGGCAACAAAAGACGCTTGTTGGAGCTGTGTGCATAGTTGGGTCTCAGTACCACGAACATTCTAGTTTGACAGAAAGCGCGTTTCTAAAAAAAATTGGAAGCATCCGAGCTACAAGCATTGACATCATTTAGACTCTGCACTCTTGCGTCGAAAGGATGTAGCAGACGTGCTACAATCACGTGTCAAGCATAGTGCTAAGTGACACACATGAGGATATTGAAGTTAATGACGTGTTTTACAAAAAAAATAGAGTCAAGTTATTATTATTATTCATTGCCATGTACACTTCTACAACGTGTGGGGTCTATGTGAGCAAACATGTAAAACATTACAATTTTACATCTTACACATTCGTCAACAAATGTAAATGACTGTCCTTAAAGAGAGAGAATAGTAAGTATCTAGTTGTGAACACCCTAACATTACTCCGAATAATGAGGATTTCAATGAAGTAATACAAAGTACTCGCGAAAAAAATGAATTATGTTGAGTGAAAACCAACACAGCAGACATAGCAACAAAAATTTGACCAAATTATTTATGAGTAAATTCTAAATATTAAAAAAAATCTTATTAATGAAAAACGTCCGTGCTCTTTTATTAAGTTGTCCGATATATATATATATATATATATATATATATATATATATATATATATATATATATATATATATATATATATATATATATATATCAGAACTCCAGAGACAAAGAGCTGACACGACGATGATAAATTTTGCATTACGCCTGTTAAGCCCAAGTCTCTTTATCCTATTAAACTTCGGCCTCCCTTGTCTTATTTCAGTCAATTTATACTCGAGCACTTCATAAAATATGACCAACCTCCGTATCTTTCTTGCTAGACGGGTGTCTACATATGGAGCATAGCCAACATTATTGCCCAAGCCCGTATAGACGAGGTCAGTTGTTTAATTTGATTGGTCGTTATATCTTAGTTTTTATTTTGACCGGTTTCACATTGTCATAGGCCAGTTTTAAATAACAAGAGATTTATGGTCAACGACATTTATTTTGATGGGAGGAAAACATAAGAAATATAAAACAGAATTTCAAGAGTTTTAATGCAAAATGCGATTAATCCAGTCGCTTAGAGGCTAAAACTATAAAACAATGAATATGTAAATTCTATATTTCGACTAAAACTTATGTATACATTAAGTAATTTTTGCCGTATTTTATTAAGTAAAACTATATTTTGGTATGTAGTCTATTGTGGAAAGTAACAGTTCTGTTATGTAATAATTGTAGTTAAAAAAACACGTCTATCGCGTTTTTCTATTAAATTGTTTAATCGTTCTACTATGTGCTGTATACACTAAATAAATATTGTGTGCATTCCTGAGCTAGGCACTTTAATTACCTAATAAAAAGGTTTACATTTAGTAAGTGCTGTGACACTTAATATGATATTGCTCAGGTTCGTATCCTGCTTAATTTGCCAGTAAACGCAAAAGAAAAAAACGTACGTGCGCAAAAGAAAAACCGTATGTGCCCCAATGCTTTCCCTTACCAATCCTTCTACGCTGTAGTTGTAGGGTCCGCAAATCATTAGTTTTTGGTGCAACAGAGTACGTAGTTTACATTAGAAATACCCATCTATTTTCGTAATCACCTCGCCTTATGCCCAGACCTTCATGTGGGCAAGCAGGCTAGAACGAATGCAAACATAAACAAATATCGAAAAAAATGTTCTATCTTTGTGAAATCAAAATTTATGATGTGCAACAACGAAAATATAAGGCACGCTAAGGCTATTAAATTATGCATCCCTCCTTTCACATACAAACATCCTGGTTTTAGGTAGTTACTGGTCTAGCTCCATTGAGTGAAATATAATACGGTGAAACAGTACTGTATTGGATGATTATACATCCTCAATACCTTGGCTTAGGCATATTAGTGAGCAAATATAAAAAAAGCCGCTAGCTTAATAAGCAATGCGCTTAGGCGTATTGATACATTTAAACATTGTAATCTCGTAGTTCAATATCAAGAGCTAAATTGTGTAACGGTCATACACACCTACTGTCACGTTGCCGGTTGAGATTAATCACAGCTTGAGGTATTTACTGGTCCAGTCACGATAATCGGCTGTGATACTGCGAAATTCTACGGTATGGAAAAGGAACTATATTTTTAAACCAATTAAATATGGCTATATTTGTCTATATTTGACTATGTAGTGTCTAATCAAGCCAGTAGTCTTGCTTTAGGATGAATTTTGTTTGAGATTTTATTACACTAACATATATATATATATATATATATATATATATATATATATATATATATATATATATATATATATATATATCTGCGACAATATCCATTATTAATTTCGGACAAATTCCCTTTTAAAATGGCGAGCGTAACACATGCTTTGAATCGATCTGTTACGCCCACCATTTGAAAAGGGAATATTTCCGAAATTAATAATGGATATTGTCGCAGACAAGTAAGACATTTTACCAATACAATATATATATATATATATATATATATATATATATATGCATATATATGTGTGTAGTAATCGGTACACATTACTGATTCGTTGTATCAAATCTCATCAGTGCCGCAAGATTAGATAGTCTCGACAGCCGAGGATTGAATCTAGAACCATCGTGTTGACAGTCTGCATTTCTATCCTCTGATCTACGGGAGCGGTATTCGGAAACAACATCGCCAAATATCTATTTTGTACACACATTCGACCACCACATTTATAGTGCAAAACCCGCTTGTTGAGAAACAAAAAGGAGCCAGACATTTTACAAATAATATATATATATATATATATATATATATATATATATATATATATACTTAAACAGTGATCAATATATAGACAGAGATAGAGTAAGGTATAAAGATATAGAGCAATTAAGCTACATAGAATATTCCGCGTTTCATTCTCGTGAGAATTCGACAAACGCGGGAAGATTTCTCTCCAGAATGAAACGTGTAATATTCTGTGTAGCTGAATTGCCATTTATATTTTACAACTTTATATATATATATATATATATATATATATATATATATATATATATATATATATGCGTGTGTGTATGTCTTTTTTATGTTTTTATTAAATTTTCACCCCAAACAAGGCACATTGCCACTTTGGTGTAGGGGGCTACTATCAGGGACAGCAACGGCTGGGGCACTATCTTGGGATTTGGGCAGCAAGATGTCGGTTCACGTTACAATTGAACTTCTGCATGTCAGTACAGTTAGGGAAGCAGGGACCTGGAATGGAAGTCCAGCGTCTAGCGGTTCCGGGGAAGAAACTACTGGAGTAGAAAGAAATTTTACATCTAGGGATCTCTACTGTGTTGGATTTAGCTGCCTGTCGAGTTTGTCGAGGGTATCTACGTCGTGGGGGCACGTGTCTGCAGATCGTCAGAGCATGCACTATTAACATACTTGTAGAACAGGCAGAGGGATGCCATGTTTTGTCGATGAGACAGAGGCTAGTTCAAGGCCTATCAGACTGGCGACTCTCTTTTGAACCTTGTCTAGGTACGAGAGACTAGCAGCAGATGCACCGCCCAAATGTGACAGCAATACTCCATACATGGGCGATTGGTTGCCTTATAGAGGTATAGGATACTTTCAGGTGTCAGTAGTTTTCTAGCACGGTAGAGAGAGCCTACCTTTTTTCGCAGCGCCCCTGGCAATGTTTTCAACATAACTGTCCGAACTCATGTTTCGTGTGAACGTTAGGCCAGTCAGTTTGAAAGATGTACTCTCAGACTGGGAGTCACTGGCCATTGCTATTGGTGGCAGGGAAGGTTTCTTGGAATTATTGAAGGAAACCAGATTAGTCTTGGCAGAATTTAATGTGACCATCCATTTTTGTCCCTAATGCACTACAGATTGGAGGTCATCCTCTAGTGTTTTTGCTATTTTTTTTAGTTCTGTGTTCATTTGTTTTCCTGTCATGCCTGTCATAGAGCGTGGTGTCATCAGCATACATACACATCTCAGAGGCAGTTTTTTCGGGGAGGTTATGAATTAATATTCGGAACAATAGAGGCCCAAGGATAGACCCCTGATGCCCTCCCACATTTATATCACACTGTTAAGAAGTACGACAGTCGAGGACAACCTGGATTTTCTGTCATGTGTGTCTGTGTATGTATGCGTCTGTGTGTAACGTAGCTGGTCAAGGCTTAACGCTTATTGTTATTATTATAACCGCTATTGGTGTTGTAAAATAGAATGTTAGAAAGACACAAAACAATGAACTAAAAAAATCGATAAACGCATATACGTGATGAAGATCGATAATCCGATTCGTGTCTTTGGTCACTCGGAGTAACTGACGTAACAAAATTAGTTGGGATACAGGTATAAATGAGCTCAAAATTAGAAGATAAATGTGAAATATCGAGAGTTGTTTCATAAAGACAGAGAAGAGAACAAAAGTGTCTGGATAAGGAAGACTGTTGGAAAATGTCTATAGTAAATTTATAAGAACAGTCCACAGCTTTACAATTGTGAGATATTGATAAATAAAGTTGGTATAAATTAAACCACGATTTTGGGTCATACGAATCGTCCGTTTTCAAAAAGCCGTTACATGAAGATAAACAAAGATCGATATGTAAGTTTTTATTCTGGTCGATGTTAATCCATTTAAAGAGAACTGTATTCATAACATAGTTTTGTAAAACCGTCTATTATACTTGCTATGTGCCCCGTTTATACATGATGCCCATATGTACTTTTCATATATATATATATATATATATATATATATATATATATATATATATATATGTATGTATATATATAACTATTTCATTTATTCGCATAAATTTAATATACGAAAGTATAGATTTATGCGTAAACTTTAAGTATTTACTTCAAAAGTGCTCAATACGTAGGTAGAGCTAGTTAGTAATTCATAAAATATATATGGCGATTAAGCTACACTGAATATTCTGCGTTTCATCCAACTATAGGATTCGTCAGGCTTATGCGCGAATTCTGTCGTTGCTTCTTGTTTTTATATATGTTGAGGATTTCTAGTCGGCCAATCAGCTTTCAAGTATCCACCGCGCCCCTTCCTACCAGCCAATGGGCATGCATTTTATCAAACAAAGGATCTGTTTTAGAACTAGGTTAGTTGTTTTAGGAGGCCGCTCTCCTTTTTTTATACATATAAATATATCTATGTGCACACAGCAATGCACATACATACACATATATACATATATATATATATATATACATATATATACATATATGTATGTGATCGTGTATGTATATTCATGTTTATTTCATTTATTTATTTTTTTTCTATTGTTATTGTTAGTTTTAAAGCTATTTTGTATCGCTATCCTAGAGTAAGTTTTATTTTGTGAACACAGTTGTTTGCTATTTGCCGCCTACAGTTTAATAGATTTTGAGGTTCTTTAAAGTACAGGATAGAACATTTTTCATGGAGGCATAATTTATATGGGTCGTCTAAATGTCTGCATGTGGTAGCTGGTCTCATTATTTTCCATTCAACTACCGGCGAATGTCCGCTTTCTTTGAGTTCCCAGTATTTATTCGCTAGTGTTGTTTTTATACGGTGTTTTTTTTATTTTTGAATGTGCTTTTGTGGTCATAGTATCGGGTTTTGAAATCTAAGGAAGTCATGCCTATGTAATATTTCTTGTTATTCGCGTTTTCTTTCGCAAATATTGTTGCTTGATAAACTACGCTTTTTGTTAGACATATATTTTGGACTGGACAAAGTGTGCGGTGTCTACAATTGCATTTAACTTGTTCGTTATTAGTATTTTTTATTTATAGTATGGTTGTTCTTTTCCGGGGTTGGTTTGTTATTATTATTATTATTATTATTATTATTATTATTATTATTATTATTATTATTATTATTATTATTATTATTATTTCTGCTAGTGTTGGTTTTATTTCTGTCATGGTGTCTACTTTTTTATTGTTTATTTTGTTGTTGTTTACATTGTTTTCATTTAGTATTTTGTTATTATGTGCCTTAATTATCATCTCTAAATTTTCGCAACAACTGTAAGATAACTTCAAGGTATTTTTATTGAAGATTTTGTGTAAAGTGTTGGTTGCGGGAAAGTGTTTTTCAATAAGATCTAGAAATTTCTTGCCAAGTTTTGTTTTTAACATTTGTGTGTATGGGGCCGTATACCATATTATAGTTCTTTTTCTTCTGTTTTTTAATTTTATTATAGTTGTTGGTGTTTTGTTGCTTATATTTGATATCGATATTTTTGTATCCACTATATTTTAGGGCTGTTTCGAAAATATTGGATGACCTGTTAAATGCATTTTCGTCGCTTGAGTTATTACTGAGTCTACTAACGATCGAGTAAGGAATATGTTTTATAATTGATGGTGGGTGGTTGGACTTAGGGTTTACGTAAATTGGAGTAGCGTTATCTTTTAAGTGTGGTTCATATGTGTTTTTATCTAAGTTTAACGTGACGTCCAGGAAGTTTGTTAGTTTTATGTTAGCTGATATGTCAGCTTTTAGGCCTAATTTTTTCATTTCTTTGTGTATGGTTTTCTTCAAGTTTTCTCCCTTGACTTTGTTGGAGTTTTTTATTATAGCTAGTCCGTCATCTCTATATAGGCCGATATCCGTAGTATCAAATATGCTTGTGAGGGTATATAGAATGAATAATCCCACAAGATCTGATGCCTCTGCAGAGTCTCTGGCACCCATCGCCAAATCGAATTAATTTTTCATTTTATTTTTTATCCATTGGTTATTGTTATTTATTAGAACTGATTTTCTACATTTTTTAATAATGTTGATTTCTTCTGAGTATATATCAGTGTATACCTCGGCAAATTCTAGGGCAATGTTAAAATTTCTTCGGATATCGAGGGATAAATGTCTATGATGTCAAACTGTATGAACGTACATTTATCTTTGTTTTCTATATTTTTAAACCAGGTGATTGCTTCAGTAGTATTTGCCCACTGGTTTAGTTCTAGGTCCTGTTTGATTTGTTTGTTTACTCTAGAAAGTATAGTTTTGCAAATTCTACCTATTTCTGGTTTAGTTGGGTTTATCAGGCGGGTGCTGGGATTATTATTAAAGCCCCATTTGTGGTCTTTAAGCAGAATGTATGCCTTTCTTGGTTTCAATTTGCAACTTTATCGCTAATTTTTAGTTTATCGGTAATTTGTTTACTTTCAGTATTTATTCTATCTATGTAATCGCATTCGTTTGTGTCTAGTTTTTTGTAGTTTTTTGTGATGTTTTCTGTAATTAGTTTGTTATATTCTTGCTTATCTATTTAATAAAAGTTTCTTGTTTTATCTGCTTTTACAAAGATTTTATTAGAGTTGTTTATGTTTCTAACGATTTTGTGTAGTTTCCGTTGGAAATTGTTAGGTTGATTGTGGAATTCTAGGTTTTTTATTACGTTTAAAAGGTCATTTTCAAAGTGTATCTAGATGTCTACTGTTTTCGCATTTTTAAGGGTTTTAAAACCATAGGATTCTTTTTTGTGTACGTTTTCATTTTTAAGGAAGAAATTTGCTCGCCATCGCATTCGGCGTATTAGTTCATCTGTTTTTTGGATTAATTTAATAATATAGCTATGCTTTCTGGGTGTGGGGATGTTTTTTAGCGATGTTTCGAAATTAACTCTTTCCATATTTATTTTTAATGTGGTGAAATAAATTCTTTTGAAAGTGCTCGACTGTGTGCACATAGATATATTTATATGTATATAAAGAATGGAGAGCGGCCTCCTAAAACCACTAACCTAGTTCTAAAACAGATCCTTTGTTTGATAAAATGCATGCCCATTGGCTGGTAGGAAGGGGCGCGGTGGATACTAGAAAGCTGATTGGCCGACTAGAAATCCTCAACATATATAAAAACAAGAAGCAACTACAGAATTCGCGCATAAGCCTGACGAATCCTATAGTTGGATGAAACGCAGAATATTCAGTGTAGCTTAATCGCCATATATATTTTATAAATTACTATATATATATATATATATATATATATATATATATATATATATATATATATATATACTCTTTCGTATTTGAAACAGTTGTATACATCATACATCAAACAGACGACAGGCACGTTAATATACACTCGTAAATATATAAGCATATTATATAGACTACACCAGCAACCTGCCCGGCATTCTACAGTCGTAAAATACGAATAAATATTCTATTTTAATTAATGCAGAATTCTTTTTTTTTATGAACAGGCATTAAACGTAACTGTCAATTCCTTTAAACATTTAGTAAATAAAAGAGAAAAACTGAGACATTTGCATTCTTTTTCCCCCACCTTAACCCCAAAGAAATAAAATAACAACTCAGTGAATAAACTATATAATATAACTGGGTAAAACCCAATTCCCCCACAAAAAAAAAAAAAATCAGAACCAGATAAGCATGAAACGAAAAACTGTAGCTTTAATCTTTTTTGCAAAAAACTAATGATTTCGGTCCATCCTACTGAAAAAAGTATATTTAAAAACTTCTAAAGCAAGAAAAAAATTACTGATCTTATTATTGTGTTAAGTGTTTATAGGTATACCTCTCGTATTTATCTCTGGATGACTTAATAGAAAAAAAATCTAAACTCTATAGTTTTTCCGCCCTGGAAGAAATATACATAGTTAGGGGTGGAGGACTGTAAACTGTACTTTTTATTTGACTTTTTTTACGCTGAAGGAATTGAATAGCTCTGTTTTTTGTCGAAAGACACACATTTCAAATGTCTTAACAATATTAAGTGAACCATTTTCTTTGAAATGTATTTTTCCTTACTGTTTCAAATGTGAAAATAATCAAAAGAGGAAAGCCGCGAACGACAAAATTCTCTTTCCTGGCGGATAAGATAAAAAGACTAAATCTCTACTCTATCTTTCTTTCTGAATTAACTAACCTGAATAGATGGAGGGGCTTATGTCAACTTGAGTTCTGTTAACGAAACTGCAAATTGAACGAAAAAGATGCAAAAGACCTACTGCGGGAATGGGAAGAAAGCAGGAAATGATTGCACACCATCAACGAAAGCTAGAGGAGAAACGTCAAATGGAATGGTCCAAGCAACTAATGGAACATCAAAGACAATTTAGGGAACATCAAATACAATCGTCCGAGCGCCAACAAGAGACAGAAAAACTACAGACACATTTTTTTAGAGGAACACGCACGCGAAAACTGACTCGGTTTTTCCCAAAATACGATATGTTTCAAGTACAAATAAAATGAAGAATCATTTTCAGCTTATTTTTGGAGATATGAAGACTTTTTTAATATCGACTGCGATAACGGATCTTGCAAGAGGAAGCCCGACTCCTACTACTAAGCTCGTAACCTCTGAACACGACGAATTCGAGGTCTTCATCTTACAGCGGAAAGCCGCGGAGTTCTCGTTCAATGAGTGGTGAAATTGCTGATCTTGCAATTTTCCTCCAGAACTTTTCTTTGCCATAGAGATGCAGATGCTTAAACGTGATTAACGACGTTAATGACGTACTTAACTGTAGTTAACAAACATTCCCAGTACTTCAGATTGTCTTCATTAAGAACAGCTAAAATCTAATTAACAGCAGACATTTCAAATGTCTGTTTTTTTCACAAGTTCAAACTCAGGAAAAAATGCAGAAATCAGGCGCAGAGTTCTAATGAAGTTCGAAAACGAAGCAAACTCAACACTACAAAAATTGACAGGAGTGTCAAAATGTGAAAATAATAAAATAGTTGCAAGAGATAAAGAGAAAGTGCACTAAAATTAATTTTGCGACTAAACTAATCATCAACGTCAACTTGCTGGTAAAAACTAAGAAGCTCAGAATATATGTATTAAAAAATAGTGAAAATCTGTTCGGAAGGATTGGATGAATGATTTTAATCTTTGGAATTTCTTATCTACGCATTTTGCTAAAAAACAGCATGTCTAGCGGAAACTAAGAAACGAATAACTAGCTTTAAGTAACCATTCCCAGATGAATTCAGTTCTGACCTTGGGAGCTTTACAAAAATTGCCGCGGATTAAAAGTTGAAATCACGCGGTAAAAACAAAACAACAACAAAGCAACGACCCTTTTTGCATTCCTGAACAAAATAAATCCGGAACTTAACAGATTGGAAACCACATGTATGCCGTCTAAAATAACATAGAGTGAGGGGGCGGCGCTGGTAGTCTACGTAAATAAAGGTCCCGGTTAAATCCGCGTTTGCGCAGATTTCTCGACTGGGCTCAACGGCTCCTTAAAAAAAAATCACTATCCATTAGCTAACACGGAAAAAGTGTTCACAAAATTAACTGGCGGCAATTATTTTTCTAAGATCCAAAATAACGAGGTTTTTTTTTTTTTTTCAAATTTCTGTAAACGACAAAGGCGCTAATCGCCTCCGTATTGATACCCATCGGGCTTAGTACCGATATGAAAGAGTCTCGTTCGGGTTCAAAGTAGCACCTGCTATATTCCAGCAGGTGATGGATACCATTCTGGGCGACCTTGACACTGCCATCCTATATGTAGATGAAAAAATTATATTGAGCAACAGCAGGGAAGAACACATAAACAAGTATTCAGTCGAATACAATCCTTATGCATTTAATGTCAACGAATAAAACTGCGAATTCTTCTTAAAAAAATTCAAGCATCTACGACATACCATTACTAAAAATGGCAGGCACTAAGATCACGAGAGAGCGAGTGCTACTATAGAGATGCCAGCACGAAAAAATAGCACACCTACAAAGCTTATTATGCTTGGAAAATTATTACCAAGTATTTATCCGCAACATGCACAAACTGAGCGCATTATTTATCCAATTCATAAATAAGAATACACTTGGGGAATGCCAGAACAAAGACGTCCCCAAAAGAAAAAAAAACATACTAATTTCACGCCTAGATAAAGCTTGAGAGGGAAGTGATGTAAGTGAACGACCCTCTGGATGTACTGAACCATCGTCCATATATACCGGAACGCTTAACGATCCCAGATACAACCCTAGCCCGTTGTTCTGTTTTTATTGTCTAATTCCAAACCATAACACACACACACATGCATGTGTGTGTGTGTGTGTATGTGTGTGTGTGTGTGTGTGTGTGTGTGTGTGTGTGTGTGGTGTCTGCTCTGTTGGTAGATTGCTCGTCTAGCATGCAAGATGTTCGGGTTTAAAATCATGACTGCGGATATGTCTAGCTGATTAGTCCAAATGAGAGCGAAACTCGAGTCTTGAACTTCCGGTTTGTTGTGGACTGCGACATTGGTTCGGTTGTGGAATATAATTATATATATATATATATATATATATATATATATATATATATATATGTACGCACTACATATATACGAAAATACTTTTATATACATACGTACATATATATATATTAATATATATATATATATATATATATATATATATATACATATGACACAAAAAGATGAAGGAAGTGAGGAAGCAGGGCTTTGGAAATACTTTTACCCGAATACGATGTCCAGCATGTTATAAATATATCTTTTGTTATAAAATCTTATGGATAAACATCTGAATAAGTTGGTGGGGGAAGAATATTTTTATGGAAACATAAATCGTAAAATTGCCAACTCATCAATGAAACAGCTGTAATGTAAAAAATCCAGGAAATAAACGAAGACTATTACAAAGAAAACGTGAGTCTTTGAATTTTCAACAAAATTTGGCATTATATATATATATATATATATATATATATATATATATATATATATATATATATATATATATATATATGGGGTGTATACGCACAAAAGGTAAGTATGCGATATGGTTGAGGAGATTTTCTTTTTACTTATTTTTTTCCTCACGATAGTACTTTTCTCTACTCTTTCCATTTTTTATGTAAGGTTTTTCGATTGACCCCTTTCTATTATATCGGGTTTTCTTTTTATTAATTTGGTTCACTTAAACAGCAAACTTTAATATATAAACAGTGTTACTTTCTACGAAATTCCAACTTACCAGTAATCCTCAATTCTAATTGAAACAAATACGCATAGGAACATTTCATAAATAATTAATCACCTCTGTTCTCACTACTAATATTTTTCATTCTACTCATTGTATTAGTCATGATTTCATAATCATTTTATAAAGTCTATGAACATCCTCGGGTATCTCTTTGTTTTAATGTGTGATTATGATTAGGAAATTATTTGGTGAAAATGCAATTGATATAATATTTCGGTCACTTGATTGTGCAAATTTATATAAAAGAATTGCACAAAGAAGAAATAGCACAAATGTTTAGTTATTGATTATAAACACAAACTAATTAACGCTAATGCTGAAATATAAAAACAGTTTTCCAATAAAAAAAAAGCTTAAAAAATGATCAAACCATGTTTCTTATGGAATGGCATGTAAATGGATTTGTTTTGAAATACAGCGAGTATGTTAGAAATCTATTGTTCAACTTAAACTTCGTTTCCGTGCATTAATGGATAGACTGTCAAACGGCAGGATGATTAATGGCACGGTAAGTGGAATGTTTATGGTTTAGATACCTAAGAGTCTTAAAGAGTTAATGCAGGGGCAAACTTTTCCATATATGGCGAGGGTTATTGTTCAAATCAGCATAAGACACATATTCAATTACTGTTGTGTCGACACTTTTCTAGTTATTCAATGTAACACACTGACATCTATTTACTCTTTTTACACTGAAATTATAAGTATCAATTAAAGTATTTAATGCTGTTAATAGTACATTTTGTGTAATAATTATAATTGATATATACATTTATATATATATATATATGTATAAATATATATATATATATATATATAATGTGTAATAATTCAAATATGTATAACCAAGATTAATAAAAACACATGTTTACAAGCAGTTGATGGATAATACTGTTTACATCGATATATATATATATATATATATATATATATATATATATATATATATATATATATCGATGTAAACAGTATTATCCCTCAACTCAATGGATAATACTGTTTACATCGATATATATATATATATATATATATATATATATATATATATATATATATCGATGTAAACAGTATTATCCCTCAACTGCTTGCAAACAGGTGTTTTTATTAATCTTGATTATAGATATTTGAATTATTACACATTTAGAATTTTAATTTTAGTCTATGCGTGAACAGCAGAATTTTACAGGTTTCTCCTAACACTATTTCTTCTCCAAGTATGTTCTACCAGTTTATTTTTGTCATTGACTTTTAATTCATCCTATTATTAAAAAAGTGCACATTTTTATGACTTCTTTATGCATGGTTTTTGCATTTTAACTTACTTTAAAATAGTAATGATTAAAGTTATTCCAATACAAGTGAATCCAGAGCGATATTGCAATATTTAGTTGCTAATATTTTTCGTCTGATGAGAAGAAAACATTTTTTTGAAACATGGCTGATTAATAAAGTTACAAAATATGTTATTTGAGTATCATGTAAAAGAATAATTTCTTGTAAAACATTTTTACACTCTAAAATCTACATCTTCTATAACACGCTATATTTCTTATCTTGGTTTAATTGAGCTTTTTATATGCTTTGGATATCTATATAAATAATTTTGTTTGTATTTCCTGCAAGTATCCATAGTTTTTTTTAGCTTCTAAACAAAATCTTTAATGATTTTTTTAAATATATATATATATATATATATATATATATTTATATATATATATATATATGTATATATATATGTATGTATGTATATATACACATATATATGTATATATATATATATATATATATATATATATATATATATATATATTAAGAGAAATTGCCTCGCTAAACATAAACGCTGGTGTAACGAATACAGGTCATTCTACAAACGGTTAAAAAACAAAAAATTAGAAATTAAGACGCCGAATAGAACCACATTTAAAATCTACTAATAGTGGTTAGACAGGGGGCCGTAAACTATATTTCAGAAGAATAAGTATGGCAGCCAACAAATGTAGAAACTCCCACAACACCAGTAGACATTGAATAGGAGATTAGCTATCTAAAATTTGAATGCCCCCCCCCCAAAATTGTTGAAACCCACCGGGGAAATATCATATGTGTGTGTGTGTGTGTGCGTGTGTGTGTGTGCACGCTTTTGTTTCAGATCGACCAGAGAAAAAAAAAGGTTTATTTTTTAAATAGAGTAAATGAGAGTATCCTTTTTTCTACATTTGGGCTTATTTTAAAATTGTTCAGCAATACTTTCCCCGGAAGCATTCGTGTTGCAGAATTATATATATATATATAATAAGCCCGAATGTAGAAAATAAATAACAAAAAAGGATACTCTTATTTACAAGTAGCGGACGGATGTTCATTTAAATAGACATTCGGACAGATTTGTGGTGAAGGGGTAGAACTGCCGACTGTCATCACGATGGTTCTAGGTTCGATCCTCAGCTTCGGATAGGTGCTAGTCTAGCGGCAACTGATGAGTTGTGATACAACGAAACAGGACTGTATGTGGATGAATACATATACATATATATATATATATATATATATATATATATGTGTGTGTGTGTATGTGTGTGTGTGTGTGTGTGGTACTGGTATATCAAATTCTAAACCAGCTGAACTGATAGTCATACTGGTTTATTCATATAAAATATATTTAATTCCAGAGCGTAACGTCCAAATAATTTATTATATTTTAATATCGCGCTGAACCAATTGATGTTTATTTCATTCAAAAACACTTAGTTTTCCACTTTCTTCTTTTCAGATACGTATTTGAATTTTTCCCCAATATTACGTATCTCATTCTCTTCTGCAACTGTGCGTTTGTGAGTCTAACAATAAAGTCTCGAATGTACATGGATAATGGTAATGCATCTAGTATTCAAACTAGTTAGTTTACTTTGTAATCCATGATTGTAAATTACTATTTGAAAACACGTGGTATGAATTAATCGTTTACTTAAGTGGTTTATCCACCACACATGCACACAAATATTTATATAGCTGCTGGAGTGTTTTCTTGGTGAATTTCGGCAAGAGGCGACCATAGATTGGGATTAGTGGAACACTTTCCGGGATTGATATCCGTCCTGTTTTTTTTCGTAGTAAATATAATTAACTTGAGAACCAAACATCTAATTAATCTTTGCAGCTCTCAAAATCTGATATATTTCATTAACATGGATATTGCATTTAATTACCTTTCTATTATCCAAATCACTCTTACTCCATTTCCTCTGATCACGTAAATATATATTTTTTCGATTGTATATTATTATTTCCTTCTTTTCGGTCGACAGCGCGTTTGTTGTAGTAACACCTTTCAGCAAAATCACCTTTCGCAGCATTACAACAATTATTATTATATTAATCGTCGAAAACAAGATCACATTAAATCAAGCTTTCTCCCCTATTGTTTCCCAGATTTGTCAAGCTGGTATTAAAAAGACAATTTCTCGAATTTGGTTTATTTAGAAGCACCGTGACTTTCAATCATTGCTTTTTATCGTTTTCAAATATAACCTACGGACTAATTGAATATATGAAAAGCAGAATATGATATGAACAATCTATCACACGAACTAGTAAAATTCTTATCCTACAACTCGATTATCTATGTGCGATTTAGATTATAAATATTTCACATTATTGCCCTCTTTACACTGGTATAAATAAGGGAGGGATTCTGCCTTGGTATACGCAGTATAAACAAAATTCCTGCAGAAAAAGACGTCGAATTAATGCCATTATATACAGAAGGTCTATTTAAATGAATAAAAAATAAAAAATTCTGTAGCAGAACATATTAAGTAGTAAACGGACTATTAATTGAGATAATCCATTCTCAGATTCGAAATGAGAATTTATTCTGCGAATTCTTCGGATTACTGTCTTAATCGTAGGAATTATTTTCACAACGTTTCAGTCGATGTAGAACCTGATGTTCTTAAAGTTACCCAAGAACCGTTCTATTGTAATTCAGGAATAGGCACTGAATTTCACAAGATCATTTTTGTATCTATAAGAATAGCAGGTTCTTTTTTTGTTTGTTTTTAAATTCAATTTTCACCCCAAACAAGGCACAGTGCCACTTTTAAGTAGGCAGCTACTAACGGGGACATAATTTGCAGGGGCATTATAAAGGGAGATGAGTAGCATGATGTCTGTTCACATTAAACTTGAACTTCTGCATGTCAGTAGAATTGGGAAAGCATAATCCCGGAAGGGAGTTCCAAAGACGTGCAGTCTTGGGAAGACACTATTGGAGTAAAAGGCTTTCTTACAGCTATAGATCTCTACTGTAAAAGGGATGGGACTCAGTTGGTTGTCGGGTTGTCAGGGGTAGTCACGTAGAGGAGGCACAAGTGCTGGCAGTTCGTCAGAGCACACACCATTAAAGTACTTGTATAACATACAGAGGGATGCAACATTTCGTCGATGGGACAGAGGTTGAAGCCTAGATGATAGTTCAGAGCTTATCAGGTTGGCGACTCTCTTTTGAAACCTGTCCAGGAGTGAGAGACATGCAGCAGATGCACCAGCCCAAATGTGACAACAGTACTCCATACATGGGAAAATAGTAGCCTTATAGAGGTACTGGATACTTTCAAGCGTAAGTAATTTTCTAGCACGGTGGAAATAGCTCACATTTTTATATCAGCTTTGGCAATGCTATCAATTTATCTATTTCACTTCATGTTCCCTGTAAAGGTTAGGCCGAGGAGTTTAAAAGAAGTACTTTCAGGCAATGTGTTCTTGTTCATTGTTATTGGTGTTAGAGAATGTTTCTTGTAGTTATTGAAGAAAACAAGCTTAGCCTTGGTGGCATTGAATGTGACCATCCATTTTTGTTCCCATTCCACTACAGATCGGATGCCATGCTTTAGTGTTGCTGCCATTTCCTTATATATGTGGTCATTTGTTTTCCCCTCATGCCTCTTATAGAGATTGGAATCATCGGCAAATATACGGAAACAATTTCTTTAGGGAGGTCGTTTATGAAAATCTGGAATATTAAAGGTCCAAGGATAGACCCTTGAGATACTCCCGCATTTATATCATATTGTTTAGATGTACGACCGTCGAGGACAACTTGGATTTTTCTCTTACTTAAGAAGGATTTTATTACATTATGGTTCATCCAGTGATACAATATAATCTAATTTTCCTTAGAGGACCATCGTGCCATAACTTGTCAAAGGCTTTAGATACATCAAGGGCTACCACTTTACCCTTCTCTGTGTTGTCCAGTGAACGGTATATACGTTCAGTGACTACAGTTAAGATATCTACTATTGAACGGGCTTGTATAAATCCATATTGTTTGTCGGTCAGGAGTTTAGCGGCTGTTAGGTGTTGGACTAGGGCTTGATTAATTAAGGACTCAAATATGTTGACGATAAGCGTGAGGAGGCTAATGGGGCGATAATTTAGTTGCTCAGTTCTTTCACCATAGCTCTTGAAGAATGGTATCACAGAAGCGGTTTTCCAGCAGTCGGAAAAGCAAGATTCGTTAAGGCATTTGTTGTAGAGTTTGGAGATAACTGGAGCAACCTCAGCAGACCATTTTTTTAATTGCACAGCCGGGATGAGATCTGGTTCACATGCTTTTGGGGTGTCTAGGTTTTGTTATGATACCATGCATGTACCTGAGAAGGAGTGATTTTCAAATCGTCTAGTGTTGCGTCTATCCACAAAGGAAAATCCAGGAGGAAGTGGAGTTCGAGGCAAACCGACTAGGAAGCAGATTAGCGTTGTCGGTTGCTGATTGTTTGATTGTGGGAGAATCGTTGACTGCCTATTATTTACTACACTGTTGTAGATTTTCCAAAAATTAAGGGGTTCTAATTTCTGTGCTTCGATGCGGTTTCTGATGGTTTCAGTGTGATCTGTCTTAGCTTTCACTATTATACTCTTACAATTATTTCTAGCTTCTATATACAGTGTCTGTTTGAACTGGATTTATGTCTGTTGAATCTTCGGAACGCATCTGTCTTTGGGCTATGGGAGCTGCACATGCATAAGTAAACATTGGGATGAGTGAGGCTTGCTACGGATTTTCCGTGTAGGAACATGTCCTTCAATTGCAGTTTTGACCCATTCAGTGGTCTCATTGTTCCGCTGGAAGAGAAAATATATTTCGCCATGGGGCATCTTTGATGAGTTTCCTAGTCAGCCTTTTTGTAATAGCTCGTTGTTTTGAGTAGTTGGTCTTCCGTTTTAGGGCGAAAATTTAGGGTTATTTCTACCATTATCACATTGAAGTCACCAAATACATGTACTTCTGCGCTAGTATCGGGGTATAGGGATGTATCAAATCCGTCAGAGACTTTGGTAATTAGGGTACAATCCTGGGATGAGGAAGAGCCGTAGGGAAAATAGAAGTAGCTAATATTATGTTGCATATTACGTCTGAAGAACATAAAGGCCTGTCCGTCTGCTTCTAGTTTTATTTCTCTCGTCAGAGGGGAGGGTGTTACGAATATAGCCTCCAATCCCATGCATATGTCTGTCCGAGTCCTTACAGCCGTGTGGGAGATAACCAGATATATTAAAGTGGTTAGAGGGAATGGAGGAGTGAAGGTCACCCACAGGAGTGTGGCCTCAGAAAAGCCCACCGCGGATGAGTGCAGGGCCCCTTTTAATGCGCGACATGCCACTACAAACATATCATTATTATTATACAACTGTTGATGGAACATCCGCTCTAAGCGCTACCAAAGGGTTTAGGCTTCTGTAATATCAGTCGGAAACAGCAGTCATACACGGTCGATCCGGTACCCTCATTCCATCAACTCAGTCCAACTGCACCGACATATATGGCACTGAAGCACCGCCATTGTGTTCAGTTTAGGGGGATGGGATGTGGCAGGAGTTCGTTCTCTCACTCATGTCTGAGTGGGACTTCTGTATAATTCGCAATTCATCGATCTGCTGATTGAATCTTCAAACTCCTGATGGTTTTATATTTTAACATCTCAATTATACAAATTATTCGGTCGCCATAAACATGGGGGATTAGGTTACAAGTAAGAGTTTGAGAGAAGTATTCCAGAATTCCACATGATAAAATGATCGGAGGTTAAACCCAGCGAAACATTGTTCAAATGCCATTCAAAATGAAATTAGTAGTCCTAAGAATCTTAATAATACGAAATGTCATATAAATATTCCCCATTCTATGGATAGAATAGATTAAATCTTTCTTGTTAAATTTTAATTTTATACTCGATGTATATTTACCCCATTAAAAATCGAACAACAATAGGAAAAATTTTACAACGGTCGAATATTGTATAAAGCTATGTGGTATTAGTAGAACAATAAACGGATGTACCAAGAGGGTTGATTTTCTTCATTAAATATACAACTTTAGCATGAATTGAAATTTAAATAGTGAAGAATATTATGGAGTGATATCATAATTTATATCCAAATCAATACGATGGGCACTGTAATATTGCTATTAGTTACAGTAAGTCCATATAAAGAACATAACTAGTTTAATTCTCCCTATTTAGTTCGAGTGCATTTATTCCTATTAAGTGTCGAATAAGCGTATGGAAATTTTATTTAGTGTTTCCCAAATTCGCCATTTTTAACTTATATACCTATTATTTGTACATAAATAAATACACAACATAGATGTCTTATTTTTGAAAATAATTATTATTAGATGATTAGTTTCAATTCATAATTTCTTCACGCACACCAACACATGCTCGTATATTTCTGATGTTGAACTGGGAAATTTATTGGTTTCTACTGAGGGTGTTTTTAAAATTTAATTTCAACACGTAAATTTAGAAAAAAAGTAAGAAAGTTTCTGCAAATATATTGCATGCTATAAAATCAAAATAGATAAATATAAAAGGCGGACAGCTGTTATTTTGACGAATAATCGTAATTATACTAGAAACAAAGGTGAATATTTGAATAACGATTACTATAACTATTGATTTTACTTAAATTACATTAAGACATCCAAAATGGATGCCACAACGTTTATTAAAACATTACATTTAGAAAAAAAGTTCTTGCAGGATACTTTATTTTGATTTCAAATAATGGATTTACAAATAAGTTTTCGTTATATTACTTTTTCTAATAAATCATTTTAGAAGCGTTTTCCGTTCTCTGTGATCGTTTAAATAATCGTTTAAGTAATCCCTATTTTAATACAATTATGCCACTTTTATTTAAAAAAAAAAAAAGTTAATACAAGATGAACAAAGCAAATTCGCACATTTTTTAGTGCAATTAGCTAGGCGGAAAATCTACTGAAACAACAGGCGATATCAACGAATCATTTAGCCAAGTGACCAGACTCAAATTCGAATGGTGGTTTATAAAATTGTGCGGCAACGACGAAAGTTCTGAAGATGATGAATGCAGTGGTTAGCTTTCGGATGCCAACTAAAATGAAAACTCAATGAAAACTCAATTACAACTCAATTAAAACCCAATTAAAACTCAATTAAAACTCAATTAAAACTTTAGTTGAAGCCAATCCAGACACAACTGTTCGGGAACTTGCCTCTTTATATACGAGCATTTTCAACACTTAAAATAGATTTGAAAGAGAAAAAAAAACTGATAAAGGGTGCCTCACAAATTGAACAACAACAAAATACACTTGAACGATGTATCGTCTCCCCTATATTAACACAAGAAGAACGACCTGTTCCACGACCGGTTGTGACTTTTGATAAACTTTGGGTTATTTACAACAACTGCTGATGCTAGCCCCGTGGTTAGACGCCGACGGAGCTCCACGTCACTTACTGAAATCAGAATGTTTTCAAAAGAAGTCCATACTGACTGTTTGCTCGTCTGCGACCGGTCTCATCATTTACGGTTTTGTTGTTATGCAGGCGAAAATATTACAGTGGCTCAGTACTGTCACTAACAGCTGGACTAAATGCATCAGAAACTTCGACAATAATATCCAGCATTAATCAACAGAAAATGTCCAATTCTTCTCGACGATAATTATCGAATACATAATGCCCAAACACGCTTGCAAAAGTGTAACACATTTAGCTATGATACTCCGCAAAATCTTCCATACTCTACATACCTCTCACCTACCGACTTTTTCAATCATCTCGACAACTTTCTGTGTGAGAAATGCTGCAAAACCTAAGCGCTATCAAAAACGTTTAAGCGATTCCATCGCTACCATAAGCAAGCTTTTTACGTTACTCGCATAGATACACTTGTTTTGCCTTGGCAACATTGCGTTGACTCTGATTTCTCCTAATTTCGATAGTTTTTTTTTTTTTTGCGCCGACGCATGTTTATCTGAATTTAACAGTTAAAAACCGCAAGACTATTCTTGGCAATCTGATAGATCAACAGAATAGTTAAAATCACACAGATAATACACAAGCCGCATTGTAAACGTATCCCTCAACATATGTTTATATAAAATATTATATTTAGTTTGTTTCGATATGCACTATAAAATATTTCACACGTTCTTTTTTTTTTACATTTTTTTGCGTTTATATCTTTTGTACGACTAGATACATTTTGAGATATCTAGTTTTCCTCTCTTGATTTTCTCTTCTTTTCTATGTAATTTCTCTTCTTCGTTTTCTTTTCTAACTCTCTCTTCTTGCCTTTCTCCTATTTTATATGTACTTTCAATAGTCTATTTACTGTTTCAGGACCATCGCGCATGAGTCAACAAGTCTTACATGGTCGGAACAAATGTAAGTACACAGATGTGTCGACCATTAGCGGTAAAGTTCTCGCCTCATGAAGTTAATGGTATTCTACTAGGCATGACCGTTTAGATCTCATTTCACCTCAGAGACAGCACACCATTATAGAAATGAACGCAGACTTAATTTGAGACATAAAGATTGCTAAACAATATTTAGGAAACAAAGTCAGTAGTTAATAAAATCTTTGGATTTTTGCAACATTTTATTTGTTTCTCAAAAATATAACCCCACGTGGATGATTTACTTATTATATTCATCGTAGACGAATCCTATATATAAATGATTACATTATTGTGCATAACTAGGGGAATTGTGCAGGCGTTTGTGTATAATATTAACCCTTAAAATACCCACGCTATATTTAATGACAATTAAATGCATAACACAATATCATAGCCATAAAGTTAATCACCTACTCACTTTAATGGCGCCAGTTTAAGCAAAAAATGTGTGAAACAAAACTACCTATAGTTTGTGTTTAAAATCGGCTGTAATTTATTCTTCACTAAAATAAATTTTTTCACTTAGTTCTTCATCAATATCTATTGTCTCTCTAACTCTATGTATATTTTCTTATATCTATCTGAGCATACTTAGGAATAACTATGCTTACCTAAAGCCACCTAATTTCTAAATGTGTGTTCGTACACGCCTCATAAGTGTTTGAAAGCCGGTGTTTGCAAAAAAAAATCAGAATAAACAATTTCCTCATTTTTTATAAAGTGAAATATTCTCGGAGGGAAGGCAACTAATCATTTGTACCTACTGTAACTTCATAGTGATTTTCAACCATTTCTCTCAAGTAAATCAGCAAACGATTTTATTATATTTATTTATGTTAAAATATTGGGCACAGTGATAAAAATATAGATGAATATATTATATTATACACGGATATAACTTATGTCATAGTTCGACTGAGGCAAATAAAGCTATTATTATGAACAGTAATTTCGACTCCATTCTCCTCGTATCGCCAATACCTAATCTTGCTGACGTCAGACAATATTATCGCAACGTTATTCTCACGTGTTCACATTTCTGATGCTGAAAGTAGCGGATCATCTTGGAATAAACACCAGTTTATTATTTGAACTAGGATTAGAAACAAAACCAGTCGTGATGAAGACGTCAATATGATAGACGATGGCAGCGATCCGATAATATATCTCAAAGCGAAAGAGACATCACTATAAGAAAACAAAATAAAGAGCACTATAATAATAAAAAAAACAACACCGGGAAGCACAAAAACAGAATAATGAATTAGAATTAGAAATAATGACTAAATGAGAAAGGGTACATCAATTACTTAAAGACTACATATGTAATCACCCGTGTTAGAAGCCTTTAAACTCAGTAAAGGTATGAGTACACGCCTATTTACCTGTACCAATTGGTGTAATGATTATGTAGACCAGACACCAATATCATTGTTGTGCAGTTAAACTTCTTAAAAGCAAATTAACAGTGATCTAATTCGCTTTTTTCTACTGGAGCTCTACAAGTCAAGTTAAAGATACATTCGTCAGTGAATTTGAAATATTTGCTTCAATACACAGCGTGTCAATTCAAACTAAAACGGTACTTAAATGGACGCATACATATTTATACACACACACACACACACACATATATATATATATATATATATATATATATATGAAAATATATATTAGAGCAAGTAGTTAATAAAACTTGTTAAGAACACTCTGAAAAATAGTTACAACATATTTAATTGTAAAAAAGGAAAAGGAAGTGCAAAATAAGTGGCTGGTCTTTACTCCGCGAAGTTTCGATGAAATACTTTCCTTCTCATCAGAGTGTAGGATTTAGCAAAATGCGGTATCGGATTTTGCTTGCAAAAGTATTATATATATATATATATATATATATATATATATATATATATATATATATATATATATACATATATGTGTGTGTGTGTTTATGTTTACCTGTGTGTGTACGTAAATGTATAATAATTTTTACAATAACTATGTTTAGTTTAAAAGCAGTATTATTACTTTTGATGATGGCTGTTGGATTTTTAATGTATAATTTTATATATTTATCTAACCCTATCCTTCTCTCTCACTTTATATATATATATATATATATATATATATATATATATATATATATATATATATATATATAAAAAGAAGATGGGAGGGGCAGAGAATCTTAGAAAGAGAGATAAATAGGTATCTATTTATGTATATGCTATATATATACACATACACACACACACATATATATATATATATATATATATATATATATATATATATATATGCAAGCTGACATTAATTAAGTATTAAGAATTTCTATTTACGGGCCCTTAACACATACATACACACACATACACACACACGCACACACACACATATATATAATGAAATACCTTTAAAATACGTTAAATGATAAACTACGCTTTTTGTTACACATTTAATGTCTAACAAAAAGCATAGTTTATCATAAATGTCTAACAAAAAGCGTAGTTTATCAAGCAACAATATTTGCGAAAGAAAATCCGAATAACAAGAAATATTACGTAGGCATGACTTCCACAAACATACATTCAACAATAAAAAAACATCGTATAACATCATCACTAGCGAATAAATACTGGGAACTCAAAGAAAGCGGACATTCGCCGGTAGTCGAATGGAAAATAATAAGAACAGCTAGCACATGTAAACATTTAGACGCCCTTTCTAAATTATGCCTTTATGAAAAATTTGCTATCCTGTACTTTAAAGATCCCTAATATCTATGAAACTGTAGAAGAGAAATAGCAAACAACTGTGTTCACAAAATAAAACTTACTCTAGCTTTAAAACTAACAAAAACAATAGAAAATAAACAAATAACTTAATTAAATAGAAATGAATATACAAAAACGATCACACATACATGTATATATATGTATATATGTGTGCATGTATGTATGTACACGTATGTATATTTATATATAAAAAAGTAGGAAAACGTATGCCTTAAACCACTAACCTAGTTCTAAAACATATCCTTTGTTCGATAAAATGCATGTCCATTGGCTGATAGGAAAGGGCGCGGTGGATACTAGAAAGCTGATTGGCTTACTAATATCCTCAACAGGAGATGACCATATAAAAGCGAGAAACAACCACAGAATTTGCGCATAAGCCTGACGAATCCTAGAGTGGATGAAACGGCGAATATTCAGTGTAGCTTAATCACCATATATATTTTATAAATTACTAACTAGCTCTACCTACGTATTGAGCACTTTTGAAGTAAATACTTAAAGTTTACGCATAAATCTATACTTTTGTATATTCATTTTATGTGTATAAATGAAGTAGTTATATACATATATATATATAGTTAACTATATATATATATATATATAATTTTTATATAAATACAGTCATATCTTGCTACGATGTGCAGATCGTTTCAATCATATTAGCTATCATCAGGCAAGACAAATTAAAATACAAGAACTGAACAGGTTTTACACCTTTTAAAATTTTGAGGAGAGAAAATTGCCCATGGGTGCCGACATGAGAAGTTCTTATGAGGTAATGCTTTTTCTGAAGATTCAGGTTCTGTTAAGAGAAGGGGGGGGGCTTAAGAATGGAGTTGAAAGGGTAGTTTAAAGTTAAATAATTATTAAGGAGGATTGTAATATAATACATAGGTAGGGTGCGAAGTCAGTGGGGGGGGGCTAATGGAGGCTGAGGTAGCACGGTTGTTATGGCTTCCGATGCAGCACGATAGTGAGAATCCACTTTCACGACATTTAGGGGTGTTTCCGCTATTTGCTAATGTAACTAAATTAGGTCAACTTGTCAGTTGATAAAAAATTTGATGTATGTTAGTACTGTTTTTATTTATATTTATTTATTTATTTGCTTATTTATTTATTTATTTATTTATTTTTATTTATTTATTTTTTATTCATATTTATGTGATTTGTTTTGAAATTTAATTTTGTCGTTTTCTACTTTTAACAAGTTAGATGTGTAGTCTATATATGTACTATATATGTATGATTTGATGTTAAAGTTTATTGAATAATGGTAATACTGTCTTTTTATTTTGTTTCCTTATGCGAGTATACACACGTGAACAAATACACAAACTCGAGTAATAGATACTATAAGCCCATATATTCGCAGATATATTCGCAGATATACATATACACGTACGTAAATGCACATGGAAGAAACCCAAATATCGTCTTAAGGATAATTTTCGTCTTAGTATGGTTATGGATCTACCATATATCTTTACTGATTTTAGTAAATCAATTATTTTGTGGCTTTATTCTGGTTAGTATTTTAATAAGTTCAAATATTAAAGCTTATTGAATGATGGTAGTTTTAGCTTTCGGTATGATTAGATGTCTATGGTAATATATATATATATATATATATATATATATATATATATGTATGTATGTATATATATATATATATAAGAATTAGATGTCTATGGTAATATATATATGTATATATATATATATATATATATATATATAAATTTACATATATCATGTGTCATCAAGATCAATGATCTACCTTTACATATGTGTATACGTTATCATTTTATAATTTTTATTCCTTATAATTTTTATCAATGTGTATTATTGTATATTGATTATTTTATTCCAGTCTCGTATCGAGATTATTTTTAAATGTTTTTTTGAGAAATTATGCTATTTTAATTTTTTATTGTATATGTTGGGGCTATGGGTAGATACACCTGTAAGTGAAATTCGATATTTGTAAATTTATTGCTAAATAAGATAAATTAAGCAGTGTTTGGGGAAATTCCTCGAGTTTGGCTTGTTAGTTTATAGAGGGTGTTATGTAATTGGCATTTTTAAGTTGTTGCTGAAAGTTATGTTAATTAAAGTGTTAGGCTATATGAGTGCACTGGGTATGTGTTTGAAGCAACCACAGGTGGTGAGTAAACTTGCTCTCTTATGATTGAGCAGTATCAACCACCTTGTTGAAATTCAATTATTTTATTTTTTTAATATATTCCTAGCGACTCCCTCTCTCTCCCTCTCTCTCTGTCTCTCTCTCTCTCTCTATATATATATATATATATATTAATGGGCGTAATAACGTAAAAATCTTAAACAAAAATATACCTTATTAAAGGGACCACATGATAAAATATTAGAACAAATGTTATATAGAATGTAGTAATCCATCAATCCGTAAGAAAGCGAGAGGAGAAACAAGAAGAGAAAAATTGTTTTTTTACCAGTACATTTTTAATCGTCACTTTTCAATTCAGAACTGGAGAAACGCTTTCATTTTTTTTTTTTTTTTTTTTTTTTTTACACAGTGATCACCACTTATCAAGGCCCGGAAGCCACTCAGGGATAAGGGTTATTGCAAGTACATTATGTTAGTGAGGAGATTTGCTGAAATGTTTACTTAAGGGGGGTTCATTAGGAATTTGTTAACATTGGACTTGAAGACATCCACGTTGTAGTCCGGAGGGAAGCAGCAAGACGGAACAGAGTTCCACAGGCGTGCAGTTCTAACAAAGAAGCTTTGTTCATGGAATCTGCGTTTTGATTTAGGCACAGATATAGAGTGGGGGAAACTTTTCACAGTGGATTCAGCTAGACGGGTGTTTTTCGTGAATGATTGGCGAGGGGTGACCAGAGATTGGAGTTCAGACGAGCATCTGCCATGGAAATAACGATAAAACAAGGACAGGCTCGCAACGTCTCTTCTGTGGGAGAGAGGTTGCAGGGTAGAGAAAAGGGCATCCCCCACTAAGCCACGAAGTCTATTTTGTACTCTGTCAAGGCAGGATAGGCTGTTTTTAGCAGCTCCTGCCCAGATATGGCAACAGTATTCCATCCTTGGACGTACTTGGCTTTTATATAGATAGAGAATTGCATCCGTAGTGAGATATCTTCTGGAGCGGTAGAAGGATCCCACCATCTTCCCAGCGACCTTGGCAACAGACCTGATGTACGTGTTCCATTTCAGATCAGGAGTAAAGGTCAAACCCAGAAGCTTGTCAAAACACGGGGCCTCACCCAGACGAGAGCCATCCATCACAATTGATGCCAGATGGGGATCAGAGCGTTGATAATGTAAGGATAGGAGTTTGGTTTTGGATGCATTAAAGGTAACCAGCTAACTCTTCCCCCACTGAACCACGCACTCGAGATCAGAGGAGAGAGAATCAGAGAGAACTTTGTCATTTACAGCGTTTGATGTGTTGCCGTAGATAGTCGTGTCATCAGCATAGATGTCAACGAATGATTTAAGTATGTGTTTAGGGAGGTCATTGATGTAGATCAGAAAGAGAGTTGGGCCCAGGATTGACCCCTGAGGGACTCCAGCATTTATATTGCAGGCCTCCGATTTTTGTCCATCTACCACTACTCTTATGAGCCTATCGGAGAGAAATGATTTAATGATTGAGAAAACATTTCCAGTTATACCGTAGCTGGAAATCTTGTGATGTAGACCCTTATGCCATACCTTGTCGAAGGCCTTTGATATGTCGAGAGCAATTGCCCTAGAAAGGAAGCCTTTGTCAAGAGATTCACTAATCCTTGCGGATATAACCGTCAGCACATCTGCGGTAGATCTTGCAGAGCGGAAACCATATTGTGTGTCACTAAGAAGGTTATTCCTGCTGAGGTTGTTGACTACTTCTCTATTTAATATGGATTCCAGCAACTTACTCATAACACACAGGAGACTTATTGGTCTGTATTGAGAGGGGGATGACTTATGACCTGAATTCTTAAATACAGGGCAAACTGATGAGGTCTTCCAGGGAGTCGGAAAGCACTTCTCCTTAAGGCAGCGCTTAAATAGTTTCGTAAGTATGGGAGCAAGTTCTGGTTGAAGCTTTTATTCTACGAATAAAAACAAAACCGGCTGTAGAACATTGAATATGGAAAGAAACATATAAAGAAAAAACTGTTAAAAATTAAAAATGCATAAAATAATGTATATATCTATGTGTATATATATATATATATATATATATATATATATATATATATATATATATATACATACATATATGTGTGCGGGTGTGTGCATGTGTATAAATATATGTATAAATGTGTATATATATATACATATATTTACACACAGGCACATACATATATGTGTGTGTGTGGGTGTGTGTGTAGGTGTGTGTGTGTATCCCAGTAGGAAAAAATATTTTAAAACATGAAGTAAAAATATATAGTATATACTAGTAGAAATGAAATAATGGGGAATACTTTAAAGGAAGTTTTAAAAAGAAATGTGCAGAGAAAACGGATACAGATTAATGATGAGTAAGAAAATACGTAAATAAAAGATGAAGAAATAAGTATTTTTTTAACATAACGAGTGAAAATGTCAAAACTTTATATTCTGCTGATACAGTTGTTATATAAGGGCACATGGATATACATTAGTTTAAGCCATGGTATAGTCCTTGTTGTCTTCTTTCCTGAATGTTTATTTCATAATATAATAGGAGTTTATATTAATTTATTGCATAACAGGAATGAGCAACAGACACAAGACGGGCATACAGAAAATGCTAAAGATGTAAAAACACTAAATCAATACATGGAATAATGAAAACTGAAACTGTATAATTGCAAATAAACCCTTTACGAATTTACCATTCCCCATTTTTGTTGTGTGTGTCAACAAAGATTGACGGAACACCAAATATTCGAAAAGTATCAGGAAGGATTGAAAAATCCCGGAGAGTAATCACAAGCCAGATCTCCACTGGATGAATGCCGCGTGGAGTGGGTCCTTGGGAAGGGTTTTGACATCCAAATTCCAGTGAAAACTATTCTCGCCAGCAACGATAAACGGATTGTAAGCGGCTGTTACAATAACACAAATTGATCTTCAATGGTTATAGAAAGAGTAAGAGAGTTCTGGAAATCTAGGGGGACTTGTTGCCACTCAGACTCAAGGAACCACTACAGGTTGTTCTCCAATATAAATCTTTAATGATTGCCTGTCTGGCAACATCAGTAGGTAAATAATAATAATAATAATAATAATAATAATAATAATAATAATAACAATAACAACAACAATAATAATAATAATAATAAAAATAATAATAATAATAATAATAATAATAATTTGAGTCCTTAGTTAATCAAGACCTAGTCCAGCACCTAACAGCTGCTAAACTCCTGACTGACAAACAATATGGATTCAGTCAAGCCCGTTCAACAGCAGATATCTTAACTGTAGTTTTTGAACGTATATACTGTTCATTGGATAAAATAGGGGAGGGTAGAGCGGTGGCCCTCGATATATCTAAGGCTTTTGACAGGGTATGCCACGATGGTCTTCTAAGGAAAATTAGATCCTATGGAATCACTGGAAGAATTCATAATGTAATTAAATCCTTCTTAAGTAATAGAAAAATCAAAGTTGTCCTCGACGGTCGTACATCTAAACAATATGACAAAAATACGGGAGTACCTCAGGGGTCTATCCTTGGACCTCTATTATTCCTGATATTCATAAACGACCTCCCTGATTAAACTGTTTCGGAGATGGGTATATTTGCCGATGACACCACTCTCTATAACAGATATGAGGGGAAATCAAATGACCACATATCCAAGGAAGTGGCAGAAACACTAGAGGATGACCTCAAATCCGTAGTGGAATAGAGACAAAAATGGTTGGTCACATTCAATGCTGCTAAGACTAAGCTTGTTTCCTTCAATAACTACGAGAAACCTTCTCTGCCACCAATAGCAATGGCCAAGAATACATCACCTTAAAGTACTTCTTTTAAACTCCTCAGCCTAACGTGTACAAGGAATATGAACTGGAATAGATACATTAAGAGCATTGCCAAGGGTGCTGCAAGGAAGGTTGGCTCCCTCTACCGTGCTAGAAAACTACTTACGCCTGACAGTATCGTATACCTCTATAAGGCAACCATTCACCCATGTATGGAGTACTGTTGTCACATCTGGGCTGGTGCATCTGCTGCTTGTCTCTCGCTCCTGGACAGGGATAATACCAGAGTCGCCAACCTGATACATCCTGAACTGTCATCTAGGCTTCAGCCTCTGTCCCATCGACGAGATGTTGCATCCCTCTGCCTGTTCTACCAATACTTTAATGGTGAATTGTCTGACGAACTGCAAACACTTGTACCTCCCCGACGTAACTACCCCCGACAAACTCGACAAGCTAGTAAGCCTTATCCCTTTACAGTAGAGATCCCTAGGTTCAAAGAATCCTGTTACTCTAATAGTTTCTTCCTCAAAACTGCGGGTCTTTGGAACTCCCTTCCGGGATTCTGCTTTCCCAACTTCAATGATATGCAGAAGTTCAAGTGTAATGTTAACAGACATCTTTCTACTCATCTCCCCTCATAATGGACCCGCTAATTAAGTCCCTGATAGTAGCCCCCTGCTTCAAAGTGGCACTGTGCCTTGTTTGGGGTGAAAATTGAATAATAAAAAAGAAAAAATAATAATAAAAATCATTATAATAATAATAACAACAACAACACTAATAATAATAATAACAACAACAAAACAATAATAATAATAACAATAACAATAACAATAATAATAATAGTAATAATAATAATAATAGTAGTAGTAGTAGTAGTAGTAGTAGTAGTTCTGATTTATCAACGTCTCTCTGGAAAGGGATGGGATTCATTTTCATCGGATTCCTCTTAATGCTGGCTTCAAACCAGGAGCTTAAAAGATCAAGGGTTTTCCTAAGGATGTTGGTGGAACCTATAGTAGCAGAGGTCTTAAGGCCGCCTTAAACATCTGGGTTTAGTAGTTTTTTCAATTGCCCTTCCAAACGACTTGATACTACTTCTAGTGTACCAACTGCGACCGGGATTATTTGTGTTGTAACCCCGCGTAAACTCCTTATCTCCAAGGAAAATGGAGCATAATTACTCCACTTCTCATCCTCCTTCTGTCTCACATTCCTGTCCCAGGGTACTTAAACTCTACAATCTTTTAATTGTTTGAGACCTGTTCAATGACAACCAAATGATGACGATTATGTTCCAATTGCTTGGGCGTTATGGCACTTTTGTCCCAGCATACCTCTACCTTGCAATCCTCACTTGTTCTCACATCATTTTCCAACACACAGCAAGCCTACCCTCTTACACACCTCCAATATATCCGGAGTCCCATGCGATCGTGTCTTTCTCGGTACTCTCTCTGCGCCAGTCCACTACACCCTGGTGCAAGGTGCACAATTGGCTGTGATGTCTTGCCACAAATCTGGAATTATGCAGCAACTTTCTCTCCTAGAACCACTATTTTGAACAATCGTGTTTCTAATGACTGCTCTTTGGAAAACGAATGGAGGGAATGTGAATCAAATGGAATGACTAGAGAAATACAACGAACAAGTATAATCAAAACAGTTGAACTATTAAGGAACCCCTTTGAATGTGAAAGCTACAACAATTGGCAACAAACGCGGGTCACACACACTGCTACAGAGGCAAAACATGAACGGCTACATGGAACCAAGGACATTGTAGTCGCATATCTATAAGTTCTCTACTCCGACCCAATTCCATTAATACAACATCACCCCCCCCAAAAAAAAGAGAGAGACCAAACAGGCAAGTTGAGCCAAGGTGAAAATAAAAGCCGAGCAGAGCGTACTGACCACACAAGGGCTAGATAAGTACTAAGAGAAATTTGCCCTTGGGGAGGCTTATTGCCACTCAAAATCCAGTGAAAGCGAATAGCCACTACAATCGAGAAAATTATTAGTAAGCAGCTGTTGCCATAATGCGAATCTATTTGCAAATGCTATCAAAAGAGGAAGAGAGTACTGGAAATCTGCGTAGGCTTGTTGTGACTCAGCTTCCAGGGCACACGACATACTGCTTTCAAGGCGAGATCTTCAACTACTTGTGTAAAAGCTCTTTCTGGGCGAATAATAAATCATATTGAGAAAAACGTATATAGTTGGTAAATGGTAGTTTGGGAACAGGTAATATAATAGAAGTTAAAGAACTCGCGACTTTTATATAAAAAAATAATTACTAAATTTTGTAAAGACTGCGATATTTTTCTAAGTTTTGCGATAATAAAATATAATACTTAAAATATAAATATTCAAGACGTATGAGAATGGAGAGAAGGGAGAGTTGAAAAAGAGAAATTAGTTGAAGAGTAAGATAATACTTAAGATAGAGGAATATCATGACGCACACGTCTATAACGGAAATTGTTTTTATTAAGAAAAAAACGACGGCTAATACTTGAAACATTACACCTGACATATTTCTCGTTTCGTCTATAAGCAAAATATCGATTCCTCACCTGTAATATAATGACATTACAAATATCAAAAATATCTTCATGAAACGGGAAACTAGGAAAATAGAAAAATCTTATATATATATATATATATATATATATATATATATATAATTTTTTTTTACTATAATAATTAAATAATTAAATTTGTATATATTTTAACACACACTTACACTCACACACATATATATGCATGTATATATATATATGTATATATATATGTATGTATGCATGTATATGTATATATATATATATATATATATATATATATATATGCCTTAATTTGGGTATATCTGCAATGCGATAAAAATGAAATCTAAACTTATTCTAGATTCAGATAAAACTGAAATGGAACACGTACATGAAGTCAGTTGCCAAGGTCGCTGGAAAAATGGTAGGATCCTTCTACCGCTCCAGAAGATATCTCACTGCTGATGCAATTCTCTATCTATATAAAAACCAAGTACGTCCAAGGATGGAGTATTGTTGCCATATCTGGGCAAGAGCTTATCCTGCTTTGACAGAGTACAAAAGTGGCTTCGTGGCTTAGTGGGGGATACCCATTTCTCTTCCCTGCAACCGCTCTCCCACAGGAGAGACATTGCGAGCCTGTCTTTGTTTTATCTTTACTTCAATGGTAAGTGCTCGTCTGAGGTCCAATCTCTTATCCCCCTTCGAAAATCTTTCATGAAAAACACCCGTCTATATCTGAAACAACTGTTCAAAATTTTTCCCACTCTTTATCTGTGCCAAAACCAAAACGTAGATTCCATGAACAAAGCTTCTTTCTTAGAAGTTCACGCCTATGGAACTCTGTTTCGTTTGCCTGTTTCGTACCTGACTACAACCTGGATGTATTCAAGTCCAACATAAACAAATTCCTGATGAACCGCCCCCTTAATAAGACACTGATACAATCTCCAATATTAACGTACTGTACTCGTAATAACCCTTATCCCCGAGTGGCTTCCGGGGCTTGATAACGGGTGGCTACCTTGTAATAAAAAAGCAAACTTTTACTTCTAAGCTTTCATATAATCTCCTAAATTTGTTAACTCGTAGAGTAAATAAACGATACGATATAACCACAAACTATGTTAAGATTCAAACAGAATACAAATGTATACCATATGTGATGGACGTTACGAGACTAAATAGACAGTAGACAAACACGGCACTCTATCAGATACATGGTAATTGCTTTCATGCGCATATATATATATATATATATATATATATATATATATATATATTTCGACGGTAATTCTTGGCCTGAAGACGTAATCCCCCAACGTGTGTGATTACAGAAAAATGTATGCACATATGTAGCCATTAATGTTTGTATAAATAAAATTAATATACCTGCTCTGTTTACTCATTGAACACTATTTTGGTAGACACATGTTGTTTCATGGGATGTACTTCTAGGAAACTAAACTCTACTGGCTATATATATATATATATATATATATATATATATATATATATATATATATATATATATATATATGCGTGTGTGTGCATATGCGTATTACTTATTAATTGTATCTACTAAATATATATATATATATATATATATATATATATATATATATATATATATATATATATACAATATATACTTGTTTATTGTTATATAAACATGCTCACATCCCGCTGCTACAAATAGCCACTTGTTTCAATCAAACAACAGATATCATCAGGCAGCGACTTGACTATTCAAAAGTTCAATGAATAACCTCATTATTCATTGAATTTTTGAATAGTCAAGTCGCTGCCTGATGATATCTGTTGTTTGAGTGAAACAAGGGGCTATTTGTAGCAGCGGGATGTGAGCATGTTTATATAACAATAAACAAGTATTATCAGCTCTTTTTATTGAGCACTATCTAACAACCTCGTTGAATTCATTAGTCCATTACTTTTGAATATAAAAAAAAACCCGAGTATACAATATATATATATATATATATATATATATATATATATATATATATATATATATATATATATATAAATTACATGAAATATATTTTTTAATAGCAAAAACAAAAAGTATAAATAATTGCCGCCATTCATAGCGGATAAAAAAGGATAAAAATATGCAACCGCTGTTGTGCTATGTTTTTTCGTATGACATAAACCAATCTTATGTAAAAATCATTTTATTAAGGAGAATCAAACATAATTATGTTTGATAATACAAACGTTTCAAAGATGTTTAACTGTGTAAAAAATATAAGTATATTTTTATGAAAAGAAAACATTTCAAACAGGACATATTAAAATATTCTCCCGTAATATAATAATTGTGTGTTTATATCTTCGTGTTATCTACATGATATATAACATCTACACGAGTGTGAGATATTATATTTTTGAACACGATTGTTAAAAAAAGTGGTTCTAGGAGAGGAAGTTGCTGCAGAATGTTGGATTTGTGGTAAGACCTCTGAGTCAATTGCGCATCTTGCTGCAGGGTGTAGTGAAATGGCCCTGAGAGAGTACCGGAAAAGACACGATCGCATGGGACTCCGGATATATTGGGAGGTGTGAAAGAAGGTTGCGGTGAAGTGTGCTGGAAAATGTTTTGAGGAGGTGCCCGATGAAGTGAGAATGTGAGGATAGCACTCTAGAGGTATTGTGGTACAAAAGTGTTATAACGAGCAAGCAATTGGAACACATTCCTCCGGATTTGGTCGTCATTGACAAGGTCTCAAAAAACTAGAAGATTGTCGAATTTTAAATACCCTGGGGCAGGTATATCAGAGAGAAGGAGAACGAGAAGTAGGGCCATTATGCTCCACTGACCTTGGAGATAAGGGGTATACGCGGGGGTAAAACACAAATAATCCCGATCGTAGTTGATGCACTAAAAGTAGTATCAAGTCGTCTGGAAGGATAATTGAAAACACTACAAATCCCTAATGTCTTAGGTGGCCTGAAGACCTCTGCAATTATAGATTCTATCAACATCCTTAGGAAAACCCTTGATCTTTTAAGCTCCTGGTTTGAAGTCGGGATTAAGGGACATGCTCTGGAAATTAATCCTATCCCTTTCCAGAGAGACGTTAATAAACGAAATCCGAATTATTATTATTAGTAGTAGTAGTATTATTATTATATCAAATGTATTATTATTATTATTATTATTATTATTATTATTATTATTATTATTATTATGATGATGATGATGATGATGATGATGATGATGATGATGATGATGATGATGATGATGATATTATTATTATTATTATTATTATTATTATTATTATTATTATTATTATTATTATTATTATTAATATTATTATTTGTTTGAAATAGTCTACTGGGAAAATTATTCCGGGAAATATAAAATAATGAATAACGGATTGATTCTGTAATATGCATAAATTATCTCCATGAATTACAATCTCATATGAAGCGTATTGTACGACTGGGAAACGCCAGGTAGCCAGATAGTGCAAATATAAATAAATAAATATTTAGCACAGTGTAATTAACGATACGCAAAATATTGTTAGAATTTACTATACACAAAAAAGGGGTTGTAACAAAAATGTAGTTTAAGCCACATATTAAGTACTTGAATGTAAAACAAAATAATATATACGATGAAATATGATGAGAATACAAATAGTTTCATAGTCAATTTAAGACGTTTGCAATAACAGAGAAGTTGTCTTTTGCTGATTGAGGGATGACTCAGTGTCACTGCGTAAATGCTTCACATGAATAAACCAATGGATAATTATTATATAGGAAAGGGTGTCGTATTAATGGAATCGAGTTGAGTGCGATTTTACGGAAGTATTACCTCGGAATTGTTCTTCTCGTACGTTCCGGACGCCTAAAGGATGCGTATTCTAAAGATGTTGAAAATCACCGACTAATATATGCGCACCATTGTGGCAACATCGGAATAAAGGCTACGGTAATACTAAAGACGTTGTTCTGATATTACATGCGTGGAAGTTATGATCTTCTATTACAGAAGTCCAAGCATGTGGCAATCGTCCGAGAACAAATAGGCTCCATAAGGAAAGTAAATCCACTGTTTGTCTGTGCGCCAAATATCCTTGATGGAATTATAATAGTCATACAAAACGTCACACAGACTAGCATTCACCAAATAAGATGGATTTTATACATTCTTTAAAACAGTACGCACTGCGCACTTTTTAGAAGTACAATGTAGTATACATACATTTTAAAACGTATGGACACTGTAGTATAAATACATTTTAAAAGAAACTTAGCCCCAGTTATACAAGACATACACGTTTATACATATAATGCTACAACAAAATATGCAACCCATTTTGCCGATGGTGTTCTTCTTTATAATAACGCTATAACTCCAGCACTTATGAATACATAGGCATATTAGTTTATAGAGGTCTTTCTTTCTACAAGGATGACATATTACACAATATTTCATATTTATTTATTTTTATTACATTTTCACCCCAAACAAGCCACATTACCACTTTGATGTAGCGTGCTACTATCAGGGGCATAATCTACAGGGGTACTATGTGGGAATCTGGGCAGCAACATGTCGGTTACACGTGGACTTTTGTATGTAAGAACAGTTTAGGAAGCAGGAACTCGGAAGGGAATTCCAAAGTCTGGCGATTCTAGGGAAGAAACTACTGGATTAGAATGTTCTCTTACATCTCGGGATATCTACTGTGCAGGGGTGTTATGTACGACTGCTTGCAGTTCGTCGGAGCATTCACCGTTAAAGTACTTGTAGAACAGGCAGAGGGATGCAACATTTCGTCGATGGAACAGATACTGAAGCTTAGATGACAGTTCAGGACCTATCAGGTTCTCTTCTTTTTTTTTACAAAGTGATCACAACTTATCAAGGCTCGGAAGCCACTCAGGGATAAGGGTTATTGCAAGTACATTACGTTAGTGTGGAGATTTGATGAAGTGTTTTATTAAGGAGGCGGTTCATTAGGAATTTGTTAACATTGGACTTGAAGACATCCAAGTTGTAGTCCGGAGGGAAGCAGGCAGACGGAACAGAGTTCCACAGGTGTTCAGTTCTAAGAAAGAAGCTTTGTTCATGGACTCCGCGTTTTGATTTAGGCACAGATATAGAGTGGGGGAAATTTTTCACAGTGGATTCGGCTAAACGGGTGTTTTTCGTGAAAGATTGGCGAGGGGGGACCAGAGATTGGAGTTCAGACGAGCACCTGCAAAGAAAATAACGATAAAACAAGGATAGGCTCGCAACGTCTCTTCTGTGGGAGAGAGGTTGCAGGGTAGAGAAAAGGGCATCCCCCACTAACCAACGAAGTCTATTTTGTACTCTGTCAAGGCAGGATAGGCTGTTTTGGCCGCTCCTGGCCAGATATGGCACAGTATTCAATCCTTAGACGTACTTGGCTTTTATATAGATAGAGAATTGGATCAGTAGTGACATATCTTCTGGAGCGGTAGAAGGATCCCACCATCTTTCCAGCAACCTTGGCAACAGACTTGATGTACGTGTTCCATTTCAGATCAGGAATAAAGGTCAAACTCAGAAGCTTGTCAAAACACGGGACCTCACGCAGACGAGAACCATCCATCACAATTGATGCCAGATGGGGATCAGAGCGTTGATGATGTAAGGATAGGAGTTTGGTTTTGGATGCGTTAAAGGTAACCAGCCACATCTTCCCCCACTGAACCACGCGCTCGAGATCAGAGGAGAGAGAATCAGAGAGAACTTTGTCATTTACAGCCTTTGATGTGTTGCCGTAGATGGTCGTATCATCAGCATATATGTCAACGAATGATTTAAGTATGTGTTTAGGGAGGTCATTGATGTAGATCAGGAAGAGAGTTGGGCCCAGGATTGACCCCTGAGGAACACCACATTTATATTGCAGGCCTCCGATTTTTGTCCATCTACCACTACTCTTATGAGCCTATCGGAGAGAAATGATTTAATGATTGAGAAAACATTTCCAGTTATACCGTAGCTGGAAATCTTGTGAAGTAGACCCTTATGCCATACCTTGTCGAAGGCCTTTGATATGTCAAGAGCAATTGCCCTAGAAAGGAAGCCTTTGTCAAGAGTTTCATTAATCCTGTGAGATATATCCGTCAGCACACCTGCGGTAGATCTTGCAGAGCGGAAACCATATTGTGTGTCACTAAGAATGTTATTCCTACTTAGGTGGTTGACTATTTCTCTATTTAATATGGATTCCAGCAACTTACTCATAACACACAGGAGACTTACTGCTCCGTACTGAGAGGGAGATGACTTATGACCTGAATTCTTAAATACAGGGCAAACTGATGAGGTCTTCCAGGGAGTCGAAAAGCACTTCTCCTTAAGGCAGCGCTTAAATAGTTTCGTAAGTTTTTGAGCAAGTTCTGGCTGAAGCTTTTTCAACACTATAATTGGGATGCCGTCAGGGCCAGTTGCTTTACTGGAATCAAGGTTCTTGATTAGCTTGGCGACCTCATGCAGGGATATTTGTATGTTACCTAGCTTGTTCTGTGTTAAAGGTGGAAATATGGTGAGGTGATTGCCTTCGTCGCATAGGGTAGAATTAGCTGCAAAGTTCTTTGCAAATAGTTTTGCCTTGTCTGATGCTGACGAGATGACCTCTGGTCCATTGATAATGGTTGGGATAGAACGCACACTTCTATTCAAGATCCTATTTGTTATTTGCCAAAACTGGTGGGATCCAAGCCGCTGATCAGCTACCTTGGATTTAACAAACTGAGCATATAGCTCTCTTGCATTTTTTATTACTCTTTTACAGTGGTTGCTGGCAGATCTGGAAGCAGCTTTAGTCTCAGTGCATCTATTATGTTGGTAGCTATGGAAAAAGTGATTTCTGTGCGCGATAGCAGCAGCACATTCTGGGGAGAACCATGGCTGGCTGTTAGGTTTTTGTGGAAATTTTTTAGAGGGTATGAATTGGTCTATGCCTACAATTAACCATTCGGTCAGATCTGATACTATAGAGGGCACTTCCTTTTTAAACATGGAGTGCAGAGGTAAATCAGATATGAATGTTCAGAAGCTATCCAAGTCAGCCATAGAGTATCGGTATACAGTACGGTGGAGGGGTACGTCAGGGGACTTCTTACCTTTCGTGTTTATCTTAACTGATACGACGGAGTGGTCGGAGGATCCTAGAGGAGAATGAACGGAACATGAACATAGCTCAGGGGAAGTTGAGAGGAAAAGGTCTAAGAGGCGTGCATATTGACGAGGTGTATCGGATACACAAGTTGGTTCGCGAACAATCTGAGTGAGGTCATAAGCAATGGCAAAATCATGACAAAACCTCCCCTCATCATCTTTCTTATTTGAATGGGTCAGCCATTCCACGTTATGGACGTTGAAGTCACCACAGATGTGGATGTTAGCCGAGGGATGTGTAGACAGTATGTGGTCTATTTTCTCAGATATGCTCTTAAAGATAGTAACTCCGCTGTTGTGGGCCTATAGAGGGCAAATATAAATGCAGTGGTGTTAGCAAGTGCAACCCCGAAGCACATATAAGGTAAATTATGATCTTCTCTTGAGATATCCCTGCAACACGGGAAGCCATCCTTAATGTAGGCACATATTCCATGCCCATGGCGATCTTGGGTGTCAGATTTAGCTGTTAAATTGGAGTATCCGTTAATTATGAACTCATCTAGGGAAGTAGTCGGCCCTATTCCAGTTTCACTTAGAAATAATATGTCCGGTTTTGTCTCCTGTAATTGGGATTCAACCTCTGGAAGGTTGGAACGTAGACCCCTGATGTTGGAGAAGGATACCTGGTAGTAGGGGTCTACGTTGGAAGATGGGGTTCTAGGTTTAATCGAGTTTTTTTTTTCTGGAAATATTTCATGTTGAGGTTTTGGGATTTGTGGAATAGGTCGGCATACTTGGTTAAAGCAGTACAGAGAGGGAAAGTAAGAGAGAAAAAGACAGAAAGAAATTTTTTGTAGCACACGAAAAGGTAAAGCCGTAACAATTACCCACTAGTATGGCATCGAGAGGCCCCACCAGAGACTACTGCATCGTCCAGATCCACTCACCAAATGGCAATATAGCAGTCCCAGTACTTTGCGCCTGCTGATAGGACAACCTCCTTAGTGGTTAATCCAAGGTTCGGGTCCCTGACTATCAGGCGGATAACCTAAGCCGAGACAAAACGTTTACCTCCAGCACCCTTACTAGTGACATGGCCACAAGGACAGACAGAGACAGAGAAATTTCCGACATCTCAGACTACTGGTCACCAAGTACTACCGACCTTTATTTATTTTGAACATTTTTTAGGAGCGAGAGACATGGGCGAATTGTGGCCTTATATTAATTGTATACAAAATGGTTTATTATATATTCGTTTTCATAGTTAATAAATGTAGTTATGTTCCATTATGCAATTTAATTGTTAGTTTTAAGGGAACACTATGCCTTGTAAAAGGTAAATCGTTCGATATAAAGTTCGCATACCTTGTTCATATATTTTCAGAGCATGTTTCATTTATTTAGTTAGGTATATCATGTGTTATGTGTAAAATCTAATCAGAATTCAATGGTAAAGTTATGAGTAGTACTATTTTATTACAAATAACGAGAACAATACAGTTAAAAGCAATATTTTATTGCACTATCTCTATACTTGTTTAGAGATCAATTTTGGAATTCAGCATCGAAAAAAAGAGGGGGATGAGCGATCACCTGAATTTTTAAATATAGAGCATACTGATGGGATTTTCCAGTGTGATGGGAAGCTATTCTCCTTAAGACACCGTTTAAAGCGTTTTGTATGGGTGGGTGCTAATTCTGGTTGAGGTTTTTTGAGTAGTATAATTGGAATACCGCCAGGGCCAGTTGCTTTACTAGAATCAAGGTTTTTGATTAGCTTGGCAACATCACGTATAGATATATGCATATCGCATAGCGTGTTTTCTGATACAGGAGGAACTATTGGGGGTTGGCGGCGTTGGTCGCAAAGGGTAGCATTAGCTGCAAATCTCTTGGCAAAGAGTTTGTCTTTGTCTGATGTTGACAAGATTACCTCAGGTCCATTGATGATAGTTTGGATAGAGCACACGCTTCTGTTCAGGATTCTGTTTGCTATTTGCCAAGACTGGTGGGAACCAAGCCGCTACTCAGCTAATTTGGAAATGACGGATTGATCATACAACACTCTTGCGTTCTTTATTACTTTCTTACAATGGTTGCTGGCAGTCCTGAAAGCGCCTTAGTTCCATACATCTATTACGTTGGAAGAAGTAGAAAAAGTTATTTCTGTGCGCAATGGCAGCAGCACATTCTGGAGAGAACCATGGCTTACTGTAAGGTTTTTGCAGGAACTTTTTCGAGGGTAGGAAACGGTCTATACGTACAATTAAGAAAAAGCATCATCCCGGACGTTGCGTAATGCCGTCTCTCTTGCTAAGCGAGTTTTTTACATGAAATTTTTCATCTTTCGCTATTTGCACGTGATATGATAGTGAATGTGATGAGCAACCATGCAAATATTGATAAAACAAACACATATATAAAAATCCAGTAAGTAATTGCGAAATTATGTCCAATCTACTTGAATGCTTCTTTTTGTATGGTGAATAACTTTATAATACGATTGAATTACTAGTCTTGTTCAAACGTCTTCTATGCAGTCATATTTTCACCTGTTCATTTTATTACACTTCCATTCATGAAAATTCACACTTGAATAAATTTCTAAAGGAATATTTAGAGATTTAACACAAATCAATACGGGGCGTGTTAATTGCTATGTTGAGGAGCGAAACGCTTATTATATATGACTTGTGCTGGCTGTGTGTAGGAGGCTTTACGTAATAGTCATAATAATTCCATGTACTTTATTTTAGTGAATAAATTTAAAATATTTAGTGGTAATATAGTTTTTCCTTACTTAAACTATATAATGTGTTCTTATTTTCAGAAATTCCATAGTATTTAGAATGGATTTCTTGTTTATGAATCTTTTACAAATCGATATACGTTATGTTAATTTAATCAGAGATCCAAACAGACGATTTGACGCGCAACACGGCCGTAATTAGACTTTCTAATTATAATTATGAGAATTATTATTCATTATTGACGGTTGCTGACACCAAACGCTATTCTTATCATCGGCGTGTCGTAATTTCGTACATTATTTTCGTTTACAACTTTATCTCTTCCCTATTCGAAATTATTTTCCTATTGATTGTCTATTTATCAAATATACATCTAAGTTATATACTTATGTGTATTCATATTATTTTTATTTGCATTCGTTTCTTCTGTTTAACTGCGCCATTATGATATATGTTCATCCCAAAATGCGCAATATGCTCTCCCGTGATGTAATTGTCTCCAATACTTTGTGTCACCCTGCTTTTTTATTAAATAAATAAAATCCAAACTATTAAAAAAATAACACATTGCAAGAAGTCCTGTAAATGAAGAGTTAGTAAATGTGCTTATTTATAAAACGTTCGATTGTATTGTAAAACATAGATTTAAATTGCATCTTACATGTATCGCCATTCGCTCTGATGGGTAAGAAAAATAGGGTTGATTCGAAAAATCTATGAGTTGGATATAGGATAATTACATTTTCGAACGTTGTATTTATATTCAAGATCAGGTTCTTGCCTGAAACCCCGTACTAATTTAGGAGTAATTTTACAAGGACTGGTCAATATAGAAGTCATTCCACAGTCATTTCTGTTATTTCTGTTATTCAAAAGTTTTCCAAAGTGAAAAACATCGCTCCTTTTAGCATTCTTGCACGTGCAACAGATGAACCACTATCTATGACCATCCTTGTGCGCTTACAGTGCATTGTATTATCAAAAGGAGCCCTATGATAGCAAAACACATAAATGGTCGACTTCACAAATCAATGAAAATAGTTATCACAGCGGTAAATGAGATTAATACATTTTTTTTCAATTCCAGATTATTTCGACAACTTTTCATTGATAAAGAGTTTGCACGTTTATTGCTACACACAGAAGTTCAATGGCTGTCGAAAGGAAACTGAATGTTTACACATTTTCTTTGATACAGTTGTAATCTAATTGCGTTTATTCCGGGCTCAGAGATTATACAGAAGCATAAAAAAGGCAGTGCGTATTTGTCAGATTTATTCAGAAATTAAAAGCAGTTAAACTGCAGTTTCAATGAAATGATGTCAATTGTATCAAAGTTAAATCTGCTATCTTCAACTTCCTTTGTACTTGTAAGTTATCCAAACGAAAGTTTAACCCCTTATGATGTCTACCAGTATCCAAGCGCTGTGAATTGGAAAAAGGAAACAGCATATAATATGATAACCTTCAAGTGCATTGTGCTCACCTAAAACAGTGCAAAGAGATATGATTGAATACATTCAAGATTTTTTATTGATAATGAATCAATATTTATATGATTGCAATGCGGAAACAGACGTGGTGAAGAATAAATTGCAGGTAAAACGATATCGAGCTTGGTACAAAGTTCAAAAGATCGTATTAAGTCTTTTTGACTTCTATTCAACATTATAATAGAATGTGATACAAATAAATATTCCGTTTTTTTTTTTACATTGTCAACGTTTAAATCACGACCCTATAGATATTGCTTGTTTAAGTCGCATAATTTATTTTCATCTAAACCAAACTATTTTACAAAATGACATTTTGATAGAGATTATAAGATGAGAGATATTCAGAATGGAGGATACTAGCGACATTAGGTTAGTTATTTGCAGTTTATATCTTCTGATTATAGTGATTCATTGTATTGTTAACCTGTTAAAAATTACCAAATTTCTGCATTTGGGGGATAAAGCTTGATTATTCGTGTTATTTAGATTCTTCATAATTCTGTTCTTCTCTTTAATGTTATTTTCAGAACATTTACATTAATGTAAGAATTGGACTCTTTCACTGATAACTGACTGAAAAGGAATCCATACCATACTCGTGAAATCAGTAAATGGATTTATCAACATTTCGTGCAAAATCGCGAGTTTGAAGGAAATTATGTAGCTCAGTTTGATTTAGTTAACGACGTTCGAGAGATACATAGATGGATATGTTGTTAAAATTTGCACTCAATCTCAGACCTTATCCGAAGAATCCATGCGATACAAACTTATGATTTCCGGACAATAGTTTTCATCCAATCTTTTTATACCTGTATCTCGCCGCCCATACATCTTCTAAACTAGAATATTGATGAATTATAATGATGTTACGTATTTTAATTATCATTTATATTTCTGTTGTGTAATGAGTTCATATGGAAAGAGAGTACTAGTTCATATCGGATACTTATTTACGGGTCCTGTATAACGGGTCTCAAAACAGATATAACGAGGGGGACATTTATAACAGGTTGGGATGATCCTGGGGGACCTCATATTAGAGAGTCTGGGAGGTATTGATACAACATTTCTTACCACATACAGTTGGGAGGGGATTCATTATTATGATGAAGGAAACACATTACTTGTAAGGGGGTTTACAAGAGTTCGTTTATAGATGAATATACAAAACACATTTACTTGTCGGTTGTAAAGACGACACGAAGACAACACTTACAAAATATAGATGCATTCTTTATTCCTCAACCGCGATTGGTGATGCCAGGAAGTCAAGCGTTTTCGACTACATGGTCTATTATTTTGCCTTCGTCTCTAAGGGCTCCCACTCTCAAACTGACTCTATCACCGTGTGCGATCTGTTCTGATTATTTGATCCTAATCAACTACTGACTGCCTAACTTCGAACCCTCGATTCTTATATTGAGAAATCTCCTTTGTTTATGACGTCAGTAGTGTTGTTCGCAACGGGACTACGTTCGTGCTGATTTACATATGTCTGTCCAAACACGTTTTTGGCAAATAAATAATCCTCAAGTCTAATTGTTTAATGTCTAACCTATAATATTTTAACTCGCCTTGTCTATTCTTTTAATTGACATATTTAATAGCAATATTTCTAAAGGAATGGACAATCTCATTTTCTGAGATAAATAATATTTAGCTATTTCTAAAGGAATTAACAATGGACTGAATTCCTAAGATTTCAATTATCCATTATCTTAACACTTGCCGACAGAGTTCGATTCTAGCTTTTTCCGAATACTTTTTTCACTTATCTACTCTGTCTTCTTACTTACATGAAAAGGGGGCAGCCCTTTAATGCAACATTTCTATCATTATTTGTATTTTTTTACACAGTGGTCACTACTTATCAAGGCCCGGAAGCCACTCAGGGATAAGGGTTATTGCAAGTATATTACGTTAGTGTGGAGATTTGATTAAGTGTTTACTTAAGGAGGCGGTTCATTAGCAGTTTGTTAACGTTGGACTTGAACATATCCGAGTTGTAGTCAGGTGGGAAGCAGGCAAACGGAACAGAGTTCCACAGGCGTGCAGTTCTAAGAAAGAAGCTTTGTTCATGGAATCCACGTTTTGATTTAGGCACATATAAAGAGTGGGGGAAATTTTTCACAGTGGATTCAGCTAGACGGGTGTTTTCGTGAAAGATTGGGAGGGGGACCAGAGATTGGAGTTCAGACGAGCACCTGCCATTGAAATAACGATAAAACAAGGAAAGGCTCTCAACGTCTCTTCTGTGGGAGAGAGGTTTCAAGGTAGAGAAAAGGGCATCCCGCACTAAGCCACGAAGTCTATTTTGTACTCTGTCAAGGCAGGATAGGCTGTTTTTAGTAGCTCCTGTCAAGATATGGCAGCAGTATTCAAGCCTTGGACGTAATTGGCTTTTATATAGATAGAGAATTGCCTCAGTAGTTAGATATCTTCTGGAGCGGTAGAAGGATCCCACCATCTTTCCAGCGACCATGGCAACAGACTTGACGTGTTTTTCAGCAAGTTGAATATGTCATGTTAGTCTAAGTTCTATGAGCAAGTAAACTAATGGAGCGTTCAGCTAGACATATCTTTATCGTAAGTGTATAACTCATCAGATTGAGCATCCGCTTAGTCTCAAACGACAAAGAATAGTCCATGTACGGGCAGCTGTGCGTGTAGTTATTTGGCAAGGGTTACGCAATTACCCACCACACCTTTCAGGAATCGGCACTGCTTGAGTCGAGTGGCAACGAGAAGACAAGGACGACTGAGAACCGTGCTGATATAACCGGGGAGCACATACAGCACCTGGAAGTCCTAAGTGCGCACTCATCTAGCACAGGCCAGAACAATCATTGCCTAACTTCGGTGATCCGACTGGACCCGATGTGTCAATCGAGATTATGCCTGATATATAATGAAAACATATGGACATGTCTAAGCTTTTATTTTCCTGAAGTTTAATCAGCTGCCTTCACGCGAGTAAACATATGCACGCATTAGTGTGCATGGATTTTGTGATGGTCGTTTAAGAAAATCACCCGTGTCGAAACAAGTCACACGCACTGGTCGTTAATCATGCTATTTCTGAAACGCTTGCTGAAAAATGTTTGATATTAAAGATCCCACATCGGATTGAAATCAGCACTTATGTATTCTATCGGTTTGTAGTTCGGCGATGTTGGCACGAAAAGTTTACAAAGATGACTTGCCAACTAATTTCTGTCTTGTTCACGCGTAATATATCTTAATTAAACGGATGCGTTGATTGATCAATGAACGGCATAAATAATGCCTGTTTAACGCAAAGTGTATTAATAATGGCTGACAATGCTAGCACTATATCGCAAGTGTTCACAATCACAATATTTAAATTTCCAGCTAGAATCAGTTATGTTGCTTTCGTGAAAAGAAATGAAATGAATTTGTACACAATGTTTTTTTTTTGTTTTTTTTTTACTGTATGCCGAGGTTTTAAATTTATATATCCGTAGTAAAGATAAAATGCTTATCTGATAATGGATTCCGAATTTCAAGACATTTGAAAAAATATTCACAATTAATAGAATTCAATTGACTATTTTTATTTATTTTTTACTTTCTTATTCCAAACAATCAAATTGAATTTTATTTTATTGCTGCAATGTACGTGTTTTTTGAAAAAATATGTCTTGTATATCTACCGAAATTTACGAAACTATTACTTTTGCTTTTCTTACCTTGATATATAAGTTAATAGCTTTGTCGTTAAGATATGACATATCGCCCCGTATTTAGTTCTTAATTAAACAACAGTGGTATATAAAAAAGCATTCTAAATGATCATTTAGGATGTTTTGTAGGTCGATGGTATTTTCATTTCTATAATTCTTTAAGTTAAAAATTCTGTTAGAAACGGAATTACTTTCATTTACAAACAAGAAAATAATAATGATTTTCTAAATAGGATGTAGTCTTTTTTAGTAAAAATGTTTTGTCACATCGGCAGAATTTGTATTTAATTGCTTTATTTATGCTAACCCTTAATTAATCTGAAATAACCCTAACCTTCATTGAGGTTAGTTCAGGAAACCTAGACTTTATGCAGTAGATATTGTCAAGAGGCTCAGTTATTTATTTAAGAATAGTTATTATTTATTTAATAATGTTTTACTATTTTTCGAAGGATAGGTTCTCAAGTATTATTTTTAACCCAAATCTAAAGTTGAAACTAGTTTTCACAAATTGTTTGCATCACTGACCATGACGTGTGAAACCATATTCTCTCAAAGAGAACCGGTATACAATAGTAAGATACTACAAATAAAGACCAGTTGTCAAGTTCAATGTAAAAAAAACAAAAAACTAAACAACAAAAATCAAAAAAATACAGAAAATAACTGTTAAGTCAACAAATTCCACCTTTCAGTTGTATCTTTTACATTCGTCTATTAACTTTAGTTTACTCGGAAATGCAACATTATAATCTGATCGTATAATTTATCTTTAAAATATGGATGTAAATAATACCATTTCGATTTAACCTGTTGAAATTCACTAATTATGTATTATTTCTATCAAATAAAACTGTCTCTCATAATAGACATTAAATATTATCATTCATTGTTTTAATTTGACAATATTTACAATGAAAATATCCATTCGGGACACATATTTTTGTAGAGTAAGGAGAAATACACATTTGTGCTTTAAAGACAGCATATACTAATGCAGCGTTCATTGTTTGGTCTATTAAAATGATTACAGACAGTTATTCTATTTATTAATTTTTCTATTTAACTAGCATGGGTGCCCGGCGGTGGCCGGGTGTTTGGAGGTGTATTATGAGCAAAAAAAAGTCATTTTTTTTTGTTTGACCCCTATTATAAACCCGTTACCGTTATTGTTTGGGGCTCAAATCATGTTATTTAGTTAGATCCATGTCCAAGGAACCTATATCTAAGATTTCAAGTGTTTAGACCCAAAATTGTCGGAGTAGTTTGGTTGAGTTCTCAAACGTCGAATCCTTGAACTTTTGCCCCTAAACCGGAAGATTTCTGACCGAAAACAGATCACATCGATGTTCCCAAATCTTAGTACCCTGTATATCAAATTTTGAGTCTGTAGACTAAAAATTGACAGAGTTATTGCGTAGGGAAATGTACACAGACAGGCAGACAGACACGTTCACTTTTATAGATATACTAGCATGGGTTCGCGGCGTTGCCCGGGTGTTTGTAGGTGTATGCTGAGCAAAAAAAAAAATAAATAAAAACGGGCAATTTTTTAAACTTTGACCCCTATTATGACCTCTTAAAATTTATTGTTTTGCGCTCTTATCGAGTTATTAAGTTCGATCCATGTCCAAGGAACCTATATCTAAAATTTCAAGTAAAATTTCAAGTGAAGTTAGGTACAGTTCTCAAACGTCTAATCGTTGAACTTTGACCCCTTAGCAGCCAAATTTCTGGCTGAAAACCGATCACGTCGATTTTACCAAATCTCGGTACCCTGTATATCAAATTTCGAGCATGTAGATTGAAAATTAACAGAGTTATTGTGAGGGAAAATTACACAGACACACATGGCATACATACAGACAGATACACAACCACGTTCACTTTTATAGATATATAGAGTATCGCTTTGAATTCGCGTTTGGAATGTGCTGCAAATCATACTGCTGTGATGTTACGAAAGTGACATTTTTTGTTACGCAATCTTTTTATCCCTATTATTGGAAAGTCTAAATAGCTTATTTTAAAATGTATGTTATAAATGCCTATATTTTAATGTCTATTATTTAGAAAGCCTTAATGTTTAAATTATTAAGAACTTGTGCATCAATGTCATATGTCTTATTGTTATGAATTAATTATTTACGATAGATGTAATATTTCCCAATGTATAAAAAAAAACCGTACGATATTAAATACTGCGAAACAAGGTAAGTTTGGTCATGTATTTATTGGATTTAAATGTGAGGTTACGATTAGGATTCTGTTCTGGAGGCTCGGGAAGGAGTGAGTCACTCGCTCTACAACAGCACATTTCTGCTTATTCTTTTCAAATCGACCACACCTGGACTCTCGCTACCAATGTCACACCACACAATCTGAACGTCAGCAATACGAATAACTTTTAAATGGAAGATGTCTATGACTCTTTTCTTTCTATGTCCCTTACAGGGAATTTTTCCCGGCTTTTATATACTCCTATCAAAAAATAGAAAAAAAAGAAGGGAAAAGACAAGAAATAGCTTCTGCCTTCATGTCCTGCCTTCCCAAGATTCTCTTCGTGTATGAATGAGATAGCCATCCTTTCCCTCTTTTTCAAAGAGCGATGCAGATACGCCCGGTACGTCGTACATTACTTTTTTTTGTGTTTTGAACGGGAACTAGAACAAAAAAAAAACATTCTTAAGAATATAGTTGTAGATACTTTTTATTTAATTTTGTTTTTTTATTACATTTTCACCCCCAAACAAGGCACATTGCAACTTTGGGTCTACCATTAGGGACAACCAATACTGGAATACTCTGCTGGAATTTGGGCAGCAATATGTCGGTTCACGTTAAAATTGCACTTCTGTACGTCAGGACACTTAGGGAAGCGGGGACCTGGAATGGAATTCCAGAGTCTACCGGTTCTGGGGGAAAAACTCCTGGAGTAGAAAGATCTTTTACATCTAGGGATCTCTACACTGTGTGGAGGTGGGATTTATCTGCCTCTCGGGTTTGTCGAAGGTGTCTACGTCGTTGGGGCACAAGTGCCTGCAGTTCGGCAGAGCATTCACCACTAAAATACTTGTAGAACAGGAAGAGGGATGCCACATTTCGTAGATGGGACATAGGCTGAAGCTTAGATGCCAGTTCAGGGCCTATCAGATTGGCGATTCTCTTTTGAACCCTTTCAAGGAGAGAGAGACTAGTAGCAGATGCACCAGCCCAAATGTGACAGCAATACTCCATACATGGGCGAATTTTGACCTTATAGAGGTACAGAAAACCTTTGGGTGTTAGTAGTTTTTTAGCATCGTAGAAAGAGCCTACCTTCTTTACAATGCTTTCAATGAATTGTTCCAACTCATGTTTCCTGTGAACATCAGTCCACGCAGTTTGAAAGATGTACTCTCAGATAAAGAGTCACTGCCCATTACTATTGGTGGCAGAGAAGGTTTCTTGTAATTATTGAAGGAAACCAGTTCATTCTTGGCAACATTGAATGTGACCATCCATTTTTGTCCACATTTCACTACAGATTGGAAGTAATCCTCAAGTGGTTTTGCCATTTCTTTAGATATGTGTTCATTTGTTTTCCTGTCATGCCTGTTATAGAGTGTAGTGTCATCAGCATATATACCAGTCTCCGAGGCAATTTTGTCGGGGAGGTCATTAATGAATATTAGGAACAATAAACGTCCAAGGATAGACCCCTCAAGCACTCACGCATTTATATCATATTGTTTACATGTACGACCGTCGAAGACAACTTGTTTTTTTTTTTCTTATCTAAGAAGGATTTAATTATTTTAAGTATTCTACCAGTGATACCGTATGATCTAATTTTCATGAGGAGACCATCATGCCATACCCTGTTAAAAACCTTAGATATATCAAGAGCTAACGCTCTACCCTCCCCCACTTTGCCCAGTGAATGGTATATACGTTCAGAGAATACAGTGAGGATGTGTGCTGTGGAATGAGCTGCTCTAAATCGATATTGTTTGTCAGTCAGAAGTTTAACATCTGTAAGGTGCCGGACTAGAGCATGGTTAATTATGGTCTCAAATATTTTAGCGAAAAGTGGGAGGAGGCTAATGGGGCGGTAATTTACTGGTCAGTTCTTTCGCCAGAATTCTTGAATACTGGTACCACAGAAGCAGTTTTTCAACAGCCCAGAAAGAAAGATTCATTAAGGCATTTGTTGTAGAGTTTGGAGAGAACTGGATCAACTTCGGCTGACCATTTTTTTATAGCACAGCTGGGATGAGATCGGGTCCACATGCTTTTTAAATGTCAAAGATTTTTATGATAGCATGCACCTGAGCAAGGGTGATTTTTAGATCGTCTAGCGTTGCGTCTGTTCGCAAAGGAAAGTCAGGCAGGGGGGTGTTGGATGTGTCTAGTGTGGAGTTGGAGGCAAACCGGCTGGCAAGCATATTAGCCTTGTCGGTTGCTGGGAAAACAGCCTACTGATTGTTGGTTAGTGGAGGAATTGTTGATTGCCCATTATTTATTGTTGTAGATTTTCCAGAAGTCACGAGTTCCTAATTTTTGTGCTTCGATGGGTATTTTTGTGGTTTCAGTAAATTCTCTCTAAGCTGTCGCTTTTTCTTTCTTAACGTTACTCATAGCTTCTTTATACATCTCTCTGTATGAACTGGACGAATGTCGGTTAAATCTGCGGTATGCATGCAACCTTTTAGCAATGGTAGTTGCGCAAGTAGAAGTAAACCATAGCGGAGAGCGGGGCTTGCTATAAAATTTCCGCATGGGAACATGTGCTTCAATTGCCGTTTTGAACCATTCAGTGGTCTCATTTGCGCATTGTTCAGCAGGAAGAGACAAAATAATTCCCTATGGGACATCCCTGATAAGATCTCTGATAGCTTTCCAGTCAGCCTTTTTTATAATATCTCGTTGTTTTGAGCACTGGCTCTTCAGTTTTGGCTCTAGGGTTTAGGGCGATTTCTACCATTATCACTGCATGATCAGCGTTCCCGAGTGGGCTGTCAGCATTTTTTATACACTCATCTGGAACTGTAGTCAGAAACAGATCTAAAAGTTATGCGTGTAGTTTTTGCTGGTCAGGGAAACGTAACCATTTTTGATAGATACAGCGACGCTACGTGGTGTGCTGCCCGTTGCATCTGTGTAAGTAAAGAATCCAAGCCAGTTCTTGTGATACACATTAAATCACCAAATGCATGTACTTGTGCGCTAGTGTCGAGGGAGAGTGTTGTGTCTATGCTGTCGGAGACTTTGTTTATTATGGTGCAGTCCTGGGTCGAGGGAGAGCGGTAGAGAAAATAAAAGTAGTTAATGATATGTTATATGTTTTGTCTAACGCATATAAAGTTATGATCGTCTTATTCTAGGTGTGTTTCCATAGTCAAGGGGAGGGTGTTACGAACGTAGACTCCAAGTCCGGTCATATGTCTGTCAGAGTCCTTACGGCAGAGTGGGAGATAGCCAGGCATGTTAAAGTAGTTAGAGAGTATGAAGGAGTGTAGGTTTGTCTCACTTAGTACTAAGATAACCGAAATATTTGTGAGAAGAAATGCTTCAACATGAGCTAAATTAGTTCTAAGCCCAGGGATGTTAGTGAATGCAAGCCTCAAGGGAAGAGGCTAGTTGGGATGTGTTTGTCCCTAAGCCTGGTTTAAACTTTTTTTTTATTGTACTGTCATCACGTTTTTTAAGAGTTTCATTTAGGTAAGGGGGAGCTGAACAAGAGGTTATGCAGGGTAACATAAGTAGGCCATCAGCTGACCTTTCTTCAACTAAAACTGTGGTTTCGGGGATGAGTGTAGTGTCTCTTTCCATGCGCGACATTGCACTACAAATACCCCGACATTATACAATTGTTGATGGAGCAGCCGCTCTACACGCTACCAAGGAGTTAGATCTACACTACTACCAGTCGGAAACAGCAGCCACGAACTGTCAATCCAATACCTTCATCTGATGAGAAGAAGGTCAACACAATCTAACTGCACATGCATATGTGGTACTCAAGCACTCCCACTTGCCCAATTTTGAGGGGCGGGATGTGTCGAGAGTGGGGAAAACGGCGTTCATTGCTCTAGACAATAAGCAAGATTTACCACTGAGTGTTTTGTCGAATCACAGTGATAGCGTCTCTGCTCCTGACTAATAGGCACAGAAGTTAACATAATGAAGGTAATTTCTAGTCAAATATGTTTTCTTATCTGCAAAATACAGATGTAAACTTTTTTCAAGCGAAAATTAAAAACTATTATTAGTAATTACACTACACTACGGATTATGCAGCTGTCATTGAAAAAAGAATTCACGCATTCCGCCGGTTCGTACGTCATAAGTCATATACAAATACGCAAACATTAATAGATGCTAAAATACTTGTAGATATGAGGACCTTTAATATTTAAAATATAACTAGGGAGGTACCCGGCGTTGCCTGGGTGTTTGTAGGTGAGTGTATGGGGGGATCAGTAATAACCCTGAAACGATGTTAAAAAAATCGGAAAAAAAACAGCGAAAAACAACCGCTGCTTGTATAAGGGGGGAAGTAAACTAAAGAATAAACGAAGTAAAAAAAAAGAAAGAAACGTTGCCCGCGTGTCTAAAGATGTAAAAGAAAAAAATAGCTTTGGTCGTGAGGCTGGATTGAACCCGGGATCTTTGACATGGAGGTTAAACAAACTCCAACCACTAAACCGTGTAGGCCAAGAGCAAGAGGAATTGATTATACTGTTAAAATAAGGCTTATAAAGCGAGTGAAACAGGTTTGATTGCCAGATAGCCACTAATTAAGGTAATCGCGGGAGCGTTACGAGATTGCCGTAGCAGTATTTTTTTTGTTTTACTTCACATTACCGTTTATTAAATTACGTATTTTTTTCCTGTCTAGACATCTCTTTCTATCTGTCTCTCTCTTTCTCTCTCTCTGTTTTCGTTTGTGTATATGTCCCTCTCTCTATCTCTCTCTCTCTCTCACTTCGTCTTCCTTACTCTAAAGACTGTTACTAAAACAGAAAATGGCGTCTGGTTGTTTTTTTTGTAAAATCGATCATTAATATTTTTGTAAGCGTATTTATTTTTACTACACATCTTTGGTTTGTTATTTTTCGTTTAACTATCGTATCTAACTATTCTCAATGTGCTAATAACTTTGGTAACATTGTCATAGCGTAGAAGTTCATAGTTTAGCTTGTGTGACGGGCAATTTTTTTTTACCGATAACAGCAATTTTTAAATTCAGACTGTCATTAGTGATTGGTGACGTCAAGATCACGTGACATGACTCAGCGGGTTTTAAATACAAGTTGACCCGAAATAAACGGCCATGTGTATACTTTATGTAGAAGAGTTGGTGCCCGTATTTTTGGGGGCAGTTATAAATCGATTTAAACATATGCAATGTTTAACATTAATATGCTACTTTTTTGCCCCCCCCAGAAGAAAATCGATCAGCTGACGCACTTCTGATTGTCCTTCGGGCTAATTTTTCTATATTTGTCGTCCAGGGGGTGGGGCTTTAATATAATTCCAAGTTTGTGAATTTTTGTTCCGTCGGTCAAAAGTTTTTAGCTTAGACACACAAACATACATACCTACATACATATATTTTCTCTTTTATACATATACTAGCATGGGTACCCTGCATTGCCCGGGTGTTTGTAGGTGTGTGTGGTGTTAAATAAAAAAGAAACCAAGGTGGGGGAAGGATTGAACCCGAAGCCCAGAGTCGAAGTTTGAAAATAAAATCGGCCAGCCAGAATGAGTTAGCGAAAGATGTTTGAAAGTCGTCGAGCGTGACGACGACGACGACGACGACGGTGTAAGCATTGTTATAAGCGAAGTAAGAAAAGAAAAAAACGTTTTAATTAAGCGGGGGTGGTAATCAAAACATTAAAAAACACAGAAAAATCTAACGTAAGGCAAACGAACGATGAAAACAGGAAACGAACACGTGAAAAATGGCTTAAATGAGCCTGTTTCGATATTAAAATTTCAATAATCGGTGGGTACACGGGTGTCGCTAAGAATAAGCGAAGTAAAAAAAACAAAAAAAAACAGGAAAAACGAACGTTACGTGAGAAATGGCTTAAATAACACAGGGTTCAATATTTAAATTTAAAAAATCTAAAAAAAACAAAAACATCTCACACCACGATTCGATCCCAAAACGTTTAGATAATGAATAAACACGCTAACCAACTGCGCTAAACCAATGGCGATGAAATGTACTCGGTTTTTCAACTATTTAAAGTAAATCAGGTCACGACGTCATGATGTCATCTGACGCATGCGTAGAATCGGTCATCGTTACGAAAAACCCGTTTTTGTTGAGCCCCCTGTGGAAAATTGTCGATTTCGTGGTGAACAAGTTAACGTTTTTAGCCAATGTTAGATATGTTTTCAAGCGAAGGATGGGGCTTCGATATGATACCTAGGTTGTGAATATTCGTCGCGTGTGTCGAAAGTTTTTAGCAGAAACACAAACATACACACATGCATACCCACAAACAAACATACATACATTTTCGCTTATATATATATATATATATATATATATATATATATATATATATATATATATATAACACTCAATCAGTTCTCTTAAAATTAAAAGACGAACTTCTCAAGGAATGCTTTCATAAACGTTGGTGTAGGTTCGTCAAATGTAAGCAACCATAATTCATAACATTTCTTCTTACTAATCTGGTTTAAAATTTATAATTTTATAACCATTATTATTATTATTATTATTATTATTATTATAATTATTATTATTATTATTATCTTTTTTGATATTTTACCATTATTATTTTATTTTATTGTCGATTTCACTTTAAATTTATACTTTATAATTTATGTTAATATGAGTTCTATAAATATTATAGTTACTTTTATAAATGCTATTATTTAATTACTACCAAAAAGATTAAATGGTATTAGTATTATTGATTTTATTAATATTACTATCTTTAAAACATTATTTAAAAATTACTAATTTATAAGTCATTAGTGGTTGTCTCGCTTTGAACAATAAAAAGTTTTCTTCGTTTTTCTATTTGAGTAAATTGCAGTTATCTCCCTTTATAAGTGAATTATTGAAAATAACACAAATATATCATTTCCAACGATTTAAACCGGTCTAATGAAAATATTAACGCTATCCCCTCTTAACCTTACTTTTCCACCCGATTTTATTTCATTTCAATTTATCTTATTTTGTTTATCAACATCAAATAAGTAAGTGCTCTTTGTATAATTTGAATATATTCCAGATATATCTGCTTTATTTAAAAAAATGCTAGTTTTAATTTTTGTGTCTTTCAATCCACACCCACTCTTTTTGCTGATGAGGCGACTTTGTTTTATAAAATCAAATGATAAAATTATTGTCCAAGACTTATTGTCTGTCTCAAAGAAAGCATCGGTTCCGAAACGATCGTACAATTTATTGATTATGTTTATTCTTCCTTGTGAAACCTATTTTTAATTTTTAATTTAAATAATAAATTATCAATCATTTTACTCAATGTTAAAAGAGCTCTAGAATATATATGCCTATTGAGCTTGGTATATCTACATTACAACTAACACTGTTTATTGTTAATTGTATTAAGGTATTCACTAATATATTAAAGTAAAGTATGCCCTTCAGATTGTATTTCTAATCCCATCAGATATATATATATATATATATATATATATATATATATATATAATGTCTGCCTTATATCTCTGCTTGCGTTAGAAATGTTATGACAAACGAAATCATTCTCTATTGTCTATCACAAAATGGAGTAATGCCTTAAATGAAACTGCGACAAACATTAAAGCCACAACTCTTAAGAATTAGGTACATTCACGACAATATCACGGTACTTGCTAAACCAATAAGCAGGGCATGCAAATAATTACTGAATAGGTTTACTAATAGGGATACTAAACCTTCCCGAACACAAGAAACAGGACATAGTAATACATATGATATTGTATGCAAACCACGAATTATTTACTTCTTTTACCTATCATCGAATAAGCCTATGAGTATAGGATATGTTTTATGAAAAACAAGCAATTTATTTTCCAACCCACAATTTTAATTTACTGTCGATATATTATATAATATGAAATAGTATAAGAAACTGAATCGCAACAATATAATACAATAGTGGTTTAGATTATGCCTCTAGGAAACATATAGCACATCCCTATATTGAAGACTTTCAAAGAAGTACATATTTGTGTGGATAGGATTGAAGGTCAACAAACATTCAATGAATAGTTTTATTTAAGCGGAGAGAAGCTGACCATGCCTCTTCGCAGTCTGTTAGTCAACACAGTTGTCTTCATCATACTGTAGAAAAACTTTAGGTTTCATAAAATCCATTTTGATGTAATAGCTTGAATTTTACTTTAAAATGGAAGAGTCAATTATCAAAGATTCGAATGCGTCTCTTTCTTGTAAAAAATACAGTTGGCTTTATACGATATGCTTTTCGGCGTGTGTGGTGATTACACTTGTCAATGCGCATGTGATGTTAGGGTGTATAAAGGTGTAAGCTTTCGTCAAATTGTATTGTTTTTTAATCGGATTTTCCCGATTACCATTTTCCAATTCATATCAGAGGGACCTGACACAAAACAATAACTCATATCCAAAAGTGCAATTTATATATGCAGAAAATATATGCTTATTTTCTGTCTATATTAAGCATTAGATATTGCTAGTATATTTCGCCCTGGATTATGAGAGGGGACAACACGGATGCCTTCAAGCAAAATTATCAGACATAAATTTTACTATTAAATTCGATATATTGTAGTTATATTATTAAGGGTCTGCAAAAATTTCTATTTTACATTTAGTGAATCGTGCTTGATAATAAAATGAAATTTAAAGACAAAAATAGGAAATACTATGATGTGTTTAACAATTCATGAATCCCATCGAAATCCAATAAGGAAGATATTAAACAGTCCCTTGCTTGTCCGTTGTTACAATCAATTCAGAATTCGATTTTGTAATTTGAATTTCAGGATCGTTTTCTTGTTATTAAGAGAATAATGATAACGATGGAAAGCAAATGAAATATAGAGTAAAAAAAGAGAAAGGATTGCTAGAAAAAGAGAAAAAGAAATATTAAGAAATAAGGAACAGTTTGGGGAAAAAGACAGAGAGAATGAGAAATAGTGCAAATAGATGACAAAATGAACGAGAGATAGAAAGAGAATACGTAAAAGAAGACGAGAAAAAGCAAGCGAGTAGGAGGAAATTAAAGAAATACTACATGAAATGAATTATGACAGTTTTTAGAGTTATAAAGAGATTTGTTGGTGTGAGAAATAGAGCAGGAATCTGAACAGTATTTTCGATAAATTGTGCTTTATTTCCTTAATGTCCTATAACGGGCCGACCTTCGATTGACTGACACTTACAGTCAATGCAATAGATAGATAGATTTATTAATTGGACTTCATTGTTTCTAGATTAGAAGTTTAAAACTCCTCATTTTTTGTTTATGAAAAATGTGTCATAACAGAACTAGATAGACGGATCGATCAGGCAGAGGTGTCGTTGAGATGGCGTGATGTGCATCGCCACATCACAGAACGATTTGTCGAACGCGACTTAAGGTGAGTATTTTGGGGGGGTCAGATAAAGCGGATTGGAAAACGTATGTCTGTGATTCCCTAGTCAACATCTCTTTGAGGTGACGTGATAGAAATGAATGTTCACTAAAACTATAGAAACATGGAGACCCTCAACCTACTTCTAACGATGAGTAACAATAACGCGAGTTCGACCGTGGAAAATACTATTATTTAACAAAACGCATTTGTTCAGAAAGAAATGTGATTTGCATCTGTTGCTATGCCTTAAGAGAGTTTTTCTTCCAAATGCAATGAACGTAGAGACACAACCGACTATAGGGCACGCATAAGGGGCGCGAGATTATGATGTAAATGTTACGTTGGATTTCATTTTTATGCTCACCCTCAAATTGTTGATATGCCATAATTTGGAGCATCGACGCAATCCGACACTTAAACCGCATACAGAGAAATTTACACAAATTCAGTACATCACCCATTAGCCCAAGTTTTTCAGACGTTATCTATAGGTGGGCAGAATAATTTTTGCCATGTGCAAATAGTTTTTTTTTGTCGTAATGACTCATTCGAAACACTAAACGTTGCATGTTTTAGCATATTTCATCGTCGTTTTCGTCAATATTTAACGACCATAGCACATAGTTTAAATTACTCTAAATGGATCTTTTACACATAACACACCGCTTATCAAGGCATGAATACTACTTGAGTATAAGGGTTAATGGATGTAAGCTTGTAGTGTAATAATCGGTGTTTGTGTAACTTGGATAGACTTTTATTATTTAAGACTCCTGACCAGATGTGGAAACAGTGCCCTATGTGAAAACGTAGTGACTTATACATATAGAGAATTGCATCGACAGTGGCATGCCAACTAGAGTGGTAGAATGATGCCAACATTTTCCAAAGATTTAGGAAGCAGGTTATTGTAGAATATTAGTTTTACCCTGATATAACTCCTGCTGAGTTGGTAAAATGCTTTTTTAAAACTTTAATTTGGTAAGACGATTGAACATAAGCTGACGCTAGTATGTCTCTCTATCTACCTATTCGGACTTCCAAATATCGATTGCCTTTCTATGACTTCGCAGTCATCAGATTACGTAGTACTTATGGAGATTTTGTTGTTTCCTGTTGAAAACATCACGAGGTGTTAAGGGTATTTTTTCTCAACAATAGCTACTAAAAGAAGTCTATTACAAAACTCGTGGTCATCATGATTGCCAACATAGCTATCGTAAAATAACCACAAACAAAAAACGTCTTCAATAGTCTAATGAATCATACCACAGCTACAGTAGATCATGCTGAATCATGAGCAAACCTTTACCACCACCACCAACACCAGAGTCAAACAAGGTGAAAACAAACAAGTAAGAATCAATACTCTTTGTAGTCTGATGAAGCCGTGATTCTGTTTATAATGACGATTCTGATGATGATAATGATGATAATCACGATGATGATAATACGACGGCGATGATAATGAGAATGATAATGATGAAGATGGCAAGTATTACGATGATAATGGTTAAGATGACGACGTGGATGGCGATTGCTATGACGATGATGACGATGAGTATGATTATGATTATGAGGATGAAGATGACGATAACTATGTTGACAATTATGATGATGACGACGAAGACGAAGATGATGATGATGATGATGATGATGATGATGATGATGATGATGATGATCGTGCCGATAATGATCTCAAACCTGATGATACCTGCGATAATAACTCCGATGATGTGTATAACGATAGCGATGAAACTGATGGTAATGAGGACGACGATGTTAGTGATGAGGATGAGGATTATGATGTACAATGGGTTAGAGATAATAATTATCAAATTTTCGCGATTTTAAGAGATATGTGCATTACATATGCCCCCATGTATGTACTTATATATCCAACATGATCTTGCAATTATTATTCCTAAAACTATTCTTTTGATTTTAAAGCAATTTCAAGTGCTGCCTCTTTGTCCATCATACTTTCTATCTTTTTTCCAATTCAACAATACTTTGCTACATAAAAAAACACATGTTAACGATATCTTTAACACATTCATAGGCATATTGCAAGAAATAACTCACGAGGTCATTCCGGCCCTTTCAAAATATGATTTTGTGACCCCTGATTTACACCAAGAGATAAACAATATTTAGCCAAACTATGTAAATATATTAAGGTTTATTCATCCTCTTCCGTTCTTCAAATCTCTTATTGACGTGATCAACCTAACGTTGGTTCATCTTCTTGGAAACAACAATCGGAACGTGTCCGGAAGCGAAGGAAAGCAGTTTCTTTTGAAAACGCACCAAATATATACGGCACTCCTCCAACAGTTTCACGCTGGTGTACGGCGTCAACTCGACAGTGTTAGAATGCGGTGCGAATATCCTTCGGCGTAAGGTATCTGTTTGAATGGATCTATAACAAGACTTCAACCGAGGATAAAGAGAATAAAATAGCGAGAGAACGAGAATAAAGGTAGTTTTATTTTTTTATGATGGTAAACGAGACTTGCTCTAAGAAATAAAAAAATAAGAATGAAAGACAGACAGAAAAGTGAGAATTGTGAATGAGGAGAGGTGAGAGGATTTCCAATAAAGAAAATAATTAAAAAATGTATAAATAGCCAAATACTGAAAAAATATGAAAAAAAAGATCGTATGTAATTTAAGAATATAAAAAAAGAAAAAAAAACATGAAAAAAGATTATGATTTAAAACAAGGAAATACAGTAAGATAGAAGGAATAACACACTGAAATAACTGACTCATTCAGTGTTAACAAAAATAACACAATTAAGTAAATGAGTTAAATATATAGCAATCTGACGTAGTGCTTTTCTAGAGTAAATAAGGAAGATTGCTATTTCCCAGGTATACCAATGTTGTGAGACGGAAACATATTTACATTATTGACACTTCCAGTATTAAAATACAATGTGGGATATGACTCTCAATACAGTAGGATCCGCAGGTCTACTAGTCATAGTGGACATCATCTAATAATAAGCTTCGCTTATTCGTTATTTTATCTGTGTAAACCTTTTGGTTAATATATCTTTGTTACAGCTAATGCTTGTTTCGTGTTTTCTTTCCATGGTTCCAACATTGGATCGAATAGCAGAAAGATCTGGCGTCTCCCTGGATTTCATAAGAATTTAACTATCTTCTTCTGACACTACCGAATAATATATCAATGGATATAATAGCTTTTCTCTTACCCCATAAAATAGCCGAAAGAAAATGTTATTCAGAGAAACTTAAAATTACACACGCACACAAACACACACACACACACACATATATATATATATATATGTATATATATATATATATGTGTGTGTTTGTGTAATTTTAAGTTTCTCTGAATAACATTTTCTTTCGACTATTTGTACATATATGTATATATAAATATGTATATATATGTGTGTGTGTGTGTGTGTGTGTGTGTGTAATAAATTTTATTGCAATTGGATACACGGATTTGAAAAAAAAATACGGTAGTAAAATTATAGATCGCAAGAAGGGTGAAGAAATTCTGAATACATAGAGATTCGCTGCCGTTCGGTGTTTTTTTATTACTTTTAACATTTTCGACCAAAACTTTATGAAAAACATGCATTAAACCATAAATGTGAATAATAGAATTCGAAGACAAAATAAAGAATAATGCCGATAGTACAGTACAAAAATACGTCGCCAAATAATTTAATGTAATATAAAATATAAAAAGTTATAAGCGTCAGATAGAATTACAAATCTGAAACTTAAAAATATAATAAAATGAGGATGTTTATGTTGATTGTGCTAAGAAAATAAAATGACACAAAACTTGAAGACCAACCAACGAAAACCAATATTATTTGATAAATAGTAATTATAAAAACCAGCAAATTACATGTGGTTAGAACAGAGAATCAGAGGAATCGTGTCAAGAAAGCGGAAATTCCCATGATGGAACATTATTTAATGTAGTGTAGACGGTTGCTTTAATAGTACTTTATTTTATGACTACATCCTTTTAAAAATAAATGTAGTAAATTCAGATTGATAAATCTCACTGCATGTATAGGAGTTATCCGTGTACAGCGTTAGCACGCTGAAACATTAATTCTCATTGTATCACCGAAGTTAAAGTCCGGGACAACAATTTATTAATTGCAATTGCAATAGATAGGAAGGTTTTGACACGTCGTTGTAGGAACTGCAAAAATCATACGCCAACTTCTCGAATCATCGGTATATATATGCGACTGGAGAGAGCTAATGCATTCATATTTAATTAAACTTCCTCCTTCAGGAAGAGTGCATTCTCAGTGCAGTAAAACAGACGTATCCTCTCCTCAGGAAAATGATACTCTGTTTTTCCTCCGCGTTTGTCTTTCATTTGTTGCTCTTACACCTGGGAACAGTTATATAAACATCATTTTCATAAGCGGGAAGCGAAGATCGTCAAACGAGTCATATTAAATCTAGAGAGAAATAAAACAAAATATGCAGTCTCAGAACAACTATATGAGTGAACAGAGAATGAGGAAATGAAATGATAATGCACATAGGATGAGTGTATCCTAATGATATAGACAAAAAGATGAGTAAAATGTGAAAATATGAAAGAAAATTACAGATGATTTTTTTTATAAAAGAATACCAACTAAAAGATAAAGATAAGAAAGACGAGAGAAAAATAAAATATATATTATATTCATATGTATATATATATATATATATATAATATATATATATAAGTACAAAAATACCATTTTTAATTTTGTTTTTACATAGGCATAACCACTTATCAATGTCCAGAGGCCACTCGAGGATAAGAGTTAAAGAGTGTTCAATAGAAATTGGAAATTATAGTTATCGTAAGTAATGGAAAGTCGGTAAGTCTGTAAAATTATATGGAACGGCTCATAAAAAAACCTGTTTACATTAAACTTAAAAACAACAATATTATATTCAGCTTGAAAGAAGGAAAACGGAAGACAATTCTATAGGCGTGCAGTTCTAAGAAAGACGCTTTGCTCATGGAATCTACGTTAAGGTTTAGGCACAGATAAAGAGTGAGGGAAATTATTGATAGTGCTTTCTGCTAGACGGGATTTTTTGTGAAAGTTTTGGGACGGGGAGGGAGCATAGATTGGATCTCACCCGAGCACTTGCCATGAAAATAAGGATAAAGCAGAGACAAACTCGCACAATCTCTTCTGTGAGAAAGAGGTTGCAGGGAAGGGAAAAGGACATCCCCTACGAGGCTACGAAGTATATTTTGATAAGGATAAGTCCTTTTTAGCTGCTCCTGCCATAATGTGGCAAGAGTTCCCCATCCTTGGACGTACCTGGCTCTTATATAGATAGAGAATTGCATCAATAGTGATATATCTACTGGATCGATAGAAGGATCCCACCATTTTTCCAGCGACCTTGGCAACGGATTTAATGCATATCATCTATTTAAGATCAGGAATAAATGTCAAGCTCAGTCGTTTGTACAAAAAAGTAAGACTCCCCAAGACGAAAGACATACATTTAAATTGATGCCAGATGGGGATCAGTGCGTCGATTATGTAAGGATAAAAGCTTGGTTTTAGATTCATTAAGAGTAACCAGCAACATCTTTCCCCATTGAACCACATCCTCAATATCAGAGGAGAGAGAATCAGATAGAACTTGGTCGTTTACGGTCTTAGATGTGCTACGATAGATAGTAGTGCCATCAACATAAATGTCTACAAATGATGTAAGGATGTGATTTGGAAGATCATTAATGTAGATCAGGAAGAGGGTTGGGTCCAGGATGGAACAATGAGGGACTCAAGCCTTAATACTGAGAGCTTCTGATTTCTGCTGATCAACCACTACTTTTATGAACCTATCAGAGAGAAATGTTTTAATAAGTGAGAAGACATTTCCAGCTATACCGTAGCTTGAAATCTTGTGAAGTAAACATTTATGTCATATTCTATTAAAAGTGTTTGATATGTCAAGAGCAATTGCCCTAGAAAGAAAGTCTGGGTCGAGAGATTCGCTAATCCTATGAGATATCACTGTAAGTTAAATCCGCTGTAGATCTAGCAGAACCAAAGCCATATTGCGTGTCACTAAGAAGGTTATTTTTTACTGAGATGGTTGATTACTTCGGTATTTAACACAGATTCCAGCAACTTACTAATGACGCAACGGGAGACTTATTGGCCTATACTGACAGGGTGATGAGCGATCACCTGAATTCTTAAATACAGGGCATACTGATGAGATTTTCCAGCGTGATGGGATACAATTCTCCTTAAGGCAACGTTTAAATAGTTTTGTAAGTAGGGGCGCTAGTTCTGGTTGAAGCATTTTGAGTATTATACTTGGAATAACATCAGGGCCGGTTGCTTTACTGGAATCAAGATTTTAATTAGCTTGGCAACATCAAGTACAGGTATTTGTATATCACATAGTGTGTTTTCTGATGCATCAGGAAATATTAGAGGTTGGCGGCCTTGGTCGCAAAGGGTAGAATTAGCTGCAAAGTTCTTGGCAAAGAGTTTGGCTATGTCTGATATTGACGAGATTACCTCAGGTCCATTGATGATAGTTGGGATAGAGCACACGTTTCCGTTCAGGATTCTGTTTGCTATTTGCCAGAACTGATATGAACCAAGCCGCTGCTCAGCTACTTTTGACTTGGCGGACTTAGCATATACCTCTCTTGCGTTCTTTATAACTTTTTAAAAGTGGTTCTTGGCAGTCCTGAAATCAGCTTTAGTATAAGTACATCTATTACGTTGGAAGCAATGGAAAACATTATTTCCGTGCGCAATGGCAGATGCACATTCTGGAGAGAAGCACGGTTGGTTGTTAGGTTTTTGCTGGACTTTTTTTGAGAGTAGGAAATGGTCTATACCTACAATTAACCATTCCGTCAGGTCTGATACTATAGAGGACACATCTTTTTAAACATTAAACGCAGATGTAGATCTGATCTAAATGTACGGGAACTATCCCAATCAGCCATAGAGCATCGATATACTGTACGATGGAGAGGTACATCTTCGGATTTATTGCATTTCATTTTTATCTTAACTGATACAACAGAGTAGTCAGAAGATCCAAGTGGAGACAGAACGGAAGCTGAACACAGTTCAGGGCAAGTTGTTGAGAAAAAGGTCTAGGAGACTTGCATACTGGCCGTCAGTATTGGGCACACGGTTTGGTTCGTGAACAATCTTAGTGAGGCCATAAGCAATGGAGAAATCATGTCAGAATATGCCCTCATCATCGGTCTTTTTTTTGAGTGAGTTAACCATTCCAGATTGTGAACATTAAAATTACTACAGACATACATATTAGCATATATATAAGATAATAGGACGTTGTCAATTATTCAGATATGCTTTTAAAGATTGTAACTCCGCTGTTGTGGGAGAGATACAGAGCAAATACAAATGCAGTAGTTTGAGCAAGTGCAACTTGGAACATATAGGGTAAGTTAGGATCTTTATATAGGATCATATGCCATGCACATGGTGATCTTGTGGATCAGATTTGGAAATATAAGTTAGAGTACCCTGTAATTAGAGATATAAGTTAGAGTATCCTTTAATTAAAACTCATCTAGAAGAATGCTCTGTCCAATGCCAGTTTCGCTTAAAAAGAATATGCCTGGTTTAGTCTCCTGTAATTGGGTCTCAACCTCTGGAAGGTTATAACGTAGACTCCTGATGTTCGAGAAGGAGAGATGATAATAGCGGTATATGTTAGAAGTAGGAGATCCGGGTTTAATCGTTTATTTTTTATTGAAACTTTTCATGATGGAGTTTTGGGAAGTGTGGACTAGGTCGACTGACTTGCTTGAAACAGGGCAGGGAGAGAAAGTAAGAGAGAAATAGAAATGAAAAAATATTTTTGTAGCACATGAAAAGGTAACGCCGTAACAATTACCCACTAATATGACATCGAGAGGCCCCACCAGAAGCTACTGCATGATCAAGAATTCATTCCCCAAATGACAATACACAGCCCCAGTACTTTGCACCTGCTGACAATACAGCCTCCTTAGTGGTTAATCCAAGGTTCGGGTCGCTGACTATCAGGCAGATAACGTCAGCCCTTATAAAACATTTACCCCCAGTACTAGTGATATGGCAACAAGGATAGACACATAAACAGAAAATTCTCGACATCTCTGGCAGTTGTTCACGCAAAATTCTGCCAACCTAGAACCCGGCTTTTTCTTCACCCTTTGTTAGAAAAATCACGCATTAAGATACGAGGACTGAGATACAAATAAATAGAAGCGAGATAAGCATCCAAAATCCATTGTCTACTCTCCATGATAAACTATCTCAGCTGTCTTCTGAATACATTGGGATAGACAGAGGCTAAGAGAGTAAACTATGCGGAGACTCGTCAAAAGATGCGACAAATGAATGGTGATGAACTACAATAATTTTCCCGGAAACCCATACAGCTATAATGACGTACTGGCTTGATTTTCCATCGGACTTTATTTACTATGTCAAGAAGGGAGCACTGATGAATAGATCACCTTATCACATACCCGGAGCTGCATCTGGAAAGAAAGTCCAGCTTTGACTGTATAGCCCCAGCTAAAGTTGCGGTGTATCAGATACAGAAAGCCATCTTCTCATGAAGTAGAAAGAAGGTTGTCATCATCAACATCATATATAGTACATGTATAGTGAATGTATATATATATATATATATATATATATATACATACTCATATATACATATATTTAAACATATATGTGTGTGTGTGTGTGTGTGCGTGGTGATAAAAAGAAAGAAGGGGACTGAGTGACAAATGCAAGGAGAAAGAAATATCTTTATTAGAGCGGAAAAATAGATAAAATAATTATGGCAGAAAAACTGTCTATAAAATAACTTATAAGTTATATTTTAGAGGTATATTTATAGAGGTATACTTATAAGTTATATTTTAGAGGTATACTAGGTTTTATAAAACCTCGTATACCTCTAAAATATAACTATTCACATTAAATATAATTAACATCTGTGAACAGGGAAATAAAAAAAAAACACTGAAGATGAGAAAATCCGAGCGTATAAATGTAACCTATCAAAAATTAAAAGACCCCTTTTATACATTTAACAAGCGAAACACAGGAGCGTTAATTAAAGGTAACAAAACACCTGTTCCGCTGAAAAGCGATTGACGCACAATAATGGTTCATTAATTTACTTCAAATACGGAGATGATAACGAAATTAAAAGAAAACATTGTTACAAATAATTTCGAGGATTGTTCTTAGAAAAGAAAATTGCGTTTTGTTAGAGTTCTTCCTTTTTAGTCGCAATCAATTATTACTATTCTTTCAACTAATTTTTATTAGTTTTTTTTCGTTTTTTAGATATATTTTATCATTCATTTTTCTTTCCGTTGATAACAATATTTCATGAAGGGTCGTTCTAAAAGTAATGCATCCTATTTTTAACTAAAACGTCGAAGAGCTACGAAGACAGGAGCGATATTATCAAAACAAGTAATATTTGTGCACCAAAATATATCTGACTTAGTCACCACCATTCTCACAGCAATTGTTAGCGATTAATAATGATTCAGTCGTTACATTCCGGTGGGATCTTTGGTATTTATATACCTGCCATCACCCCTCGCTCCATTAACTGATCCCTCACACTGCTGGCATAAACTGGATCGAATTTGTAAGCATTCAACAGGCACCGCTTCATCTTGATCGTTTTGGCTACAGGGCAAATTCAATGACGTATATCTTCTGTTGACTCACGTCAATAACATTAGTTTATTTTTATAGTTATACACCGTAACAATTAAGCAAAAAAAAAATGTGGTAGTAAGAAGGCCGGCTCGAAGGAGGAAAAGAACGGGGAAAAACTGACGTTTATACTGTTACGACCACCGCCAAAATGGAAGTGACATTTTTTTTTTAAATTAAGGCTAGAAAATGGGAAAAAAGAGGATTGGTTTTAAATATATCGGCGAATAAAGCGACTTCCCCTGGAGAAAGGTCCAACGTTGAAGGTGAAGACATTAATATTTTTAGCCAATTTTTCGATATTTGTCGTCTGAAAAGTCGCACTTCAAACGATTTTGATTGTGGTAAAATCCGTCGCCTCTGTCGAAAGTTTTGAGTTGATATGCAAACATATATACATACATACATGTATATATTGGTGACTACCACTTTTCGACCCAAACCGATTAAACAACTTACCCTATCGCTGAATACCCTTTATGACAAATTTAAAATTTTTTGACCAGAAATTGTCTGAGTAATTTGGCAGAGACCGCATAGGTCAATTATTTTTTTTTTACTTTGACCCTATTATGACCCTTTAACTTTTATTATTTTGGGCTCAAATCAATTATTAAGTTAAATCCATGCCCAAGGGACCTATATCTTTAAATTTAAAGTGTTTAGACCCAAAATTGTCGGAGGAGTTTGGTAGAGTTCTCAAAGGTCAAACTATTAAACTTTGACCCTTTCACAACAAAATGTCTGCCAGAAAACCGATCCCAAATCTCACTAACATATATGTCAAATTTCGAGTCTGTAGATTTTAAATTGACAGAGTTATTGCATAGGGAAATGTACACACAAATACAAATACACAGACACACATATATTCAAACACTTTCATTTTTGTAGATGTATTAGAATTTCAACTCGGGGCTGCCCGGGTGTTTGAATGTGTCTGTTGAGAAAAAAAAAGCTGGTAGTCGGAAGGGAGGCTCGAACCCGTACCGCAAAGGAGGAAAAGAACGTGGAAAAAACCTGAGGTCTATGCTGTTACGACCACCACCAAACCGGAAGTGACACTTTTTTTAAAGTAAGGCTAGACAATCGAAAGGGGAGGATGACTTTAAAAAATATCGGCCAAAAAAGCGACCCCCTCTATGGATAAGTGCCCAGTTTAACGTTAAGATATTAGTCTTTTAATCAATTTTTTGATATTTGTTGTCTGAAAGGACAAATTCAAAACAATACTGATCTTAAGAAAATCTGTCTCCTCTGTCGAAAGTGTTAGATAGACAGGCAAACATACATATAACATACATTTATATATTGGTAACTAAAAATGTTCGACCAAAACCAGTAAAAAAGTTTGCCTTATCTCTGAATACCCTTTATGTATAATTTCAAATGTTTAGACCAGAAATTGTCTGAGTAATTGTCTGAGTAATTTGGCAGAAACCACAGGTTTTGAAATAACTTTAACCCCTATTGTGAGCCCTTTACATTTATTGTTTTGATCTCGAATCTTTTTTCAAAATTATTAAGTTAGATCCATGTCTAAGGAACCTATATCTAAAATCTCAAGTGATTAGACTAAAAATTGTCGGAGGAGTTTGGTAGAATTCTCAAAGGTCAAATTGTTTAACTGTGACCCCATAACAGCCAAATTTCTGGCCGAAAACCGATCACATAGATTTTCCCAAACCTTAGCACACTTTATATCAAATTTCGAGTCCGTAGATTTTAAATTGACAGAGTTATTGAATAGGGAAATGTACACACAAAGACACACAGGCAAACAGGCAGACAGATACAAAGACACGTTCACTTTTATAGATATCTATGTTTCTAATAACATTGCTCTCACTTTAGTATTAAACATTTATACATGTTAGACATTCTTATATTTAATATTTAATAATATTTATATTTATACAGATTTTAATTTGAAAAATTACTCAATTTGTGAGCTCTAAAGCAAAGTTTCAATATATATATATATATATATATATATATATATATATATATATATATATATATGTTATGAGAAAAATAGAAAAAAACCGAATGAAATTATTAAAAAATCAACGTTTCGCCCTTATTTCAGAGGACATCTTCAGGATAATTGAAATAAAAAATAAAAATGTAAGAAAATATTTTTTTTTATTTTTTATGTCAATTATCCTGAAGATGTCCTCTGAAATAAGGACGAAACGTTGATTTTTTAATATTTTCATTCGTTTTTTTCTATTTTTCTCATAACATAACGTCAACCACCGCTGGTATTTTTTCATTCCTTATACATATATATATATATATATATATATATATATATATATATATATATATATATATATATACGTGTTTGTGTACGTGCGTGTGTGTGTATATAAACATGTATATAAATGATAGGATTGATGTGTAGTTTGCCTGAAGCATTGTGTGGGATAGGTGTGTAGTAAAGATTTAGATGGCTGTCACAATGCGAGGAATGAAATATAGTCGTTGTTGGTAAAAGTAGACGAGAACAAGTAGCGATTTTCAAATCAATAAGTCACCACTTGTTCCCGTCTACTTTTAACAACAACGACTATATTTCATTCCTCGCATTGTGACAGCCTTCTTATTCTTTACTACATATGTGTGTGTATATATATATATATATATATATATATATATATATATATATATATATATATATCAGTGTATGTATACGGGTATATATATATATGCATATATATTCAATATATTTTCAATATATATATATATATATTAATTGAAGATGTTTTTCTCTCTATACATATGTGTGTGCGTGTTTTTTAAATTAAAGTCAGTAATTTAATTAAAGTGCGGCTCATTTATATTTCGACATCAAATGAAAACTTAAAAAAATAATAACATAATCCTGTTTTCAATCCATTGATTTTCAGTAAATGCCATGGTTTTCATAGTGGACATCCTTCGCAAAAAAAAAAGTTTTTAAGCAGTCATAAATTTCCCTTTCCAGCGCCAAATGCGAAAACCTAAAGCGATGATACACTAGGTTCAGACCGAATGCATATTATTATATTACCTACGCTACAATTTTTAATGTTTCATTTTATTCATTTGTTGTTGATGCATATATGAAAATATTTTATTTTCTCTATATTTCACTTAATATTAATTTCAGATCTTACAGTGCTAACACACACTAAACCTGACACTATTTTATGTATAATCTATATTACAATTACCAAATAAATACAAGTATATATAATAATACGAGTATTAACACCCCCGAGACAACTCCTGTAAATTCATGTCTATTAGCAAATTACAAAAGTTAGCAGAATTGATCTTGAAAAAAGACTGCATCAGACAAAATGTTTAATATTCTTGTACAGAAATTTAACTATTAACATATGCTTCCTTATTAAACCAAATGCATCACTCTCATGGAATAATTCCCTATTATGACTATATTGTTATCATAATTATAGAGATTCAATTAGATTCTTCAACCAGTAATATACGTACCCTACCCAAATATTTATATAATCATATCTATCTATATATCGACTGTTTATGTAAGTTCAGTCTGTATTACCTGTAAATATTCCAATCAAAAGCATTCTAACTTAAACAACTACCCAGACCATAGATTTAATAGAAAGTTTCACGATAGCAACAGTGTGAATGTTGCGTCCGATACTTATATTGACGTTATATCTATATTTGATTAAGTACAATTTAACGTAAAAACGTTGGAATAAATAGGGTACTTGTCTAACACACTTAATGAAAAAAATTATATCTAGAAATGTTCAGTTATTCATAAAAAGGGGATATATTGAAAAGCGAAATCGTGTATATCAAGCTTTAAATTCTGAAGTAATTTTTTTCGGAGACTTTAAAGATAATTACACCTCCTCAAGATTACAATACAGTAAATACAAAACACAGACTAATTTCACAATGCGGGCGTATTGATGACATTTAATGAGGCAATTTGCTAGCAGCTCGCTAAATATTACCCTATAAAACCTGTATAAGAATCTATATATAAATAATAATGAGAAGAAGAAGAAGAAGAAGAAGAAGAATGAAATAATTATTGAAAGTGCACGCACGAAATTCGATATAATCGCATTTACTGCAATGCACATTGCATAGAGTATAAATATTATTTCTCATACGAATAAAAGCAAAAAGAACAATATATTCTCGTAAAATATAATAACTTTATAATTTTAAATATTGCATTATATACTGTTATCAATTGAATTTTTAAAAACATTCTTAATTCTGCAATGATTTAAGTTATAAATTTATTACATTTTTTTTACTAGAATATGCCGTCGTGTACTTTTTCATATATAAGATTAACTATATCACTTTTCATACTGGTATTTGTCTATTGTTTTCCATAATTTTCAAGCTTCTAATAAATTCACTTGTTCTTGGATTAATTTCAGTCTTTTTTACATAGTAATACACGCATATTTTATAATAATTTACAGCACTCATCTGCTTTCCAACAAATCCCCACTCATCTCCCATTCATTCTTTCATTGTCACTGTTTCACTTGTGAGTTATCTTTTTCCAAGAGCAGTGAATTAGTAGCAACACAAATAGCTAATGTGACGGGGTTGCTATTGAACAAGTCATAAAAAGCGTCGCTCAAATCCTTACATATTTTTATGATTTTGAACACCAGAAAAATGATCATAACTTTTGTTTACAGTACGATTATCGAGAAAACTTAGAAGCTGATATATAATCTGTTTGAAATTTGGTAATAAAATAAATGATGCCCTAAAGCTTTAAAACAGATCTAAATGACGAAAACTGCCTCTTAACCACATATTCAAGCGCGACCTTGTTTGAATGAATGAATGAATGAATGAATGATATATATATATATATATATATATATATATATATATATATATATATATATATATATTCAGAATGTGGGAGAGAACATATACATATATATGTGTGTTGTCTGGCAGTGGAAATCATTATATATATATATGTATATATATATATATATATATATATATATATATATATTCATAAAATATGAAATAACATGCTTTCTCTCCTCAATTGTTTCATTTCTGGATCCGCGGTCGATAGTCGAAAGTAATGAGTAACTGATAAGGATGAGGACGTAATAGTGTGACATCATCACATCAGAACACATATTTCACTATTCGTTAAAAAGAAGGAAACTGCAACTAGAGATATATCATGGCACAAAACAGATACGTCACCAGAAGTTAGAAAGAAAAATACATTATCTACAAAACAGAATGTAGATCAGGCAATATAAAAATGAATAATGCACCACAAACTTGTTCATTCCCTATCACATTAAATGACGTTTATATATATATATATATATATATATATATATATATATATATATATATATATATATATTAGGTTGTATTCACGCGCACAAGTAATTCTTTATAGAAAGTAAAGTGAATTGCCTAGCAGCATATTCTCATTACGAATTAACGCATGCTGGACACCCTTCCAGAATGAAGCATACATTGTATCTTGACCGCCTCAAAGACACTGAACCACCTTGGCTAAAATGGAAATAATTCCGAACAAAACGTTAGAGTTATGCCAAGGTATATAAACTAATAAAACTGAACACATGCATGTTACTGCCACCCTTATGAAAGGTGATAATCTATACCTGTAAGAGTAACACCATATCGGAAAAATCACCCTGTCTGTTGTGCTTTCTTTATACGTCGAAAAAAGTCACACTGTATATCTGTTCTAGTAGCATGCTTCCTAATATTCATTTAGGCAAGGTAAATTTTTGTGTCTCTGTTTCTTGTATTAACATTTTCTAATGTCTTTATTAATTTAACCATCCGTTTATTTCCCCGGCATTGTCTTATATTTTACGCCTGTATCTATCTGTCTATTTATCTATATAATTAGTTTCATATTTACTTTAAATAATTGTTTTTGTTTTTTTTTAATTTTATTACTCTACTTTTCCGTTGTACACGTGTCATTCATTTTCTTTTATTAAGCTTATTTTAATCAAAAGTATGTTTTAACTCTATTTTTTACCGTTCACTTTTTCTTCATACACCCACCATTAAAACTAGCTTATGTTCCTCCCTCCAGCAACATTTTATTATTCTTTTTCTTTCTCTATGTCTTTGAGTGGTATCTTAGATTTAGTAATTCTTTCTCGATTTTATTAATTTAATTTGCATCTACCATATCCTATCCCTCTTTGTCACTCACATACTATCTAAGACACACCGCTAACTTCCTCCAACATTCACTAAGCTTTACTCTTTTTTTTATTTTTCGCTTTATTTTTTGATAATTTCTATTTTGCTATCGAACTTCTTCTGATCGTCTTATCATATTTCTTAAAGCGTATCTCCCCTCCACACAACCTAATAGGATTCACTTCCATCTTTTATTCGTACTTCTCTCACTTTTTCCTGTCTACACTGACAGTCTCACTTAACGCGATAACTAATTGCATTAGCGCTATTGTGAAATTGTTAAACGTCGCCTCGATCTAATCGAACGATATTTATTCAACACGGAAGTGCCGAGAGCGGCACTCGATTCGCTTGGATGCTTCTCAAATCAATACGCCATTCAAGAATAAGCCTTCAAGAATAAAAACTTCCGCTCTAGACCAAACTCTCTTATAGGCCAGCGAGAACAAAAGTAACACCTTTTATGTATTTTATTTCTTTCAAATGGCTTTTCATTAGAAGACTGAACACCAATATGGTACACGCCTCACCAAGACATAGATAAATATTTTTTATAAGTAGTATGATCAATATGAGATTACTGCTAAAAATAAAAATAGAAAAATACAGTAGTTAACTTTTCAGACGCTAGAAACCACTATTCACTGTACGATATCAACATTAAGTTGAAATAACTTTATTTAAGGTAGGCATATCTTTAGATGACAGCTGACGCGAAACAATTTTGTGATGCGGAGGTCAAGGACTTCTGTGTACCAAACAAGTCAAAATCTTAATCCTAATGGCAATAGACTAACTGCTAAATATATCTCTACATAGAATAATATGATTGTAAGAATTCACTTCTCGAGCAAATATCATAGGCTTGCAACAAGACATGCCGCATACACATCCAATACATCTGGGTTAATTACCATTATCTTATTTACCTTTCGATTACCATTTTGGATATACTAAGTCGTAATAACAAAATGCTAGATTGCATGCTACAAGCCACACCATCACCATCGCAACATCTTTAGAATATTTATTTTCTTGTAATAATAATCTTGCTAAAGCTATCAGTTGTCACCCGGAGAAATTCTACATGTCTCATTGATTCTGTGATTACACCCAACATAACTAGCTCATAAATACATAGACACATCATAATCCTTCAATTTTCATTTTATAAATAATAAAAGCTCCTCGCCAAAGCACGTTCATTCTGATTAGCTGAGCTCTGAAAATTCTCACATTCCGAGATTTAGTTTTTCGTTTCATGAACGGACGCTTACGTACATTAAACGGTGGCATCACCAAGAAACATTATTTTGCCCGAAGTCCAAATCATTTAATGCATAGGTCATTTCCGGCATGCCTGATCGAAAAACACGCGAGAGAAAATCATTAAACACGATTAAACTAACTCGTTTACTTGCTTTCTTTTACAAAATGTTAAACACGCTATACACAACAAAATATTCTTCCTCGTTGTTTACATCTACGACAACAATGAAGACGTCTTCTTCATAACAACAACAAACTTACTGCCTATGCTATCAATTCTTCAACATTAATCACAATACGTGTAGATTAGTGATTTTTCCAAACGGTTTATTTCATATGTATTTATATATTGAAGTGTTTAACTGCCAGTAAGTTACGTCTTATATATTACTTTTTGTCCTCAAATATACAAAAACGACGCCGTCTTCGTCAGAACAACAAAAAATTACTTATTCTATCAAGTGTTTATATAATTAAACACACTGTATATAGATTGGTGATGTTTCAAGCCAACGCATTTCTATATCTCTTCACATATTGAAGAGTTTTTTACGTCTTTTATATGAAGATTTCTCTTAAAAACAAAACTAAAAAAATCAATTTTGTTAATCATTTGATCTTTTTCAGTGTGATTTGAAGACATTTATACGGTTTCCGTATTATGATAATGAATATTGCGCGTTAAATTGTAGCCGTCAAATGTTATCCTTTCCGACGGCGAACAATCAACGCACATCCGCACCTTGTTTGTCTTATGACAGGACTATTTATCAGCAACAATTTTACATGTGTTATGAATCTACCTACAAAACGTCGTCAAATTTTAGTGACTGTAAATGTGTTTGAGAAACAACCAATTAACCTTTTTTGTACCCTAAACATTATTTTTATTAATGCTATAGAGCGTATGCGGCTATATTCGAGATATTTACTCTGAGCAAAATTGAATCTGTTAGCTCGATAATATTTGCGTTTTTTTTAAATTATGCTAAAAAGTTACGGAAGTTTATTGAAGGAAATAAAACGAATGTAATTTTACAACAATTTTATTTCCACAATATATTTCTTTTAAAAAATTCAGTAATTTTCTTTCTTTACCGAAACAAATCTTAATAAAAAGACGCGATCATTTGGATACTAAACTCTTTAATAAATATATGTGAAGTGCGTCGGTATTTTTCCAAGGTACATTTTCTTGGGCCACGAGCGCAAGTGCCCGTGATTGTAGTTCAAACGAGAATATTCCATGAAAATAACGGTGAAGCAGAGACTAGCTCGCACTCTCTCTTCTGTGGAAAAAAAGGTTGCAAGGAAAAGAAAATGTATCCCTCCCTAGGCGTCGTTTACTTTTAACTCTGTAAAAAAGAGGATAAGTGCTTCTAGCAGCTCCTTCCCAGATATGGCAACAGTACTCTATCCCGGAGCATACTTGTCTCTTATCCAAGTAGAGTATAGCATTCGCAGTGAGGTATCTACCCGAGTGGTAGAATTATCCCAAAATATGTCGAGCGAATTTGGCAAGGAATTTAATGAATTATTATTCTATTTCACATCAGGAGTAAAAGTCAGAACCAGTAGCTCGCCACAACATGGATCCTCCCCAAGATTTGAGTCCTTCATTTTACTCATGTCAGACGGGCATCAAAGACGGCCGAGATAGCTTAATTTTTTAAGTATTATAACGATCCATCCATTTTTTTCTCCATTATACCACGTGCTAAAAATCATAAATGTCTACTAATGATCATAGGATAGGAGAGCATTGAAGTTGATACAATATGTCAGCATGTTTGTTTTGCATATAAATTACTAGCAGGACCTAGTAAACCGGCGTTGCTCGGTGGAGGCATACCCCCCCCTTTTCGTCAAAAATAAAACTACGGTTACCGTTTGTAGCCCACTTCCCAACGTACTAATGTGAAGAACGTAGTTCGGAATATACACCCGCTACCCTAACCTTATCATGTTTAGAACGTCGTATGGAATAGACACGACCAAACTCGCCATAGTGGGAAGGGATTTCATAATAGACAATACATTTTATCAAAAAGGGACTGTCAAAACATTGCCATAAGTTAAACCTTGATATGTTTTGTCAGCATACCCACCTGCAAAGACTGTAAACCGGAAACAAATTTCAGGTGGGTGACAGTGTCCTGCGGAGAGAAGTACACTTTTTATCGTACGTGCGTGAATGACAGTGTATATCGAAAACTACTTGGGGCTGGTAGAGTTTAAATAGTTAAAAAAAGTTAAATAGTTAAATTAAAAAATAGTATAGTTGCTTTAAAGTTTAGAAAGTACCTAAAAATATGTTATTGTCTGAGCAGAGAGGAAAATTAGTCCGGGAAAGAGAACTCAACACAGCACAATTTTAGTAAACAAAATAAAACAAACACCAATACATAACAAATAAGTTTATCCGTAGACAATGTAATGAAGGGTAAATCTATATCTAACGGCGTGAATTTTTTGACATACAAAGAAAGTAAAAGAAAAAATGGCGTAAATATAGGCAAATACAAACTGAATGAAAAGTAAACAAAATGATAATTTATCTGGATGTAATTTAAGCTTAGAGTGTAAAAATTTGTTTTCTATAAAAACGAATAGATTATACAATTTCGAAACTGAACTATATATTTTTTGCCTAATCACCCAATATCACAATATGAAATTTCGGCCATATTCACAAAGCTCGTGTTCAATTCAGTATAATATTATTATTTAAAACCGACGATAAAAGTCATATTTTTAAACAGTCTGAAAGGTAAGTTTGTAATCGATGAGGTTTATAAAATGTTAATTGTTTCATTTAAAGAAGTGTGTGGGGTTACTTTCCAAAGCTTTCGTCAGATAATTGTCCATATTTGCATTTTATACGATATTTTTTTAAATTTTTCCAATAATTAAAGCAGCGAAGTTGGGACGATTATTTGTTTAAGTATACGAGAAATGTTTCACAAAACATGTACTAGTAAAAAAATAATTGTCGCGATGGTCACGTTCAATGCCGCCAAGACTAAACTAGTTTCATTCTATAATTACAAGAAACCTTCTCTACCACCTATAGCAATGGCCAACGACTCTTTATTTTAGAGTACGTCTTTCAAGCTCCTTGGCCTAACGTTCACAGGAAACATGAGTTGGAACAATTACATCGAGGGCATTGCTAGAAAACTACTAACACCTGAAAGTATCCTGTACCTCTATAAGGCAACCATTCGCCCATGTATCGAGTATTGATGTCATATTTGGGCTGGTGCATCGGCTACTAGTCTCTCGCTCCTCGACAAGGTTCAAAAGGGAGTATCAAATCTGATAGGCCCTTAACTGTCATCTAAGCTTCAGCCTCTGTCCCATCGACGAATCGTTGCATCCCTCTGCCTGTTCTACAAGTATTTTAATGGTGCATGCTCTGACGAACTTCAAGCACTTGTGCCCCTACGGTGTGACCACCCTCGACAGACCCGACAAGCTGAAAAATCCCACCCCCGCACTGTAGAGATCCCTAGATATAAAAGATTTTGTTACTCCAGTAGTTTCTTCCCCAGAACCGCTAGACTTTGGAATTCCATTCCAGGTCACTGCTTCCCCAACTGTACTGACATGCAGAAGTTCAAGTGCAACGTGAACCAACATCTTGCTACCCAAATCCCTACATTGTACCCCAGTAGTGGTTTCCCCTGATAGTAGCCCCCTACACCAAAGTTGCAATGTGCCTTGTTTGGGGTGAAAATGTAATTTAAAAAAAATATATCCATATAAATGTCAGAAACTTTAATTATTATTCGTTCCTTAAGGGCTATCAAAAACTGTACCACATCACTTACGGGAAAATCCAAGGGAAAGGTGCGGCTGGTTTCTGTAAAAATATTTAATGTAATGTAAGTATCGAGGCTTCGTTGTTTTTCTGTAATACTCGATTACAGATAACAGTTTGTAATCGTTTACTAAGACAATTTAGAACACTGAAACTAATCATGATAAAAAAAAACTATGACTTACTTTTTTAATGTAACAATATTTGATTTATGTTAGTCCTTAACCTGAGTAATATCATCATAATGACATTGAAATAACGAAAATCTGTATTTACTGTATTGACACCCTCCTAAGCGGTAGCTGCGTTAACTTATTCCAAAGTTACAACAATTTTGATTTAATATGGGTGATTTTTGTAAAATAGAGGAAAATGATGATAAGAAAGTATAATTTTAAAAACGCGTGGCGATTCTGCGGCCATCTTTAATAAGAACTGACGTGTTTGTTTTTCGTATGATTGTAAATAATACGGAAAAATTTAATGTCATGGTCGCGGCCAATCAATATAGGCGGAATATCAATGGAAATGCATCATTATTTTCGAATAATGATGTGTAATGATAGTTGTATATGCATGCGTGTTTAGTAAAGATAATAAGGGCATCAGGTCAATATAGTCATAATATTTACCTGGTTATGAGTAGGAGAGTGTAGGACTTATCAGCTGGAGAGAAAAATATGAACTACTTCTTCTATAGATCTTCGTAATTGTGATCATGCTCGTAGGAAGTAAGATAGGATTTTATTAACGCAATATAATTGTTATATATAAGAAATACTCCTCATTGTTTCCTCGCCAGATAAAGTAAGTATTAATGTTTTCCATATGCCTTTTTGTTAATTTTTATGGGTCTTCCTCAAACTATGATATGACGTTTTTATCTTAATTTTTAAAGAAACTTTTTACGGGAAACATTATTTAAGCAAGCATTTTTTCACGCTCGTCAAATTTTATCTAGTCTAGCACAACGACTTAAATTTCCACCTAAGTTTATATGTTATAATGGAATAAGGAATGAGACGTTCACAAAGGAATATAAAATGGCTATACGTTCTGAGCCTGCAGCGGTGTTACATGAATTGATGTTAACGTTTTGCAATGATATTACACGTTTAGTAGAGTAGTATTGTCTCATATAAAATAAATAATACCTAGAAGTGTTTAGTTTGATAAAAAATCATATAAAACATTCGGTGCACTTCAAATGCGTGCGTACTTCCCATGTAGGTGAATTCATAAAAAATGCAGTACACTAAGCGGAAAACAGAAAGTATTAGCTAAGTTTTCGTGACTGCAATAAACTTATAGCACACAAAAAGAAATAAATTAATATATATATATATATAATGACAGCGAATCATATTACTCTGCCCTTTGTAAGAAGAAGCTGTACTCATATAAAACAGAATATCTAATGCAACGGTGGTGGTATCATGACGAACGATTATATAGTATATGGTTTTCTTACAGCCTACCGGAACTTTGTAAAGAAAAATCACATAAACAGAGGATGAGATAATGTGTCAATATACACTACACTTCTGTCCACTGAAGAAAAGAAAAGTGTCAGTAGGAACGCTGAACAATTTTAAGAGTCATGGTATGAGAATTAAATTATTACCTACACATATAGTCATCACAGTTCCACTAAAAGAAAATGCTATGACCTGTGATAACAGAAAACTGAAACACTAACAAACCCATGGATTATACGGCGCCTATTTGAGGAATGAGTTAGGATTCAGGATCCTCAGTTGTGACAAAAGAACATTCATTATTTTACTTCCAACGAAGAAGGGGCCAAGTTGTTATCGTTCCCTATATACTTTTCATAATTTTCAAAATCTTCCCCTATATTATGAGCCAAAATAATGCCTAAGAGAATTCTTTCGAAAAGAGGTAATGCTTATGGCAATGACAACATTTAAACTGATATACGCTTGACTCAATCTTAAAAATGGCGGAAACAATTTATTAGAAACTCGTCACAAGTGAAAGTGAACACATAATTGCTGGGAGGAGGATATAATTAAATAGAACAGCTGCACATTATTTAAATTTGAGAAAGCGAGTTCCTCATAAATGCTTTATTGGTATAAGAAAAAAAATTACCCTACACAAATGAGGTCATAATACTTGGGTTGAAAGAGGCATTCTTTTGACAGAAATAAACCGGTAACATTACTAGTGAACATGTGAATAGCTTTATTTTCCAAAAAAGGAGAAGGGATGGTATCTACACCACCATCTTACAAAAAGGAATTGTTTCAGGCAAACAAGAAATAAAGCTAATGTACATTGCGAAGTAATATAATTTCTGAGAGGACATCAGAAGAAGATAATGGATATGAGTATATTATCATAAGGACCGAACATATACTAATGTGCTTTCAATAAAGACACCGGAAAACACTCCACGTACTTATATTTACTACATTGACCCTTCTACTATTTTAACTATTATATAATGGTATAATATTTTCTCATAGCAACTAAAGTTTGCGTTTAGAAATAAGTTCATGAATCGTGTAAAACATCGATCAGGCAAAAACATGTTAAACATCCGTATCATCCTACATATAAATAATCAATCTGCGAGCCAGTTTTCTAATGACATCTGAAGCCGTATCCCACCGAAAAAACAAGAGGCGCTATTTTTTTAAATTACATTTTCACCCCAAACAAGGCACATTGCCACTTTAATGTAGGGGGCTACTAACAGGGGAAATATCTACTGGGGTACTATGTAAGGATTAGGGCAGCGATATGTTGGTTCACGTTGCACTTGAACTTATGCATGTCAGTACAGTTGGGGAAGCAGTGACCTGAGATGGAATTCCAAAGTCTAGCAGTTCTGGGGAAGAAACTACTGGAGTAGAAAGATCTTTTACATCTAGGGATCTCTACAGTGTGGGGGTGGGATTTTGTAGGTTGTCGGGTCTGCGGAGGGTGTTCACGTCGTGGGGGCACAAGTGCTTGCAGTTCTTCAGAGCATTCACCATTATAATACTTGTAGAAAAGGCAGAGGGATGCAACGTTTCGACGATGGGACAGAGGCTGGTTTAGATGCCAGTTTAGGGCCTATCAGATTTGCGACTCTCTTTTGAACCCTGTCAAGGAGCGAGAGACTAGTAGCCGATGCACCGGCCCAAATATGACAGCAATACTCCATACATGGGCGAATAGTGGCGTTATAGAGATACAGGATACTTTCGGGTGTTAGAAGTTTTCTAGCACGGTAGAGAGAGCCCACCTTCATCGAACCGGCCCTGGCAATGCCCTCGATGTAATTGTTCCAACTCATGTTTCCTGTGAACGTTAGGCCAAGGAGCTTGAAAGACGTACTCTCAGATAACGTGTTGTTGGCCATTGCTATAGGTGGTAGAGAAGGTTTCTTGTAATTATTGGATGAAACCAGTTGTGTCTTGGTGGCATTGAACGTTACCATCCATTTTTGTCCCCATTCAACTACTGATTGGAGGTCATCCTCTAGTGTTTCTGCCATTACTTTAGATATATGTTCATTTGTTTTCCTGTCGTGCCTGCTATAGAGTGTGGTGTCATCAGCATATATACCCATCTCAGAGGCAATTTTGTCGGGGAGGTCATTTATGAATATAAGGAACAGCAGAGGACCAAGGATAGATCCCTGGGGCACTCCCGCATTTATATCATATTGTTTAGATGTACGACCGTCGAGGACAACCTGGATTTTTCTCTTATCTAAAAAGGATTTAATTATGTTAAGTATTCTACCAGTGATACCGTAAGATCTAATCTTCCCGAGGAGACCCTCATGCCATACCCTGTCAAAAGCCTTAGATATATCTAGAGCTACCGCTCAGCCCTCTCCCGCTTTGTCCAGTGAATGGTATATGCGTTCAGAGATTACAGTGAGGATGTCTGCCGTGGAACGGGCTTGTCTAAATCCATATTGATGGTCGGTCAGAAGTTTAGCATCTGTCAGCTGCTGGACTAGAGCATGGTTAATTAAGGTCTCAAATATTTTGGAAAAAAGTGAGAGGAGGCTAATAGGGCGATAATTTAATGGGTCAGTTCTTTCGCCAGAATTGTTGAATACTGGTACAACAGAAGCAGTTTTCCAATAGGTCGGAAAGCAAGATTCATTAAGGCATTTGTTGTAGAGTTTGGAGAGAACTGGAGCTACTTCGGCTGAGCACTTTTTTAATAGCACAGCTGGGATGAGGTCGGGTCTGCATGCTTTTGAAGTGTCAAGGTTTTTTATGATAGCATGCACCTGAGCAGGGGTGATTTCCAGATCGTCTAGCGTGGCTTCTGTCCGCATAGGAAATTGAGGTAGGGGGTGGTTTAGAGGGTCCAGTGTGGAGTTTGAGGCAAACCGACTGGCAAGCAACTTAGCCTTCTCGGTTGCTGAGCACAGAATCTCGTGATTGTTGGTTAGTGGGGGAATAGTTGATTGCCCATTATTTACTAAACTGTTGTAGATTTTCCAAAAGTCACGAGTTCCTAGTTTTTGTGCTTCGATGCGTTGTTTAGTGGTTCCCGGTAATTCCCTCTTAGCTGTCGCTATTTCTTTCTTAACGTTACTTCTAGCTTCTATGTACTTCTGTCTGTTTGAACTGGACTTATACCGGTTAAATTTGCGGTATGCATGCTGCCTTTGAGCAATGGCAGTTGCGCAAGTCGAAGTAAACCATTGGGGAGAGTGGGGCTTGCTATAGAATTTCCGCATGGGAACATGTGCTTCAATTGCAGTTTTGAACCATTCAGTGGCCTCGGTTGCACTCTGTTCAGCAGGAAGAGAAAAAATATTTCCCCATCGGGCGTCTCTGATAAGATCTCTGATAGCTTCCCAGTCAGCCTTTTTATAATATCTCGTTGTTTTGAGCACTGGCTCTTCAGTTTTGGGTCTAGAGTTTAGGGCGATTTCAACCATTATCACCAAATGATCAGCGTTCCCAAGTGGGTTGTCGGCTTTCGTTACACAATCATCAGGAACTGTGGTCAAAAATGGATCTAATAGTGATGCGTGTTGTTCTTCCTGATCAGGGAAGCGGGTTGGAAAAGTAACAATTTGCGATAGGGAGTGAGATACAGAGAAGCTATGAGTTGCGCTGCCTGCTGCATCTGTGTAAGTAGAGAATCCAAGCCAGTTTTTGTGATGGACATTAAAGTCGCCAAATACATGTACTTGGGCGCTAGTGTCGAAGGAGAGTGCTGTGTCTATGCTGTTAGATACTTTGTTTATTATGGAGCAGTCCTGAGTCGAGGGAGAGCGGTAGAGAAAATAATAGTAGCTAATACTGTGTTGTACGTTTAGTCTAAAGCACATAAAGGCTTGATCATCTGTTTCTAGGTTTGTTTCTCTAGTCAAGGGAAGGGTATTACGAATGTAAACTCCAAGTCCGTGCATATGTCTGTCAGAGTCCTTACGGCAGAGTGGGAGGTATCCAGGCATGTTAAAGTAGTTAGAGGGGATGGAGGAGTGTAGGTTAGTCTCACTTAGTGCTAGGATATCCGGGGTATTTGTTAGGAGAAATGCTTCAACATCAGCTAAATTAGTTCTAAGCCCACGGATATTTGTGAATGGAAGCCACAAGGGAGGAGGCAAGTTGGATTTGTTTGACCCTAAACCTGGTTTAAGCTTATTTTTAGATTGTACTGTCATCATGTTTTTAACGAGTTCCAGTTGGGTTAGGGGAAGCCGAACAGGAGGTTATGCAGGATATCACACATGCATCACAAGTAGACCATCAGCTGACCCTCCATCAACTAGGACTGTGGCCTCAGGAAAGCCAGCCGGGGATGAGTGCAGGGTCCCTTTTCATGCGCGCCATGGCACTGCAAACATCCCGATATTATTCAACTGTTGATGGAGCAGCCGCTCTAAGCGCTACCAAAGAGTTAGGGCCCCTGTACTCCCAGTCGGAAACAGCAGCCAGTAACTGTCAATCCGGTACCCTCAACCCATCAGAGGAAGGTCAACTCAATCTAATTGCTCAGGCATATGTGGTACTCAAGCATTCTCAAGTGCCCAGCTTTAGGGGTGGGGTGTGTTGGGAGTGGGGAAACGGCTTTCATTGCCCTAGACAGGAAACAAGATCTACCACTGCGTGTTTCTGTCGAATCACTGTGATAGTATCTCTGCGCCTGACTAATAGGCAAAGAAGGAGTATGGAAGCCGGGCGATAGGCAGGACCTATCTACTCCTTAAGCAATTTAGGTATTGCAAACCGGTAATTTGTTTGAGTCACCAGCTCTAGGAAGGTTGTCACTCAAGACTGAAGAGGCATCCCTCCTCTTTGGTTTAGTTTCAGAGTTTTCCTTCTCCTAGACGGATGATCTGGAAAGATCTACTGGGTCCGTCACCACTGAGAGGGTTTGCTCCGATCCTGGGTTCTAATCCAGGTATTTCTGCGACTCCGCGTGGTTAGTTAATGTTATTGGGTTAGTTTGTAGAGGTTATATCTGCTGAATAGTTACACTCCTCAAAGTGGATTAGGGATATTAAAAGAAATTAAAGAAATTAATGAAGAGGGGGTTTAGTTGTGCGAATACGTATCTTATATTTGCACTCTATGCGTCCGCAAAGGATAAGTGTTACAGACTTTGTGAGTTGTACTGCGATGGCTATAATGAGAATGTTACAAAATATTTGTGAACATTTTTATTTTCACTTTAGTTGAAGACGATAATATTTTACTATGTTAAAATACAGTCCATTTTGTTTTATTTTGCTCCATGGTGATGTTATTAGAGATTTTGCTTATGAATTTTCAGATACCGTTTTGGTAGAATGAGAGAATTTAAGAATATCACTATAAATATTCATAAGATTACGATTATCCACCAGTTGCTAACAAATAATTTTATTCAACCGTTGTTACGTCTAACAGCGGTATATTCATATCAATTCATTGCTAACGAAATATGCCTAACTTTGTTTTATTCGGTGGAGAAAAGCCCAAGGATCAGTATAAAGACGATTTATCAAAGCTTGAATTTGTTCAGAATAAGATCCAAGCAATGATTATTTTTATCTTTTTGAAAATATGACTTATTTTAAAATATTTCCTCATAATTAATGAATAATTTAACATATTGAAAAGAATGTTGAACTAAAACAAGCAAACTTGCTGTGGTTAAAAGTAAAGAACCTTACGTCATGCATCGTGTGGCTCGTGTTAGAAAGAAAAAAAGAGTGAAAATAAATATGGCTGCACTCAGATAATTATGGACTGATGATCACGTGATGTGACGAGAGGGGGGAGGGGGATGAAAATTAGACGTGGTTGGGTCTCTCTATAAAAGAGCCGTCTTCTTTATTTTTGGCGTCAGTGTGGAAAGTGCAGAGAGAAGAGAACAGCTGGATTTGAGTTTGAGACTTTTGATCCGAGGTTGAGTTTAAATTTAACGTCAATTGCATTATACAATCAAATCTAAATTGATGCTATTGAAAATACGCCAGTGTTACTTCAGAATAACACCTCATGTACTGCAGTTCCCTATTCAATGTCGGGTATTTTATTACGGGTTCTTTTGTTTTTTCTTTAATCTCATGAACTGAAGAGTAAAATTCGCAGGATTATGTTAGGGCTATTTCATGCATGGCTAATAGAGGATTCGATAAATATTAGTTGCTCAGAAAAAAAACAACAGAGCAAAGATTGACATAAGGTAAAGATGATGGCGTGAGCGTCGTTTAGAGAAAACGCAATAAGACGAGTGTGCATTTAGAAATAATAAACGGGGAAACAGATAATACACAACACAATTGAAGAAAACCGATATTATATATATATATATATATATATATATATATAAATATATATATATATGTATATATATATATATATATATAATTTTTTAATTTTTTGTTGAGCCCATAATAAATAATTTTTTAATTTTTTATTGATTAACATATCGACCACCTTCATCGGGTTTTTTTTACCTTATTTCCCTTGAAAAAATATATATATATATATATATATATATATATATATATATATATATATATATATATATATATATGTATAGCTTGGCGTATTCATTTCTCTTAAAACCAAGCACATAATACAGTTCGGGTATTATTAAATTTTCATAGTGTATTTAATTGTCACAATGCTGTATTTTCATGCAGATTTCGCGGGTATGCCACTGAAATAAATCTAAATAATACTGAAGTAAAACACGAACCTGCTTAAGCAAAACATTATGAAGAATACCATAGTGAAATAGCGTTGTATACATATCAATTTTCATGAAGATTTTTTATTACACAGACGAAACGAACCGCAGTTATTAAGCCATAGATTTTGGATAAATGATCTCTACTGTTGTTCGTTAAGTTTGTGGTTTGTTTACAGACAAGCGGTTTGAGTACTGTACAGGTGGCGGACAGATGTTTGTTTAAATAGACATTCGGACGGGTTATTTGAGAGCATCGCTTCCGTGGTCAAGTGAAAGAACTGCCGACTGTCAACACGACAGTTCTGGCCTTGGCTTGGGAGAGGTGCTAGTCTAACGGCACTGATGAGTTTTGATACAACGAAACAGGACTGTATGTATGACTAAATATATATATATATATATATATATATATATATATATTTATAATTATTATATTTACATTATATATATATATATATATATATATATATATATATATATATATATATATATATATACTAGCTGTACTCGGCCACGCATTGCTGTAGCTCAGTTTGTTAAAATGGAACACATTTTTCATGAAAAATTGCATTTTGTTCGTGTATTTACTGCTATTATTTTTTTCATTTTTTTTAATCAATAGAAGTTGTTATTCACCCCCCCAAAAAAAAAAGATTAATTTCTTACCATAAATTGTTAGGTGAAAGTTTTTTTTTCAGGAAATCTTGCACTTTTTTAAAAAAGAAATTTGGCAGTAAACGTTTCTCTTTGAAAACAGATTTTTTATTATAAAAAGAACAGATGAATGCTTTACATGAACACTGAAAATTGTTAGATGAAAGCAGAGAAAAGTTTGAATATTTTTTTCAGATGTTCAGAAAATACTTCCATAATATATTATGCAAAAAATAAATAGAATGTTGATTTAGTGTTTCACTATTATGCTTATAAATTACGATAAAACTTCCTAAGTATGCGCTGATTTACGGTTGTTGTAAACATGGAACGGAAACTTAAATTTCGCTCCGTTTTAATCTTTCTTAATTTTTTTTACTGTGCCCCCCAAACGAATATAATCAAAACAGTAACAGTCAACAATTATACTTTATGTATATAAAACACAACATATTAAAAAAAAGTTAATAACGAAAGGGGAATAATTCCATTTTTAAACGAAAATGTCAGTTTGGTATATCTTTTTGTTATTTTTTTACATAAGTCCAACTTACCATTCACATTGGAAATGTCGACATTTATAGGTTGTCGGGTACGTTTACAACGAATAAACACTCCATTCTACCCATGTTAAGAACGGCTTTCGGAATATACACCCCTAACCTTGTCAGCATACCCGAAAAGCTATACAAGTTTACATGTCGAATGTGAACGATGAGTTGGACGTAATGTAAAAATGTACCGAATTTAAAAGGGAACGAAATTCAAATGTCCGTTCTATTTTTACAACAGCCGTAAAGCAGAGCATTCTATGCAAATTTAACCTAACTTACTGTATTAATGCTATTTTTTTAAGAAAAAATATTTAGGTGTGTCTATAAATTCCTAAACTCATTTCACCCTAAATAATTTAGGTGACTGAAATAGGAATCTAATTGAATCTTTAGGTTCCTGAATAGTATGCGAGAAATTCATTTTTCTTCGAGTTATATCGAATTCATTAATACAGACTTAAGGGACATTTTTCGTAATGTTCCTGTAAAAAATGTTTTTCTTGTTACAAATTATATAAAAAAGCAAAAATAAATTCTTGCGTTTTTTATTTACTACTGAAAACCATAAATTTAGTAAAGATATTTTGTTTAAACAAAATAAAAAAAAATCACTAAGAGTTAGGAAAAATAATTCGTCCCTCATTTTTTGAGATCATTATTTGATAAATACTGAGATTTTCATTAAAATTGGTTAATTTCCTGATTTTTGGTGAATTTTTAAGTAAAGGGAGGGGTCAAAATTTTTTATACACTTTGAGCGTCGGAATTTATTTTGTCTGTACCTACCATTTTCGATGAAAAGGAAAGCAGCCACGCGTAGTTAATTTAAATTAAATTTCAATCACATGGTTACATTATCAATAATCATGTGATTTAACCCATTGAAAATTTACCGATATTGTAAAGACATTATGTTTACATTAAGCGTGTAGTAGTGAGACACTAATTTCCTTTTAGTGTTGGCAACTGAGATTTAAAAAAAACCACGAGATCAGGAGAAAGAAATCTCCAGAAAATCGCTAGATTTTTAACTTTTATCGTCAGAAATTTTAAAAAATCTCTAATTCACCCTCCCCCCAAAATCTCCATATTTTAACTTCCTACCATAAAAAATATAAATATAGTGCATTCAATATATAAAATGTTACGTGTTTTCTCACTATATGTTTCTGGAATTATATTGAAGCAGTTAGCTCCCCAGAAGGCTTACATATTTTATCGACTAGTTTTACCTGTTTTTTCAGAGAAGATATTTTTTTTTGCAAGAAACAAATCATAAACTCAAACTTTTTATGATAAAAGTTAAATTGAAATATACTGCAAATTAAAGATTACAATAATGGTGCAACATATTTTGAAATTAGAAAAATAAAAAAAACAAAAAAACTTTGTTTTAACATGTTATTAGTATTTAGGTTGGTAGATAATTAAAATGTTTCTTGGTTTTTACAATGTTCGACTAAATACTTCTACATAAAGCGGGCTGCTTAGATGGTATTTTAAACTAAACTTCGGAGGATGGAATGCCCCCCACCTAAAATGTACTTTAAAAATAGATTTTGTAGCTGGATTTACGAATAGTTAGCCGAAAAAAAGGTGAAAAACAATACAAATAATCAATAAATAATGGTTACCAAAGGCAAAAAAGTTACTTTTTTTTATTTACATGAATGTGTTTATTTTATGTTTTAAAGTATTTTCAAGCGCTTTTCTTTATTTTTTAATCTAAAATTGTGGGTGTATCGGTGCCAAATATCTCCAGATTTTATAGAATTCCCCGCTAGATTGCAAACGAAATCTCCAGATCTAGCAGGAAAACCGCTTAATTGGTAACACTGCTCACGTGACGGGAAGTGGTAATAAATAATTGCCCCTAAATAATAAAAAAATGGGATATCGGTACAAAGAAAACCACCTATTAATTATAAACAAATTTAGTATAATGTTATAATCAAAAATAAATATATAATAACACACATTGGTATATTAAACATATTATAGAAAAACGTGGAACCCATCCGTCACGTTGTTCTTTAGACTATTAATTGCGAACGAACCAAGAGTTACATTTAAATATATATATATATATATATATATATATATATATATATATATATATATATATATATATATATATATAGTAAGCTATAAAAATATATATGGCAGTTAAGCTACACAGAATATTCTAGAATATTCGGCGTTTCATCCACGCCTGACGTATTTGAGCGTAGATGAAACGCGGAATAGTCTGCGTAGCTTAACTGCCATGTATATTTGTATAACTTACTACCAAGCTCCACCTATGTATTGAGCACTATTGAAGTAAATACTTAAAGTTTACGCATAAAATAATACTTACGCTTTATTACTTTATGTGATTAAATGAAGTATAAATACATACATATATATATATATATATATATATATAATTATCATAATTACGCTTAAAAATAACAAAATGCAATGCTAAGCTTAATTATTAGAATTGAAGTCATCAATAGTTATTATAGAACAATCAGGAGTTAATTATCTGAACACCTTTATTTTTAATATTTTATATTCATAAAGTTATAATGGGTAAAAAGTTCTTAATATTAAAGGAGCATAACCTTATAGCGGAAATCTTTTTAAAATTATAGATAGAAAATACTGTAAGAAACAGTATACTTAACATTAATAAATTTTGATTTCTATTATATCATTTTCTACTATGCTTCACTCATTATTTATGCGTAGTATCTTTCTTATATTGCAGCGTTTCAGAAATTCAATATCTTTGTTTTACTTAAAGCTGTTATGAAATTACTAACGTTATTATTATTATTATTATTATTATTATTATTATTATTATTATTATTATTAACTTATTTATTTATTTACTCGGTGTATTCACAGACGCCATCATAAAAGATTGCTGTTTGAGAACAACTTGTGGTCTTACCTGGAGTCTGAGAGACAACTCTCCCATGGTTTTCAGTACTCGCTACTTATGTTGATTACACTTGATAAAAAGAGTTGCGTTATCGTAACAGCAGCTTACCACTGATTTCTAGTAAGCGGCATCAATTGGTCGTCACTGGAATTAGCGGGCAATAAGCTTCCCCAAAGTGCCAGTGGAGGGCTGGCTTGTATATAATCTCATACCCCCATATATTGGTATGGTACTTGTTTTTTTTTGTGACATACGCAGGGAAAAAAAAGTGGAGCAATATTTTTCTTCATGATTTCAAGTGATGTCATTTTGTGTTTTCCATCTGTGGCCGTTTCTTTATTCAGTTTCCGTCCCAACATTCAAGGGTTTTCTTTAATATTTCTACAGTTCCATTATTGAAATTCTCGGACATTCCTCTGATTCCAATCTCTCCTTTTCCTTTTATAATTTTTTGGTATCATTACTTGTGCGTATACTATTAATGATTCTATTTTCCTTTCTTAATTTTCCAGATATCTTGGAGGTCTCTGGTCTCATCCGTGTATTTCTTCTGCTTGATCTTCCCTCTGTTGTTTGCTGAAACGGACAAACCTACATCTGGCAGACCTTTTTTTGTTTACTATTATTATTATTATTATTATTATTAGTAGTAGTAGTAGTAGTAGTAGCAGTATCACAAGGAATAGTCACACACTTAATTAAGAGCGTTCATTCATAACAAAATGTGGTGTTCTCTGGATTCTGAGTGATAAAAGTGTTCCCAGATTTCCAGTACAAACCTCAATCGATAACCTATGCAAAAGAATTTGATTTAACGCAACAGCGCTTAAAAATGATTTCTTGTTGGAGGCTAACTAAACAGCAGAGGTCAGGCTGGTGCTTTTTCTTCTAAGTATTTTCATTCTCTTTAACGCTCCTCACGTAATTGGTGTGGTGCCAGTGCATGGTCAAAAACACAAAAATGGGGGGGCGGTATTTTACAATTATATCGTTTCAGATTTCATGATTTTCCTCATTGTTCCTTTGAGTTTTAGGTCTGTAGCCGTTTCTGTGTGCCCAGTGTCTTTCTGTAGTTCATGTGTGTTCGTTTCCACATTCAGAGGTTTTACTTAAAATTTCAGCAATTTATTGTTTCCGTTGGGTCTTCTCATCCGTCCCTTTGATTCGAATCGCCTCCATTCTCTTTTCCAAGTTGTTCGGTATTCTGCCTGGCGCTCTTAATATTAGTGCTACTTTCTTGACTTTCGTCATCTTCCAGATCTTTAAGATTCCGTAGACAACTCCGTAAATTTTTCCGTCCTCCCTGATCTTTTTCCCTCTATATTTTATTCTTCTGAAATGAAGAAATAATCTGTTAGGACTTTTCCTTCTTGTTTACTATTGTAATATCTGATCGTTGTGCTTGGATGAATTTACTTGTTTATATATTCAGATGTCAAAATATCCTGCCAGTTTTGTTTTCCAGTTAGGCTGCAAGTGTGTGTGCTTATGCTATTCGTCTCTGAGTTCAAGATGCCATTTTCTGCACTTTCTTCCTCAATTGTGCCTATTTTAATAGTCGTTGTGGTCTAGTTTGCTGCATTCTTTTATTATTTGGTTTATTGTTTCGTCTCTTGCTTACATATTATATATTCGCTGTTTTCCTCTGTGCTGTCTATTATTGCTTTTATGTGGTAGGTTCTGATCACGTAAATTTGTGTGGATGTTGTAAGGGATTCAGTTTCCATGTTTAGGCTTCCTTTTTTTGACATTTTCAAGTCTTTTAGTAAATCTCATCTTTAACAATACTTATGAATCCTCCGTGTATCTGCTTCTTTTCTTATTTTTCTTTACTTTTATTATCCACTGTCTCTCCTATTTCTGCCTTGATTTTTCTGAGTGCCTCTTGCTGCAGTAATAATTCTTTTGTGTTATGTATTATTTATTTTTGTTTATTCTTGTTTGTATTAACAGTCTTCTATACAAATATACCTTCTTCTCTCATATTTTCTGTTCACACAGAGTAGATCAGTATTATACTTTGGGTGTATATCATTGTTCATTGTCGTGAGCTTCCGGGTTTTTTTATCAGGATTCCTCAGTTCGTCTCTGATCCAAACTATAAACGAACCAGATTATTTTACTACCCGTGTGTTTATGCCTTTTATTAAGTTTCTGCTCTATAGTTTAGTTTCGAGTTATTTTCTTTTTTTCTGAGGTATTCATTTCAAAGTTTCGCTTTCATTTCTGTCGCTTTGGTATTGTCAGCTTGCAGAACCCCTCGGTATTTGTAGATTTTATATTCACCTCGTGCCATCATCTTAGTTTAGTTTGATAATAAAATACCTTCCGGTGTTTCATGTGGTCCGGTCTTCGTGATCGGTAGTACGCCCTTTTCTATACCGAATTCCATTTGGATATTGTGGCTAAATATTGTATTGTGCTGATTATTCTCTCTAATTTCGTTTCTGTTTTTGAAACAGAATCACATCTTCAATGTATATTAGCTGATTTATTCTTTCATCTGTTTACGTGGAGTTGTATCCGGCTTGCCATTTTCATTATATATTGTTCAGGAAGATCAGCGCGTTGAATAGTGTTGAGTGGAAATTTCCTTAGAAAATCTCTCATTGTATTTTCATCTTGGTAATCTATTGTCCATTTTTATCTTGGTAATGTATTGTCCATTTTTATCTTGGTAATATATTGTCCATTTTTATATTGGAAATGTATTGTCCATTTATAACTTGCTAATGTATTGCTCATTTTTTCTTGGTAATGTATTGCCAATTTTTATCTTGGTAATGCATTGTCAATTTTTATCTTGGTAATGTATTACCCATTTTTATCTTGGTAATGTATTGTCCATGTTTATCTTGGTAATGTATTGTCCATTTTCATCTTGGTAATATATTGTCCATTTTTATCTTGGTAGTGTATTGTCCATTTTCATCTTGGTAATGTATTGTCCATTTTTACCTTGGTAATATATTGCAAATTTTTATATTGGTAATTTATTTTCCATTTTTATCTTGGTAATGTATTGTCCATTTTTATCTTGGTAATGTATTGTCCATTTTTATCTTGGTAATGTATTCTCCATTTTTATCTTGGTAATGTATTTTTCATTTTTATCTTGGTAATGTATTGCAAATTTTTATCTTGGTAATGTATTTTCCATTTTTATCTTGGTAATGTATTGTCCATTTTTATCTTGGTAATGTATTGTCCATTTTATCTTGGTAATGTATTGCCCATTTTGTCTTGGTAATGTATTGAAAATTTTTATCTTCGTAATGTATTGTCCATTTTTCTCTTGGTAATGTATTGCCCATTTTTATCTTGGTAATGTATTGTCCATTTTTATCTTGGTAATGTATTGTCCATTTTTATCTTGGTAATGTATTTTCCATTTTTATCTTGGTAATGTATTGCCCATTTTTATCTTGGTAATGTATTGTCAGTTTTTATATTAGTAATGTATTGTCCATTTTTATCTTGGTAATGTATTGTCCATTTTTATCTTGGTAATGTATTTTCCATTTTTATCTTGGTAATGTATTGCCCATTTTTATCTTGGTAATGTATTGTCAGTTTTTATATTAGTAATGTATTGTCCATTTTTATCTTGGTAATATATTGTCCATTTTTATCTTGGTAATGTATTGCTCATTTTTATCTTGATAATATATTGTCAATTTTTATCTTGGTAATGTATTGAAAATTTTTATCTTGGTAATGTATTGTCCATTTTTATATTGGTAATGTATTTCCCAATTATATCTTGGTAATGTATTGTCCATTTTTCTCTTTGTAATGTATTGTCCATTTTTATCTTGGTAATGTATTGCCCATTTTATCTTGTTAATGTATTGCCCCTCAGCTGTGAGTTCAAGCTGTCATATACTCATTGCGTTTTCTAATAAATTGATTATCTTTACTAGAGTTTTGTACGATCCCAGGCATTTCATGACAGTTACAGTTGGAAGCATGCCATACCTATTTTTGGTGTCTATCCATGTCATACCTATATTCTTTTTTTTTTACTTCATTGCATCTTCTAATAAATTGATTATCTTTACCAGTGTTTTGTACATTCCCAGGCATTTTATGACAGTTATTATGGGATGCATGCCATAGCTATTTTTTTAGTCTATCCATGCTACACCTATATTCTTTTTTTCTACTTCATTGCATCTTCGAATAAATTGATAATTTTACTGGTTTTCTGTACATCCCCAGGCATTTTATGATGGTTCCTGTCGGAAGCATGCCATACCTATTTTTGTTGCCTATCCATGTCATACCTATATTTTTTTTCTACTGCATTGCATCTTCTAATAAATTGATCATCTTTACTGGTGTTTTGTACATTCCCAGACATTTTGTAACAGTTACTGTCGGAAGCATGCCATAACTATTTTTGTAGTCGATGCATGTCATACCTATATAATTTTTTCTACTTTTCACATATTTTAGGATCGTCTGCGTTTTGTGTAATTGGTCATGTGTCTCTTTTATTACATCTATAGCCCTCTTCTGTTGTTTGACAGTAGTCAACACTTAAGAAGGGAATGATGAATATGTTTTCTAAGTTGCACTATTCGTATTTTCCACATTGTCGGGTACAGATTATTGCCCGTAGGTATTGTGATGTTACGTTTATCCAAGACATTTCGCACCAGTGTCGTTATATTCGTGGGCCCCCTTTCTTTATTGTTATTGGTAATATGTGTACGGTGCATGCATTCGCTGTTTTATATAATTACTTACTATATCGGCATATCTTTCGTCTACAACTGCGATTACAATTTCCTTTTTTAAAAACCTGTATCCTTTCACTTTCAACAATTTTCTTCATTTTTTCCCATAGCGCTACACTCCCCCATATGAAATCCCATACATATTCCATTAATAAACCTGCTAACAGTTCTCACACGTATACTAAACTGTTTTATTGTCTAAAGATCCTCCCCATCTAATGGCAATGCCGCTTTAGTTTTTGTCATACTTCTTTCACAGACATTAAGCTGATTCAGCTCAGATAATTTGTCGGCATCTATCCTTGACATGGCTAGATTGTGAATCATATCTTACAATGTTGAAGTATGTTCATCAATATGAAATTAGTCTTCAGCCCCTTTATTACCTCGGATAAAACACATTTGTGAAACAGTAAGCTCTCTTATTGTACCAGATATTGGTAACCCGCATCGGTTAACATGTATGCAAGAAGCTTCTACATCATTTAAAGCCAGCAATCGGTCGATCCTTATAAACCACAGTGATATTTTATGTATATATATGGCAGAGTACGATACATCCATGTACGCTGCATTCAAGAATTATATCTTCCTGTCAAAATTGCCGTAAACAGTAGATACACACTTTCCATTGGCCATAGTATTTTATCTCATATTCCTGTACATAATACTGTCCGTAAATCTGCACTGCTTTTTAAGTTTCACCAACTTACCTTTTAAAGCAACTTGGCTTTGAGTCAACGTACCGTAATTCTGTCACAATCCACGTACATCTTAATTTCTATTTTAATTTGATCTTTAATACATTTTACAGCTTGTTAGCTTAATATTTTTTAAATTTTATTTATTAGTTCTGCGTTTTATTGCTATTTATTAATGTTCAAGAACACAAATTTAATTTGAAATGAATCGTGTGTGTATTTGTATGTATATCTATATCTATATGTATCTATCTATCTATCTATCTATCTCTATCTATCTATCTCTCTCTCTCTATCTCTCTCTCTCTCTCTCTCTCTCTCTCTATATATATATATATATATATATATATATATATAGATAAATCGGTTTTATCGATTGCTATCCTAGATGTAAATCTAATGAAACTCGCGGGATTTATATATATATATATATATATATATATATATATATATATATATAAATATATATATATATATATGTGTGTGTGTGTGTGTGTGTGATTTTTCTTGTGCGAATTGAAATTTAACTAACTTTCTTGGATTCTGCATGTTGTGATTTTACTTTATTTGGATACTCTACCATTTAGCAGACTATCCGTTCCCATGAAATCACTTTTTTATTCACCGTATTCCATCTGCTTCATTTTTTGTTAGCAAGTAAGATCTATGACTTACTTATAGTTTCATCAAATACTTTTGCAAGCAAAGTCCGGTCTAGCATTCTGCTTAATCCTACCCTCTGAGAAGAAGAAAAGCATTTTTTTCGAAATTCCGCGGCTTAAGGACTATCCACTTATTTAGTGTTTCCTTTTTGAAATTAAATATGTCTTTAACTGTTTTTCAAAGTGTTTTTAACATGTTTTATTAAACACTTGTTCTTATATCTATCTATATATATATATATATATATATATATATATATAGAGAGAGAGAGAGAGAGCGAGATAGAGATAGAGAGAGAGAGAGACATATATATACATATATATATATATATATATATATATATATAGAGAGAGAGAGAGAGAGAGAGAGAGAATGTGAGAGAAAACCTGACACTGATATATCAGATGTCTCGTCGTTTGGTGCAAGTTTTGTACTTATAACACGATCCAAGCAATTATCCAAGTTAATCGTGGCAATCAAGATTAATCGATCTGATTGATAGAAACGGTAAACACTCACATTAATTCTCTTGACCACCAACAGATGGCGATTTGATTCGAGCTTCATGGCCAAGAGATTATATCAACCCGCGAAGAAAAATCTCTATTTCGACTTAGTTTGTCCAGTAATATTTCTTTTCTGCTGAATGTGATTCATAAACGATAGATATTTGATCAATTTAATTATCTAATGGAATTAAAGTAATTAAAGATAAGAATCATATGATCGAGTGCGGATACATATATAAACATTGTACGGTAACGTGATAATCAATAACCGATTTATTTATATGAATTACACTCCGAAATATGAGAGAAAAATGAATTTAACACTTGGAAAATAATATTATGCTGTATTTTATTCCAATAAAAAAAGTGTTGTACTCTAGACCAGAAATATATTGGAAAATAATGAGAGATACAGAAATATATTGATAGACATGTACAAAGTGACACAACAACAGTTATATTACATTTACAAAATATGTCAGTATATATATATATATATATATATATATATATATATATATATATATATATATATATATACATAGATATATATAGATGTATATATGTATACGTATACGTGTATATATATATGAATATATATATATATGTATACATATATGTATACCTCTATCTATCTATCTAAGTATATATATATGTGTATATATACTATTATATAAACGTATTTGTGTGTATGAGTTTTTTCTAAGTGCAAATGAAACATAAAATTAATTTATATGTCTGGCAATATTTTGTACAGAAATTAATCCGATACGTATCGGCCCCCCCAAAAAATGAAAATCCTGTGGTAAAAATAGTTTTTAAATTTTATAGGCAAAAATATAATATTTACGTCGGAATATTTTACGTTACACCGGCTAAGGGAAATACTAAAGTATCAGCAAATAATGTCTTCTTAAAATATTATTATTGTCATCTTGAGATATAGCCCAGAGCTTGGCAATCTAGCTACAGAATTATCCAGAAGTAAATGCAAAATGTACCTCACCATTATTTTTATATTTTGGTAATGAGTTCAATTAAAGATAAAAGCAGAGTGACCATTTAAAATCACCGCAAGCAAGTTTTCGTTTGAAAACTAAACATTAATCAAAGGTGATATTTCTAGGGCAGTCATCGCCAAGCGAAAATATCAGCTTACGTCATAATACACAGAAACGAAGACAGAATTTTATGAATGGCATTGCATATACATTTTTTTTTTTTTTTGCGAAATGGATAATATAGTAAAGCGGGCATCCAACATATACATACATATATATATATATATATATATATATATATATATATATATGTGTGTGTGTGTGTGTAAATATAAATATATATATACTTATGTATATATATATATATATATATTACATGGTGGCCACCACTTATCAAGGCCCGGAAGCCACTAAGGGATAAGTACAGCACGTTAGTGTGGGGATTTGATGAAGTGCTTACTTAAGGGGGGCGGTTCATTAGGAATTTGTTAACGTTGGACTTGAAAACATCAAGATTGTAGTCAGGTGGGAAGCAAGCAGATGGAACAGAGTTCCACAGGCGTGCAGTTCTAAGAAATAAGCTTTGTTCGTGGAATTCACGTTTTGATTTAGGCACCGATGAAAAGTGGGGAAAATTTTCATGTATATATATATATATATATATATATATATATATATATATGCATATAGTTGAAAGAAATAGAGTGTAAGATGCATGTATATTAAAGTCATTTAGCCCGTATGCATTAACAAATACATTATGCAAAATTTGTTTATTTGGAATTAATATACCGGTTGTAATTCAAATATTAGGCTTGTAATGGAAAGTGAATGATGCATTTTTGTGTTTATTAATAATTATTAATTGCATATATTCTGTTTTGTGAATAAGTTAATGTGTGTCTAAACTTAAATTTTGTTCTTTTAATATGATTATGATAACATAAATTGTAGAATCCCCCTTAAGTTTGAAATTGCAAGAACTCTTCGTCGCAATTTCCTAATTAAATTTATCTCTTTTTAAGTTAAAAAATAAAAATAAAAACACCAGGACGCAATGAATTCAATCGCTTTGCTGTTTATATAAGTTGTGTATTTTCACTCAGAAAATTTGATAATCACCGTAGAGATTCAATAATATATAACTTATTACAGTTATGTCAGCATATCTTAATATTTGCTTTAGAAATGTTTGGTCGTTTTTAATGGTTGTTTTATAGTTTATGGTGTGTTTGACTTATTGCATTTTCTAGCATATTTCCGTATAGAAAATCTATTATTGGAGTCGATGTAATTGCTAATTCTTATTGCATATAAGAGGGACCGATTTTCATGCGTGTTTTGATTTCATTATAATGGTGTGGGTAAAAATCGTACTTTACATTTTGGAATCAAAACGGCTCTAGTCATTCTAAAAACAGAAAAACAACTTATTTACTGTCTTTAACGTTTTATACATTTTATATAAAAACCTCTTTATTTCAGAAGATTGTGCATGAATAAGCTCGACGTCTTCTGAAACAGATGTGGATACTATACAGTTGGTCTTAATAGGAAACCAGTTACAGGTTTCATAAGGCGTGCATTCCATGTTTTTTTTTTGGGATTAAACTTTGTGATTAGGATAAATTTTGGGCGTCACACATGGTATGCCTAGCATACACCGGGACTCTGCGTGGGTTGACCAATGGCAAGATGAGTTTCAACTTTAGAATCCCGATGGTTTTGATGGAGCCGAGAAACGATATTACTGACTGCTACTACTGCGCTTTTGATTTGACAGGGAAAGAACCGGGAAAACCGCAAGTATTTTGATCGTCAATCACCACGTCGTCACTTAGTTAATTGTGATGAAATTCCAATGTCTATCTTCAGCAAGTTACCGGATCTTAGGGACGAAGATACCTCCAGTTTAATGGTCTAGGTCGCGACCTAAACTTGCCAAAAAACTCTGCCTTGCAAGGAAAGGAACTTCATCTATGACGCTCTGGTAGACAGAGACTAAATGGTTTTCTCACCCTCGCGTATTTAAGCTCGGCGTGATCAACCAGTTTACCAAGGCTCCCGACACGTATTGTGGCTGCTGTAACACCTCACTAATTAGAAGGTGGTTAGGACTTCTGTGTATCTGAATTCTCGGCTCGTGTCGTCTAGTCTTATCTGAGGTTGTTACATGAAATCTGGTATCCTGAAAGGGAATATCGAAGCATCCTCATCGATCACAACCCCCAGATACTTGGTCTCCTCCTTAAGAAACTGACATTTGGGTAACTTTATTTTAAGTTGGTGCTGGCGCAACCTCTCAAATACCTCTGTCCAATGTGCAAAGGGCTCCTCAGGCGTTCGTGAGAAGATCAAAATATCGTCCATGTATGCCACTGCAAAATCCTCCAACCCCCGTAGAACTACCGACATCAATTCTGAGAAGACCCCTGGTGCATTACAGAGGCCAAAAAGCATAACTCTAAAATTAAACAGTCCTGCATGACATGCAAACGCCGCTTTCTCTTGATCCTCCCCATCGAGGGCTACCTGCCAGTAATCTGATCTCAAATCCAGGGTGGTACAGCATCTCGCTTTACCCAAACAAAGCAAGTATGTCATCTATTAGGGGCAAAGGCACCGCTAAGGGTTTGGTAATGGCATTCAGCTTCCGGAAATCCACACAAAATCTGTGTCATTCGTTTTTCTAACGGGGAAACGCCAAGGCGAGGTGGAGTGTTCTCACGAAAGAGGATGGAACAACTTTATCTTCTGCCTCTCTCTCACACTCGTTATCTTCTCTCTCTCTCACCCTGTTTCTCTTCTCTCTATATTAGCACTTATCAAGGCCAATAGGCAAATCGAGGATCAACTCGACGATGAGAGTTCAAACGTGCACAGTATTCAAATTTGGGAAAGAGGATGGAACAACTTTCTCTTCTGCCTCTCTCTCACACTCTTTATCTTCTCTCTCTCTCTCACCCTGTTTCTCTTCTCTCTATATTAGCACTTATCAAGGCCAATAGGCAACTCGAGGATCAACTCGACGATGAGAGTTCGAACGTGAACAGTAGTCAAATTTGGGAAAGAGGATGTAACAACTTTCTCTTCTGACTCTCTCTCACACTCTTTATCTTCTCTCTCTCTCTCTCACCCTGAAAGATTCCTCTCCCCTAAGAATAAAACATATGTTCAATATCTGCTTTTGTTTTTTTATTGTTTATACGGTCCCGGGCAACGCCGGGTAGCCCTGCTAGTTTCCGCCTCAAACAATCTCAGACACCACTTCCTCTACAGTTTTTCTTTTATGTATCGGGGTTCGGTAGGGTTTCAACCTCACACGTGGAGGATCTTCTGTATCAATCCTCATCGTCACTGTGTCTGTGCATCCAAATCCCCGATCGCTGTAAGCGATAATATCTCGATTGCGCTCAAACAGTCTTATTACCTCCCTTTGGTACTCAGGCGGTGCTATCACTTCTTCTGTCTTTATTCTGGGTTCAAATCCCTGTCTCCTCTCTATCCCAGGTCCCCATATTTGAATTCTCTTAACACGGCAGGCTGTTCCCACCTGGGTTCCACGTTTAACCCGTACCGTCTTACATGAATTATTTGTTAACAGCACCGGGATGCTCCCAGGTCCACTCACTATAGCATCACTAATCGCCACTTCAATATTCCCATCTCCCTATTCTTCTAGGGAGGTCACCTGGTATCCACCATGACTCTCACTCCTTCGTCCCTCAATCTATCCTGTTGTGGACACTAATGTTCGGGGAGGAATTTCCGGAAGGTCGTTTAGCTGCCTTAGGCCGCCCAGGGGAATACCTTCCCCGCCCAACCACAGGTTCGGTGGAGCAAAGGTGACAACTGCTCCATTTTATCGAACCAATCATATCCAAATAGTAATTCCTCACAGAAATCGGGCGCCACGTAAGCCTGTAATTGCCCCCTTATCCACGCTACCTCATAGGGGAGCCTGGTCAGTCCTTTCAGGTGCAGTGTGCCCTGGTCATCCCGTGTCAGTTCCAGGTCAACCGTACATACATGTCCTCTGCCGGCCATCTTCCGATAAGTACTGGTCCTAATCAGTGTCACCGTGGCGCCCGTATCAATCAGGGCTGCCACTTTCACGCCCCCACAACCACCATATGGCATCTAAACTCTCGACACTCCTTCAATATATAGCGGATTTCCACCCGCTTTAAACTTTTTCCTTCGCCTGAGTTATCATTAGGTTGCGGCTTTTCGTTTTGCTTCTGCATCCTCTTCGGCCAGCCTCGCGCCATATGACAAAACTGACCACAGTTCCAGCATCTCAGGCGCCTCTTGCCACTCGGCTTCCTGGTTTGTCAGGATCATCAAGTCGCAACCCTGTTGGTCTCGTTCCCTAGCCGCTCCTGGGCAGGCGGGAGACGATCTCCACTCTGACCTCCTGACCTGCTATTCTTTTGTCTGGTGGGACAGGGGGTGGCCTAACTTTAGCTTGTCTTCTTCCAAACCTATGGTCCACCGCATCCGTATACCGACCAGCCACATGGCTATAACGACCCCGTCTCTGACACATCGGGTCACTCTGTACCTTTTTTCTTCCCATCTATGGGTAAAAAGGGGCATTCTCTGAGGAGGCATAGGGGCTCCCTGGCATTCCCACCTTCTACCCGTTGGGGCCCTCTTCTCCACGATGGGGAGTCTTCTTGACCCGCCTCGGTCAATATTCTCGACTGGTACTACATCTCGCATCATTTTCATGTAACTGCGGACAATGAATTCGTGCCCATACCTGCTCCCTACTCCGGGGCACTTCAACTGCTTCCGGCACTTCGGCCGGACCATTCTTCATGCCATCGGCTCGGACATCTCTATTCCTTAAAGCCTCTTCCAACATAGCAGCCAATAACTCCTGCACTGTTTCGGTTTCTCTCAGCTTCGTAACCGGAAAAGCCCTTCCAGCCAAACCAGATATCCGATCGCCGAGGTCAGCTATGCATTCTCCGGATGGTTGTCATATCTGAATAATTTTTCTCATTGCGTCAAGAGGACTCCGTTCTTCGGAATACTCCGCTTCTAAAGCTGCTCCTAATTGTAACATTTCAACTGAGGATTATCAGTTATCTATTGGCAAATACACCTCGAGTATGATCCCGACGTGAGTTCACATGCCAGCGAAATCACCTCCCTGTCCCTAAGATCATGAACTGTTTTTTTCTCCAAAATAGAATGTATCCAATTATCCAGTTCACCCGGATCTCTTCTCAATTTGGGAGATTCCAATCTCCCCAAAAGAGCTAGAGAAATTTCCGCCGCGTTCCGCCGTTCCCTGGGAAAACTTTCTGATTGACCACGCCACATTACTAACTCAACCAGGGATTCCGCCTCACGTATATTCTGATCGGTGTCAACCTCTTGCTTCTGCAGGAGTGATTCGCTCTTGACGGACTTAGTCGACATTCTAACAATTCATCCAGCTATCCCATCAGTATTAATTACTTCTCTACGCCAAAATTATCGTTTGAACAACAATAACAAAATAAGAACTTCCTCTTCAGACTTTAACTCAATATCAACAACAAAAGAATAATAATAAAAAGAAACAATTACGCAATCACAAAAAAAACTCAATCCAAAGCAATAAAAACCTTTTTCTACCTTCCCTCCCTTTTCTTCAAGCTCTCAATTCAATAAAGAAAATATGATTAATTTAAGCGTCAATTGGATTGCACTCAATTGTTTAGTATTTAAAAAACAAAACAATAACACTTTCTTCTCTCTCTCAAGCCTTTTAATTCAGCAAAAAATATATAACGCAATCCTAGGGGGAGAAAGTCCATGCTACAGCGATTGGTCTGTTTTTAAAACACTTTCGCTTGTACTTGCAACAATCACCCATTCCTTTCATTACTTCACTGATATTACTGCTATTGGATTGGAAGCATGCACAGTCAACCGCTAATTTAACAGCGACAGAAAAACTATGCTATCTTACGACCTCTCTCTCTCTCTCTCTCTCTCATCCTTCTTACTCTCTCTCTCTCTAGGCCAATTTGCACAGACAACAGAAAGAGAAAATGCTCGCTTCCCTGCCTGTTTTGTTCTTCTATTCCTCTCTATCTCTTTCTCGTGGCTTTGCGGCGAACACTTGTTGAATCTATCAAGAGTATCTCTTTCTTTCTCTCTCTATGATTTCTTTCTTTTTTTTCAAAATGTTCAAACGTTTTTTTTTCTTTTCACACCGACGTTTTCTTATCTCCCTCTGTTCTCCCTCCTTTCTTTCAAATTGCTGAAATGTTGTTTTTTTTTTTCAAAAACAAAATGCCTTTTTCACGCGTGCGAATTCTTTTTCTGGCGTAAAGTATTTTTTCCAGGCGCTGTTTTTTTTATATTCGGTCGTCTCTTTATCGATTTCCTTTTCTGTCACTCCATCCTTTTCTTTTGAAATGCCCCCGTCTGTCTGTCTCTTTCTGAGTACATCTTTTCCTCTGCCACCAATAATGTAAGATTATAAGGCAATCCCAACTCGGTAGTTTTTTCCGTGGTAACAAAAAAATGAGAAATATTAAGCCTCCCCCTTCTTTCGGGTCGATTATCCTGGTCACGGCAACAAACTGTTACCCCTTACTCATTAGACGGCGGTTAGGGCTTCTGTTTTTTTTTAATTCTCGGCTCGTGTTGTCTAGTCTTCTCTGAGGTTGTTACATGGAATCTGGTATGCTGAACTTATGTACAATTGTTTTTTATTCTTATTCGGTCTTAGTTTTTGTAAGTTTTTTTTATAGTCTCAAATCTCTTCACAGAAACCGCAGACGGTTTAATGAGGAAAGTGTAGGGGCCCCCTCTCCAGGGAATGACGGTTCTATACGATCTGTTCTTCCCGAATTCAACAAACAATCTGCTTAATTTTAGAGCATATCGGCCCAATGTGGGTGGGGTGAAAGTCTCTCCAGCAAATCAAATCACGCTAAACCCCAACGATCTGAGACCCAATTCAAGACGAAAATTCCATAAACTTGAGGTCATCAGCAATCACTCAGCCAGTACAATATGTTCTTTCAACACCCTCTCATTTCCTGGTGTTGAGTATTTCCCAAATAACAAAATATCTTAGGTTTTTCCAACCTAAAAGCAAATATATCCATTTTGACATGAATTAAAATATATCTTTATTTATCCAGCCTAAATTCCCGAGGTACCTGCCGTTACCCGGGATCGGGCAAACAGCTATCTCAGCGTAGTTCTAAAGCTCTGTAATGGGGAATTACGTCACACTGCTTCACTTGTGCCAGGTAGTATTTACTTAAATTAAAACGATTTTTCGGTACGTAAGTAAGCTTCCAAATTCGATTAAACAATCGTTTATTTAGAATTTCTTTCACGATACGTAAAACGAATATACTCTCCTAAAAAGACGTTTTATTATGCATGTATTTACAAAAGGAATTAGCCGATTAAATCAATTTTATATTTCCATGTTTTCTCCATGAAAATTAATTTATGGTTCTATACCTGAGATATGATTAACTCCGACCTTGTTTATTATGTGCGCCGATTCCAAATGTCTTTTTCAAGAGAAGTATTCATTTATATATATATATATATATATATATATATATATATATATATATATATATATATATATATATATCATGTATTGCTTGATTTTGCAGACTTAGGTCTTAATATAAAAAAATCATCACATGGGGCACTTAAAATAAACATGCTTTAACTATTAGGCTAATATGAGATTGAAAATATACAAAACTGGGTCTAGTCTGGTTGCGTCTTTGATTAAAAATACATTCAACACAATATATCTTCAGCAAATTTGCTTAAATGTTTTAATGTTCAATCATATTTAAAAAGGCTGTCATTTTCTTTTATAATGTTTTGATATGCGCTATAGATATTTTGCTATAAATTACATGATATAACTTTCGTAATAAACATTTCCCTTATGCAATCGTCATTTCTGTAGAAGTTACACACACGCATATATATATATATATATATGTATATATATATCTATATATATATATATATAAATTAGTTTGTTATAGTATTGCATCAATGTTGATGATGACGTCTTCTTCATAATTTTTATTATTATTACGCTGTGACGTCGTTAATGACCGTGAAGCACGAGTCGTGATTTACACTGTGTTACTACATAGGCAGAGCACAGGACGATAGGATGTGGGTTTTTATTGTGCGTGGCCGTTGTTCATCGGTGTACCAGTGTGCGACGCTCTGTAATTGCTCGCTCATGATCATTGTTGAAGAAAGCCATCCAGCTATATCCTGTGGAGTCCCATATGTCTTTGCCCGCTGCCAAAGTCCCCCAAATATTGCTAGTGGATATTGCAGCGTCTGAGATTAAGCTTGGTGCAGTATATGTAGTTTTTGTTGTGCAACCACCATTTCCTCGGTCGTGAGTGAATAGACCGAATATAAATCTTCGAAGTAATCACTATGAGGACATCCTAATGACGTAGCCCAATCATCGAAGCTGGTGCCAGAAAAGGAGTGTCTCGTGATGGGCAACTCCACTTCTCTTGCGAATCTCTCAATAGGACCCTCAATGAGGCCGAGGATTTGCTGTAGTCGTCAGATTTGAATGACTCCATCACATGATGTGATGCAGATACGAAACCCATGTACCGTTCCGGAGAGATGTATGACAAGTCCGATGTACACAGGACTTATGGGTCCTGAGATTGCGGGTGGCGAACACTCGGTCATTCAGGCGACTACAAGCAGAAAGAGACGATTCTAAGTCGGGGCTGACCTTCATTGCTAAGGTCACAGGGGAATAAGAGATTGGAACCAAGGTATGTGAAGCTGCTGATATTCTTTATAGAGATATTGTTGACCGTGACGATCGGAGCATCAGTTAGATACATGTTTGGCCGGATTTCTGTCTTTTTAGGTGTTAGGAAGATGACATGCTCCTTGGTAGCTGTCGGCGACTGCATGAAGACAGTTAAAGTTCGCGGAGGTATAGTTATAGAATTTAGCGCTATCGACATACTGTATGCCGAACATGAGTCTTCAGAGGTTTAAGTCTTGGCCTGAATATGTATCAGATTAAAGAGGCTGCCATGAAGACGGTACTGGAGAGCAACGCTATCAGAAGGTTGAAGGATACGTTGCGAAACCAAAGTGACGGATACCAGAAATAGGTTTAAAATGGCCGGACCCAAGACGCATCCCTATTTCACACCGACATTCATGGTGAAAGTGTCCTATTTTGCACCGGATATGGTAACACAAGAACGCGGGCAAGTGTGATACTGCTAGAGGACCGACAAGAAAGTAGTAGGGCAACTAAACATCCGGAGAATGTTCCGTAATATCTCACGGTTCAATAGTCGAAAGCCTTCGATTGATGTACGAAGGCACAATAGAGCTCACAAAGCTGTTCACGGTACGTCTCTAAGAAGAGACGAGCAACAAACATAATATCAGTTGTACTACACTCTCCACACTAGGAGACAAATCTGACAACAATCTACAGACATCGAGAGAGCATAATCTTAGCCAATACTTTGGCGGACACATAGAGGAGGGAGATGTCTCAGTTGTTGCCACAGTAAGCGCGGTCACTATTACGTTTGTATTCGAGCGTGATACTTTCACTGATGTGGGAGACACTTTGCTGACCAGCAATCCAGATGAACCGGTACAAGCAGAAGAGGAAGTCAGTTCCCCCACAATTGAAGATATTAGCGAGTATGCTGTTAGGACCAGCTGCCGTATTGTTTTTACGCTGGTAATTGTTTCCATCACTTCCTTGATGGATGGTGGGTTGTCCAGCACGGGAATTCCTGGGAGAGTGGTGAGATCATAGACAATGAAAGGATCGGTAGTATTCATATTATTAATAATCTCCGCACGTGTTCAGCCCATCTTCTCAGGATACCTCTGTTGTCTTAATACGGACATGGTTCATGGAGCGTTTTCTTCAACCATAAATCATCTTTACTACTTCGTAAATTCGTGGGTATCGCCAGGGATCGCTCCGCTTTTGATTTATCTAGCCATGGTACAGGGGGAGGAAACACGTATTTAAATTACTCTTCAAAGTTTTTGCCAACACAAGCGTTAAATTGGCCCCGCAGAAAGGTCTCGCCGCCTGATGTGTTCCTGTTAATTGTTCTAGAAATGCTCCTTCATGTGGCATTACGACTCCTAGTCAATAGAACTCGTACAATCATGACGCGTTCATCGATGCCAGTTGGCCTCTCGGGTAGATCGCAAAACAAAGATGACCGGATAGCAAAGTCGACACCGTAAATGCTATAACGGGCGTGCACAAAGGCAATTAGGGCGATTTTCTCTAACAGAGTCTAGCCGAGTTCTGGGCTTCAATGTAGCGACTGTAAGAGGTCGCAGTTTGCTATTTTTTTATTTTGATCGGAAGTGGGATGTCCAGTGAATATGGTTGTCTAACAAAGGAATGTTCGACAGACAGCGTTTAAGTCACTTTTTCTAAGTCCCTTCTTCATTTCAAGGATGGTAGTGCGGCTCCTGAATAGGTCTGCACAATAACATTGGTAGGACCGAAGAAAGATGCTGTTCTGGTCGAAAACTCTCAGAGACTATGTAGCCAGGGCCGCCTTACATTCATGACACGAGCAAAAGGTTTCCAGTTCTATCCGAAGCCTGCCCATGTTATCACATCGCCAAAAATTTGAATGTGGGTGATGAAGAAAAATACAAAATAAAAGTAAGCTGCAGTCAAATATATTGACCGCTGAGAGTTCGAGAGGATATATTTTTAAAATTACTCGTTACGTACCAACATAAAATAAGATTTTTACAAACATAACAATCCCAGAATTTAAAGGCGTTTGGGGATTTATTTTACGTTATTAAACTATATGTTTAAACATGGAGTTTAGAGAAATATTTTATTTCTGGAGTATATTTTTAGAAATTTTCGATTAGAACTAACTAAACATCTCAAGTTGCTAACATTCATCTTGATTGTAATTTTCACAACGTTTCGGTCGATCTAACCTCCACTCAAAATCATGTCCAAATTCCCAAGTTCTACAGAACCATTCCCGAGTTCAACAAGATAACCTGAGGAAGAGGCGGTGAAAATCACAAGAAATACAGTAGTCCGATGAATAAGAATAAAAATTGCTAAAATTGATACAGAAAAAGTAAAACGAAAAAATGGAAACAGAATTTTTTTTTTTTCGTTTTTTAATTACTTAAGTGGTTTTGGATTTCATTTTATATATATATATATATATATATATATATATATATATATATATATATATATATATATATATATATATATATATAATTGCAATTTTTTCTTCATAGTTTTAAATACTCTTACCAAAAAACTGGGAATACACGAATATTTTAGATTGATTAACCATATGATCTGTATGAAACACCCCGCAGAAAAATTACCAGTATTTTTTAGTCGAGCGGAATCTTTTTCCAATAACCTTGCCCGATTTTGTACGAGATTCACATATTGATTTTTAATTTTATTTCCTTTTTTCGATTAATTGGTTGTATTTTCTCTCTGACCCTGCGATCGATGACCGATACGAACAAAAATACGTCTTCAACTGTGAAATTGAATGGAATTGATTTAGTGGTATTTTTTCCCATTTCGGAATAAAAAATGATATTAAATGCACAGGAAACAGTATGTTTATTCAACCTACACCATTTTGCTTCAAACACCGCCATTTTTATTTCCATCGTTTATTTTCAAAAATGAACAAGGCTTTTGTCAATTGAATCATGCCAGGGTCAACTAATCCTGTTTTCTTAGGTATTGATTGAACGTGCATTATAACCATTTTGAGGAAAGTATATCGTATATGAATTATTAGGGGAAGAATATAACACAAATATAAATTATACTGAATATTTATTTACGTATATACATAAATACTCACTATAATATATAAATAAATAAATAAATATAGAGAGGAAAAGAGAGAGAGTGAGCGAGAGAGAATTAGAGAGAGAGAGACAGACACGTGCATATATTCATACATCTTTTCTTAAAATATAAATACCAAATAGTTATTATACTATCATTCATGATAAAATACCATATTTCTATAATAAGAGTAAATTACACTTTTATTCATATAATCGTTTTCGCATCCAAAAATGCTTGAATATTATAAGGTATATGCCAGACAAATTGATAAGTAATTATTTAGATTATTGGGTATGTTTCAGTGAGAATTGTAAACTTTAGTCTTGCTTTTTTAATATATTTATATCGAATGGACACTTACATAATGCTTATGTTAACGTCTACATGTATCGAATCATTGTACATCTGAAATTACCTACTGAATTACAACAGCTATTTCTATCTGAAAAGGCACGCATATATATATATATATATATATATATATATATATATATATTTCTCACACGAGGCTAGTTATTCAGAGTTTTATCTGTCTCAGCTGCAACACGGATATTTATGTAATCACAGATAGAATTAAGATGCGATTTTTCACAAGAGAGTTCTTAATTTGTAAATAAGTGAAGGATTGTTGTAGAAGTCGATAGAGAAATAAAGTGTGCACATATATATCAAGCACATATGTAAACGAGAAACGTTGCTATATTTGTGTTTCATGCAGAAATTATATTTTATAAACAATCCTAGAGAAACATTCTATTTCCGGTACTTTTTATTACAGGTTATGAATATTATTAACGGGAATTAATAGATGTGAAATCAAAATTAACATCGGCATGATGTTGAAGTCGGAGTCTTGGATGACAAATATTGAAAATAGGGGCAAACACATTAATTCCTTACCCCCAAACGGGCCAGTTTCGTACAAGAAGGGGTAGATTTTTTGCGAGCTATTTTTGCAAGATATCCTATCGTTTGAATTGACTTTGACTAATTTTAAAGCTCCGAACATTGTACTTTACAACTCTCTTAACCCTGGCTGTCTAATGTTGATTTGATGTCATCCCTACACTACTACCGATTTTTAACACATCTCTCCACATTGTATGCAGTTGTTTCGATCCCCCGGGGTTTCTTACTACATCACCTCTACACACCAAGGCAACGCCGAGTACTTCCCTCCTCTACTACAATTTCCGTTTACCCCTCTCAACACCCGGTCTGCCTACTGTTTCTTTGATTTCCCCCTACTAACACTTTTTAAACACCTCTCACAACACGGATTTCCCCACTGAATTTGTATACCCCCCCATAGAAGACTCCGCAGCCGGGCAACGCCGGGTATTCCGGCTAGGCTAATATATAACAGGTACAATTGATGCGAGCGTTTGTGTATGTCCACGGAATACCTTTTGCTTCGGGTTCTCCTGTCGGTTACATTCGGAAGAAGTCTTCTCATACTTCCTAGATCGTAATATCTGAGACTCGCAAATGGCGATCGTGTCTATCTTTTTGTTGATTGAGTTTGAAAAAATTCCCTCGTTTCCAGTGTCTGCAAGTCATGTGTTTGATTGACATCGCTGTATTTGAACGCTTTACATTCCCGGCCGCGTCATGGAATAGGGGTAATACGTCAGGTTTTCTTTCACTTTCTTTTCCGCCTTCGCGTCAAGGGTTCAAACCTACCTGCCTACATTTTTTTGTGATCAGCACACACATCCTTCCACTCAGGCAACACCGGGCACCCCCGCCAGTCTATAATATGAAGTTTGCCTGTTTGTTTCAATGTATGTATGTATATGTATGTCTGCGTACACTTTTCGACAGGGGCGACGAATTTTCAAGAGACTTGTAGCATTTGGAAGCTCGCTCCTCAGGATGACAAATATCGAAAAATTGGCTTAAAACATTAATTTCTCCAACTTCAACCGGGCAATCTTCTACAAGGAGGGGCCGTTCTGATCGACGATATTTTCGAAAGTCCTCTGCACTGTTCGATTGACTAGGCCTAATTTAAACTTCGCCACTCCCGGTTTGGCGATGGACACAACGGCAAAGGCGTCACTTTTTTCACGTACTTTTCCATCTTCGCGGTAAGAGTTCCAGTCTGCTTGTATTCTACTTACTTTTCTGTTTGTTTTTTTTATTTTGCTCAACACACCTTCAAATAATCGGGCCAGGCCGGGCAAGGCCGGGCAAGGCCCGGCAACGTCGAGAAACCAGGCTAGTAGCATATACATTTCATTTGTGTTTTAGTACTTTATAAACATTTATATTTCAACTGGTGTAATCATTTAAAACCATCAATTTATTACTTTCTTTGAACTATTATGAAATTAAAGATTTGCAGAATAGAAGTAACTTTGATATGTTAACTTTCGGTGTGTACTCAAATTTAAACGATTGCACACAATCACTATTTCATTTGGAATATATAGTAAATGGCCATTCCTTGATGGGGAGAAGCAACAACATTTTCGGGATTACTGTAATAATAATAATAATAATAATAATAATAATAATAATAATAATAATAATAATACTAATAATAATAATAGGCATATATAGATACTCGTGTGTATCGAAGGGAATAAAATCTTCGTCACATATAGTGTCCGTGAATTCACTGATATCTCTCTCCAAGAACCACATGACTTTCTGTACTCTTAGATGATTTGAGATGGTTGCCAATAAAACGTTACTATTGCTCGGATATCGTTGATTTTCACATATACAACAATAAAATAAAGACATCTGCTAAACAATCAATTGCAGAATTATCCAAGAACATTAATTTTATGTTTATAAAATATGAAATTTGTTAATTAATAATGGGAATGTATATTGCATTCTAGATTGAAATCTGATTTAAGCACATAGCAAATGTAGTATGGTCTAGAAACCCCTACCTGCTAAAAGACATTCCTGTTACTTCTATGTTACTCTTAATTAATGTCGTCGGAGATGTTATAGTGCCAAAATGGTTAATGATAGCGAATTACGACTTGTACTTCGGACACACGTTTACTTCAAATGTTGTAGACATTTACGCTGTGCCTCCTAAATATGCCTGATATAAGTTTCTACCCCAGAACTGCTAGACTTTAGAACTCCTTTCCGGGATTCTGTTTTCCCAACTGTCCTGATATGCAGAAGTTCAATAGTAATGTGAACAGACATCTTGCTACTCATCTCCCCCAAATAATACCCCCGCAACTTATGTCCCCGATAGCAGCCCCCTATTTCAAAGTGGAACTTTGCCTTTTTTGGGGTGAAAATTGAATAAAAAATATATCTTCCAAGAAAGATTACAACTAGTAAGAATAGAAGGAAACACATGCAAATAATTGAATTATCTGATTCATACGAAAAAAAAAAATAATATATGTATCGCCTGCATTGAGCCTTCAAGTTCCATAGAATTTACACTAGAACCGATCATTCTTTAATCTCGAATATGCTTATCTTGAATTCCTGTAAATAAGAAATATCAATTTAATCGCAAAATTCCCGAAACATGTCTATATTTACGGCTTATGTTTATGACAACTTCAATTAAATTCATCGATAAACGTATAATTATGTATTAATGTTATATTAAGATCAAGTTGTATATACGAAAACATGAGATAGTCTAAGAGATTGGTATGGTGAAACGTTGCTTCTGTATGCTAAGTGAAATAACCATTGTAATTTTACAGAATAATGGATATGAATATGTGGAAGGGGATTCGCACGCCATTATGTCGTGTTTAGATTTATTGTATCACTTTCAACAAAGTCGCAAGAAATTATTTACGTTATTATCAGTTGCTAAAACATTTAAATGCTGATTCGTATGAAATGAATTATAACAGGGAAAGGTTTAATATTATTAATCGACTATAACATTGATCGCTAAATGTGTTTAAAGAAGCGTTTCTTATTTAGCTGATGTAGGGTAATTATCAATTGGCGTAATTATAACACTGTGCATATGAGTGCGTGAAAAAATATAAGCAACAGTGAAGGATAGCATTGGAAGAGATAAGCGGTAGCACCAGTTCGAAAAATCGCATATGCAAATTAGAACGTGTGCGCGAGAAGAGAAAAGAAGAAAACGAGAAAAATACACTAGAGTAAAAAAAAAAAAAACCCGGCGTAAAAGAAAATGGGCATGTAAATGCAGCGGGCGAGAAATGGCTGGCTACGACTGGCGTGAGGTCGGAGATGTAAAGTGTATACATAGCATGATGGACGAGTGCTATAGGCTTTTTAAACAGTTTCGATACAATTATACTTTTTGTAGAGGAAGAAAAAATTCCGACCTGGAAGTTTTCATGTATTCTAGTTTTATTTTTTTTACTTACTGTAGTAAAGTGTAACGATCACATTACATAATTGTTACGTAAATTTCTACATCAAGAAATTTATCTTACAATTTATCTTAGTTGTCGATATGTCATTAAAGATAATCCTGATTCTTATTGTATCAGATTAAGATTGCCACGTTAACATTTCCTTATGTGTCGGATTATTTTTTGTATTTACTTGCTTTCATCACGGTTGCTGTGACTAGGCTGACACCTGAGCAAGAACCACATCTCAAACCAGGACTGTTCAGATTCAAGGATTCTGAGCCAGTTCGCAGGGAAAAGGATACACACTAAATATGGGAGTAATCATATAATATGATCGGCCAAGGTTAGGATTTTTTAAACACAGTTTAACTGATGTTGTTGATATCTAATACCAATTCTGATTTAGAACAGACTATATTATAACCATTTCTCAATATAACAAAATGAAACTATTTTTTCTCAGATTGATACTGCGTTTTTTTATAATGTGCAATTTGCCCTTAAATAAACCACACTAAAAATATGCATTTAACAATTGACATCTTCTCTTTTGGTTTACACCGTTTGCAAGTTTTAAGAATGTTATGTGGTAAGAATCGCAGACGGATGATCGGGTGTGGGCTGTAAGTACCGTTTGAAAATCAATGTTGTTGCGGTTTGGCAGATTTATGTAAACCTCAGGCAATTCGATGTCGACAAGTTGAACGGCAAATGTCTCAACAAAAACGTTATGACTGCCAGTAATATTTTGCTCGTAGTCTCAGGTTTGGGGAGCAGCTACTGATAAACGAACTCCTAAACGCTATTGGTTAGATTTTCGGATATGGCCCAAGAAAGACGATTCTAAAATTGTGCCCTACGGCATAAAAGAGATGACATTTATTGCAAGAGAGAAAAAGGTGAGCTTCTTTTCTAGCCTGTAAAATAGCATTGCCTTAACGATTATTATCTGTAGCATTAAACCATCAAACACATCAGTGTTTTATTTTAAGAGACCATACTAACATTCCTCTTTTCCACGACTGCATTATTTCTTTATATTCCTATTTATATTATCTTATATATTAGATTAGATATGTCTACTTATGATATAAATTGAAAAACTATCACCATCGTTCTACCTACGAAATATACATGTACAAAATATATATTTAACTTTTTATAAACTAAATAAAACTGTTTCAGTAGATAATAGAAGTATGTTATTGATTCTTTCACATATTTAAAAACATGTCGAAAGAACAGCGAATATTTATTATTTTTCATATTCACTTTTTCAAGACAGATTCATACAACCAACAGTGGATGGTCTAAACCTTTTGATATGATTGCATACTCGATTAACATGGCGAATAGTAGTATATAGTTTAATTATATCATGTATAAGCCTAAAAACTTATAGAACTGCATCGTAATTTATCAGATTAATTATTGTACAGAGTATAGACTAATATTCTGGAAATATTAGTATTACCGTTCAAATCGTTTGCATGTAGCCGGGAAAAGTTCTAAAAAATATTGCATGGACAACAAACAGAATCACCAAACGTTGCTTGGGATTGTATGGTAATCACCTATTTTATAATCAAGTAGATATATTGCCTGTTCTAAAAAGGAATCCTTCGCTGTGCATCAAAAAGAAACTGTTCAGGCTTGCTTACATTGAATTAGTGCCCAATGCATTGTAGTCTATATTGCACTGGAGAGAAATTACTGTCGATCTTCTAAAATATCTTCATATATTGGGGTTAAGTAAAGATGATAATGTAAAATAGATTGTCCTAGTTTATTTATTTTGAACATGTATATGTTATATTAAAGAAACTTTGTGTTGATTAAATACGCCGGACTCTTCAGCTTCCACCGGAATACAATTTATCAAAAAAACTATTGATGTTACGAGGAATAAGGGTGTAAACTTATGCCTAAATCGAACTGTTCATCCATTAATCGGATTATTTAGATTATCGGTTTTCAAATAATTCTGATATAAAACCTCTCTAATGATAAAAACCAACACGCGGACATAAATAAGTTCATGAACACCCACAAAACACAAGCACATTTATATATATATATATATATATATATATATATATATATATAGAGAGAGAGAGAGAGAGAAAGAGAGAGATGTATATATATATATATATATATATATATATATATATATATATATATATATATAATACGCTAATTTATGTGTGGTGTGTTCAAAATCTATACACGCACTTTGAATAGACAATATTGAGATCAACTGATTTGGTGAAAATTGCAATGACCTCTACTTGTGGAATCCATTAGTACTTATGTCTGTATTAGCTTGCATATATATATATATATATATATATATATATATATATATATATATATATATATATATGTATATATATATGTATATATATATGTATATATATACACAAATATATATGTATATTTCTGTAGAAATATTTTTTTATTATATATCAATCATTATATAAGAAGCTCAATGTGATTACAGAGCAATATATAGAATAAATGCAAAAATGTCTATTCCAAATTCACGATTTTGAGAATCTTATAGTTTATTCCTTTGAATCAGTTGATTCATACAATTTGTGCGCTACGAACCAGATGCTCTCAAGGATGGTATAAATCAACTGATGTAAAGGAGTAAACTATAAGATTGTCAACATAACGAATTTTAGAATATAATTTTTTGTAATGTGACAACAGTACTCAATACATGGGCGAATGGTGGACTTATAGAGGTAAAGGATACTTTCAGGAGTAAGTAGAGAGAGCCATCCTTCCTCGCAGCAGCCCTGGCAATGCTCTCAATATAACTATTCCAGTCCGTGCTCCTTTAAAACGTTAGGCCGAGGAGTTTTAAGGAAGTACTATCGGGTAATGTGTTCTCGGTCATTGCTATTGCTGGTAGAGAAGGTTTAAACGTATAGAATATATGTTAAGCTCTTATTATTTAATTACAATAGTTGATACGTATATTACATCCCTATATATATATATATATATATATATATATATATATATATGAATTTTTCTGCTAATGTTTTATATGCGATTCATTTTATTTCCTCTGTTAAAAAATTATAATCAATATAATAATCGTTTTTTATAATGAGAAAATCTATAAATACTTAAAATCTTAAAACGTGCAACAAAATGGCAATTACATTAATATTAGTGCATAAGGCACATTTGATTGCGTTTAAATAAAATATATATATTTTTTAAATTCTAGTATCTTCCTTTTTATAGTTTAATATTAATAGTTTTCGGTAAAATAATTTTCCAGTTAAACATTTTCTCGAACATTTTTCTGTTTAGGCAGAAATCTTTTTCATGTAATACCTAACTTTTTTTTTTAATTATATTTCTCAAGAACATTAACAACAACAGAAATAATAGCATTATATTTATTAATAAAACATTCTAAGGATCATATGAAAAGTATCACATAATGCAATATTTACAAAAAATATAAAAAAAATTCTCAGTTTAAATGATTCATAGGAGTTACATCATTCGCCTGCGAGAATGCAGTTACAAACTCATACCATACTGAGATAGTGGTTGAATTTAAAGGGAGAAATCCATCCCTTATGCTTTTTGCTATTTCTATTGGATATATGGCCTGATGTGTCTCAATTATTTGTTTCTTTTATATTTTTCAAAAGAAATGCCAATATTGTTGAACATTTTGGAACTATTATAATGACACTGATCATATTTCGCCTGTTATTATTATTCCAAACAATTCAAGAATAATGCCCAAAACGAACTTAAATAAAAGTCTGCACACTAGCCATTTGTACATTGAAATTTGTGCCCAAACATTATGTTTTTGTATTGAGATTCATAATTTAACAATTAATTCGCTGAGGATTGTAATTTTCAAACATAAATCTATTTATTTAAACACACAATATTTCATTGTAGTAGGCAATGTTCTAGTTACTTTTCCAAGTGGTCAGTATTTTATTGACATTCATTACAATGTTTGAGCATTGAGGAGTCAGTTTTGAGCAAACTTTTGAATTGTTTGAGTGCAAATAAAATAGTTTTTGTAAACACTAGTATCTGCCTTTTTAAAGTGTAATATTGATCAATAATTTTCAATAAATTAATTTTCCAGTTAAACATTTTATTGCACATTAATCTGTTGAAGCAGCAATCTTCTTTCCAATTGAGTTATAATTATTTATAACAGTGTCATTGTTTGCCTGCAGAGATGCAGTTACAAAAAAATCCTCCCAACATTAAGAATTGTTTTCTAAATAATAACGCTTGTATTTAAGCACGATCCGTATTCACTAATAGTAAAATACTTGCCCCCCCATTCTTATATTTAGAATTATTTAATTGCCTTATATGAAGAATTATTTAATTGGAAGGTGTCTGTACAGTTGATTTAAATAGGATCCTCTTCCAATATTAAGAATGCCGTTCTAAATAGCGTTTGTATTTCAGTACGGTTCGTATTCCATAATAGTAAAATACTATCCCCCTATTTATATTGAGAATTATTTAATTGCCTTATATTAAGAATTATTTTATTGTTAGATGTAAGTAAAGAAGATTTACATAGGATCACCTTCCAATATACAGAATGGCTTTCTAAATAACGTATTTCACCACGGTCCGTATTCCATAATAGTAAAATTGTACCCCCTTCTTATATTTAAAATTATAAAATTGCCTTATAGTAAGAATTATTTAAATTTCAGGTGGAAGTACAGAAGATTAAAAAAAATATCCCAATATTAAGAATGGCTTTCTTAATAATAACGTTTGTATTTCAGCACGGTCCCTATTTTATATAAGTAAAATACTACCCCCTCCCTATATTAAGAACTTTTTAATTGCCTTATATAAAGAATTATTTTATTGTAAGGCAGAAGTAGAGAAGATTTAAAAAAAAAACTCTCAATATTAAGACTGGCTGTCTAAATAATAACGTTTTTATTTTAGGACGGCCGGTATTCCATAATAGTAAAATACTATCCCCCTTTATATATTATGAATTATTAAATTTCCTAATATTAAGAATTATTTAATTGTTAGGTGGAAGTAGACAAGATTTTTTTAAAATCCCTCCCAATATTAAGAATGGCTGTCATAATAATAATAACGTTTGTATTTCAGCACGATATGTATTCCATAATAGTTAAGTTCTATCTCCCTTCCATATATTAAGACTTATTAAATTGGTAGGTGTAAGTACACACAATTTAAAAAATGGTTACCTCCCAATATAAAGAATGCCTTTCTAAATAATAACATTTGTATTTCAGCAATGTCCATATTCCATAATAATAACATATTATCCTCCTTCTTATATTAAATTATTATTAAATTGCCTTATATTGAAAGATTTTTAAAAAGTTCAACTCCCAATAATAAGAATGGCTTTATAAGTAATAACGTTTGTAGTTCAGCACGGTCCGTATTCCATAATAGTAAAATACTATCCCCCTCCTTATATTAAGAATTATTTATAATTGTCTCATATTACGAATTAATTGGTAGGTGTAAGTACAGAAGATTAAAAAAAAAAAACTCCCGATATTAAGAATGACTATCTAAATAATAACGTTTGCATTTCAGCACGGTCCGTATTCTATAATAGTAAAATACTCTCCCCTTCTTATATTCAGAATTATTTAATTGCGTTATATTAAGAACTATCTTGGGTGCCCGGCGTTGCTCGGGTGTTTCGAGTTGTGTGTTGATCAAAAAAAAAAAAAAAAAAAAGAAGTGGTAGTATGCGGGCAGGTTCGAATTTGTACCGTGAAGGAGGAAAAGAACGTAAAAAAAACGTGATGCATTTGCCGTTGACGAAGGTTTAAATTAAGGCTAGTCAATCGAAAAGTAGGGATGACTTTCAAAAATATCGGCGACCCCTCCCTGTAGCAAAAAATGCCCAGTTGAGAGCGAAGGAATGGGTGTTTTTTTGGCAATTTTTCCGATATTAGTCGTCTGAAGGGTCGAGCTTACAAACGATTCTAATTTCCTGAAAATCCGTCGCCTGTGTCTAAAGTTTTAAGCAGACATACAAACATGCATACATTTAAACAGAAAGGTGAGATCTATATTATAGATTATATTGGACCCAAGTAATAATTTAAAAAGTGTTTAAAAAATGACTCATGAGCCACCACTGAAAATCGAAACAAAAACATTTAGCTTACCATTTACTTTTTCCTTTGATGTAAATGACTGCACTACGAAAACATGTTTACTGCATCGCTGAACATTCCCTCATGAACCAATTGCTATTATGTCACGCATACATATTTGTAATGCCGTCGTTCGACCTTCACCCGACAAATTTCATTTTTTATTTTTATTTTTAGACATTTGCACCGATTTTCTCGGGCTAAAATCCAAATATGGAGTTTTGCATGAGTTCAAATATCTATATATGAAGGTTCATGTCTGTAGATCAAAAACCTGAGGGATAAGTTTTGTAGGTAAACTTTTTTCACCAAATATATATACGTATAGATAAATGTATACATAAATAGGTCTGTATGTAAATATAACATTTTTACGCAAATATTACACAAGTATAAACCATGTAGAATATCTGCAGGAACATAATTACACGTAATAGTTAATTAAAGATAACCATCCCATAATAAAACCGAAAAACTAAAAGGGAATTAATTAAAATTAATGTTTAAAATAATATGCAAATTAGCTAGATGTTTTGCCGATGAATGCAATTCAACGAACCACATATAACAAAGTTGTATTTTCTTTTTAAATAAATAGAAAAAAAATGAGTTTTTAATATGAATATCAATATAAAAAAATCAAAAAATTATAGGTCGGTATATACGAGGGGCGTGCAATAAGTAATTCCCCTGACCCATTTCCTATAGCAGTAAAGCAACGAAACTTGGCACAGTTATTAGTCTTTCTCTACATAGAAACCAACCAGTCATGCATTTCTCCCATCGTTTGATGCAGCTCTGAAGACCATTTTTGTAGAACACTCCAGGTTGGCCCTCAAACCACAACGTGACTTCAGAAATCAAGGCTGCATCATCTGGAAAACACTTTCTTCAAAAACAACTTCATGGCTGGAAAGAGGTTAAAGTCAGAGGAGGCAAGGTCAGGAGAGTATGGAGAATGGGGAAGGATTTCATAACCACACGCCCGTGCTTCTGATCAGGCGATATGCGAGTTATGGACCGGAGCGTTGTCCTGCAGGAGGAGGGTACCTTTGCTGATCTTTTCCCGCCTCTTGATCTTGATAGCTCCCCTTAATTTCCTCAAAAGTGAAGCATAATAGATTCCTGTAATAAAATTTTGCCAGGAAATCTATCATCACTACTCCGTCCTGGTCTCAGAATACTGTGAGTATGACGTTGCCAGCGGAGGGCTGCACCCTTGTCTTTTTTGGAGATGGTGAGTCCAAGTGCTTCCACTCCGTTGACTGGGCTTTGGTCTCTGGATCATAGCGATTGACCCAAGTTTCATCCTGTGTAATCAGTCTTTTGAAAAACTTTGACTCATCTTGGCACATCTCCAAATTAATCCTCGAGCACTCGACGCGTTCTCGCCTCTGGAATGGTGTGAGACACTTGAGAATCCATCTGGCAGACACATATGCAAATGGTCATGAATGATAGTTTTCACAGACCCTGTACTAATCTTGACATCTTGGTCTATTAGCGAATAGTAATGCGCCGATCTTCCAAACATGGCAGTCTCCACTTGACGGACAGATGCCTCAATAATGGAAGAAGTTTCCACAAACTTCCGGCCATGTTTGAATTCAAGATGCCATGGTTTTACAAAGCCATATGATGGGGCATTATTCCCATAAGTTTCTTTCATTTCATCAAAAGTCTCCGTTGGTGTGCGCCCATTCAAATACAAGAACCGGACCACTGTTCGACATTCAACAGGCTCCATTTCATACCTGACTCAGTTCAAACATCTGTAACACAAAAACAACAATTAGTTCAGAGCTGTAATTTGCCACATAACCCGCAGAGTTATAAATCATTGCACATGCAAATTGTCAGATAGATCAGCCAAATAGAAGTGAATTAGGGGCATTACTTTTTGCACACCCTCGTATATAGTAATAGAAGACCCATGACCCGTTTGGTCAAATAAATATTTAATGTATATGTTAATAATAGAACTAATAACACTTAAGACAATAGTATGCAGAGAAGGTATCGTTCTCATAAAATAATCTTATTAGGTACAGAATATGTAAAACCATCCCAAATCCCTGTTAAAAACGCTTGTCGATAAAATAACATTATTATATAAACACCGTGCGTATTCTACACAATTACCGATTTCGTCTGTTTTTGTTGACACCCAAAAAATTTTCTAATGTTTCCTCAAAATTACTTCGGTTTACATTTGAAGTGTTTAGGCGACACTGTTGGTATCGATAAGTGTTCACCAACTATGCACGACGTCCAATAAAATGTCTAATTATGTGTATAACTGTTTTGCTAAATGTTGTGATCTTTTCCACAAATGAACTTTGATTGTTTACGCAAAACTGTCGGCATAGATGTCCATAAAACAGCACAGTGTCTAATAAAAAATATATTAATACGTATGTTTTTACTGTAAAAGCATCTTAAAAAATATTTATTGGGGTTTAGACTGCAGTGCACAATCACCTTAAAAATTGTCAAATCGCACCTGTACTGCACAACACCTTAAACATTGTCAAATCGGACCTATACTGCACAGGCACGTTCAAAATTGTCAAATTGAACCTATACTGCGGAAGCACATTAAAACTTGTCGAATCGGACCTATACTGCATAAGCACCTTAAAAATTGTCAAATCAGGTCTATACCGCACAAGCACCTTCAATTTTTTAATATAAACTATACTGCACAAGCACCTTCTTTTTTTTAATCGAACATATCAGTAGAAGCACTTCAAAATTTTCAAATAGGACCTATACTGCACAAACACTTTCAAATTTGTGAAATCGGACGTATACTCCACAAACACCTTCAAATTTTTATCATCGAACCTATACATAAGCACCTTCAAAATGTTCAAATCGGACCTACAATGCACAAGCACATTCAATTTTTTCAAATCGAACCTATACTGCACAAGCACCTTCAAATTTTTAAAATCGAACCTAAATTGCACACGCACCTTCAAAGTTTTCAAATCGGACCTATACTGCACAAGTACCTTCCAAATTGTCAAATGGGACCTATACTGTGTTCATTTGTTTACGCTGTTATGGGTTTATGTTTGTGTACGCATGCGCAACCGGGAATCGTAAACCGCGTGGTAGATTACACAACCCGTTACAAGGTAACCTGAGTTTTATAAGTATATAGAGACGAGTACCTTTTTCTAATTTATAAATGAAATAACTCAATAAGTTTATGAAATTTTCTGTTGTGTTAAATGTTTTGTATATTAGGGGGTAAGAATTTTTTTTTTTATCGGGGTGCTATAGTGAAGAAGCATTTTATTTGTTAGATGTAAGTGGTGTTACTTGAATATTTAACGGGATTTACAGTTTTAATAACTTATGTATGTCACAGGTAAGATATTCTTTGCTTTTTCATGGGAGTACTATACTGCACAAGTACCTTATTTCTTGTGTAGGATACAGTTTTGGAATCAGCAGTTCAGCCATGTGGTTTTGGAATATGAAATCTTCCGTCATTTTTTTCTCTCAAAATTAGTATGCCACTCTGGATTATAATAGCCCGACAGACAGAGCTGACGTCAGATCCGCCGACACGACTAGGCATTTTTTCAAATATAGATAGATTATATATATATATATATATATATATATATATATATATATATATATATATATAGAGAGAGAGAGAGAGAGAGAGAGAGAGAGAGAGAGAAAGAGAGAGAGAGACGAGAGAGTATATATAAACATCTTTCGTTTTTTTCTCGCTCACCTCTCGGTCTCTCTTTCTCTTTCATTCTAGCAAGCGGTTAGCCCGACGCTGTTAGAAATAAAGAGTAGTAATAGTTTTAGCAGATAGTTATTAAATGTTATGTTATGGTAGTATAAATAGTCGCTTGATTGGAAAACTCTTTCGGATCGATTTTGTAAAAAAAAAACAATGTAAAGCCAAAATATACATAATTATATAAAATAATATCTGAAATGAAACAGAATAACATGGAGATTATTATTATTATTATTACTATTCCAAAGGATTTCGTTGAATATTTGGCGAGTAAATCAATTTTTCAAGCAGTACCAACGGCGTCGTTACTCAACAGTAGTTTGCAAGTTACATTTTGTTGGTCGAGCAGGTACTTGCTCGACTAATTATGTATAGAAGGGCAAATAAAATCTGTTGCTTCACTAAGGTTTATTTTCTTGGAAGATTAGTATAATGTAAGTAAACATTTGGAATGTTAGAACAATGTCAAGGTAACAGTTTTATGCATCTTTCTCCTATAACTACGACCTGATGGAGTCGAAAATAATTTTAGATTTTTTTTTTTGCAAAGTTAGCGTGAAGTAAAATTCTGATTATCATGAATTGCTCTTCTTCAATGACCATAACACGTGCTATTTTCTCTACAGACGAAAACAGAGGCGTAGCCACATTCTTCTATTAGGAGCATGTGTTAATAAGCTATTGACTTAAAGAATTAAATATATACAATTATCATTTTAAAATAACAATCTTTTCGGCGTTTAGTTGACATTCTTTCGATTTGTTAATGTCAGATTTTAGATTTGGCATGTGTTATTTTAATATTGAATAATCCAAAATACGGTTTAGATTATTTTCTAATGAGGATGCAATTAAATGCGATGAATAATTAATATATATATATATATATATATATAAATATATATATATATATATATATATATATATAATGAAAAGGAAATACATGCAAAAACCTGAGAAGAACAATTATTATATTATTAATAATTTAACAAATACTTCATGTAGACATGAATGAAAGCGACTATAGTTCCGTGTATTTGTCCAAGCATATTTGAATAACTTTGACGGTTGAGTAAGTATTAGTAAAAATTTTATTTGAATATTCGTGTAAACATTTAGTTATTTACATATATTTTCTTAAATATCGTTGGCATTTATATAATACTAGCGAGAGGTACCCGGCGTTGCCCGGGTAATTGCAGGTGTGTGGGTTAAAAAGTAAGTATGAGCATCGAACCCGAACCGTTGAGGCAAAGTTGTAAATTAAAGTGTGAAAAAAATGTGCGACGTTAACCATTGCCCCACCGCGAGATGCTTACGGAAACACGTTTGCATTTATTTAATTACATGGATTTAGCAGTATTCATTTACTGCTGAACGCTTTCCCCCCCCCTCAAGATGTTATGAGAAAAAGACTAACCCACATGCGGCGAGCGACAAATATTTAATATTTATCTTCCCGAAATCGAGCTAATTAAATTAAATTAAATAGACAGGCGAGCTTCGTTTTTAACTGTGAGATATTACGATTTATATGTAATATAAAAAGTTTTAAAAAGTTGTGAAGCGTGCGACCGCTTCTCTGAAAAAAGCCTTTTGTTGACATACAGAAAAACGAACACACATACATGCATACCTACATTTTCGCTTTCATATATATAGATAAACTTTTAATATATATATATATATATATATATATGTATATATGACAATGAAAAGAAAAACAAAAGATATAATTTCCTCATATATATATATATATATATATATAATTATAAATTATAAGGCGCACACACATGCATAATAAATAGAAGAAAAAACACGAATTAAAAAAAATTGAAGTGTAACAAGGAAATAAAAAAAAAACAAATATAAACTAAAAAAAATAGGAAAATGACGCACACACACAAAATAAGGGTAAAAAGACATAAATATTACTTATATGACAAGAATGATATATTATATTTTGTGTTATTTTAAAAAAGAAAAAAGAGAGAACTGTATTTGAATTGTTACATTCTTTGCCCGTTTTTGTTTAGTATCTAATTAAGTTATGTGTGTTCGTCAAAAGAAAAAGTTGATTTAATGAAATGCTTTTTAGCTTGAGTATTTGATTTCAATAAAAGTATGTTCTCAATTTATTTGTGAAGTTGAATGGCTTCCTTGTTTTACTTTAAGCTTTTTGGAATTTATTGACAAAAGAGTGGAGTTGTTCAGGAATGAGATGCTGCAATCTTATTTCTGAACAGAACTGATCGTTTATATTTTTTCTGGAGATTTTCTTACTGTGATTGGACATCCGATTCATAGATTGCTGTTTTATTTTGTTGTTTGTTTCAGGACAACATTGCTGATATGCATGTCAATGTATCTGATATATATATATATATATATATATATATATATATATATATATATATATATATATATATATATAATGCAATGATGATGTATTTATATATGTGTGTATGGTTTTTGCTTATTATAAAAAATATAGGGGCATTCAAAAAATCAGAACGTAGAAATATAATATTAGGCCTAGGTAATGTCGGATCAGTCATATAGATAGATTAGTGACCGACATTTAACCCGGTGTAAACGTTATGGAAATAATGAAGTGGTTTGATGCCGGAAGGAAGTTTTGAAATATGGCTGGAATTTAATGTAAGAAATGTTAAGTTAGAAATATGTCAAACAATATCATTTTTACAAGAATGCTTAATAAAATAAGATTGAAATGGCTAATGTTTATAAACAAAGATACGTGACAAAAGGGGAAAGACGACCTAAGGTTTAGTAGATAGATGACGTAAGGAATAGGAACATCGTAAAAATTAGTAGTTTGAACGGGAGGCTGAGAAAAAGGTTAACAGCGATATGGATGTAGACAGGGATGTATCGGCCTTAAACTTTTCCAAAAGCGAAACAACATTTGCGTTTTAGGTTGTGGAAATAAAAATGAGGTATGTTGTTCGGGCTAGAAGTGTCGTTTCAGTTTTCCTTCCAACAAGATCTAAGTTGAAAGAACTGTGTTATCTACTTGGCCAAATGTGTTACTCCATTGAATTGACCCTTTCGTCTTTCCTTGTCTAGCAAGAGATCAAATGCTTATTCCGTTCCTTATTTGTCAACATATGTGATCATATAGTAGGAAAGTTGTTTTGTAACATTTGGAAAACGAAACAATTACACGTAAATGCATGTGTTAGGAACAGACGAACATATAATAAGAATATCGTATATGTTGGTACAGAGTACCTAAGAAAATCTATCATATATATATATATATATATATATATATATATATATATATAAACCTAAGAAAATCTATCATATAGATATATATATATAAGAAAATCTATCATATGTATATATATATATATATATATATATATATATATATATAATTCTTCTTCTCTGTTTCTCAGATTTCTCAAACTATTTTATGTAGTTAACCTATAAATTTTTAACCGATCCATATAAATAGAACGCTCTAATTGTACCAGAGCACAGGCGCATCTAGACATCAGTAACAGCTGAATATGATAGACAACATATACAAGTGATCGAAAGGCGAGTTCTTAATATGGCGGGAAAAGGAAAGCGCACCACGTATTAAACATGTGTGTGGCTTGTAAAGCATATTGAAGTACGATAAGACATTTGAAAAAAAGACAAACCGTTATTATGAAGTGCGTGTATATAAACACCTCTAGCTCCCATTGTAAAGAAGTCAGTCGAATTCTTCTATTGTTTTTATTTCTCATCGACCAGTGTGGGGGCCGAGTGTTTACTTGAAAAGCCTACGTATCATACATATTTTAAACAATTACTGTTTTGTATTATTCCATTGTATAATTTATTTAATTTTTTTTAATTAAAGAAAAAAACATAAGTAAGGAAATCGCGTGTAAAACTAATAAAATGAGGTCAATTTTTTTCGATTTTGCACAGATTTACTTTATGTTATTAGCGTTGTGTTTCAAGCGGGATTGTATCGGCATGCCTCCGATAAGTATCAGGAATCGATGATCTAATTAAAAATCCGATTCTAATATGTACACTTAGATTTTGATAAAGTCGTATACACTAATACAGTCTAATGTAAAAATAGCATTTAAGAAGTTTCATCAGCACCCGATGAGCCAGCGTATACAATCAACAGTAGGCTCTTTGATACAACTTGGGGTGTCCAGGATCAATGTTTCTGTTACAAGCACAACTGAACCTTGCTAAGTGAGTGTTGCATTTAAACTTTACTAACCCCGTTGTATAAGCATGTTTAAAAACCAGAAACAGATTCTCTACAGTGGAATTTAAACTAAAATGTATTGTAGATAATTCCTTGTAGAGTGGCATGTAAAGCTATATTTTTAAATATCTAAGCCCAGCGTGATTTGTCGCTGAGTAGAGAAGCTAATCCCCTGGTTCAAATTATTGAAAATCTGGAATATTTGTTGATCCTGATTCAATTGTAAGCAACGCCAACAGTTAATATTCCACAAATTCTTTATATCTAATGACTGATTTATCAAGAAAAATATTTATCGATCACATTGCTCTATCAAAAATAAATCGTCGGTATTGAATATGTTAAAATGAGCACATATATTCCTCGTGTCTTACTACATAACTTAGAATGTAAACTTATTCAGGACTAAACTATAATTTCCTGGTTAATTTAGATCACTTCAATAATTAAACTATTATTATTATATTATGTTGGTCAATGTTTTTTTTTTAAATATCTATTTGTCAAGTAAGATAATATAAACAGCGTACATATAAGTCTATCTTTGTTGAATCACTTATGAGTTAATCAGTTTATTTAATAAACTTATCAGTTATTAAAAGGACAATCGCTATCAAAATCTATTAATTTACGAAACCTATATATCAAAGTAGCACAGTAAAAATATATTGATATAAATTGAAAAGGTATTTGGAAAATTATTAATTTTTGACATTTCGTTTTCTGTAGGAATTTTAATTGTTATCATCAATTAATCGTCCACCATATTTAAATGAAAACAAAATATCTTAAGCAGAAGTGCATATGAAAAAAGTTAAATATATACAAAATCAGAAGATATCAAACAATTAAAATCTAATTGCATATTACTGTCTTTTTTATGAAACTATTTTCATGCATCAGGTTCTATTATGAGTAAACCATTAATGAAACATTGATGAAAGAAGCTGCTAATAGTTTACCTGCAAAAAGCATATACGTTCGGTATCTAATTTTTTTCGGGTGTTATAATCACCATGGTGCTAGATTAAAATACTCCAGTCTCATTTCGAAATAAAGCTAAAATTAAATTCCAATGAAAGCATAATTAAGTTGACTTGACATATCATTCTGTGTGCGGATATAGATCATGCAGTGTACCTTTCCGGCTGCAAGCTATTTTAATCTGATTAAATAAACTGCATTTTTTGCGTTGCGTAAAAATCAATCCATGCCGGAATTGATGAAGCGAGTAATCTCGAAAATTAATTGGTTGAAAAATATACCCGCATGTATATGATTGCAATGTAATCATATAATAAAAAAGTTTCCGAAACAAAGGAACTCAAATATGTGAACAGCACAAAGAATTTAAGAAGCCTATAGAAGTGTATTTAATAGAGGGTTAAGTTCTATTTCTTCAGAAGGTAAATGCCTCATACAAAATGGATTTGTAAGAAACCAATCATTACAAGTTTTGCTTCGTCAGGTGCTGTTTACGAGTGAAGAAGTACAATAAAATGTCTCAATATATATATATATATATATATATATATATATATATATTATGTTTAAAAAGGAAGTGCCCTCTATAGTATCAGATCTGATCGAATGGTAAATTTTAGGCATAGACCAATTCATAGCATCTAAAAAAAATCCAACAAAAACCTAACAGCCAGCCATGGTTCTCCCTAGAATGTGCTTCTGCTATCGCGCAGAGGAATCACTTTTTCCATAGCAACCAACGTAATAGATGCACTGAAACTAAATCTGCTATCATGACTGCCAGCAACCACTGTAAAAGAGTAATAAACAATGCAAGAGAGCTATATGCCCAGTCTGTTAAATCCAACGTAGCTGACCAGCAGCTTGATTCCAACCAATTTTGGCAAATAACAAATAGGATCCTGAACAGAAGAGTGCGTTCTTTCCCAACCGGTACCAATGGACCAGAGGTCATCTCGTCAGCGTCAGACAAGGCCAAACTATTTGCAAAGAGCTTTGCAGCTAATTCTACCCTATGCGACGAAGCCATGCACTCCCATAAATCCTCATATAACACAGAACACGCTAGGTAACATACAAATATCCGTGCATGAGGTCGCCAACCAAATCAACCTTGATTCCAGTAAAGCAACGGGCACTGATGGCATCCCAATTATAGTGTTAAAAAAGCTTCAACCAGAACTTGCTCCAATACTTACGAAACTATTTAAGCGCTGCCTTAAGGAGAAGTGCGTTCCGACTCCCTGGAAGACCTCATCAGTTTGCCCTGTATTTAAGAATTCAGGTGATAAGTCATCTCCCTCTCAATGAGTCTCCTGTGTTTTATGAGTAAGTTGCTGGAATCCATATTAAATGGAGAAATAGTCAACCACCTCAGCAGAAACAACATTCTTAGTGACACCCAATATGGTCTCCGCTCTCCAAGATCTACCTCAGATGTGCTGACGGTTATATCTCACAGGATTAATGAATCTCTTGACAAAGGCTTCCTTTCTAGGGCAATTGCTCTTGACATATCAAAGACCTTCGATAAGGTATGGCATAAGGGTCTACTTCACAAGATTTCCAGCTACGGTATAACTGGAAATGTTTTCTCAATCATTAAATCATTTCTCTCCGATAGGCTCATAAGAGTAGTGGTAGATGGACAAAAATCGGAGGCCTGCAGTATTAATGCTGGAGTCCCTCAGGGGTCAATCCTAGGCCCAACACTCTTCCTTATCTACATCAATGGCCTCCCTAAACACATACTAAAATCATTCGTTGACATCTATGCTGATGACACGACCATCTACGGCAACACATCACATGCTGTAAATGACACAGTTCTCTCTGATTCTCTCTCCTCTGATCTCGAGCGCGTGGTTTAGTGGGGGAAGACGTGACTGGTTACCTTTAATGCATCTAAAACCAAACTCCTATCCTTACATAATCAACGCTCTGATCCCCATCTGGCATCAATTGTGATGGGTGACTCTCGTCTGGGAGAGGCCCCGTGTTTTGACAACTTCGTGGTTTGACCTTTACTCCTGATCTTAAATGGAACACGTACAACAAGCCTGTTGCTAAGGTCGCTGGAAAGATGGTGGGATCCTTCTACCGCTCCAGAAGATATATCACTACTGATTCAATTCTCTATATATATGAAAGCCAAGTACGTACAAGGATGGAATACTGCTGCCATATCTGGGCAGCAGCTGCAAAAAAAGCCTATCATGCTTTGACAGAGTACAAAATAGACTTCGTGGCTTAGTGGGGAATGCCCTTTTCTCTACCCTGCAACCTCTCTCCCACAGAAGTGACGTTGCGAGCCTTTCCTTGTTTTATCGTTATTTCCATGGCAGGTGCTCGTCTGAACTCCAATCTCTGTTCCTCCCTCACCAATCCTTCACGAAAAACACGCGTCTGGCCGAATCCACTGTGAAAAATTTCCCCCACTCTTTATCTGTGCCTAAATCAAACCGTGGATTCCATGAACAAAGCTTCTTTCTTAGAACTGCACGCCTGTGGAGCTCTGTTCTGTCTGCCTGCTTCCCACCTGACTACAACTTGGATGTGTTCATGTCCAACGTTAACAACTTCCTAATGAACCGCCCCCTTCAGTAAACACTTCATCAAATCTCCACACTAACGTAATGTACTTGCAATAACCCTTATCCCTGAGTGGCTTCCGGGCCTTGATAAGTTGTCACCACTTTGATATATATATATATATATATATACATATATATATATATATATATATATATATATATATATATATATATATATATATATATATAGCGAGTAGGGATGTACAGAAAACAATATATAAATTGCTCGATCGCAAATGGGTGAACTGAATAAAAATTATGCATAATTTGATAAGACACTGGCGGTAAAGTAACATGAAAAGGGATTTCAATTTTCACATAAAAATGCACATAAACCCCCTAACAACCGCTGCTGGTGCAGGAGAAGATAATTCCTGCCATTTCCCTATTAAATCTATCGTTTTCTAAGCCAATATTATTCTGCCAATAAGTCGAATAAAAATATTTACATTAAAATAACCCAAGGTGATTTATAGCAGAGGATATATGCCCACATCTTCTCCTTTAAATACTATGAAAATAGATTTCACGGCCACTCAAAAATTCCAATATACCTCTATAAAACGAATGGAAATCGTTGATGTACAAAAATATCCTAGCTGATTTAAAAAATACTCTTGTTCTAAACGATTAATTTATTTTGAATGGTTATTTATAAAGCTTAATCGTAATATTGTTAGGTTTGATGTGATTAAGTCATTTAAATACAACAATCTACGCATACGGTCAAAATTAACGTCTTGTTTCATTCTAACGTAAAGTACTCAATGACAAAAACCTAGTTTTTAAAGGCGCAAACCTAATCATTACTATTATTATATTTATACTTACATATACTTTATGTTACCATTTCGGGATCATCAGTGCAGTGTGTCACGATACACACGCACACATTCTTTCCCACGTGTAGATAACTGACAAAAATATTTTACTCCAAAGATACTTCATTTGTTAAAAAAACTTTGGGAGTTGAATTTCTTTACGAAGCCTCATTTTCTAGTCAGTAAATTATTAAATTATTTCTCACAAAGAATATGGTTTTTATTAATGCTTCATTTTCTTTCATCAATGTTCTTAGAAATGAAATGCCATTTTACTTGAGGAAATCACTTGATTATATCGATATCTTAAAGTTCCATAAAAATCATTTATCTCTCAAACAATTATGTATAAAGGATTTCAGAACATAATTTTCTTTTTCTCAATTGACCATTTTAATATATTATTACATATCTTTCTTTTATCTATTAATATTACTAGATTTCAGGACAAGAATTCATGTGCCATTTTTATAATTTTATCTGACTTAACAGAATATAACGGCGTACGATAATATAAAAAATATAATTCGAATAACTACACATTAAAGAACATCACCCGTCAATTCTTGCTTAGGTATCAGCGGATCTGTAACATTTTTCCTAGATTTTACCGTTGCAGATTATATGCCATAATATGCCAATTCTTCCCCCATAAATGTAGAAATTCACATTATTAAAATGGAGTATAAATCATAACAGATACCCCCAAAATCACGATGCAATGCATTGAGGAATGTTTTCATTAGCAACAGACATATTACACGCTATAGATTAATGTAGGATATTATTTTGATTGATGGTCTCATGACATACGATCATATATTAAGCTAATCTCAATGGGAAAGACGGGATGCATTCGAATATGTTATTATGACAATGCATATCCTAATCGAATTAAGCAGTAAAAGTTTTAAACTGGTACGAATTCGAATATTACAAGATAATACATTAAATCGTGCAAACATATTTAATGAATGTTTTTCATACGAATCTAAATAGACGGGCTCGGACTCAAGTATTAAAAAAATATTATCACACTCGGCACAACGATTGTGACAAACGTCAAGTCAGTTAAACAACAAAGGGAAACCGAACACTTGAATCTACCTGACTTTACACGAAACAACAAAAACCGTCGATGCAACCCGACAAGATACGAAACATTTCCGGGCACGGTTACGGACATTTCTGTCGACACGATCCGTCACGGCTCCAAACTCCAGACAATTTCACCGACACGACCAGACATTTTCCTAAAGAGCTCCGTCGACACGACCAGCAACGACCCGAACAATTCGTCAATGCCACCCGACAGACAACGTTTTTGATATATGTTGATATTAGGAGAAATGTAGGACATCAACACACATAATCGTATGTTTTCTAACACATGAGAAAAACAATGCATTGCAAGTTGCAATGATAACAATGTATACCCTTATCGAATGAAGTAGTAAAAGTTGTAGATTGGTCTGAATTGAATATTAAAAGATAATTCATGAACACTCGCATTGAGTCATATGAGGAAAAAAAGACAAGTCAATCGCACAAGTAACGTAAATCGAACTCTTCCGTCTACCCGGTTAAACACAAAAAAATATACCGTCGATTCGACCCCACACGATACGGAACATTTCTAGGCATGATATTATCTTCGTTTGATTTGCAGTATTAAAATTGCGACATTGAGCACAAATCTGAAATGACCAAGAATATATATATATATATATATATATATATATATATATATATATATACACACCCACATTAATGGCAGTCACTTGGCGATAATGATTATTGCGTGTACAGTAATCAATTGGATTGATAATGTATCTTACTAAAAGGGGAAGTTTATCAGGAATTTGTTTATGTAAGACTTGAAACATTCAAGGTGCAGTTAGATGGGAAACAGGTAAACGGAAGAGAGTTCCACAAGCGTATAATGCTAAGAAATAAGCTTTGTTCATGGAATCGACGTTTTCATTTAGGCACATATAAGGCGTGGGCAAAATAATTATTGACAGTGGTTTCAGGTAGACGGGTATTTTTCGTGAAAGATTGGCGAGGGGAGACCAGAGATTGGAGCTCATCCAAGCACTTGTCATGGAAAATACTATAAAACACAGACAGGCTCGCAAGATCACTTCTGTTGAAGAGAGGTTGCAGGGAAGAGAAAAGTGTATCTACTTAATATGGAGAAGGTATTCAATTTATTTTAACAGTTACAATCGGCAATGCAGCATGTACAAGAGATTAGTGAATAAGATTAGCGATAAACTCTCGCCTAACTACTTGTTTGCCGGACAAAATCAAGCAAGCTGCCTACGATGCTGTTTCTTACTGACTTAGCACAGCGCCACCAACTGTTACAGGGTCTACTAGGCAACCGCTTGCCTTATAACTAAATGTATTAAAATTCTAACATCGCCGAGGAGCATGCGCCTCCTTAAATGTGTATTCTGTCGAATTCGCATCTACTAAAACTTTGTCACTATACTACAGTTCTTTAAAAATGCACGTCTGACAGACCTAAATGTTCCATGCAGGAGGATGCTCGTAATATTTCTTCACTTCGAAAAGAGAGACGCAAGACTTCGCACGTTTGCAAAAAAAGACATCACCGGTTTTAATTTATTCAAAGTTGTTTTCTGCAAACTGCTGCCATAGGGCAAATATACGCGGGGTAATAGGTGTGAACAGAGTATTTCTCACACAAGCAAAATTCGCATGCGTTTCCTCTTATTTTTTGCCCACCGTGCATACGCGCCGCTTCATAAGTGCATAGCCATGACACACTCGATACGATCCACATCACTCACTTGACATATCAGCACAGCTTACTCTAGCAATCCAATTATTCCTCTTTGAAGTCACTACCATCAAACACTATAATAAGCTTTGTGTGGAAAACCATACTGGCTGAAATAGCTTATTGCTTTAAGAGGGAAGAGATACGGACTCAATTAAAAGAATATATTGTGTTACCATATGTGTGAATACTACGGCGACAGCAATCAAGTTAATTGAAGAACAAACCCAAACCCAACGATTCCTTTTACTGGACTTAAAACGAACAGTACTGTCTATTCGACCTGACACACTAGCGAGAAATTCCCTCGTTACAGCCCGGCAAAATGTTAACAATCACGTCGATATGATCCGAGCAGATCCCATCCTGAAAAATTATATTTACTCAAATAGAGACGCTGTGAACAATCTGTCAGTATGACACGCCACGCCACCAGATAAAACTTTGCAGTTCTCAGTGACAGACAATCATGTCGTATTTGTAACGCTTGAAAGAACCAATTTTCGCCGTAGATGAGCTCGACTAGGGCACTGGAACACAATTATGCAGCGCTTCCGCTCATATCAGTCGCAAAACATATCCATTAGTAATAGAAGTACAAAAGATGACTTTATAGATTATATTTACTATATATTCAAGATATTCACAAGGACAAGCCAGTTCTCGTCAAATCACCGAAATGAAGCAAGAGTGTTTTTCGCCAGTACCAGACAGATGCCCATTTGGTGAATAGCAGGAACTGTATGTGCTCTACGCTAGGGTTGCACATTGTCCTAGTCGTCCTGAGTTTTTAGCGTCTACAGTAGTCCCCGGTATATGGTATTCACATTAGTAACTAAATACGGTACAGTATATAATGCCCATGTATATAATCAAATACAATTATAAATCACACCGTAATGCAGGAAAATACCCAAACCAGCGTACGGAAAAACATCGTATTGTGCAGCGTAATCTGAATAATCGTGTCCTCGCGTCACTGTACCCGGGTTTCTAAATTTTTAAATAAAACAGTGCCGACCTATGAGATGTTCAATTTGAGATTACACAATTTTTGCGACCAAATTACACGCGCTAGACACAGCATCGTCAGTGATGCCTTTGGTCTCCATCGATAACATGGATGAAGAATGTCGTATATGTACATATTTGCAGATATATTTACTTACACTCTATAAGTAAGAAAATATAATTGATGTACGTAATAATAACATATTGACGCAAAACATATATTACATCATTACTTAGATTGTTTATAGGATTCTTGTTTAAACCATTGTTTAAATAAGATTCAAATCTACACATACTAAATCCCCATTAATATCCAACTACAATAATAAGCTAAATACAAGTAATAATGAAGCAAGTCAGACGCGCATAAAGTACGAAAGTATAAGAAGTACAATTGTGTATCTAATCAGATGAAATCGTTGTTAACTATTAAAATATTTACATTGGTTAAAAATATTATGGCGACTTCATGACAAATGTGAATAAAAACGTCTGTAAACATATGTTTAATCGACAGTTTAAATCTGTCGTTTAATAATGTAATTTTTTTCAGGCCAGACGTGGGACGCTTTTAATAGCTTATGGTATTCCTGCTAATTATGTTCAAGATGAAATCTTAATGGAGTTAATGCGTGACTTTCAGATGGTTAGGTAAGGAAGATTGAAGGCACGACAAGTGGACCGGGTGTTTTCCTGCTTATCTTAAGGGGATGTAATGTCAGGACGAAGTATCGGGAACGTGGATTCTATTACGTCGGATGATATAGTCATGGGGTTGAAGGGGTGACATTTAACCGATACGTGCTGAAGCGGAAAGCCAGGAAATACACGAGTGGTGACATATCGCCTCATGTAATATTTACGATATTTAATTTCCAATTAGAAGGAAACGCGTCGGCTTCAGGGTGTTGAAGAATGTCGAATATCGCCCTAGGGAAATCCTGGCTGAAGTACGAACGTGCCGATTTAAACAGAGATTGATAAACGTGTTTTGCAGTGAGATAGGGAGGGTGGATGTTTTCGATGTATTGTGCTACAAGCACGTGCTAAACAGGTAGAGAGAAATACAGTAATTTTGGAGATTCAAATAGCTTTTACAATAAATAGCACCGCAGAGAATGTGAGACTGTTATGCAATAGATAATAATGCGGACTAGAGAGTTTGCACATCATATACAAATCTACTATGTTCTTTACCGCTGAGTTATCTTCACTTCTACTGTTAGTTGAAAGTAATTTGTGTGTATGTCTGTTAGTTTCTACTCTATAGGTTCCGAAACATATAGGCTTATCCCTTGCAAATTTTACACAAATGTAATTCATATGCCTGGTGGAGTTTAGAGATAGGCTTTCTACAAACATTCATTCGAGAAGCGTAAAATATATCCAATCCTAATAATTGATTTTATTACTTATATATAAAAATAATATGTATAGAGGAAATTTTACGTTACACCGTCAAGGGAGATTATTATATCTCAACAAACCATCACTTTAAAAAAAAAAAAAATTATTAACATCTATTGTAGAACATTAGATTACAGGTCTAATCATCTCATTTTTAAGCCCGGGTGAACATCACCATTTTATTTTATTTTATCTTATGATGAATTCGATTTACGATAAAAAGAAGAAGGACCATTATAAATCGCCGCAAATCATTTCTTGGTTTGTATATCTAAAAACAAAACATTGATCAGAAATTAGTTTTCAGAGCATTTATTCATCGCCAAGCCCAAATATTAGCTGAGGTGATGTCGTAAACAAGCAGAAAGTTGAATTTGATAAACTACATTATTGTTTTGTAAATGTTTTTTTTTTTCGAGAATAAGTCCATCGTGCAAATAATATATCATATTTATTAGATGTTTGATTATATAATACGCACTCTGCATAAAAGATACTCGTATTGTACGATCAGTCAGTGCTGACTTTCAGGCTTCTCTCTCTTTCTCTCTCTCTCTCCCTCTCATTTTCTCTCTCTCTAATAGGTATATAGACTAAATTATACCAGCTACTTGTGGAAGGTATAACAAATAAACCTAGAAATGTTTGCGCAGTTTTGTATGAAGATAAAGGTTTTGGTGGTATAAATTTACCAAAAATATAAAATAAACAAAAAAGAAACATGCAATTACTACCAAATAAGCTACAGACGGAAGATCAAAACCAATAGTTACATATAAACTAAGGTCAACCATACGTAATAATGTTTTTAGATATAAAAAAACGGCAGAACATATAAATATAAATGATAATATTAGACATATTCCAGAATGTAAATGTAATTTCCCACCTTTCTGTAATAATAAGATTAAACATATAATTACAGGAAATTCAAAGATGGTAAATTATTCTAAATTAAGAAAACTCCTTAGTAAAGGTACGAATTATAGAGAGCCTAAATGCTTAAATTACACTAAATCCGTTAAAGAAGTAACTAAACACTAGAGGGTTTTATATTTGTATGGTAAATAAATATAAATTAGCACAGTCTACGTTTGATTCTGGAAAAATAATAGACGTGAATGCGTAAATGAAAAGGTTAAACGTATAAAAAATATAAACACCCTAAAAAACTAATCCTCTTCTTAGAAGTTCTGAAATACTGGAGGAACTTTAAATACTTCAAGATGTGTGTGTAATAGTTCCTATTGATGAACCGGCAAACAACATAGCTGTTTATATGTAAAAAATATGGTAGAGAACGTTTATTGATAGGAATTATAGGTACACTTTCATCATCATCATCATCATGACGGACTCCTTGCCCGGACCAATGTGACTCTTCTTTTCCAGAGTTTCCTGTCTTCCATCAGTTGCCTCAGATCCTCAGGCTCACAGTTGGCGTCGTGTGCTATTATTTGGATATACGTGGATCTAGGTCGTCCTCGGCTTGCGCGTCCGTGTCGTGAAGTCCATAGCAATACATCACTCATCAATTCATGCTTGCTCCTCCGGCAAGGACCGGCAAATCGTAGGCGTCTTTCTCCGATTGTATCAGATATGGCAGGTAGATTGCCATAAAGTTGCTGCTTCGTGGGATGATTTTGCCAAGACATATTTAAAATTTTTCTTAGCATACGGGTGTATGTGCCGTTTAGTTTTCTTTCCAATCTTTTGGTGAGTGTCCAGGTTGTAGCACCGTAAACAAGGACAAACTGTACCACTGCCCTGAAGTTTGTCAGTCACCCTTGAAGTCGATACTGAATGTAGCCCATCCAATGTGACCCATGCTTTCGAGATGCGAATTCCGATATCTCTCTCTGTGGAAACTATGTTGCTGCCCAGATACGTAAACTCAGCGAATTCTTTCAGTGTTAATCCAAGCAAAGCCCTGATCTCTCCCTTCACATTGAAAGTCATCAACTTTGTCTTATTCGCATTTATGTGGAGCCCAATGTTGTTTGCAGAATTTTATAGCTTACCTAACAGTGTTTTCGCATCAGCAGTGTTGTTCGCGAACAAAGCAATATCGCCTGCGTAAGCTGCATCAGTTATGTGTGCTTACGTCTGTTTCTGGATTCATTTAGGGTAAAGTCTAGCATGTTGTGCATATCAACAGAGGTGCGAAGTACAATGTTAAGACAGACAATGAAAAGAAAGGCACAAGAGTATCTCCTTGTAGAAACCTATAATGTAAGTAATATTAATTTAGATAGTAGTATTCTTTATAATAGTATTTTTAGTGAAAAAGTAGGATAAAAGTTAGAACAAAAAACAAAACAAAAACGTCCATGTATGCATTGGATACCTAAATTGCACAAACATCCAGTTAGCGCCAGATGTGTTGTAGGTTCAAAGACGTGCATTACTAACCATTAAGTAAAGCTATATCTAAAATACTTAAATTAATTATAAATGAAAGAAATAATTTCCACCAGAAAAAAAACATCTGTAGTAATATTAATCCATTTTAGGTAGAAAATAATCCACAATCAGTAAAAGAAAAATTAGATAAAATAAACTCCAGATTTAACGCAAATCTATAGTGACTTATGGTTTTAGTACGCTATATACTAAAATTCAACATGAAAAAAATTATAAAAGAATTACATGATACTGTAGATGTAGCTGTTGAATGTGGCAAAGGTAAATATATAGACTTTTCAAACTCTAATGCTGTCTATTGTAAAAATAAAAACAGCTAAACTAGTGTTTCTAAAGGTATTTTAAAAATATTTATAAGTCCCCTTATTTAAGAATGTTATTTTAAAATAGGATACAAAATATTACTCCAAACTATAGGTATCCCAATGGGATTTGATCCTGCATCATTTGAGGCAAAGCTGTATTTACATATACTCGAGTATAAATGTATGTAATCACAAATAAAAATGATATATCTAAAACATACAATTTTCATGGGTGTAGGAGATTTATAGATGACCTTATATGTATAAATGATAACGATGAATTCGGAGAAAATAAACACCTTATATATCCAAATGTGTTAGAATTGAATTGTGAACATAGAGGATAACAGGTTACATTTCAGGATTTAGATAAAAATGAAAAATGAGATTGTCTTTATGAAATATTCGATAAAAGAAACGCTTTCCCATTTAAAATAGTTCGTATGGCGCATAAACATAGTGCCTGCCCTGTATTTATGCTTTATAGAACAATTATGTCAGAGGTTTTGAGAATAGCTCGCGTTACTTTAACATTAATAGATTTTATACCACGAGTTCCTAGCTTAGTAATAAAGATGATCAAACAAGATGTCGATAAAACTAAACTATTTAAACAGTTAAATAAAACATTTTTTCGTTATCCTGATGCTTTTTGATCGTACAAAATTTACCAGAATATATAAATAAAGGAACTCCAAAACTATATTAGTAATGTATAAAATACAAAAAGGCCATCCATGTTTGTAGATTTCAGTCCTAATCAACAGAACCTATTATGAAACCCTATGAAACCAGAAACACGGTATTCTATCTATCTATTTATTATTATTATTATTATTATTATTATTATTATTATTATTATTATTATTATTATTATTATTATTAATAATAATAACAATAATATACATGTATTCATATGCTGAGATGGTTCTAGATATATACATGCGTATATATATATATATATATATATATATATATATATATATTTGTGTACAAATATGAAGATATATAGATCATATATATATATATATATATATATATATATATATATATATATATATATATATATATATATATATATATATATACAGGGTTACCAAATAAAAACAGAGGACATTCAATTGTTTTTCTGAGCATTTTGCAGTCAACGGAGAAAAAAAAAAGCCAAAGACCCTAGTGTTTTGATGTGATGTTTTGAATATAATAAATAAGTTTTGACCAAAGTTTCATTTCATTCGGACAAAACACTAAGAAACGGGGCCTAATTAGAGTTGGGGGCCAGTTTTATTTGGGTCACCTAGTATACATATATATATATATATATATATATATATATATATATATATATATATATATATATATATATATATTCTGATTAGAACGAAAGTATTTCTTCGAAGCCCGTCGGATTATGGGCTGTCCACTTATTTTATGTTTCTTTTTAAAAATTAAATATATTATTAACTTTTTTTCAAAGTGTTTTTAACATGTTTTATTAACTACTTGCTCTTATTAAAAGCTATATGTCCTATTTGGTTTTATCGAGCTTTTACATTTGTTTGAGATTATTTTATTATAAAAATTAACTCTTCAGTTTTTATAATGTACTTTACATTTGCCATCTTATTTTTGTAAACTTAACTATAATTTTATTTCATATATATATATATATATATATATATATATATATATATATATATATATTTATATATATTTAAAGTGATGGTTGTGTAGTTCCAACGAGAGAAAAAATGTATATTTAAAAGAGTGTAGCAATCAACAATTGTGGGTTTTTTTTAAAGGTTTTCATCATATTTTTATAACGCGTTTCGAGCTTAGGGTGTGCTCTCTTCAGATATTTTCGTAAAAGGTTTTTCTTTAAAATGGGAGTTTGTAGATATGCCTCCGCTGATATTAAATATGTTTTTCAGACTGATGCTATGCGTGTGTTCAGTGTTCAGACATTCTGTCTCCAACTGTAAGTGTTCACAGTGTCGGTCAAAGTTAGTTTCAAAGAGTGTTTTTTAGTCCATATGGTGAAGGTTTTTATGGCTTTTTTAGGGTTCTCTTAAAAGACTTTCTTTCCCCATGTACAGCATACACTCACACACAATCACATACGCATACATATACATTCATGTACATGTACACATGCACACGCACACGTACGCAGGCACACACACATACACACACGTACATACATAGAAATATATGTAGGAGCATACATATATACACATATACACATACATACCCACCTACACACTCACAAACGTACTCGCATACATCCACCGCTAACAATTATTTTTACTTTTTTATTTTTTCATTTTATATATATATATATATATATATATATATATATACTTTTTTTCCAACCAAAACACGCATGTATATATGCGCTTAATCATTCAGACATACGTACACGCACCCACACACACAAGTAAGATGGAGAATAGGTAGAAGATATATATACACACACATACACTTTATATATATTTATATTTATATATATATATATGTGTGTGTGTGTGTACATATGTATACATATATACATATACACATAGGTATATACATGTGCATACATATATATGTGTGTGTGTGGATGTAGGTGTTTCTCTAGATGTTCTAATATTATCGTCAGTTATTTACCTAGAAAAGGAGGTGTCAAGTACATGTTTAATTCATGTATTTTAGGTGGAAAGATATACACACGTAGAATAATAAAGAATACTTTACAAGTTCGCTGTTCTACATTATTTTGAGTACATCGGGATATTTATTTGAAAGATGAGTGAATATTCATCAGCAAACAATAACGCATGAAACGTTTCTATCACAAAAAGACAACTAATCGCGCGAAGGGTAATCTTCCATTTGTACAATGAACATTTGCCTAATTTAACATCAGGACGAGTAAAAAAAAAGATAAATAATATATAAAATACTGAAGAAAAATTCAATCTTCGAATATTAAATTTCAAGCAAATACCCATTTTTTTTCTTAATATTGCCTTTTAATTTGGCTTTTAAACGTAGTTTATACGTATTTTGTGTTAGAAATTTAACAACGCTTCCATCGCGGAAATAATATGTGAATTTCATATCACGTGCCCCAAGCGCATTATTTCTATAAGAAAATTGAAATAAAAAAAATTAAAATGTATTTATGCATTTTTGTAATTTTTTGTACTTTTTTTTTGCACCTGAATAGTTCCTGTCATAAAAACACGTTTTCAATCAATTTATTGAACATGCCATTTTCTGCCACTATCTTCGTCTAATTACTCCACCGTTGCATACATTTGCACGTATAAAATAGCATGTGACGATTGGTCATTGAGCAAAACTAATGCATTTTTTTTTTTTATATAGCGCATCAGATTCGTCCGAAATTTACTGGCAAAACGCAAACAACATATTTTGGTACTACTGCATATATTGATCCGTGCTGAAATAATAACGTTATTATTTAAAAGGCCATTCTTAACATGGGGAAGGAAGCGTGTTTTATACCTAGTCTGTACTTTAACCTTACAATTGAATAAAATATATCATAAGACTGTAATTAAAAAATAGCGCGGATCAGTAAGTGCATTATCACCCATATTTGTGTTTATCAGTGGTATACTCTACTCTTGACCGTATAGACGAAAGGAAGTAAGTATCGTTTTAGGTCAAGAGCGCAAAAAATAGACTGACGATGACAAATTATATACAAAGATATAAATTACGAAATGTACAGCGTTACCATTTGACGATCAAATCAACATTTCATCGTTACCAATCCTGGCGTCATGAACGGTATTTTCTCTCAATATTTGTATAATAATGGTGTGAACTACCCTTAAGTAAAAACGGACAAGAAACATATCAGGTTGTTTTTTATTGGTGAGATGAATTATAGTTGCATTGTTTTGTTTCTAAAATGCATATCACAAAATAATAACGCCTAGAATAAGTTGTTTACGAAAATATGAAAGAGATACAAGCGGCCAAACAAATTCAATACGTACTTAATCACATATTACAGCCATACCTTTTTTTACATAGTAGTCACCACTTATCAATGCCCGGAAGCCACTCGGGGATAAGGGTTTTTGCGTCAACAGTAGTCAATGGGATTATATCATAGTAATATTTAGTGATGAAGCTTTGAAAAAGTGTTTACTTAAGAGGGCGTTTTATAAGGAATTTGCTTATGTTGGACTTGAAAACATCCAAGTTGTAGTCAGTTGGAAAGCAGGCAAACGGAACATAGTTCCACAGGCGTGTACCTCTAAGAAAGAAGCTTTGTTCATTGAGTGTACGTTTTGATTTAGGCACTAATATAGAGTAGGGAAAATTATTGATGTTGGTTTCATCTAGACGGGTGTTTCTCATGAAATATTGGCGAGTGGAGACCAGAGATCGGAGCTACAAACGGTTTGTTGGGTAGACAATTTATGCCAACTAATGTCCAAGCCATTATCTAAATATTAAGATGTTCGTGTAATATATATTTGTACGCTAGAGTACTATGTTCCAAAGCATCACCTTTTCCAATTTCCAATAGAAAAAAGTTGTATATTCTTGTCCCCGTGGTCTCCAACGATGTTTACGTTCACCGTGTAATTATCCAGTGTTATATAGTTTGAATTTTATTACATCATCTTCGAAGATGGTGCTGTTTCTTTTATTTTTGGTTAGCTGTTTGTGCGATATGTGTAGTATGTTTTTTTCTGTTCTTCTAAAACAAACCTTCCAGGCATTACATGCAATTCTTTTAGTGGACAAAGTGTGTTATTTCGCCATGTTTTTAAACGCATAAATATAGTCCGACTAAAATAAACATTTAAAATAAACTATCTAGTGTGCATTAATATTTTTGCAGACTGCTATCCTCAACTTCATAATTGTTGTGGTTGTTCACCACGTGTCGGCGAACTTGTCCTTTGGCCTTCTTTCAAAGTACGGGGTAGGACTGCAGATCTTGTCATTGACCCCCCCCCCAGGATATACTGCTTTCAATAATTGCTGTCTCGCCACGTTTTGGTCAAGTAATCCTCTAGCTTGTTTGGTTAGGTTTGAAACCTCTGTATTCATGCAATGCTTATATGGAATCGTAGAGACTCAACGCCTCTATCACTTTCGCCAGAGGTCCTGATGAAGGATGTGTTGGCCGAAACGCGATCAAACAACAAATACATTGATGAGAAAAACAGACCGTAAAATACACTGATTATGATGCGTTTTCTTTAAGTATTAAACCACTTTTTTAAAAAATGTATGTATAATATAGGACGTCCAACTTTGCTGGAACATAAAATACGCATAAACATTATATTTTATTCAATGCAGAATCCTTTTTTATTATAAACAGAAATAATGTAGGTATTATACGTAACTTTATCTTCACTTTAAAAATTAAGTGAAAAAAGAACCAAATGTATTCTGGGTTTTTTTAACAGTTCAGTTTGTGTAAGTAAAGAAAAGCTGAGAACAAGACCAACATCTAAAGACAGAGTGTCAAGAATTATAACTATATGACCAACTAGTCAATCTATTTAAATGTGTTGGTCAAATCAACTTATACTTAACATAAAGAAGCTTCTGGGTTTTATGATCGTGCGGGAAACAGTTTAAAACTGATAAAAAATCAGATCATCTTCGCGTAGCAAATTTTCAGTTTGAGCAATTTACCAAACGTTTTTACGAAGTAAAAAGGATTAAAAGCATGTCCCCATATATTAATACGCTATAACCACACTTCCAAGGCTGTAGATCAAAACACCGTGTTGTGTTTAGTGTGTAAAGTATTCTCTCACAGACATTATCACTATTCTAGATATATAGATAAGTTTATATATAAGCACTTTACTCGTATGAATTTACGTGTAACAAAATGTATGTACTGCTTTCCGCGAGAAAGGTAGCTCACGTGAAAAATACTAACATCAATAATTAAACATACTGCGGAGATTTCGAAGGTGACGCATCAAAATCATAAGTCAAAATCCGTAACCACTAAAGCAGCGTCCTTGTCACTTAGTTTGTCTTGCAAGATAAACATCATGCATTTTAATAGTTAATATAAAATTCCAGAAGATATAAAACATTATAATTCAATAAGTTCTATTTCTAATATGTTTCATGTTACATAAATGCCATATTACTATAAAAGACAGGCGATATGTACGGTAATAATATGTTATTAGAAATTACATATATTACATTTACTGATAATGATGTAAGATGATATCATACACGGAGAGAAACAGATTTTTTGAAGTAAAGATCTTCATTCCAGAACGAATCTCGAAAGTGAAAAGAAATTTAACACGAGAAGTAACGCAAGTTCTTGATATAGAATATTGATTGATACCGATGTAGTTCAATTCATTTCTCTGTTGAAAGACGAGACGTCAGTGTGAAGTTGATCAATTGTTCAGTGCAAGAAGAGAAAAGGACGTTTTGAATATCTTGTTACAAATCTATGCATCGATCTATATACATATATATATATATATATATATATATATATATATATATATATATATATATATATATGTGTGTGTGTGTGTGTGTGTGGGTGAGTGTGTGTGTCTGCGTGCGATTTTATATCTGTGCAGTTTATGTATATATAATATATATATATATATATATACTATATATATATTTATGTATATCTATATATCTATATCTATATCTATATCTATATATATACTATATATATATATATAGATAGATAGATAGATAGATAGATAGATAGATAGATAGATATTTGGAGTAGCGAAACAGCAGTGTATGTGAATGACTACAATGCTACCTATATAAGGTTTAACGTTTGGGAAGTTATATACAAATTACCATTATCGGCTGAAGCGATACTATTTGTGTAAACCAACTGAGATTATGCATGTGAAAAATGTCAAAAACTTTTTAATTAACTGCCCGCATAGCAGCGGCGATATAGCGCGATGTTTAGAAATCCGACTGTCGTTTGGCCGATCGGGTTGCCATCCTGGCTTGAAACATCGATACAGTACTGTACGTGGTTGGCTATATATATACATGGAAATATGCAATGCACGTCTATACTTTAATTAATATACTTTAATATATATATATATATATATGTATATATATATACTTTAATATATATATATATACTTTTATCATTTTATATATATATATATATATGTGTGTGTGTGTGTTTGTGTGTGTGCGCGTGTGTATATATTGCAAGTCAACGTTAGGACAGATAATTGTTTTTGACGTTAAGAAAATGTTTGTCGGCTATAATATGTACCATGAATATTTACGTATTAAAATGAAGTGTAAAGCAAAAAAAGAATTTGAGGTTTACTATTTAATAATAAAGAACATGAATAGATTACGTGACAACGATGGGGTGATCGGAATTTTGTGTGGCATAGCATTAACTAGTAGTCACATACTCAGAGAGAATTATAAACGTACGGAACAGACAGTTTTTGCTTCTGACAAAAAGTTAATGAGTCATACGTTAATCGAGTGGTAAGCGGACGCATCGACAGATCGTAGACCTGACATGACGTTGCATAGAAAAGTTGCAAACAATAACCAGAATGTCGATTGTCATTTCTCAGCTTTTTCAGAACCCCCGAAATAAACCAAATGAAGGAAGGGGAATGCCTCCGTTTTTTACGTGTATATAACTTCCTAAGAAGAGCGGAATTGGTTGTAAGGTGTTAGTGGTCTCGGATATTGGACTGTTGGTGACTGCACATGTTATAATATTTGTTAAAAATGCACACATACGCGTAAACCTGACATAGACGGCCTCGAACAATAGAGATTACAGTAGGACGTGCGCATATACAACTTTACATTCACAACTATAAAATATTTGTCGTTGTGTTAGTTGTTCATATATACCTGTTATATACACACCTCAGAAAATAACATAGCTTGTGTTAGGTGTAGCTTGCTTTTGTTTGTGCCAGAATGTCAGAGTTTCATTTTTTCAAGTTTTCTCTATCGCTAGAATAATATGATTAAACATATTTCTGTACTTATCATTTTCCGCCAAATTTTCGAAAGGAATACTTTTGCAGAAACTGGACCTAATATGATAAAAAAAAGGACAGAAACAGTTTTTCCATGTGATTGTGCATATAATAAAGGACCATATATATATATATATATATATATATATGCATATATATATATGTATATATACGTGTGTAATTATATGGGCATTTATATATATATATATATATATATATATATATATATATATATATATATATATATATGGGGGGTGCGTGTGTGTTTGTGTATTGGATGCTCCCGTGCCCAGGCACTTTAAAAAGTCTATAACTGTTTTGAAAAAAAGTAGAGTGTTTATTTTTAGTTGATTAGATATATATGAAGTGCTTCCAGTATTTTCAGTCTTTTTACGTTAAGATGCACATGAATTGATTTATATGTTTTCAACTAAAACTTTATTAAATTGGCATGTGAGCAGCTCTGTTGTTTTAGATGTTGACAAATCGGGTTTTGTCCGAAATGTGTAGAGTTAGTCGTCTAGCAAATTAGTTCATTGTGTGTCCTATGAAGCTATCACTATTTCTGTTGTTGGAGATGCATTTCCTTACATAGGGCACACGAATTGATAATCTTAATTGGTTTTGTCGATGGATTTTATTGTAGAGGAAGTGTTGTTTTTAATTGTAAGGTAAGCAGTGTTTTATTTCGTGTAGTATATTTGAAATCTGATCCTATTATATTTGACTAGGGGTACATATCCATGAATTATATCCTATTCGTACCTTTACAGCTGAATTATAGTAGTAATAGTGTAGCTTGTTGCGATAAATTATGTCGACAAGGTTGGGAGTGTTTGCTTTTTATTATTAGTTTCGTCTAGGTTTTTAAGTTCTAATTTGTTATTAATTAAAACTAGTTTGATATTTTCTAATTAGCTGTAGAATATTTTTTTAGGAAATCTATTTCGTTCGATTAATGAGATTCTTTATAATTGCGGTTTTGTATTGGTATTGATATTGACTTTAAAGTGTAACATACATACAGGAATTGGTTGATAAAGTATTTTTATACGGATACGTGATGAGTATATATTTGCTTGACTGTACGGGAATCTCGTGAAACGGGAGAGTATTGTTTACATTTACTTCATAAGTGAAAGCACGTACGGACTTTAAATATGATTTTTTTATTCTCTCTATTTCGTTATTATTGTCATCAAGAATGAAAATATCGTCGACACGCCTTACAGAGAGAGACGGTTTTTAATAGTATTAAATATGGTATTCTCAAGGTTAGGCATATATAAGATGCTAAAAGCGGCTACCAGTACAAAATCCATATATACCCAATCGATGTGTGTGTAAATACTGCATTTATGGTCATAAAAAAGCCATAAGTTGTACATACTAGAAATAATGTTATTAGGGTTATAGAGTTAATGATAAACGGGAAAGAGCGATGGATTGTATATATTGTATTGCGTATATTGTATGAGATTGTTAGATTAATGTGTACATTGTATAGATTGTATGCATTGTATATATATATATATATATATATATATATATATATATGCATATATATTGTATATATATTGTATAGTTTAACATATCAATCACCACTTATTAAGGTCCAGATACCACTTGAGGATAATAATTAAGTGTGTACATTAGTCAATTGAACAATGTAGTAATTGTTAGTAATAGCAATTCGGTAAATTTGTTAACTTAAGTGGAACGGCTCATCAAGAACTTGTTTACGTTGGACTTGATGACAATCAGATTGTGTCAGCTGGAAAACAGAAGAACGGAAGAAGCTTTTTTCATGGAATCTACGTTTAGTTTTAGGAACAGATAAAGAATAAGAGAATTATTGATAGTGTTTTCAGCAAGACGAGTGTTTCTTGTGTAAGTTTGGCGAAGGGGGACCAGAGATTGGAGCTCAGTCGACCACTTGCCATGAAAATAACGATAATGCAAAGAAAACTCGCAACATCTCTTCTGTGAGATAGAGGTTGCAGAGAAGAGAAAATTACATCTTCGAGAGTACGAATCTATTTTGAACTCTCTCAAGGCAGGGCAGGTCTTTTTTAGCAGTACTCCATCCTTGGACGTGCCTGTCTGTTATATAGATATAGAATTGCATCAGTAGAGAGATATCTATGTGATCGATAGAAAGATCCCACGTTTTTTTCCAGCGGTCCATTTCAGATCAGGAGTAAAGGTCAAGTTCAGAAGCTTGTCAAAACATGACGCCTCCCTAAGACGAGAGCCATGCATTTCAATTGATGCCAGATGGGGATCAGAACGTTGTTGATGTACAGATAGAAGTTTGATTTTAGATGCATTAAAAGTAACCAGTCACCCCTTTCCCCATTGTACCATCTGCTCAAGAACATAGGAGAGAGAATCGGAGAGAACTTGGTCGTTTACTGTCTTAGATGTGCTATCATATACAGTAGTGTCATCAGCATAAATGTCTATGAATGTTGTAAGGATGTGATTTGCAAGATAAATATAAATCAAGAAGAGAGTTGGGCCCAGGATGGAACCATGAGGGACTCCAGCAATAATACGGTGAGCTGATATCTGCCCATCAACTACTACTCTTATGAACCTATCAGAGAGAAATGATTTAATAATTCAGAAGATATTTCCAGCTATACCATAGCTGGAGATCTTTTGAAGAAAACCTTTATACCATGCCCTATCAAAGGCCTTCGATATGTCAAGATCAAATGCATTAAAAAGGTTGACTTTGTCGAGCGATTCGCTAATCCTATGAGATATAATTGGAAGACTATATGCAGTAGATCTAAAACGGAAACCATATTGTGTGTTAGTAAGAAGAGTAGTTTTGCTGAGATGGTTGATTACTTCTCTATTTAACACAGATTCCAGAAACTTACTCAGGACGCACAGGAGACTTATTGGCCTGTACTGAGACGAAGATGAACGATCACCTGAATTCTTAAACACAGGGCATACTGATGACATTTTCCAGGGTGATGGGAAGGCATTGTAAGTATGGGTGCTAGTTCTGTTTGAAGTTTTTTTAGCACTGTAGTTGGAATACCGTCACGCCAGTTTGCTTTACTGGAATCAAGGTGTTTTATTAGCTTGGCGACATCATTAACATAATTTGTATATCACATAGTGTGTTTCTGATACAGGAGGAACTATTGGGGGTTGGCGGCCTTAGTCGCAAAGGGCAGAATTAGCTGCAAAGTTATTGGCAAAGAGTTTAGATATGTCTGATGCTTACGAGATTACCTCAGGTCAATTGGTGATAGTTGGGATAGAGCACACGCTTCTTTTTAGGATTCTGTTTGCTATTTGCCAAAACATGTGGGAACCAAGCCGCTGCTCAGCTAATTTGGACTTGACGGACTGAGCATACCACTCTCTTGCCTTCTTTATTACTTTCTTACAATGGTTGTTTGGAGTCCTGAAAGCGGCTTTAGTATCAATACATCTATTAAGTTGGAAGCAATGGAAAAAAGTGATTTCTATGCGCAATGTCAGCAGCACATTCTGGAGAGAACCATGGCTGTATGCTAAGTTTTTCGAGGGTATGAAACGGTTTTTATCTACTATTAACGATTCCGTCAGGTCTGATACTATAGAGGAAACATCCTTTTAAACATGGAACACTGCCCCTTGGCACTATCGCACAAATACATGTATTTGGTGACTTTAATGTCCACTACAAAACACTGGCTTAGACTCTCTACTTACACAGATGCAGCGGGCAGCACAATTATATCTCACTCCCTATCACAAATAGTAACGTTTCCAACCCGTTTCCCATAGCAGGAAGAACAACACGCATCACTTCTTGATCTGTTTTTGACCACAATTCCCGATGACTGCATAACGAAGGCCCACAGTCCACTCGGGAACGCTTATCATGCAGTGATAATGGTTGAAATCGACGTAAACTCTAGAGCCAAAACTGAAGAAACAGTGCTGAAAACAACGATATATGAGAAAAACGCTGAGTGGGAAGCCATCAGGGAAGTAATCAGAGATGCCTCATGGAGAAATACTTTTCTCTTCCTGCTGAACAGTGTGCAAACGAGACCACTGACTTGTTTAAAATAGCAATCGAAGCGCATGTTCCCATGCGGAAATTTTATAATAAGCCCGACTCTCCCCAATGGTTAACGTCGACTTTCGAAACTGCCATTGCTCAAAAGCAGCATGCATACCATATGTTAAACCGACATAAGTCCAGTTCAAACAGACTGAAGTATATAGAAGCAAAAATAACGTTAAGAAAGAAATAGAGATAGCTAAGAGAGAATTTATGAAAACCACTAAAAAGCGCATCGGAGCAGAAAAACTAGGAACTCGAGACTTCTGGAAAATCAACAACAGTGTAGTAAATAATGGGCAATCAACAATTCCCCCACAAACCAACAATCACGAGGGTGTCTCCTCAGCAACCGACAAGGCTAACATGCTTGCCAGTCGGTTTGCCTCAAACTCCACACTAGACCCTTCCAGCGACCCGCTACCTGACTTTCCTATGCGGATAGACGCCACGCTAGACGATCTGAAAATCACACCTGCTCAGGTGCATCCTATCATAAAAAAAACTTGCCACTTCAAAAGTATGTGAACCCGATCTCATCCTGATCGTGCTATTAAAAAGGTGGTCAGCCGAAGTAGCTCCAGTTCTCCAAACTCTACAACAAATGCCTTAATGAATCGTGCTTTCCGGGCTGTTGGAAAACTGCTTCTGTTTTACCAGTATTCACGAATTCTCGCGATAGGGCTGACCCATCAAATTATCGACCCAGTAGCCTCCTCCCACTTTTTGCCAAAATATTTGAGACCTTAATTAAACATGCTCTAGTCTATCATCTTACAGATGCTAAACTTCTGACTGAGAAACAATATGGATGTAGACAAGCCCGTCCCACAGCATACATCCTAACTGTAATCTCTGAAAGTATGTACCATTCGCTTGACAAAACGGGGGAGGGCAGAGCGGTAGCTCTAGATATATCTAAGGCTTTTGACAGAGTATGGCATGAGGGTCTCTTCAGGAAAATTAGATCATATGGTATCACTGGTAGAATACTTCACATAATTAAATCCTTCTTAGATAAGAGAAAATCCAGGTTTTCCTCGACGGTCGTACATCTAAACAATATGATATAAATGCGGGGGTGCCCCAGGGTTCTATCCTTGGACCTCTATTGTTCCTGATATTAATAAATGACCTCCCCGACAAAATTGCCTATGAGATGGGTATATAGTCTGATGACACTACACTCTATGGCAGGCACGACAGGAAGACGAATGAACACATTTCTAAAGAAATGGCAGAAACACTTGAGGAAGACACCAAGCTGTGGTGGAATGGGGACAAAGTGGTTGGTCGCGTTCAATGCCGCCAAGACTAAACTAGTTTCATTCAATAATTATGAGAACCCCTCTTTACATCCTATAGCAATGGCCAACGACTCTTTATCTGAGAGTACATCTTTCAAACTGTTTGGCCTAACGTTCATAGGAAACATGAGTTCGAACAATTACATTAAGGATGGCTTCCCATGTGGCAGGGATATCTCTAGAGAAGATCCTAATTTACCCTATATGTGCTTCAGGGTTGCACTTGCTAACACCACCGCATTTATATTTGCCCCCTATAGGCCCCACAACAGCGGAGTTACTATCTTTAAGAGCATATCTGAGAAAATAGACCACATACTGTCTTCACATCCCTCGGCTAACATCCACATCTGTGGAGACTTCAACGTCCATAACGTGGAATGGCTGACCCATTCAAATAAGACAGATGATGAGGGGAGGTTTTGTCATGATTTTGCCATTGCTTATGACCTCACTCAGATTTTTCGCGAACCCACCCGTGTGTCCGATACACCCAATCAATATGCAAGCCTCTTAGACCTTTTTCTTTCAACTTCCCCTGAGCTATGTTCATGTACCATTCATTCTCCTTTAGGATCCTCCGACCACTCCGTCGTATCAGTTAAGATAAAAACAAAATGTAAGAAGCCATCAGACGTACCCCTCCACCGTACTGTATACAGATACTCTATGGCTGACTGGGATAGCTTACGTACATTCATATCTGATTTTCCTCTGCACTCCATGTTTAAAAAGGAAGTGTCCTCTATAGTATCAGATCTGACTGAATGGTTAATTGTAGGCATAGACCAATTCATACCATCTAAAAAATTCCAACAAAAACCCAACAGCCAGCCATGGTTCTCCCCAGAATGTGCTGCTGCTATCGCGCACAGAAATCACTTTTTCCATAACTACCAACGTAATAGATACACTGAGACTAAAGCTGCTTTCAGGACTGCCAGCAACCACTGTAAAAGAGTAATAAAAAATGCAAGAGAGCTATATGCCCAGTCTGTTAAATCCAAGGTAGCTGATCAGCGGTTTGGTTCCCACCAGTTTTGGCAAATAACAAATACGATCCTGAACAGAAGTGTGCGTTCTATCCCAACCATTATCAATGGACCAGAGGTTATCTCGTCAGCGTAAGACAAGGTCAAACTATTTGCAAAGAACTTTGCAGCTAATTCTACCCTATGCGACGAAGGCCATCAACTCCCCATATTTCCTCCTATAACACAGAACAAGCAAGATAACATACAAATATCCGTGCATGAGGCCGCCAAGCTAATAAAAAAACTATATTCCAGTAAAGCAACTGGCCCTGATGGCATCCCAATTATAGTGTTAAAAAGGCTTCAACCAGAACTTGCTCCCATACTTACGAAACTATTTAAGCGCTGCCTTAAGGAGAAGTGCTTTCCGACCCCTGGAAGACCTCATCGGTTTGCCCTGTATTTAAGAATTCAGGTGATAAGTCATCTCCCTCTCAATACAGACCAATAAGTCTTCTCTGTGTTATGAGTAAGTTACTGGAATCAATATTAAATAGAGAAATAGTCAACCACCTCAGCAGGAATAACCTTCTTAGTGACACACAATATGGTTTCCGCTGTGCAAGATCTACCGCAGATGTGCTGACGGTTATATCCCACAGGATTATTGAATCTCTTGACAAAGGCTTCCTTTCTAGGGCAATTGCTCTTGACATATCAAAGGCCTTTGACAAAGTATGGCATAAGGGTCTACTTCACAAGATTTCCAGCTACGGTATATCTGAAAATGTTTTCTCAATTATTAAATCATTTCTCTCCGATAGGCTCATAAGAGTAGTGGTAGGTGGACAAAAATCAGAGGCCTGCAATATAAATGCTGGAGTCCCTCAGGGGTCGATCCTGGGCCCAACTCTCTTCCTGATCTACATCAATGACCTCCCTAAACACATACTTAAATCATTCGTTGACATCTATGCTGATGACACGACCATCTACGGCAACACATCAAAGGCTGTAAATGACAAAGTTCTCTCGGATTCTCTCTCCTCTGATCTCGAGCGCGTGGTTCAGTGGGGGAAGATGTGGCTGGTTACCTTTAATGCATCTAAAACCAAACTCCTATCCTTACATCATCAACGCTCTGATCCCCAGCTGGCATCAATTGTGATGGGTGGCTCTCGTCTGGGTGAGGCCCCGTGTTTTGACAAGCTTCTGGGTTTGACCTTTACTCCTGCTCTGAAATGGAACACGTACATCAAGTCTGTTGCCAAGGTCGCAGGAAAGATGGTGGGATCCTTCTACCGCTCCAGAAGATATCTCACTACTGATGCAATTCTCTATCTATATAAAAGCCAAGTACGGCCAAGGATGGAATACTGTTGCAATATCTGGGCAGGAGCTGCCAAAAACAGCCTATCATGCATTGACAGAGTACAAAATAGACTTCGTGGTTTAGTGGGGGATGCCCTTTTCTCTACCCTGCAACCCCTCTCCCATAGAAGAGACGTTGCGAGCCTATCCTTGTTTTATCATTATTTTCATGGCAGGTGCTCGTCTGAACTCCAATCCCTGGCCCCCCCTCTCCAAACTTTCACGAAAAACACCCGTCTAGCTGAATCCACTGTGAAAAATTCCCCCCACTCTATATCTGTGCCTAAATCAAAACGCGGATGTCATGAGCAAAGCTTCTTTCTTAGAAGTGCACGCCTGTGGAACTCTGTTCCGTCTGCCTGCTTCCCTCCGGACTACAACTTGGATGTCTTCAAGTCTAATGTTAACAAATTCCTAATGAACCGCCCCCTAATTAAACACTTCATAAAATCTCCTCACTAACGTGATGTACTTGCAATAACCCTTACCCCGGAGTGGCTTCCGGGCCTTGATAAGTGGTGATCACTGTGTAAAAAAAAAAAAAAAAAAAAAAGGCATTGCCAGGGCCGCTGCAAGAAAGGTGGGTTCTCTCTACCGTGCTAGGAAACTACTAACACCCGAAAGTATCATGTACCTCTATAAGGCCACCATTCGCCCATGTATGGAGTGTTGTTGTCACATCTGGGCTGGTGCATCTACTACTAGTGTCTCGCTCCTTGACAAGGTTCAAAAGAGACTCGCAAACCTGATAGGCCCTGAACTGCCATCTAAGCTTCAGCCTCTGCCCCATCGACGAAATGTTGCATCCCTCTGCCTTTTATACAAGTATTTTAGTGGTGAATGCTCTGGCGAGCTGCAATATTTGTGCCCCCACGACGTGAGCACCCTCGACAAATCCAACAGGCTGCTAAATCCCACCCCCACACTGTAGAGATCCCTAGATGTAAAATATATTTTTACTCCAATAGTTTCTTCCCCAGAACCGCTAGACTCTGGAATTCCATTTTAGGTCCCTGCTTCCCCAACAGTACTAACGTGCAGAAGTTCGAGTGTAACGTGAACCGACATCTTGCTGCGCAAATCCCTACATAGTACCCCAGTAGTTGTTGCCCCTGATAGTAGTCCCCTACACGACAGTGGCAATTTGCCTTGTTAGGGATGAAAATGTAATAAAAAAAAGGTAGATCTGATATAAATGTACGGAAGCTATCCCAGTAACCCATAGTGTATCGACATACTGCATGATGAAGATATAAGCCGCACGAATACGCATATATATATATATATATATATATATATATATATATATATATATATATATATACATATATATTGTGTGTATAGATATATTATATTTGCATATTGTATATAGAAATATATGCATATGTTTATTGTATATATATATATATATATATATATATATATATATATATATATTGTGTGTATATATATATTATATTTGTATATTGTATATAGAAATGTATGCATGTTTTTATTGTATATATATATATATATATATATAATGTGTATATATATTATATTTGTATATTGTATATAGAAATATATGCATATGTTTATTGTATATATATATATAAATATTGTGTGTATATATATTATATTTGCATATTGTATATAGAAATATATGCATATGTTTATTGTATACATATATATATATATATATTGTGTGTGTATATATATTATATTTGCATATTGTATATAGAAATATATGCATATGTTTATTGTATATATATATATATATTGTATATATATATATATATATATATATATATATATATAATTTAATTTATTAATTTAAGTACATAAATAAAATCAAATATTTGTTTACGTCCAAATAAAAATGGACGATTTTCTGAATACAGAAACTAAACGTGGTTACGCTAACCATCATATCGGTTAAAAAGAATCAACAACAAATCTACAAAAATATATAAACGATACATACTAAACAGTTAAATTGTCTAGACTTCATAGCATAATAGACTAAGACGCCGAACTATAAAGTCCGTGGTTGGATTCCTAATAACAGTCGATAATTACGTGAAGTGAGACGTTTTTGCAGAGACATTCTATGTCTTGTGAGTCGATGATTTTTTAATAACTTTTGTGGTTTTAGTATTTGTATAAGTTCCTCGGTAGATTTACGTTGTATTTCCTATGTAGAAACATTTTAATGAATTCACTAGTCTATTAATTTTGAATTAAAAAAACCCGAGTATATATATATATATATATATATATATATATATATATATATATATATATATATATATATATATATATGTATATATATTCAAACATTCTAATATATGTATATTTTTTTAGATAGGCATCACCACTTATCAAGCCCAATATGCTACTAGAGGATAAATGTGTAAGAGTTTAAAGTAGGAAATAGACAATATAGTATCTATATTATTGGTGAATATCAATTTAAAAAAATAAAATAAAACATGTAAAGTCTATCAGGTTTTCTTTAATCCCACCTTTCAACATTTGCACAATTATTTTATAACGTACTTAAAACGTACAAACTTTTGTTTTTTTTTACACGAGGCGCTTAACTATTTAAAGAAATTTAAATTTTATTTTAACTGAAGCTTTCACAAGCATTCAGATTTAAAATGGGTTTACTATTTTAGGTAATTTAAATGACATTTGAACTGAAGAATATAAAAATTTGCCAATTTTAAACGAAAAAGTAATGAACACCTTCCTAAAGACGACTCGAAAAAATCAGTCAGAATTACTTTAGAAAAAACGATGGACGCAAACGACTACGCACTTTTCCTACAAAAATCAATTTTAGACATACAAATGTATATTCGATGTATGTGTGTGTGTGTGTGTGCGCGCGTTTGCGTGTCTGTATGTGTCTGTGTGTGTGTCTGTGTCCCTGAGTGTCTATGTTACAGGAAATCTTCAACTTTTCTTGTAAGTAAGAAAAATATTAAATAAGTAAAAATGACATAGGATAGACGAGATTCGAACGTCGTAAGCAAAGTTCAGAAATTGAATTTACCCATTGTTTAGTTTTCACATAAAATAGATTAGATTTGATGTTTGGAAAGGAATTTAATTATTCAGTTCGTTTTATTAAAACGGAATTAAAATAAGGCCATGTAGAAAGCGAACACTAGAAAATTAAAAACATATTGAAAAATAACATACGTCAAAAATTAGGTTAGTAAGAATTCTTGTCTGCATACATGTTAGAATAACGCATGTTCAAGCCACGTGAGTTCGATCACGGTTTTGGACATGTGTATTACGTTATGGCAGTACTAGTTGCTAGTTTTAGGAGACAGAAACAGTGAAGTTCGGACAGACAAAGACAGTCGTAGGCAGATCGAGACAGGGTCGAGAGTCGAGTCGGACGGGTCCCTGTTTAGAAGCGAAGGGTTAGAACATTAAATATGTAATTCAAGTTTGAATCCCTGGATGTGAGATCATTGCAACCGGCCGAATGTAATAAAAGATACATCATAGCTTTGTAACTGCGTCATTCTCAAAACTAAAGGTAATATGAATAATTTATATGAACATTGTGTCCTACCATTTTACTGAACTTTGTTCCCACTCTCATTTATAATGATCTTTTTGTATGAATCCCATCCTAAAGTAATGTGTCTCTCCATCATCTTAAGAAATGTGAATCCCCCTCCATCATAAGTAATGAGTGTTACCCCTTGTGCCATAAGAACCGATCCCTCCTCTCTAAATATCTTCGTTATGAAGAAAGAAAAAAACATTCATAGAACTGTATAAATGTCTCTATCTTCTATCCCCTTCTCATCATGTATTACATGCCCCGTCTCTCGTTAAGATGTACCCGGTATATGTCTCCACAATAGGGACACCTCGCTATACACCATATATATATATATATATATATATATATATATATATATATATATATATATATATATATATATATATATATATACTGATGTCCGTGACCAATTTTTTTTATTCTGCCAGAAAAAAGGAAAAAAGTACACGATCTATGTCTCCCCAAAAAGACACCAGCTATACGACATATTCGTCACCTTAAAGGACTCCAGACTATGCAACATACGTATATGTACGTTCGTGGATGATTGCATACATATATATATATATATATGTATATATATGCATATATATATATATGTATATATATGCATATATGTACACATACTCATACACACATTATATATATATATACATATATATATATATATATATATATATATATATATACATAGATACATATATACATGAGTGTGGGTGTGAAAGTGGGCGTGCATACATACTTAGTAAATAATAATTGGACATACCGAGCAACATACTTACTTGCCAATACTTCGTAAGTATTGGCAAGTAAGTTTGTTGCTCGGTATGTCGCATAACTGACCATCTCATTACAAACCCGTCATGTGCAGTGAACTTTAGCACGAACTCAATTACTATTCTGCATAGTGGTTACTTAATATTCCATTTAAAGAGCTGTGAGACTGTTCACGTCCCCTTAAGAAGACCTTTGTGTTGTAAAAAGATGGAAGCTATCTTAAGTTTGCCCGTGCTTTATCTCTAGGATCTTCGAGGAAAATGCCATCTGGTTTTTGATATTAATCTCATCCCCTTTATTTTTTCCACTCATAACTAAAATGCAACAAAACAGAGAACACCTGGAAATATATATTTAAGAATAATACTGGTAAGTATAGGGATATGAGCTGATAGAGTGTATAAACCGTTGTGCACAATGACAGAAGCAGAGTAGCACCAACAACAACACCACACGCAGATATTGACTTAAGACATTTCTGGACACTAGATACTCACAGAATGAGGCAATTACTACGTAATGAGCGTGGTGGATATGCTAACTAATTGGATGGACGCACATATGCAGTACCAGACAAGAAGGCACAGCTTGTGGCGGATTTGTCTGTGAGAAAGATCTATCATTGGTGTAGCTCCGGGCAAACTGAACGAAAATGGTACCGAAAACGCCGTAAAATCATGAATGCCGCCTTATGAAGTTCGGGGTGCAAAATATTTTGAATTCCCCATATCATTCCCATAGTAACACTAAAAAAGGCAATTTCATAAGACATATGCGGATATTTTGAGCAGGTTGGCGACTGACAGTCCGGAGACGTGGTACCAGTTTCTCACATATGCGTTGGCAGTATTTAGGTTCATCGTTTGAACTAGTGTTGCGAGGGGCGTGGTCCTTTCGATTGATAACCTTTTTAAGCCCCACGAATCAGATACTATAGAGGACAAGCTCTTTTTAAACATGGAACGCAGAGGTAGATCAGATATAAATATACGGGAGCTATCCCAGCCAGCCATAGTGTATCGATATACTGTACGATGAAGATATAAGCCGCAGGAATACGCATACAAAGGCCCCAAAAATGAGAGACTGTTCGGGTGAATAAGGATAGAAAACACGCTGAATTACAGGGATTGGGTACGTTTATTATAAAGTGGGGACCTGCGAAAGGAGGTTGGATTAACGTTGGATACCTTATTATCGAGTGGTGAAACAGATAGGTCTACTCTCTTCTGTGATCTGGGATCAGATCGAAGGAAGAATGAGGGGAATGCACACCAATGATCTCAAGTTGGCAAAATTGGTGTTCGAAGTAGAAACCCCAAAAAGGGAGACAGAAAACAAAGGAACACAAAATTAGTTTAACCTCTGAAGTGGAGGAACAACCATCCAGTTTGATCTGGACGTCATGAGGGCTAGGAGGAATAGAAATCCCGAAAGGAGAGGCCCCAGGACCCCGATATAAACAAACCCCGGAACAAACAAAATGACCCGGAGTAGAGATTGGACAGGAAAATGATTCTAATAGTTCTTGGAATATCCCATTCTCTGTATTAGGCGAAAGGCTGGGAACTTTAGGAGGGGTGTAAACAAACCCCCTCTAATTGTGACCTCCGAGAAGACGATAGTCGGCCTAGAACTGGAACTGTAAAGAGTGAAAATCATCGCGGGAACCGAACGAGCAATCGAAAGTTAAAGGTTAACCTCAGTCCAGCTGCAAACTACTAACGAAGGAGAGATTAGGAGGGGCGACCGTAGAAAGGCGGACAAAAAAGAAGGGAACAGTGGAAGAACAGAACTGGGTGCATTAGAGATTCCACTAGAAATTACGTTTGAAGGAAGTTAATTACCGATGGTACAAAACATCTATCAAATGGCTGAGATCCAACATTTATGGGCGTTTGCTTTAGATTAGTGTAATGAAAGTTTGGATGCTAGAAAAATAAACAACTCCAAAGCGATGTATGTATCGAATTAAACTTCAATCGTCACCAACGCTCCCAATAGTAACACAATAAGCTCGTGACCGTAAACAACAATGGCCCTTCCTTTCACTCAAGCTTTCTTTTTATGCAGTTTTCCACCCTGTCTTATTTGCATGCCCTGTTTTCTCGTGATCTCGCGAGACGGCAGTTTATAAAACACAAGGCACTATCTTTTTTTTTACCCATCCAACAGTTCCTTGTGGCAAGTCCACCTCTCCTCCGTAACGCCACCGCTCGCATGCACATCCACACAATGCACAAACACGCGGACGCTTGCTACTCTGATGAGTATTACACTCCCCCCGATCTGATGACTACCCAGAGAGCACTGCATGGTTAGTCTCCTTGTCCGCTTACCTCTGGGAAGGGGAGTATTCATATGTTCTGGTTCTGACTCTGGTTCTGATTCAGATTCAGATTCCGGTTCTGGTTCAGGTTCAGATTTAGATAATGGTTCTGAGTCAGATTCTGGTTCTGGTTTCGCGTCTGGTTTTGATTCTGTTTCCGCCGCTTCAGATGAACTATAATCATCACTCTCTGGTCTGTTGATTTTCTTCATCAGTAGTTCATCACTTGAGGGTTCATTGCTCTCCTCTGTAGTTGTATGATGCACCTCAGAAGCCGGGCGAAGATCGCGCACATTGCGTGGGGTTCCGTCAAATAGGACCGACTGCTGGCTGATCACTCCAGAGATTCGTCCTTGTTTGTAATTGGTTGTGCACTTGTTTTCAGGTGGTCTCACCCAAACTGCAACCCCTTCCTCATACTTGGCGTGCCTTTTCCGGTTAACTGGCTGTGCAGCATCAATTCCCTTTAATATAACACCTTCTGTGCATATGACATTGGCCGGCGCTGTTGTAGGTAATTTCCCATCCTTTGTCGTGACGTTATACAAATACGTAGCCTCCGTAATGGTACATTGCTATCTGGCAGCAATTTTCTTAATGCTACGATGGCTCATCTCGCAGGCGGACGCCCCATTCATCTAACAGCTGCCGAACTTGTTGAATTAATAATGCAGCATCGTTATCCGTCAAGATCTCTTCCGGCGCACAAAACAGATGGATGACAAGATTCGAACAAAACTTGCCGAGTCCTTTCTAATCATGTGTTGCCATACCGCAAAACGTGCGGGCCCACAATCGAACAGAGTTAGAAGGTTTTTACCACTGTACTGGGTAATGCATATCGCCACTCACTGCCACACCTTCTTGACGTCCAATCGTCCTTTTCGCCATTGCTCTGGTGCAGGATCAATATACTCACAGTGCCTGACATCTGCTGTGTCCATGCGCCTCGCAAAATACACTGTTCTTTTGACAACTGGATGTCCGCTCTGTGTATTGAATATTCTGTATGTACCATGCACTAATCGCAACAATTGCAACTGCGCGAGATCGAGCAGTGCGCTCCACACCCATCTTCACGGCTCCATACCATCTATGAGGTACAGGGGTTAGTTTGTCGGCACGATTACAATATGAAGTTACCAGCGTTACCCGCACTGATAGTCCATACTAAGAGACCATACTCTTCAGCATGTATAGCCTTCGCCGGATCATCCTCTCCTTGGCTGACGTTGTGCGGATTCTTGTCCGTCCTGAAAGCATTTCAGACACCCACTGGTAGACGTAGAGAGAATCCGTGTAAAAGTGCAGTTTCTTATATTGCCATTGTAGTGCGAGATTTATTCCATTTACACAAGCGTCCAGCTCTGCTAAGTTGATGTGTTGAGCATCATTCACGGGTCGCGGCCATCATGCGTCTTCAAACACATTCCCTCCTTGCTCGAATGCGACTCCCAATGCTAATGAAGTAGCGTCGACCCACATATTTACGTGGTCTGCATCAACACACCATTTTCCACGGGCAGGGTACTCCTTGTTGACTATCTCCCGGGTGTCAGTTACCATCAGACTTAGAGGAGCGTCGTCAAGCACACTGTTCCAACCTGTGGTTACAAAATTCACCCTGTGTTTGATGACATCCAAAGCTACACGGAGTTAGCCACAGGTTGGTAAGTGTCCAACAAGTTTCCCACACCAGGAAAAAAGGCCCGCCTCGTAACAACGTCAGGGATGCCTGAAATCCCACTTCAACCCTCCATTGAGGGTGCCGTCTTCTCCAGAGACGTCTAATCCTAATACGTGCGCTCCGTACCTCAGACGTCCAGGATACTTGCACGGCAGACCAAACTGAGCCAATTTTTCCCTGACACACGATGCAGATTTTATGTCCTCGTTGATGTACACATCGTCAATATAAGCCGATGTTGCTTCCTCAATTGTCTTTCCTTGAGACAACACCACATTCACAATGGTTTTCACGATCTGCGGTGCCATATTCAGACCAAAGCCGAGTCGTGTTAGGTAGTGCCTCTGACCTCGAAACCACACTTTCTAGAACGGTCACAGCGTCTCATCTACTTACACCTGCGAATAGGCCTTCCTCAGGTCTAATATTGATACATTGGACCCCTTCTTGCACCGTTCCGTCAGTTTGCTATCGCAAATGTCAGCATCGTCAGTGTAAGCCTCAATGCACTGGTTGAGTTCACGATAATACAGCACTGGTCTTACTCCTGACTTATAATGCTGGATAACCGCCATTAAGGGTATCAGCCCAGGGGTAGAGGATCAATCATCCCACTCGGATCCACGCCTCAAGCTCTTGTTCGTACTCATCACGAGCCCCGTCAGGTATAAGATATTCTGCGACGGGATTCTTTAATTCGGTTGGTGGCCTTCCCTCGGTCCACTTCTATGACGCAGTCCTAGCTCGCTGGCTATAGTCATATCCCACCTTAAAGTCAGAGCGATCGATATGAATTGCAGCAAACACCGTTTCTTTTAAAGCGCACGCTCCCGTCTCTTTCGATTATCACTCCCCTCAGTGCCTTGATAGCATCGAACCCCAGCAGTATATCGAAGCCCAACGGACCCCCTCGTGTCATCGATAACTTAATTTCCGCGTCCACACAAAAGTGCGTGTGGATCTTCACGGTTCCAGCTCCAAAGCATGCTTCTGTGTCGCCACCTATTGTGGTGACTTTAATGCTCCTTTTAGTCCAGGTTCGACACAATCTGGCACTCATGATGGTATGTGAGCAGCCGGAGTCGAGAAGAGCTGAGCAGGGCTCTCGTTTCACGTACACAATTACCGTAGGTTGCGCGTCACTTAGATCTTGTCTGGGGAGTAGCGCTGACATGCTGCCCCCATGGATCCTTGTACGGCCTATGAAAAATTTGCTTCCCGAAAACTTCTACCGGAGGAAAGCGTGGACGTTTTCTTCGCTGAGTTAAAGAAACTCGCAGTTCTGTTCGGTGGAGGGGTGTCGGAGCGGACGCTTGCATACGCGTTTGTGGCGGGCCTTCCCACTCGGGTGAAGCAGCTACTGAGAGCCTCAACCAGCGTTTCAACAACGACCATGGAACACTTGATGGAACGTGCTCGAGCCATCATCAAAGATGAGGAGGACCTGGGGGAACCAGTTGTGATGGCGACACAGACAGGCCAGATTGGCGCTCGGGAGATTCCGAATCATAACCCTGCAAGCAATGGGAAATGTTTTCGCTGCGGCCGACGCGGACATTTTGCAAGGAATTGCACCAACAGGGGGCGTGTGCGCTGTTTTAAGTGTGGCGGTTTGGGGCATCTAGCTCAAAACTGTGCGGGAAACGTATCAGGGGAGAGGACGTCAGCGCCGCCCTGCTCCCCGAGCAAAATTTGAACAAGGCGCAACCAGTAATGACTGTCTACGTAAACAGGATACCCTGCTCAGCACTTCTCGACTCAGGCTGTTTGCATACTATAGTGAGCACCAGGCTGTGTCCAAGTTGGACTAAGAGGAAGATCAAAGTCACCACGATAGGAGGCGAGACCCAGACATGCTGTGGAGCTGGAACTGTAAAGATCTACACGGACACCGGTGCAGCCACTAAGATCAATGTGCTCGTGACCCAAGGAAATCTCCTGGGGTTTGACCTGTTGCTCGGGTACGATGCCATCAAGGCGCTGGGGGGAGTCGCAATTCATCGGGATAGAAAGGTGCGATTCTTAGAGGCCCCAGTGTGTGCAGCGCTCCATATCGATCGGCCGGATTTTACAGTGGACAACGACTCGCGCAAGAGGGCCTGGATTGCATCTTGGAAGTGGACCGAGGGAAATGCACCGACTAAACTAGAGAATGGGGTTGCAGAGTACCCTATACTCAGTGAGGCCCGAGCAGAATACGAAAGGGAACTAAAGGCGTGGATCCAAGATGGCTGGTTAATCCCCTACCCTGAGGACAAGCTTGGGCCTCCCAAGGGTCTAATACCCTTGATGGCAGTAGTCCAGCATAACAAGTCGTAAGTACGGCCCGTGCTGGACTATAGGGAGCTTAACAAACATATTGAAGCCTACACTGCCGATGCTGACGTATGCGCCAGTAAGTTGAGGGAATGGCGTCAGAAAGGCACTAATGTCTCGATATTGGATTTGCGAAAAGCCTATTTACAGGTGCGAGTTGATGAGACGTTGTGGCCGTTCCAGACAGTTTGGTTCCAGGGGCAGAGGTACTGCCTTACACGCCTTGGCTTTGGCCTAAATGTGGCACCACAGATCATGAAGACTATTGTCAACACAGTATTGTCCCAAGAAAAGCCCATGTGGGACTCAACGTCAGCTTACATTGATGACGTATACGTCAATGAAGATGTACAGTCTGCGTCGTGTGTCAAAGAAAAGTTGGCTCAGTTTGGTCTGGAATGCAAGAATCCCGAACGTTTAAGGGAAGAAGCACGTGTATTGGGATTGGATGTTTATGAAGAAGATGGTACCCTACAATGGAGGCGTGGCAGTGAAATTCCAAGCATCCCCAACCTCGTTACAAGGCGGACCGTTTTTTCTTGGTGTGGAAAACTTGTTGGTCACTTACCGGTCTGTGGCTGGCTCCGCGCAGCTGTTGGTGTGATTAAACGCAGAGCAAATTTAACAACCACGGGTTGGGATGACATATCCGATGATGTCCTACTAACTCTGATGATTAAAGAGACACTGGAGAGAGTGAACAAGAAGGCCCCTGCCTGTGGGCGGTGGTGTGTTAACGGAGACAACGTAGGTGTGTGGGTTGATGCCAGTTCTTTGGCGTTGGGAGTATCGTTGGAGCAAGGAGGAAACGTGTTCGAGTATGCGTGTTGGCTGCAGCCCGTAACAGATTCTCAGCATATCAACCTGGCAGAGCTGGACGCTGTTGTAAAGGGGGTAAATCTGGCCCTGCAGTGGCAGTCTAAGAAGTTGACCTTGTACACAGATTCTCTCTGCGTCTACCACTGGGTGTCTGACACACTTTCAGGACGGACACGAATCCGTACCAAAGCAGCAAGCGAAATGTTAATACGGAGAAGGCTAGACACGCTAAAAAAACCCTGGTATCTGAGTATGGGCTATCACTGAGCGTCACTCTGGTGCCACCACATTGTAATCGTGCTGACCAACTGACCCGTGTACCTCACAAATGGTATGAAGCCGCGAAGATGGGAATGGAGATTACTGCTCGATCTTGTGCAGTTGCAATCGACCCATGTCAAATACAAAAAATTCATGCACAGAGCGGACATCCGGGTATCAAGAGGACCCTTTATTTTGTGAGGCGTGCAAACCCAGCAGTGACAAAGATGGATGTCAGACAGATCGTCAGAAATTGTGAGGCTTGCCAGTCTATTGATCCTGCACCAGAGCGATGGAAGAAGGGTCGCTTGGAAGTTGAGAGTGTGTGGCAGCGGCTGGCCATAGATATTACCCATTACAGTGGCAAGCCCTTTCTAACTCTCATTGATTGCGGGCCTACGAGCTTTGCGGTGTGGCGGCAGATGACCAGACAGGATTCAGCAAATGTTGTTCGCCACCTATCATCCATTTTTTTTTGAGCGAGGTGCGCCGGAAGAGCTCCTGACTGACAATGATGCAGCGTTTTGTAGCCAGCAAGTTCGGCAGTTGTTAGATGAGTGGGGCGTCCGACTACGGTTGCGATGTGCGCATGTGCCGTCAGGAAATGGCATTGCTGAAAGAAGCCATCGCAGCATCAAGAGAATTGCTGCCAGGAAGCGATGTACTATTGCGGAAGCAACATATTGGTACAACATTACGCCAAAGGACGGGATATCCCCTTCAACCGCACCTGCGAATGCTATTTACACGTACCGAGTCGGAGTGAAGGGACTCAACACTACGCGGCCAACCGACAAGGGAACATATAACAGATATGAAGTGGGAGATCCAGTGTGGGTGCGGCCTCCAGGAAATCGGTGCACCGATAAGTTTAAGCGAGGACAAATATCTGGAGTGATTAGCCAGCAGTCTGTTTTGGTCGATGGAACCCCACGACATGTGCGAAATCTTCGCCCAGCTACCGAGGTGCGTCACACAACTACAGAAGAAAGCAGTGAAGCGTCTAGCGATGAGCTGCCGATGCACGGATTCAGTGAGCCCCTTCCAGAAACTGATAGCGATACTTCATCTGATGAGGCGGAACCAGATCCAGAGCCCGAATCTGAAACAGTGAATGTACTTCTTCGCAGAAGCACACGCACTAAAAGGCCCCCCCCCAGTGCTCTCTATGTGATCATCAGATCAGGGGGGAGTGTAACGTGCATCCAGGAGATAAGCGCCCGCGTGTTTGCGTGTTGTGTGGGTACGTGGGAGAGACGGATGAGGGGAAAAAGACTTACCTCGAGACCAGCTCAGCGTTACCGACCAAAAATAGAAAAGAAAGATCAAGATGGCGGCCGCCGTCTTTTGTAAAGTATGATGTCTCGCAAAGTCACACGAATTCTCGGAATATGCAAATTTAGCCGGCCTAGAACGACGATAAAAGCGGGTGAGGGGAAAGACGTGGGGGAGTGACGATTGAGTTGGCTGGGGAATCGTGTGGCTGTTGCTTCTTGTGCCGTATTGAGGATATCTTACCGTGTTAAAGAGAGAGTCGGGCGCCATCTTGAATTTTACCTTACACTTTTTCGTTAGATTTCCCGCACAGTTTAGGGCTAGGTGGCCTATGCCGTCACATTGGAAACAGCGCAGTCGCTCTCGCCCTTTTTCAGTGCAGCTACTCGCAAAATGACCTCGCCGATCACAGCGGTAACATCTTCCATTAGTCGCGGGGCTCAGACTGGGAATTTTGCCGGCATCTTTCCGGGCTGCCTTTGTCGCCATCACAACTGGTTTCCCCAAGACCTCATCATCTCTGATGATAGTCCGGGCGCGTTCCATCAAGTGGCTTTATACGCGTTGTGGACACGCTGTAGAGGCTCTCATTGCTTAACGCGGGTGGGAAGGCCGGCCACAAATGCTTATGCTGATGCCCTCTCCGACACTCCATTGTCAAACAGCACAGAAAGTATCTTCAATTCCCAAAAGAACATATTCACGATTTCTCCCGGCATGAGCTACCTGTAGGCGAATCTTCCATAGTCCGAGCAACGATCCATTGCAAATACCTTGTACAGCGCATTTTTATAGCGGCAACATCAGCCTTCTCGGTGGCACTAAGTTGCTGATACACACTCAAAGCGCCCCCAGCACATCCCAGGGGAATAACAGTGTGCACTCCCTTTACCTCACAGAGATAGCAGGTCAACTCAGCCCTCTCAAACCAGTCAACGACAGATCTGGGCCCATCAAACTCTGGAATAAGTTTCAGATCAAGCTTTGAGTCGGGTTTTTTCACAGCCGGAATAGCTTGTATCAAATTCAACTTCAATCATCACCAATACCACAATAGTAACACAATAACCTTGTGACTATAAACAGTACTGATCCTTTCTCTCACTCAAGCTTGCTTTTCATGCAGTTTTTCATTCTGTCTCATTGGCATGTCCACCCTCTTTTCTCGTGATCTCGCGAGACGACAGTTTATAAAACATCAGACGCCATCTTTTTTTCTCTTTTTCCACCAACACTTCCTTGCAGCAAGTCCACCCCTCCTACGTCACGTCACCGCTCGCACGCACATCCACACAATACACACATACGCGGACGCTTGCTACTTAGGCGAGTATTACAATTTTCTGGAATTTCTGTGAATTATGTAAAATATATTGCTGAAAGTTGGAAAATTTAAATCGACATTAGAGAGAAAATTTGCTGTTGTATTAGATATTCAAAATTTAGAATTAATGTATTGTATTAAAAATTTATTAGAAATCTTGATAAATTCTAATTGATTTTTCATAGGAGAATTACACTGGAAGGTAAAAGAGATTTAATTATATGTATTCGTAGCGGAATGAAACCGCATACACCAATCGGCGTTTGATTTGATACTGTGTAAAAATGAATTTTAACGAAAAAGGAAAACAAGACAAGAGAGCGTTCGTGGAATTTGTCTTTGAAAATGTGTCTGCTTTAAAAATGGGGACGGAAGGAAGAGCAAAAAGTATGGAATTGAAGCAAAAACGGGACTCATCTTTTAGCACCAACTGGCGCGTGCTTGACAGGTCCCACATTGAACTTATCAATTAAAGTAATTTGCACGAATAATTTTTTCGGTGTTTCCCCGCTACGGTGTTGTGAATTATAGCGAATTCTGTTGTGCTGATAATATAATTAAAGTTTTGGATAATTTTTAAGAAATAATTACTTATAGACTAGAAGTAACCGTGTGTCGAATGTTATTTTTTTGTTTTGGTAAAATTGAATGCCGATAAGTTCAAATTCTGATTGTTTAGATTGGGAGGCTGCCCTTTGGGCGTTCACTCGTATCGGTCAAACTGGAAATTTAAAGGGAAAGAGTCCGTTTTTTGTACCGCAAGCGATGGTGGGGATGGCGAATCGAATTCTGGATTTCCCCTCTGTTTAGCAACTCGGCCTTTTATAAGGTATCGGTTGATGTGTTAGTTAGACCACGTAAGTAGCTCTAGATGGGAAGAGTGTTGCTAACAACATTTCCACGAGCTCAAAGCAGAGTTCATTTGAATTGTAAAAGACTAGGCATCCTTTAACGAATTCATAAGGATACAGAACAATATGCCGGAGAATACGATTGGGAGATCAGTTGCAGTTATGGCGACAACGTAATTATCCTGAGTTTTGGAAGGGTTGCGAAAGACATAAACACCAGTGATCTCTGGAATCGGGAAAGCATTGGCTGGAAACTGTTTAGGCTATGAATTGCCCATTGCGGGTCCCAAATGACGACACTCCAAAGTAGAAGTGCGGTTGAAGCAATCCCGTATGTCGAAATATGAATTATCTCCTGTGTGGTAGAGACAGCATCGTTGAAGCAATACCGTATAACGAAAAACGTAACGCCTCCCGCAAGTGAGAGACAGGAATATTCAGGGACGGGGTATTGTTTAAGTGATTCAGTATGATAAATCATTGAATCGTCACCGATACATTAGAGATGGAAATATCCAAAGTAGAAGTATATAAACTATAATTAGAAGGTAAGGAGAATTGGCAGAGAACTTGGTCCAAATAGATCCGGAGGGATTGCCGATGTTTACTTATTCAAGCGTAGGGAGTCGTGTTGCTGGCAAGTGCAAGGCTTGAGGTTACGGAAAATATAGGAAGTGTTGATTCTATAATTGGCTATTATAGATTATGGTGAAGAAATATGAAACATCTCCGCATTCAAAGACGAAGTATTGTTTCGGGTGTACGCCCTGTGGGTTATATGTGTCAATCCGGCTGATGCCAATGAAGCGCTCCTGAGTTGTAGACTGAATACATCAGTGTTTCTAAAAACCCACTGAAGTGGCGAAAGGTACTGTGTTTCATGGTATTCAGGTAGTATAGCAGGATATGAGAAAAGGCGCGAATAATAATGATTGCCCGTGTAAGACTACCTGGAAATCCGGCCGAAATTCGGCATGTCAACCAACGAACCCAAGTGTACTATATAAAACAATTCTGTTTTTCCCTAACCCCCTGACACACTAGGACGAGTTTTTGGCGTAAATCGCTGATTAGGGCGGAAAGGGCAGATTACTACCTTCGAATTGCCAGGAATGTGAGAACGGAGAACTAAATAATGTATTGTTTAATGAGAAACATCGCAGATGTAGTGAGTAAATAATGGAACCAGCACATTAAAGGCGTCAAATTCCAAAGCGCGTGAAAATAGAGAACTGAAGAATGCATTGTTTTATTTCAGAAACATAGCAGAGTAAATTAGTAAGCAAAGATGTTAATTGGCCCATGAGCTTATTTAAGGTAATCATTGTGGGAAGTCGGATAAGAATGTAAACAGTTCTGATCGCAATTTTAGTGACAGTGATGTGTTGTGTGATAAAGTTGTGTGATAATGTTGTGTGATAATGTTGTGTGATAATGTTGTGTGATAAAACGAGTGAAAAAAAAACTTAACAATAAAAATCACATATTTGCTGTCTGTACAGATTGCGTAGGTTGTGAATACTGGCAACACTCTTCGGAAATGCATATACATATAAGTACCTACATATACACATGAAAATAATATATATTTACACATATAAAATAAAATTAAACATTAAACAGTAAAAAAATATGAAAAAATAACGCATTTTACCGTAAAATATTTTAAATTCCTCCGATAGTATTTATTGCAAGAGAGAACAAAAGGTCAAAGAATATAAGACGTTGTAAAGAGGTACGTGCTAAGATCATCTGATGCTAGCAAAAACTTAAGTTGCACATATTGGGTGTATATTATATAATGTGTTGAGGTTAGGGTCCTGTTGCACATATTGGGTGTATATTATATAATGTGTTGAGGTTAGGGTCCTGTTGCACATATTGGGTGTATATTATATAATGTGTTGAGGGTGGGGTCCTGTTGCACATATTGGGTGTATATTATATAATGTGTTGAGGTTAGGGTCCTGTTGCACATATTGGGTATATATTATATAATGTGTTGAGGTTAGGGTCCTGTTGGAGTTGTTTGAACATCCGTTTTATGGGGTTACATAGATGTTTAGTGCTATTGTTGAAGTAAAATACGTGTGGATGTTTTGTTCTTTTTGTACGTTAGTATATTATGTATGCTCTGTTGGTGGCTTGTTTTAATTTTGTGAGTAGATAGATACTGTAGAGAATGTTATTGGTTTAAATGTTCTACTGTGTGTTATGACCGGATAGGCTTGGACATATCCTTTTAATACGCAGACAATGACTGTATATGAATGATGTTTTTTTATTGCGATTGGGTAACAACTCTCACAGTGTAGGTAATTGTGCCACCGGAAGAGTTCGTGTAGAGGAATGTGGGGATATAATTATTGGAAAGATTTACGAGAACGTCTAAAAGGGGTGTCATGACGTGTTCACTTGGGAATTTCATATTGTTATGGCAATTGTTAATGAGCTAATAAGATCCATTACTGTCTTTTAGCCATGTGGCCAAATTCCGAAGATGTCATCTATAAATCTGTAATAGTGTGTCGGGTTTGATTGGGTATGTGTGTATGTATTTTTTTCGAATGTCAACATAAAGATGTTGGCATAACTGGGAGCTATTTCCGTTCCCATGGCTGTGCCTTGTATTCGTAAAAAGTGTTGGCTGTTGAATGTAAAATTGTTATGTGTTAAGCTGAACTCTATAATGTTGCATATGTTTGTGTCTTTGAAGTTCTATGTTTGTAAAAAGCTCATGCACGCAGATATTCCCTCCTCCTGTGGAATATTTTATTAGAGTGAGAAAGCATCCTTCGTAACGAGTATTGTGTTTTGGAAAGTTACTTATGTTGCATAGAATCTTTAAGAAGTGGGTCCTGGCTTTAATATAACTGGGCATGCTTGGCAGCATGGTGTTCAGAATACTGCCTATATATCCCGAGATCGTATCTGTGAGGGTTCATATACAATTACAGCAATGCATATCAAGAGAAGATGGACAGCTTAACAGAAACCTTCCACTAAAACAACTATCCAAAGAGCATGCCATCAGCTCTAATAAAACTGGACCACGCACAAAAGATTACCACTTGAAACTCACCACAGTTTGTATGCCATATATTAAGGGCTTGTCTGAAATGCTTCAACGAATAGGTAATCCGTATGGCATCAGAATAATATTCAGGAGTGATTAAACTTTTAAGAAACAGATCCTGAGAGCCAAACCCAGTACGAAAAAAAAAAGCTGACTAAGAATTGTGTATATGAAAGTCCATGTAAATGTGAAAAAGTAAACAAAAGTGGGACATGTCTCCCACTAAAACTTCAGTTGGAAGAACATCAAAAATTGGTAGTACGTTATGAAAATGAGAAATCGTGTGTAGCCGACGCTATCTTTAAGGAAAAAAGGGAAACCTTCCAAATTATGGGACGAATAAACATTATAGATAGAGAATAACGGTGATGAGTAAGACATGTGTAAAGTAGAAGCAGATATGCTGGAAGATAACCAATTACTAAGTAAATCTAATATAGAATTTAATACGATATGGAAACTGTTTATCATAACTAATAGATTATATATACAAATAAGTAAAAACCGTTAATATATATATATATATATATATATATATATATATATATATATATACCGAGAGATAGATAGATAGATAGTAATACATAGTAATAATTTGCAATAAGCATGGTATTTACAACTACGAATAAAATATATTAAAGTCTCCTAAAATCGGTACTTTATCCAGAGATGGCTGACAGAACAAGGGCATGCCACCCCCTTTAAATAAATAAAATGTCCCGCTCGAAATTCCGTCTACATTTCGAAGTTCGACAGATACACCTGAAAAAAGGTCGTAGGTTATATCGATGGACACCTTGTTAAAATTGAGCTCTAGATGAGAACACTAGTCTGATGATTCCAAATAATACGATAACCAAACCTTCATCCTAAAAACTTCGAACCATAAATGCACATGATATTAATTATTAATTTCCGAGCTTATTTCTACGTCTCATCAAATAATCATTATATATTAGAAATATCAGTATAAATGAATCAATAATTTTTACATACATATATGTTTCATCTTTTTTCTGCGATGATCAGTATGGAGGATAAATGTTCTGTGTTTTTATAGAAATACGTTTTTTTTTTGCATACGTAATAAGCTTTGTTACATGAAATTGTTGAATCATATGAAGAAAAATAGTAATTGGGATAGCTGATGTCTCCTCATTATTTAGAATTCCGAGATTAAATACACAATCAAATAAAATAATCGCTTATTATCTGGGGGCAGCGGAGGGAATTTTATGCTAGCTACGTTGCTGATGTCTTTGCGTCGCTTTTTTTTGGATTTGATTACCTGCTGCGACGTGGAATACTCCGTTGGTAAATTTTAACGCATCTAAAACCAAACTTTTGTCTTTTCACAACATAGGCTCGGATTCATACTTGGTCATAAGCGATATAAATGGCTTTCGCTTAAACGAGTAACCTGCTTCGACAAACACCTTAAGCTGAATAGGGAGACAAATCAAATGTATTGCCAAGGTCGCTGGAAAATTATTTATTATTCTCTCGCCCTCTTCTAACGTATCTCACTCTGGACAAAATCATCTACACTTCTAAGTGACACTTACACCTTAATATTAAGTACTGTTCCCACATCTGAGAATTAGCTTTTATACATTATAGGTGATGCCCGTATCTTCACCGGCCAAAGTGTTTCTGGCAAGAGAGATTTTGTGAGCCTCTATCTGATCTATTATTATTTGCATGGTAAGTGCTCGTCTTAGATTCAATCTATGCTACTGCCGCAAATTATTAACAATAACACTATTCAAGCTTCAACGACTACCAACCATTCCGACAGTATCTAAACGCACCTAAATCTAAACACACGTTCCATGAACAAAGTTTCTTCCCTAGAACTGCCCGTCTGCAGAAACCTTTTTAACAAGTTCTCTTTCAAGGGTGGTGGCCTTCAACTCTAATGTAAACCATGTATTGTTGCTCCTTCGGAAAATACACTAAAGTCTACCAATTACGACCACATTATTAAGCTGTTGTTACAGTAACTAAGACACGCACATAAACTGCTATACTCGAGTGGTTTCGGACCTTGATAAGTAGCGTCTCTCTCATAAAAAACCTAACTTGAAAATGGTTTATGGAGGTTAAAATGTACAATTATTCTGACCGGTTTATGTGCTCTACGTAAAGTGAGCTTTGAGGTTCCATTGAGATTACGAACGTCGTACCTCAGGTTGATTTTCGTCTTCTATATACTTATTTTTGACGTCATTCTTTTATATGATTCGTGTATGTTTTTTGCTAATTCATCTGTGTCTACATATCTTAATATCTTCTTTATAATATGTAGAGAATATGAACAGGTGTCTTCTCTTTATAAGCTTCTGTAGGAATATCTGGACAAAAATATGTATAAGAGGCTGTTTTTTATTTAGCTTTCTATATTAAAACTACAATTTGTCATGTCAAACATTTTTCTGGGATAATCTTTCATCTTAATTAAGACTCAGCGTGTGTTTTCAAACAGAAATTACGATTAGAAACCTAAAGTAAATTCCAATATGTTTCTTTGAAATTATAATTTATTTTGTAAAAATTATAAAAAATCATAGCTTCTTGTGGATGTTTTCCATGTGTATTTTTATCGACACAAGTTGTATTTATGCATTTTGGTCTATATCTAGATGTGCAGATATAGTAATTAAAATGAATATAAATATACTTTTCCAATTTTTGTTAATGATACGATCTTAGCAAATACTGATATATATATATATATATACATATATATATATATATATATATCTAAACTAGTTTCATTTAATAATTACAAGAAACCTTCTCTACCACCTACAACGGCTCTTTATCTGAGAGTACGTCTTTCAAGCTCCTTAGCCAAACGTTCACAGAAAACATGAGTTGGAAATATTACATCGAGGGTATTGTCAGGGCCGCTGCAAGGATGGTGGGATATCTCTACCGTGCTAGAAAACTACTAACCTCCGAAAGAATCATGTACCTCTATAAGGCAACCATTCGCCCATGTATGGAGTATTGCTGTCATATTTGGGCTGGTGAATCGGCTACTAGTCCTTCGCTCCTTGACAAGGTTCAAGAGAGTCGCAAATCTGATAGGCCCTGAATTGACATCTAAGCTTTAGCCTCTGCCCCATAGACGAAACGTTGCATCCCTCTGCCTGTTGTACAAGTATTTTAATGGTGAATGCTCTGATGAACTGCAAGCACTTGTGCCCCCACGACGTGGACACCCTCGACAAACCCGACGGACTGCAAAATTCCATCCCCACACTGTAGAGATCCCTAATGTAAAATATCATTCTACTGCAGTAGTTTCTTCCCCAGAACCGCTAAACTTTGGATTCCATTCCAGGTCCCTGCTTCCCCAACTGTACTGAGGTGCAGAAGTTCAAGTGCAACGTGAACCGATACCTTGCTGCCCAAATCCCTACATAGTACCCAAGTAGTTGATGCCCCTGATAGTAGCCTCCTACACCAAAGTGGCAATGTGCCTTGTTTGGGGTGAAAATGTAATTATATATATATATATATATATATATATATATATATATATATATATATGTATATATATATATATATATATATGTATATATATATATATCATCGTGTACCGATTAGATCACTGTCTGACTGATGTAAATGAACAGTGAAAATTAAAATGTTTGAACTCAACGTTATTTCACGCGGTTAATGGTGGCCGAATTTATACGGTCTTCGCTAATCGTGTCAGAGATGTCGCGTGTTGCGGGGTTCGAATCGTTCGACTGGTATTAATCGCGACACACTGCACTGAAGATTCCCGAAAGGATGAAACACTAGTTGATGTATGTATTTAATTATTATAGTACAAAAATAATTTTATATATATATATATATATATATATATATATATATATATATACTAGCGGCGGTACCCGGCGTTGCCCGAATGTTTGTTTCCGGGACGGGGGGAGTTTTAAAAAATGTTATGGTAGGTAAGTAGGAAGGATCAAACTCGGAGTCATGAGTAAAAGTAGGAAAATAAACTGTGAAAAAAAAACACATCTGCAACGTCAACAGTTCGGCCACCAAGAAAAGTCCATTCCAGTTGTTTAGGAAAAAAAAACGACTACGGTAGGTCGGCGCGAACGTGAAAATATAATGTGAATTGTCCAGCACGCTAACCACTACGCCACAGAGCACTGCAGCTTACTTTAGTGATTTTAAATAACTTCACATGAAAGAACTACGAAGCCAAACCGGTGTTCTCTTCTCAACTGTTCCTTGTGAACGATCCCCACACGGTGTTAAGTGGTGGCAGGGGGAGGAGGAATTTATTAGAGAGAAAATATTTTACTACTTCCATTGATCTTAACCGATTTTGGCCGTGACTTCTCAGCAGAAAAAGTATAGAAATCTAAGATTATCGAGGAATTTGAGAAATAATAAGCCTATAACACACCTCAGATATTGTTCTGCCGTTTGTGCATATTATATTTGCATGAAATATCTTGATTTTTAATCCTATTAATGTCAAAATCAGACGGGAAAAAATGAGTTCATTTTATTTACATAGAAGATAGATAGAAGATAGATAGAAGAAGATAGAAGAGAAGCAGAGAAAGAGAAGATATAGGCTACCCTTTAGATAAAGGTTTAAAGGTTATATTTAGATTTGTTTAAAATTAATAAGGGTGTCTTCATGGTAGTAATACTACACTTCATAATCCCTCACTTCCAATATAATAATTGATTAATAAATAAAGCAGGGAACACTTGAAAATATAAAAACTAGTACAGATACACTAAAAATAAATGACAACACTTATTAAAACCGGCTGACCTGTAATTAATATCTATACCCATCGAAAAGCATCAACGAATAGGCAAGCATCAATAACTAGCTAAATTAAGGAGAGGTTCATGTCTTCGTTACCCTTTAATATCATATAAAGCGTTACCGTTCAATACTAAACTAAACGAACAGAAAAACTATATGCCACTAGCTGGATAATGTAGGTGTACTTTGCATACTTAATAATTAAACACAAGTAAATGATTAATTAAAAAATTATGTATAGGTCAAGCACGCTTCTAATTGGAGTGTTGCTATACTCTTACGATCCCAAACGATAACTAAGTACTCTTACTAGAGTGCTTACTAGAGTAAATAACCCACAAATATAGACAAATATATGAATTATGTAAATCTTTTACGTATATGTTTTGAAAAATATGTCTTTACAAAAAAGTATAAACCACTAATATATATTTATACTCTATTACTGAAAAAAGTGCAAACATCCAAATAAAAGAATAACAACTATTAAAATGACGTGTGTATATATATATATATATATATATATATATATATATATATATATATATATATGAAAACGTTTTGCGCTGTAATTACTTATGACACTAATATCTCCCATTATACAAGCTTTTTTTTAAATCATATAAATTACCTTATATATGTTTATGTTTTCAGTGGTTGTTTTTGACTATATAGAGATATATCTTATAAATAGACAAACAAATACACAACTTAATAACTGAAATATGTAAACAACAATTGAAGTAAAAAAGGCGAAGAAAAATAAATAAATATTAATGAGAGCGTATCAATAAATTGATGAATAATTAAGTCGCCGGCGGAAAAGAAAAAAAAAACAAGAAAACCCAAATATAAGGATGTCACAACGATGAGGGTATGATATTAGTCAGTTCCAAGTGAAAACTTACGCCAATAAACAACTACCATATTAAAATAATACCAATACCCCCATGGTGATACAGCTTTTCTACATGCGATAGTATTCCTTTTGTTCTTTAATCCTTATACTTACTCTTTTCCACTACTAAACCACAGCTTAGTAAAACATGTATGCATATATGTGACAAATACTGTTTGTATAATACGCTTCCTTTATGACAGCTTTGTCCTCAATTGAACACTCTTTAATATTTATGCAGGTTTCCTTGAATTTACATCACCGAAACGAACCTATACAACACTCATATATATATATATATATATATATATATATATATATATATATATATATATATATATATATATATATATATATGTTGGGTTTTTAGATATGTATGGCTAGGTTTCCTTCCTCTTATCTATTTGCCTTCCTGGTACTTAAGGTACTTGAGCGTTTTTGCATTTTTGTTCTCATTGCATTATTATGCTAGTTGACATGTCGCAGAATGGATCTTGTAATCCTAAACTTACTTATTAATAGTTCTTCTTTTTCTATTTTATTATTTAGTTAATCTAAAAATGTAAAACAATACGGTTACTATTTTACTAATATATGAACTTTTTCTTCATATATTAGTAAAATAGTAACCGTATTATTTTACATTTTTTTTTAATTGGTGAAGTAGTATTATCCACTGGAGAGCCATGTGTTAAACAGCTGTCCTGTTTCAACTCTCCGAAACAGGCTCATGGTAAGCAGCTGATTATCCCCGTTTCGGCTTATCTAAATGCTAATTCTATTTCTATCTAACAATTTTAGTACAGGCTTCTTTTTTTTCTTCATCCTTTTATAAATGGATTCTATTTGGTCATTATAAACATTTTTAGAAGTCGGATTATGTAGGTGCTAAGTCTGCGATAGCTTTAAGTTAATATATATTTTTTCTTCTGGGAATTTAAACTGCATTCTTTTTTTTCATTTTTGCATTTTTTTATTCAAATTTTCTTTAAACTATATATTGGGGTGTTAGATATGTATTTTTCTCATATATTAGTAAAAATAGTAACCGTATTATTTTACATTTTTTATAGGATAAGTGGTATTAAACAGTTGTCCTGTTTTTAAATCTCCTAAACAGCTTCATGGTAAGCAGCTGATGATCCCCGTTTTCTATTTAAAAACTTTTAGTTAAGGTTTTCTCTTTTCATCTTATGTGGTTACATTCTGTTTTAAAATTGAAGACATTTGCGAAATCGGCTGATGCAATTTAACAATTTTAGTGAACGTTTTTTCTTCATCCTTATATAAATGAAATCACTTTTGCCATACGAATTATGTAGGTGCTAAGTCTGCGATAGGTTAAAGTTAATATAATTTTTCCATCCGAAAATTTAAACTGCATTCTTTATTTTTATGTTTGCATTTTTTTTATTCAAAGCTTCTTTAGACTATATATCTATGTATATAAATATTCTTTACACATATATGAATAATGCTACTTGGCAGACGTTTGACATTTCTTTAGTAAAGTGTTGTGTATCTATGTTCACGTAGGTTACTCTTTAGTCCAGCTGTAGTCCTACATAAAATACACATAAATCATCTCCAGCTTGTAAAGTTGATCGCATGATAATCTTGTAAATCCCGAATGTCGTATCAGGACACTTTAAAATTTGCAGATTAGACCACAACTTTGACAACTTAGCGTTTCCAGTGTGTTGTCAAATCCTCCTCATTATACTTTAGGTTCAGTCTTGGTTGTGTGATTTCGGATAATTTACAAAACCAGCTTTTGACAAAGGTGTCTGCTACATACAGTGCATTTCATTTTCGGTTGCAATTTCTCCGACATTATATTTTCGTCCTGCTATTTAAAATCACTTCACGATCTACACGATGCCCTACAACAATCTTACAACTAGCTGTATTGAATTGTTCAAACTCAACACTGTCAGTGTCATCCAGCTAATAAAAAGTATTCTCCGTTTAAAACTTAGTTGAACCCTTTTTCAATAACTTGAGATGTCTTCTATATGTTGTTCAAGTCTCTAGCACATGTAGCGGTGTGGGTGATAATGCATGTTTCGTAAACACTTACCGTTGTATTTAACGTGGTTCCTGGATCTGACCACACACATTTATCAGTTTTCGAAAAGCAGAACTGGCTTTAAATATTTCGTTGTTTATCTTAGCAGCAAACTTACAATCCTAACTCACTGTACTACCCAGATATACGAAATTGTCCATGACATTTAGCTTCATACCATAAATCAAGATGTTTGCTTCAACATATGGCATCCTATACACGAGAAATACATAGCATATGCTTTCTTCAGAGTGATGGTATCCAAAATCTTTACAAGTCTCTGACAACTTGTTCTTAATTATCTGCATGTCTGCTTCTGAATGTCAAACCAGGTCTGCGTCATCTGGTAGTAACAACTTTTCAACTATGACTTTAGACATATGAGGTTAAAAAGTTTACCTGATAGACAAAACTGAAACTTCACACCAATCTCGCAGTTGGTAAAAACTATCACAGCAAAATATACGAAAGAATTAAGGAGCAAGTATAACCCCTTGTTTCACACCGTGTTCAACTGAAATTGGGTCAAAGAGAAGTCCATTATAATTCACTCGGGATTTCATATTATGCTGTTATGCTGTAACTGTTGAAGCACATCAACAAAAGAAGTAGGGCAGCATAGTTTTTAAGAATCTTCCAGAGTGAATTGCTATTGATGTTATCAGAAACTTTTGTCAGATCAATAAATCTGGATACATAGCCACTGACTTATCGATATATTTTTACTTTAGTTGTCGCGCATTAATATTGTTGTATAGTTGGAGTTTCATTAATTTAAAGAGATTGGGACATATATAACGGGACTTGTGTAGAAACATAACGATACTGATGAGAGGGAGAGAAGACATTTATACATATTACAGTTCTGAGATGATTCGGACAATATATATATACATATATATATATTTATATGTATATATATATATATATATATATATATATATACGTTTTATTTTTTATTACCGTATCTTTCTGTTAAGTTACATAATTTTTTCAGCGACCCGGCTGTTTTTTGGCCGTCTGTAGCTTCCTCAGACCTTTACAGAACTTGTAAAAGTTTGAGGAAGCTACAGACGGCCAAAAAACGGACGGGCAGCTGAAACAATAATGTAACTTAACAGAAAGATACGGTAATAAAAAATAAAACGCGTATTTGCTCTACAACAGTATTGAGCACTTTCTCCAGGTTTTATTAATTTCCCTTTCCACTATATATATATATTTATATATATATATATATATATATATATATATATATATATATATATATCCACACATCCGTACTGTACTTGCAATAACCCTTACCTCTGAGTTGCTTCCGGGCCTTGATAAGTTGTGACCACCGTGTAAAAAAAAAACGGATTGGAGATATATACTGGTTCTTACCACAGAGGAGGAGAGATGCGTAACCCTCGAAGGATTACACAATGTTTATTGTAAATGATTAACACATTACCTTTTGAGTGTTGAAAGATGACACATGATAACAGTTACAAAAACACGATGATGATACATTATTCATTGGGCTGATCGAATGCTTATGACGTCAGCAATTCAAATTTGGATCTATATAGTTTAACGGTTCTCCCATCTGCTTCCAAAGCACTCTCCAACTCAACCCAACTCAACTGCTCTCGACTCTACTCTTTTCCTGACTTCCAGATTGACTCTGCTGACTGACATACTCTAGCTCCTATATTGAGAATCCCCCTTCTTCTATTACTTCAGAAGTGTGTTTCCCAAACGTGACCAATTCACGTGACTATGCGTGTTTTCCAAACACACTTTTAACAACAAAATAATTCTCAACATATAATTCTAACCTAATATATTTTTTAATTTGTATTGTTCATTCTTTAGCTGACATGTTTAATATTGAGTTTTCGAAAAGAATGAACAATAAATTCTTATTACGATATAAAAAATATCGAACTATTCTAATAGAATTTTACAATAAACTAAGTTCTAACATTCCAATTCTTAAATTTGCTTACAAGGTTCGAGTCTCGGCTTATCCTAATCTCATTTTTACCTATGTAATACTCTTCTTATTTACATGGAAAGGGACAGTTTTCCCCAGTAACAATATCCAATATCATGTCTATAGCGCCCGATCTGCAAATCACATTTTCTGAGATGATAGAAGGAAACATTCATTTAAGCAAACGATTTCACATCTTTTCTAAAACTAGTATCACTGCTTCAAGCAAGATAATGCCTCTATAAACACTACACTAAGATTTTGAGTGTTTCTGTCAATAATTGAGATCATTGTTCCATCAATCACATCTTGAGGAATAGTATTATCATGCCAAATATCAAGGATGAATGTATAGACTTCGCTGATAAAGCCATCAGCTTAAAATTGTAATAATTCAACAGGTGTCCTGTTTACGTGTGTGATTTTCCGTTATTCTTACTGTGCTCTTGGTATCATCAATACTGATTCCAGTCATCATCTTATCAATTACCTTCTATTTGAGGGAGACTATCAATAACTGTATCATTTATTCAGCCGGATTATCAAAACGATCTCTCATTATTGTTGAAAACGCAGAAACATCTTTTTATTTCACAAGTTCCAATGTTAGAGACTGCGATACAAAAGCTTGTCCGATTTTGTAATACATATCTTTTGAATGTTTGCACTTATAATCTTTCTGGATGTATGCTGAAATTTTGGTCTATCACGTGTTCTTCAGTTAAGGTGGCTCATGCTGTAATTTTAATATTGCTGTTTTATACGCTTTTGTTGCAGTTATTTTAGTTGATCTATTAAAACTCGAACACATCCCATGAGAATTGTGCTTCTCTTCCAATCAATTAATGGTTGTAGAGTCATTTAAATAAAACTAGTCGCTATGTTTGGTTTTCTTAAAGGAAAGTATTTCAACTCCTTTGCAATATACTTGTGACTTGAACGTTTCCAAATGAGATAATTCTAAATGAATTCCTAAGAGTTTCACATGCTTCCTTATTTTGTAACTTGGAGACATTGATTCGTGTAGGCAGTTTACACCATTGCCTCTGACCTTTTTTCTGATACACAACTTTAGCATGAACAAGATAGTGATCAGTGTAACATTTTACATCCGGCATAACTATTACAGTTTAATATAACGCGTACACATGATGGCATACTCAGGAATATAATAATATGTTTAGCTTGTGTGTGTCCAAGTTACCTTAGAAATTGTTTTTGTTGCTCAGTGCACAACTGCAAAAGAAGAATCGCATTGCCTTCCAAGATCATATTTACTTGAAACACATCAAGTGTTGTGATAATTTCAACCCAGGCAATAAACTCACTTTTTTCTGCTTTTGGTATTCCTTTGATACAATTCACTTTATCTGGATAGAACCCCATTTTGACATTCTTCCTATAACCCAAAGTAGGGGCATATACTGCGATGACTGACATGTAACGATCACAGTCTCCTTCAGTAACATGATTCAATCACTAATCTACCATAGTTTTTCTAACTGAGATGTACTTATTTTCCTGATTGCTAAACCAACTTCTCTTTCCCTATTTACTCACTCGGGTTTGCTTGTCCAGAAAAAAAATATATGCTCTGCACATTTTCAGTAAAATGGGTTGAAAATTGAGCTGCACTGATCACGTTGTATCTTGCAAATTCTCTGGCAACATTAGCTGTGCTTCGCTCTGGATTAACTTACCCTTTTGTATCAAGAACAGTCCTTACGTTCCAGATAACAATATGTACTTGGTTTTGCTTTGTAGAATAAATCACATGGTTTTTCTTTTGTTCCGCTTGTAAAAATAGAACAACCGTCATCCGCAGATAACTGACTTGCTTAAAATATGAAAGAAGCGATCTGAGGATAAACTGTTATAGTTTTCTCGCATGCATTGTGTGAACAATGATGCCCCTTAAAGGGCTGCTCTGTCTCAAAAATCTCAACCGAAACTAGTTTTTGTTCCCCAAAAATAACAGCGATGTTAAGATAGGATTTAAGCCGCCTATGTACAGATTATTGAATACATACTTCCAACTTGTAAGATCTGTATTCGTCGCCTCCCATCTATCGCCACGGGACTTGTAAAGAAAACTATCTGTAAAAAATGATCTCAATAATAAATGCTTTTAGGACAGATGTATCACTCTCCAGGTATCCACGGACTGAATTCAATTAATATAAAATGCAAGATAACTTGTAAGTGTGTCAATCGCAGGTTTTCCTGCATCTCATCACAAAATTGCTGAATTGTCGAAAGATACTTTCAGAGACACAGGCCATGCCCAACTAGTCACACACACACACACACACACACACACACACACACACACACACACACACACATATATATATATATATATATATATATATATACAGAGAGAGAGAGAGAGAGAGAGAGAGAGAGAGAGACAAGAGAAACACTCAACATCATATACGGCATAATCACGTTGACACACCGTTTCTCGTCAGATCACCGAAGATAAGCAAACTTGAGCCTGGCTAGTACCAGATGGGTGACCATTTGGGAATTCTAGGCGCTGTATGGCTTTCGTTTATCGCGGCATTGTTTTCAGTCGTCCTGAACCTCCACTTGCCACTGGTATTCAACAATGTCGAAACAAGAGAGGTGTGGTTGAAGATTGCGCAACTCTTGCCACAAAAATTCCCCGCGCAGGCACCCTTACTGTGGGTATCCATAGTCTGTCAAGACTGAAGGAAGCCTTTTTTATATATATATATATATATATATATATATATATATATATATATATATATATATATATATATATATATATATATATATATATATATATAATGGTGTGCCTTCCAACGATTTCAGATGTTTTTCATATAGACAATCCACTTATATTAAACATATGGAAATCAAGTGCCCTTGGAAACAAACTCTTCTGGATGCAATGCACGTGTTGTACCTTACAACATCGGCTTGTAGACCCCAATAAAGACATTTTGTCTGAGCCTGTCAATGATCCTCGTCACAGCGTATTCCATCTCCTAATTTTTCTCATAACGTCAACTTCTCAGGTTTTATAAAGCTTAGGAAATAACCAAAAGTCAACGAGATGTATGTTTTAAATTATATTCAAAGTGAGAAACTTCCTGTATTCTTACGAAACCATCTTTTTGACCTTGTCTGAGTAAACCTTACGAAAACTTTCTACGTATTTTTTTTTCTGCACATTTACATCAGATTGTCCAATTATTTTCTTCATGAAAATACGACAGGCGTTTTTTATAAAATTCTTTATCTGACCATTCAAATTTTGGGCACTATATATATATATATATATATATATATATATATATACATATATATATATATATATATATATATATATATATATAGTACACAGGTTGAATTCGAAAAACTTAAGCTCGTGTCAAATATACATTCATTATTCGGGAGGTAAACACAAAGGTGTTCTTTATAAAATTCTTTATCTGACCATTCAAATTTTGGGCACTATATATATATATATATATATATATATATATATATATATATATATATATATATATATATAGTACACAGGTTGAATTCGAAAAACTTAAGCTAGTGTCAAATATACATTCATTATTCGGGAGGTAAACACAAAGGCGTTCTTTATAAAATTCTTTATCTGACCATTCAAATTTTGGACACTATATATATATATATATATATATATATATATATATATATACATATATATATATATATATACATATATATATATATATATATATATATATATATATATATATATACTACACAGGTTGAATTCGAAAAACTTAAGCTAGTGTCAAATATACATTCATTATTCGGGAGGTAAACACAAAGGCGTTCTTTATACAATTCTTTATCTGACCATTAAAATTTTGGGCACTATATATATATATATATATATATATATATATATATATATATATAGTACACAGGTTGAATTCGAAAAACTTAAGCTAGTGTAAAATATACATTCATTATTCGGGAGGTAAACACAAATAGAGGTGTTAGTCGAATAAATAATTTCGTTCCCATCGGAGGGAAGGACTTAGGTGAATACATAAAAAACTGCGTGTAAAGTATTTAAAGGGACTAAGTATTAATATATATATATATATATATATATATATATATATATGTGTGTGTGTGTGTGTGTGTGTATCTATTCTCCTATAAATTAATTTCTATTTTGTATGTATTTATATCCATATTAAAAAACAACTCTTTTCTATTTATTTAAAAATAAATTACACTTTTCTCATATATGGGTTGTTGAATTGCATTCACTAGCAAAAAATCTAGCTAATTTGCATATTCTTTTAAACATTCATTTTAATTAATTCCCTATTACTCTTTTCGGTTTTCCTATTGAATGATCATCTTTAGTTAACTATTACGTGCAATTATATTCATTCATGATTTGTACTTGCATAATATTTGCATAAAAAGTTTACAGTAAACACAAAATTGTTTCCACATACATTTATGAAAACTTATATATTTTTTGTTTAATCTATTAAAGTGAACATGGCTGTTTGTCTGTGTGTGTGTGCATTTTCCTATGCAATAACTCTGTTAATTATCAGTTTAAATACTCAAAATTTGATATAAAGGCCATTGCGATTTCGGAAAATCTTTGTAATCCGTGTTCGGCCAGAAATTTAACTGTTTAGGAGTCAAATTTCGACCATTTGACGATTGCAATCTCTACCAAATTCCTCCGCGAATTTTGGCTCTAAACACTTGAAATTTGAGATATAATTTCCCTGTGACATGGTTCGAACGTAATAACTTTATTTGAGCTGAAAACAATAAATGTTAAGGGGTAATAATAGGGGTCAAATTTAACAAAAATTGGCCGATTCTTTTTATGCTCAATATACACATCCAAACACCCCGGAAACCATGGGCTGAAATGATACTATATATATATATATATATATATATATATATATATATATATGTGTGTGTGTGTGTGTGTGCGTGTGTGTGTGTACATATATACATATTTGCAGATACCGACCATCCTCTCCCCTTAAATAATTTTTATTTTTTATTTTATATTTTATTTTTATTTATTTATTTATTTTCTATTTATTTTTTTTTCTATTTATTTATTAATTTATTTTTTTATTTTCCATTTAGTGTCTTCTAACAACTCTTGCTGACATTTTTAAGTGAGGACTTGTACATTTAAGTTGACCTATTTTTATTGTATTTTTTTCGCGCCTTTAACATTTCCTGTCTGGGTCATTTTGACATTTCTTTCTTCTGTTTTATATTTAAATCTATCACCATTTATTTTTTCCCTCTTTTTCTGCCTTGATGTTCCTTATTTATATTTATGCCTCGGCAGTAGAGTGAAAAACATATCTTATTTTTCTTTTTTTAATATTATTAGATTTTTTCCCTTTTTTTCCCTTGTACACATTTTTGTGAATTATTCCATGGATTTCTGCCTTTGGGTTATTTTGGACCATCTTACAATTACGGGATTTCCTTGGATTTTGCTTGTGCAAATGGAAATTCAATTAACTTTCTTGAAGTTATATATTTGAATGATTTATCTCTAACCAGACTATCCATGCACGTGTAATCACCTTGTTATCCACCATATTCCCTATGCTGCACTTTATTGTTATCAAGTAAGATCTGTGACTTACTTGTTGTTTCATCAAATACTTTTGCATGCAAAATCAGATCCAGCATTTTGCTAATTCCTACCCTCTGATGAGAAGGAAAGTATTTCTTCGAAACTCCGCGGATTAAGGACTATCCACTTATTTAGTAATCGATAAAACAGGGGTAAACTATTTGTTTTAGTGCTTGGAGAGGAAAGTGTTCCAGCACTAGAAGGGGTGGAGGCAGTGTTTTTTTCCGAGTCATGTATTCCCAAATTATTGAAACGACTGTCATACAAACAATTGTTCCACCCCTATTATATATTTTCCTATTAAGTGCACGTAACTCTTGCATTTTATTGCTATTTATTTTCTTTTAATTTAACATTTTATTAGTAGAATATATCTATTCTCGGAGTTTTTTTTTTATAAAATTCAGTGCGTTTTTATTTTTCAATCCATAAAATAACATAACTAAGTCGGTCAGGGCTACCATTGGGATCATTTTTAAAAAATTTCTATATGATAATCTGACAGAAATAAGATTAAATTGTATTATCGACAAACAAATCATAAATTCAAGGAAAAAAATTAATCCAACGAAAAAAATGAGGAAAATTAAAATGGTGTACTCAATTTTGGAGATTTATTTAGTTAAAAACTATCTTCATTTTTGTTATTTACTAAGAGAATTTCATGTTATGATTTTACAATTGCTAGTGCTTGTTTGATGTCCTACTATAACTAATGTAATTATTTTTTACTTGTTACTGAAATAAACTTTCTAAAAAAAATCGGTCAACTGCGCTAAAACACTAGAATTATTTCACATTACATTTATATACAAAACTGATTCCTTGCTCCAAATTTCAAAATGATGTTATTTTTTCGCGAGAGAAGTTTTACTTCTTTCAGGAGTTTACACACATTTCTCAATTTCAAATGATATATTTGGGTATAACACACCACAAAACCTAATTTGATCAACATTAGACATATATATATATATATATATATATATATATATATATATAAATATATATACATTATATATATATATATATATATTTATATATGAGTGTGTGTGTAAAATATACATATTTGATCGACACACGTGATCCAACGGTGGAACAAATTATAGGGGTGCCTTGTTTTCAAAGGGCCTGCAGAAGTGGGGTCATTTTTTTACTGAAGTTATGGTGTCTTATACATTACAATTTTTTTTAAATGTATATTGTCTATTTCCGTTTTTCTCTACGTGAACTAATTGCAAACTCTCCATTAGTTCTGGCTCAGTTTCCGTTTTGTCTAGTCTCTAATTAGAAACAATGGCAGCTAGAGCTATGGGCGAGTAAGCAAAGCAACGTCATTCTGATGCGTCTATCTTATCATGCGTTAATTTTTTTATTCTTTCGTTTTATCATTTTTTAATGTCTGTATTTTTATTGAAATTATAAATATTTTTTTTTATTAAATTCGCTTTTGCTAACTAAGGAAAAAGTGTATTTTTTTTAAGGAATAATCCACTAGAGATTATTTTTAAAAAAGTGTTAAAAGTCAAGATTCATTTTAAATATTTTTTGGACGTGATTTATCCTGACCATCAGAATAAAACACATCATTTGATAAATAGAATTAGACACTGCTATTTCGCTGCATTTGTACAGCCAAAATCATTAACTACAATGAGTTTCCCAGACGCGATCTCAGCCTTTTCTAAAGTGACGTCCACAATAAACCAAGAGGTGGACAATGATTTAAAATCGACGGCGAAATGATGTCATATGCTAATTTAGGTTAGAAAAATCGAAGGCGAATACGCAGTTAGGAACAGAGTTAAAATGGTTTTGAGAATAATACAACAACGAAAATGGCAAATAAAATCTTCAGAACAAATGAAACACTTTGTTGGCATAAATAATAAAACTAAAGACAAATAAAATCATCCGAAAAAGAGGAACAAAATGATTAAATATCAAATCAAATTAAAATAAGCACCAACATATTGTAAAGAAATACAAAAATAAAACTCATGCTGAGAAATAACTGATTTCATGAACCAGAATGAGAAACTTATAAGGCCAACATAAAAAAAAAAAAAAATCAACTACAAGGAGCAGATACAACTTGCTATTTAAAAGACGTTTATACGATAATAATTAACATTACCCATTACTGTATTTTGTAAATAATTGAAAAACAAGTATAGTTTAAGGTACAATCACAGTCGGATGGAAAATCGTGCTTTTTTATATTGCTCACGAATTGTAATATTCAATTTTGCCGTGTGTTTGAGTCACGCGAACGTTCAATAAATTATTACTCGTGGATTGATAAGTATTAATAATTTATTGAGCATACACGTTTCTTATAAAATGTAAAGCATTATGTGAAGCAGATTAGTCACTTTTTTAAACTCATGTTCACCCCTTACAAACCATATAACAACTTGGGCGTAAGGGGCTGCTATTTGGGGCCATCTGGGAAAAATTAACAAGATATTTGTTTATTTTACATTTGAACTTCTGCATGCATAGTAGTATAGCCAGGGAAGAAGACTGCAGGCAGGGAATTTCAATGCCTTTCTGTTTGAGGGAAGAAACTATTACAATAGAAAGCTTTCTAGCATTTAAGGACAAAAACACTGAAAGGGTGAGATCTTATTGATTGGCAGTTTTGTCCGGGATATGTACGTCGAGAGGGTACAAGTGAAACAAGTTTATCAGAACACATTTTATTAAAATATTTGTAAAACAGACACAGTGATGCAAAATTGTGGGGATGAGACAGGAGGTGGAGCTTAGATAATAAAGTGGGACCGATAAGACTGACAACTTTTTTTGGACTTTATCCTAGAGGGATAGACTAGTGATGGATGAACCAGCGAAGATATCGCAACAACACTCCATGCATGGGCGAATGGTGGCCATATAAACGTACCAGATACTCTCAGGCGTGAGTAGTCTTCTAGCCCGATAGGGGGAACCTACCTTCTTTGCAGCAGACCTTGCAATGCCCTCTATGTGTTTTCCAGTTCATATAGCTCGTAAATGTAAGCTGAGGCGTTTGAAGGCAGAATTCTAAGGTAGGGTGCTATTTTTTATGGATATAGGAGGTTTGCTATGCTTCTTGTAATTGTTAAATGAGAGAGCAACATAGTTTTTCTAGCATTAAATGTTGCCGTTCATTTACGGCCCCAACTTTATATCTAAAATACTAAATAAATATTTACAATATATATTTTCATAAGCACATTTATTGTTTTAATAGATATACTAGTTTAAACATATACTAGATGGTTCAATTTTATTGTCCCCGAATGGATCATAGGGGATTGCCAATTGAATGAATATAATGACTGGACTTACTCTTTCATGACCTAAATGTCATTTACTTTGTTGCAGGCATTGACTGTGCATCACTCCAATATGCAACCCCTGCCATGTAAGTGTGTAAAAAGTAGAAACGCATCAATATAATCTCTGATATAGTCTCTGATAGAGAATACTTGAACAAATCAATCTTCACCAGCGTGTGGGTAACGTTTATCAATCCAATGTGTTTGATGTTGGTACGATTGGGAAATGCTCAATCGATTTGTGCATGTCACAAGAAATGTAACTAATATAAATGTTCTCCGACTGCCCAAGCACACGCGCCGCACCATTCATGGCAAAATTGCATTTAAATCGGCTGAAACTATAGAAAAATATTCTGGATCACAAAAACGTCGCGGGGATTTATGCTACCACTCGCAGCTTTGTATCTGTTGAACGTTTTATTTTTGAACAAAAAAGGAAGGATTACGTTACCTCCTGATATTTGAATTTTTAAATGCTTTTGTCAAATTAAAAAATCGAACGAATTTCTTTTTTAAATAAAACTAAATACATATGGTTACGGCATCCAAATACTGATATCGGAAACATATGAACACATGAACTTGTTGGGGTTTCAATGAAATCCGATTTAGCCAAATTTCTGTTTGATAGGATAAGTCGTTTATGATCGCAAACTATCTAAATTACCTTGGTTAAAATAATAAAAAAATATAACAAAAAATAACAACAAGCGAATTGTTTCAAATTCTTGTTTTGGTTGTAAAATCCCTCTATTTTATCACTTATCATTTTATTTTCTGGTATTATTCATGGCAAGGTCGATGCCAACAAATTGATAGCATGATACATGATAGCATGCTACCACATCATATCATGCTACAACAGGAAAGCATGTTACAAAATTATAGCATACAACAAAATGATAGCATGCTACAAAATGATAGCATGCTACAAAATGATATCATGCTACCACATCATAGCATGCTACAACAGGAAAGCAGGCAACAAAATAATAGCATACTACAAACTGATAGCATGCTACAAAATGATAACATGCTACAGCCTTAGAGCGTACTACATGAGAGCATGCTACAAAATGATAGCATGCTAAAAAACATAGCATACAACAAAATGATCGTATGCTACAAAATGATAACATGCTACAAAATGATAACATGCTACAAAATGATAGCAAGCTACGTGATTGAATGCTACAAAATTATAGCATGTAACCTAATTAAAACATGCTCCAACATGATAACATGCTACATAATAGTATGCTACAAAATTATAGCATGCTAAAAAATTATAAATTGCTTAAAATTACATAATGCTACATTATAGCCAGCTACAAAATGATAGCACATTACAAAATGATAGCTCGTTACAAAATAATATCATGCTGTATGGTAGCATACTACAAAATGATAGCATGCTACAAAATGATAGCATGTTACTACATGATAGAATGCTAAAACATGGAAGCAGGCTACACAATGATAGCATACCACAAAATGATAGCATGCTAAAAATGATAGCACGCTAAAAGTGATAGCATGCTACTACATTATATCATATTACATGATAGAATGCTACACAATAAAAGCATGCTACAAAATGATACCATGCTATACCATCAAAGTATGCTACAATATGATACATGATAGCATGATACAAAATTATGGCATGCTACAAAATGATAGAATGCTGCAAAATTATAATATGCTATCTGATAGCATGCTACACAATGATAGACGCTACATGATGGCATGCTACCAAATTATAGCATGCTACAAAATAATAGAATGCTAAAACATCATGGCATGCTACATGAATGAAATGATAGAATGTTACAAAATATATCATGTTACAACATGATAGCAGGCACCAACATGACACCATTCTACAAAATGATATCATTATTCAAAATTATAGCATTCTACAAAATAATAGCATGCGACAATATGATAGCTTGCTACATGATAGCATGCTTCAAAATGATAGCATACTACATAATAGCATGCTGCAACATTATAGCATGCTACAGAATGATAGCATACTACAAAATTATAGCATGTTGCATACTAAAAATGATAGGATGCTGCATGATATCATGCTACAAAATCATACCATACTTCAAAATGATAGCATGCTACAACATGATAGTATGCTACCAAATTATAGCATGCTACAAAATTGTAGCATGCTGAACATTGATAGAATGCTACAAAATTATAGCATGCTACAAAATGATGATGCTTCTTGAAAGCAGGCTTAAAAGGATAGCATGCTACAAAATGATAGCATGCTACAACAACTTATCATGCTACAAAATGATAGCATGCGTCATCATATCATGCTACAACATGATAGCATGCTGCGAAATGATAGCCTGCTACACCATGAAAGAATGCTACAAACTAAAATCATACTACAAAATGATAACAGTTAAAACAATGATAGTGTGCTCCAACATGAAAACATACTACAAAATTATAGCACACCTCCAAACTATAGCATGCTAAAAAATGATAGCATGCTACACAATTATACCATGTTACATGATAGAATGCTACACAATGAAAGGATGGTACAACATGATAGCATGCTACAACAGGAAAGCATGCTACAACTAGATAATTGCTACAATAGGATAGCATGCAACAATATGACGTCATGCTAAAAGTGATAGTATGATACAAAATGATAGGACGCTAAAAATGCTAGCATGCAACAAATGATAGCATGATAGAACATGATAGCATGCACCAAAGTAATATCATGCTACATGATAACATGCTACAAAATGATAGCTTGTTACGAAATAATAGCATGCTACAAAATGATAGCATGTTACCAAATAGCATGCTATAAAATGATAGCATGTTACAAAATTATAGCATGTTGCAAAAGTATAGCATGTTACAAAATGATAGCATGCAACAACATGACAACATAACACCAAATGATAGCATGCTACAAAATTATATCGTTCTACAAAATGATAGACTGCTACAAAATGATAGACTACTAAAAATTATAGCATGCTACAAAAAATAGCAAGCTACAAAATTATAGCATGCTACAATGATAGCATGCTACAAAATGTTAGCATGCTACAACATGATGGCATGCGACAAAATTATAGCATGCTACAAAACGATAGCATGCACAAAATGATAACAGGCTACAAAGCCATAGCATGCTTAAAATGATAGAGTGCTACATAATAACGTGCTTCAAAATTATAGCATGCTACAAAATGATACCATGCTACAAAATTATAGCATCCTACAAAATAGTATCACGTTACAAAATGATAGCAGGGTAAAAAATTGTAGCATGCTACAAAATAATATCATGCTACCTTTTTTTTTTTTTTTTTTTTTTTTTTTTTTTTTTACAAAGGCATCACCACATTATCAAGGCCCAGAGGCCACTCAAGGATAAGGGTTAAAGAGTGTACAGTAGAAATTGGTCAATATAGTAATCATTAGTAATGAAAATTTGGTAAATTTAATAACTTATATGGAACGGCTCATCAAGAACTTATTTACTTTAGACTTGAACAAAACCATATTGTAGTCAGCCGGAAAGCAGGAAAACGGAAGACAATTCCACAGGCGTGCAGTTCTAAGAAAGAAGCTTTGTTCATGGAATCTACGTTTAGGTTTAGGCACAGATAAAGAGTGGGGGAAATTATTGATAGTGTTTACAGCTAGACGAGTGTTTCTTGTGAAAGTTTGGCGAGGGGGGACCATAGATTGAAGCTCAGTTGAACACTTTCCATGAAAATAACGATACATCAGAGACAAACTCGCAACATCTCTTCTGTGAGATAGAGGTTGCAAGGAGGAGAAAAGGACATCTCCTACGAGGCTACGAAGTCTATTTTGAACTCTATCAAGGCAGGACAAGTTCTTTCTAGCAGCTCCTGCCCAGATGTGGCAACAGTATTCCATCCTTGGACGTACCTGGCTCTTATATAGATAGAGAATAGCATCAGCAGTGAGATATCTACTGGATCGATAGAAAGATCCCACCATTTTTCCAGCGGCCTTGGCAACAGATTTGATATACGTGTTCCATTTAAGATCAGGAGTAATGGTCAAGCCCAGAAGCTTGTCAAAACTTGAGGCCTCCTGAAGACGAGAGCCATTCATTTCAATTGATGACAAATGTGGATTAGAATGTTGATGATGTAAAGAGAGAAGCTTGGTTTTAGATGCATTAAAAGTAACCAGCCACTCCTTTCCCCATTGTACTACGTGCTCAAGATCAGAGGAGAGAGAATTGGAGAGAACTTGCTCGTTTACTGTCTTAGATGTGGTACCATAAATGGTAGTGTCGTCAGCATAAATGTCTACAAATGATGTAAGGATATGATTTGGAAGATCATTAATGTAGATCAGGAAAAGAGTTGGGCCCAGGATGGATCCCTGAGGGACACCGGCATTAATATTGTGAGCTTCTGATTTTTGCCCCTCAACTACTACTCTTATGAATCTATCAGAAAGAAATGATTTAATAATTAAGAAGACTTTTCCAGCTATACCATAGCTAGCGATCTTATGAAGTAAACCTTTATGCCATACCCTATCAAAGGCTTTAGATATGTCAAGAGCAATTGCCCTAGAAAGATTGCCACCGTCGAGAGATTTGCTAATCCTATGCGATATAACTGTAAGGACATCTGCTGTAGATCTAGCAGAACGGAAACCATATTGAGTGTCACTAAGAAGGTTATTTTTGTTGAGATGTTTGATTACTTCTGTATTTAATACAGATTCTAGCAACTTACTCATGACGCACAGGAGACTTATTGGCCTGTACTGAGAGGGGGATGAGCGATCACCTGAATTCTTAAATACAGGGCATACCTGAAAGCATATTATAAAATGATACCATGTTACAACAACATAGCATGCTACAAAATGATACATTATTACAACAACATAGCTTGCTACAAAATGATAACATGCAGTATGATAGCATGCTACAACATGATAGAATGCTACAAAATGATAGCATGCTACAAAATGATAGGATGCTACACAGTATAGAATGCTCCAAAATAAAATCATGATACCACACGACAGCATAATACATGATAGCATGCAACTACAATAATAGCATATTTCATGATAGATTGCTGCATAATGAAAGCATGCTACAACATGAAAGCATGCTAAACGATGATAATATGCGACATGATAGCATGCTACAAAATGATAGCATTGTACAAAATGATAGCATGCTACAAATTATATCATTCTACAAAATATATCATTCTACAAAATGATAGCTTGCTACAAAATTATAGAATGCTACACAATGATAGTATGCGACAAAATAATAGTCTGCTATAAATTGATAACATGCTACAAAATGATAGCATGCTACAAAATGACGGCAAAGTAAAAATAATAGCATGCTATACAATGATAGCATGCTACAAAATGATAGCATGCTACAAAATGATAGCATGCTACATGATATCATACTACAAAATGAAAGCATGCTAGAAAATGATAGCATGTTACATGATCGCATGCTACAAAATGATAGCATGCTACAAAATTATTGCATGCTACAAAATGATAGCCTGCAACAACATTATACCATGCTACAATATGATAGCATGTTACAAAATTATAGCATGCTACAAAATAATAGCCTGCTACAAAATGATACCATGCTACAAAATGATAGCATGCTATAAAATGATAGTATGCTACATAAATATAATATGCTATAAAATCATAGCATGCTACGTGATGGCATGCTACAGAATGATAGCATGCTTAATGATAGCATGCTTCAAAATGATTGCATGCTTCAAAATGAGTGCATCCTTCAAAATGATAGTATGCTGAATGATGACATGCTACAAAATTACAATATGCTACACAATGATAGCATGCTACAAAATTACAATATGCTACACAATGATAGCATGCTTCATGTTAGCATGTTACATAATTGTAGCATACTACACAATGATAGACTGCTACAAAATAATAGTATGCTACAAAATTATAGCATGCTACAAAATGATAGGATGCTACATGATAGCGTGCTACTAAATCATAGCATGTTACAAAATGATAGCACGCTACAAAATGTGTGCATGCTACAAAATCATAGCATGCTTCGTGATAGCATGCAAAAAATATAGCATGCTACAAAATAATGGAATACTTCATAATAGATACTACAAAATTATAGGATGATAAACATTCTAGCCTGCTACAAAATTATAGTATGTTAAAAAATTATAGCATTCTACATGATAGCATGCTATAAAATGATAGCATAATAAACTATGAAAGCACGCTTCATGATTGCATGTTACAAAATGATTGCATGCTACAAAATTATAGCATGCTACATGATAGAATGCTACAAAATGATAGCATGCTACATAATGATAGCAACTTGCAACATGATAGCATACTACAAAATGATACCATGCCACACAATGATAGCGTACTACATGATGGCATGCTACACAATGATTACATGTAACAAAATGATAGCATGTTACAAAATGGTGGCATGCTACATAATGATAGCAACTTGCAACATGATAGCATACTACAAAATGATATCATGCCACACAATGATAGCATACTACATGATGGCATGCTACACAATGATTACATGTAACAAAATGATAGCATGTTACAAAATGGTGGCATGCTACATGATAGCATGCTACAATATTAGAGCATGCTACATGATACCATGGTAAAAGACATGCTAGAAAATGATAGCATGTTTCATGATAGCATGCTACAAAATGATTGCATGCTACAAAATGAAAGCATTCTACAAAATGATAGCATGCTAAAAAATTATATCATTCTACAAAATGATAGCATGTTACAAAATGATACACGCAACATGAGTGTATGTAACAAAATGATAGCATGCTACAAAATGATAGTTTGCTAAAAATGATAGCATGCTACAAAATGATAGCCTGTTACAAAAAGATAGCATGCTACAAAATAATAGTATGCTACAAAATGATAGCATGCTACAAATGATAGCATGCTACAAAATGCTAACATGCCACAAAATTATAGCATGCTACACAATGATAGCATGTTACAAAATGGTAGTATGCTACAAAATGATGGCATGCTACACGATAGCATGTTACAAAGTTATAGCATGTTACAAAATGAAAGCATGCTACAAAATCATAGCATGCTACAACATGATAACATGCTACAAAATGATAGCATTCTACAAAATGATAGCATGCTACAAAATAATACACGCTACATGATAGTATGCTACAAAATGATAGCATGCTACAAAATGATAGCATTCTGCAACATGTGCGCATGCTAGGTCATATTTTGTTGGTCAGATTCCGTTTTTACAGCATGATATACACTTAGAAAAATATGCATCTGGATCACTTTTAACTGTTTACATATTTTTATATGGTTTTCTGCTATTCATTGAGGAGTTATTCCTATCTCAATACACCGACAAGGATTTGAACATATTTTGTGTGGATCTGTTGATTTTTACCTGCACATGCACCAGTGTCGGTTAAATCTGAAATTAGAGAGTGTTGTCAAGTTACTTAAATGTGTGTTTTTCTTGAACACATTAAAAATTGGCAAATCTAAAAAGTTTCATACACTTAGCTAACACAAAAATTATAATAACTGAAACGACACAAAACATTTTCCCTGATCAGGAAACGTATATTTTCAATGGAAAGGTAAGCGTAACGCAAAATTCAATTTAAAATTATTTCAATTACACATTATAAACCTAACGTTTATTAATTCCCATTCCAGAAACCGATAAAAGTAAGAACAAACTTCACCAATATTAACGTAAAAATTAGAAACCCATATCTATACTATAATCCAAATCCATCATATTTTAATTAATGTGTAAAACACGACATGTATTCAATGCAACTATGGAGCGGAAGAAAACTATATTATCATAGACAGCCGAGCGCGAACTTTAGTATTATTACCCTTCAGAATATGTTCTTTAATGATACGGATTTTATCCTTCAAGGCATGTTTTACTTTATTAGCTTCTGTATTTAGATGTTCATTTTTAGTGAATACTCTTACAGGGTGTCTATAGATTTCAACTACGCCATTTTCCGCTAGGTGTTATGTTTACATTCAGAGTACAAGAACAAAGTGGACATAGCTGCGACTAATGAGAACGGCATTTAGTGACACGTATTTTACACTAATTGCTGTCTCACTTCTACTGTGGCGAAATACACGAGAGCAAAAGAACATTTTGTGCAGAATGTGTTCATCAGAGTGCAACTGCACGCATTCGATGACAATAGACATGACGTTTCATTCGACTTAGATACCTTGATTTACTAACAGGAGTAGCTTGCGTCATCCAGAACGTGGCGAAATAAATAAAACAGTATAAATCGTGAATAATATTTTTCTTAAAAAATGATCATTAATTCCTTTTCTTTTAATATCTCTCTTTTATAACCCATTTGCCAAGTTGTTCCGTTTAAACGGAATGATAAATGAAGAAAACAGAAATCAAGTAAAAAAAAAAGAACACAAACAAACGATTATTTGGCTTACTGCCGTCTTTGTTTTGAACTATTTTTAATTCCTTTGCTCATGGAAAATATTTTTCATCTCTTACAAACATAGTGAATAAGAAATTCTTAGAATAATAAACTTCGGTCACACAATCTGATGACGCTAAGTTTTTTTAATTATATCGATTGCAGTATCTTTATGCTGAATAACACAGAAATAAAACTACAACTAATTTAAAATATAATAAGCAATGGCGCCCAGCTTTTTCCGGTTGTAAGGTACGTATAAATATATTTAAATTCATGCAGTTTTATATTAATTATTAGGAGACAATTCCTTAGTAAATATTATATTGCACGTATTAGTGTGAACTGATTTTAAAAGTACAAAAAATGTACCTTTTATCTACAATCGGAACAAAAACATTTAGCGATCCAGTCGCGTTTTCTACAGTTTCAATACGGACAGATAGATAATAAAAAAATTATAATTAAACCTCTACATACTATGAATGAATCTGTGCACATATTTTACTTGGTATAAACCATCCGAAGTGTATGATTTTTATTTTTTCTAAATTTCAGTGTTATGTGACCAGTAATTTAAGAGTGTATTGATCGACTATTTTTACGCAAATATTTACTTTTATTTTGAGTGGGGTTGGCTAGAATCGAAACGGTAACGTTCAAAGCAGATTACGTTACCAATGTTCCAAATTGACACGCACAGGGGCCATAAAAAATTGATTAAAGTGAATGTACAAATTGTAGAAAGATTTTTTCAATGTTGGTTTATTTTCACCGCTTAAAAAATAATTTACTTGCGTAAAGACCCATAAAAGGACCGTCCGTAAAATTCCAATAATTTAAGGCCTCAAGCCATGTACTGGGACTTTTAAGTTCGAAAGGGATAGAGTTTGAAAATATTGATAAAGACAGACAGAGAACCTTTAATATATTAGGTTAAAATGGAAACAACTAAAACTTTTACATCAATCTGTATAAACAGATTGATGTAAAAGTTTGAGTTATTTTGACGAGATCTCGCTTAATAGTTAATGACACGCATTGTTTAAAATTTTATCTAATGATGTTAATTTAGCGGTGACAGAGTTTCACTTTTCCAAATAGTTAATCTGTAATATGAAATAAACAATTTTTAGCAGAAATAACATTTACAGACAACAGAAACTGAAACTAATAGATTGACGTATTATATACAACATGCTGTCTGCAAGACAGGATTTATACCAAATAGTTGCACCCTAAAAACACATGCCCCAAACACACACACACAAACATATATATATATATATATATGTGTGTGTGCGTGTGTGTGTGTGTGTGTGTGTGTGTGTGTAAAACGACATTATCTTTGCTTCAACATTAAAGGAAATTACTTTCACTGGAATTCATCATGAATCGTTAAGGCAAAAGGTATAGTGGTCCCATAGGTTGGGGCATCTACTCCTTATCTCTGCTTCTTAGACAAAGTCCCAAGAAGCGTCACAAAGCTAATAGATCACACACTAGTGGCCAAACTCAAATTTCTATACTATGTCGCAATAGAGCATTGCCTTATCGCTCCGCCTGTTTTACAATTACTTTAATGGAATATGCTCCGATGAAGTCCCGTTACTTTTGACTGTACAAGGTACATAATCTCCACTAGATCAACAAGGTACAACATCCTACTCTTTTTGTACTGATGTCTTTATATGCCGGAAACCTTTCTAATCTAACACTTTCCCCTCGGACTGAAGAGTTTTGAATGTCTTCCATGTTTTCTTCTTTATATGTCGTAGTAACCTGCAGAAGTTTAAATGGATTATTAACTCGCTAAAGTACCCTATAAGACACCATCCCACATGGTAGCCTATTACGTGCTAATTAGCAATATTCATTTTATTTAATTAAAAACGACGAAAATCATGGAAACAAACAGAACAGTGTTTTGAAGAGGAATCAATTACTCCTGCGTTAATTAACGACGTTACCTAGAGTATTGGAAACAACATAGAAGAGTAAGAATATAGTAGGATCTAACGTAATTCTTTTTTTAAACTACTCGCTTTATCTCATATGTTATTTTTTTCGATGATTATTTTTCTTCTTTCTTATGGCACCTGCTCAATTATCATGGATATAAATCAAATTAACAAAGCAAGCAAAGTGTCAGAAAAAAGTAAATGATATTTGTACGAATATTAATTTTTATAAGGAATATATCAGAAGTTATAGATCAATTTTATTTCATTTTCTCAGTGCTGATATTAGCACAGGAGATATTCGCCTATCTTATATAACATTAAGACTAGTAACACAACTAATCAGATTATTCGAACTTGAAATATATGTATGTCTGATGAGTTTTACCTTTAAGCTGTAGAGAAGTAATAATAATCGTACTTTATTTCTACTAGCAGTACACGTTACTCACCTACCCCTCGATTAAATTTAATAATGGATGTTGCTGCTGCCGCCTCCTGTTATGAACAGCTTTCGGAATAGACACCCCCAAGTTTCCATGGTAAAGACGGCTATAAAAATGGATACCCTCAACCTCGCCATGGCAAGAATGTGCGAGGAGAGGTGGTGTAGTAAGTATTGTGAATAACCTTCAGCCGAAAAAAATAGCAGAGGGAAGGAAGAGAAAAAAAGAGACGCACTAGCCAACTCAGATTGTTAGATGTTTTATTTAATACTAGCGGGGGTACCCGGCGTTGCCCGAGTGTTTGTTTCCGGGACGGGGGGAGTTTTAAAAATGTTATGGTAGAAGTAGGAAGGATCAAACCCGGTGTCATGAGTAAAAGTAGGAAAATAAATGTGAAAAAAAAAACCTATCTGCAACGGTAACAGTTCGGCCACCAAGAAAAGTCCATTCCAATTGTTTAGGAAAAAAAACGACTACGGTAGATCGGCGCAAACGTGAAAATATAATGTGCATTGTCCAGCACGCTAAGCACTACGCCACAGAGCACTGCAGCTTAGTTTAGTGATTTTAAATAACTTCACATGAAAGAACTGCGAAGCCAAACCGGTGTTCTCTTCTCAACTGTTCCTTGTGAACGATCCCCAAACGATGTTAAGTGGTGGCAGGGGGAGGAGGAATTTATTAGAGAGAAAATATTTTACCACTTCCATTGATCTTAACCGATTTTGGCCGTGACTTCTCAGCAGAAAAAGTATAGAAATCTAAGATTATCGAGGAATTTGAGAAATAATAAGCCTATAACACACCTCAGATATTGTTCTGCCGTTTGTTCATATTATATTTGCATGAAATATCTTGATTTTAATCCTATTAAGGTCAAAATCAGAGGGGAAAAATGAGTTCATTTTATTTATATAGAGAAGAGAAGAAGAGAAGAGACAATAAAATATAATAAAATACAAAATAGTAGACAAGCGAGCTCGAACATGTAACTGGAAAACGGAAAAGAAGATGCAAAAAAAAGCAAACTGTTTAGCCGTCGCATCCACAGGAATTGGAATTATCTTAAGGTGTAGCGAGCGAAAGAGAGCGAGAAAGAAAAAGAGAGAAAGAGTTAGTAATTTGTGATGGACGAAATCGCATCGTGTGTTCAATAAAGAAAGTAAGTAAACACTTAATCGGATATTTATAACTTTCGTATCCCGCCCCCCGAAAAATACGGCTCATTAGTTTTGCTTTTGTTCAATAAATCAAATCATTAAAGAAAAAAAACAGCGAATTATTTCTTTGCTATGTGAAAGTGCATGTTAGTAGTTACATAAAAAGCGAGACAGAAAGACAGAGTTAGAGAGGGAGAGCAAATAATAGACAAACAAATAGCAAAGAAAATTGTACCCATTCTGTAAGATTATATTGTTGCGATTGATTAAGTATGTGCGAACAGCCAATCAGTAAACAATCTACACGTAATTTTGGTGTCATGTGTGTTAAAGGTGCAGATGGCATGTTGTGTAGCATACGTAAACGTTCGTATTTGTTGAAGGTTTATAATCTGGAATAAGACAATCACAGATCGCAGCCAATGAGAAAGGGCGAAATTTGTGTAGTGCGAAATTATTATTTCTGAATCTGCGCTCGAAAGTGAACGTTATTTGTATGAGGTTGTTTCAATTTATAGCGGCGACGGGGTAATACGTGTCTACTGTGTGAGAGCAGTTATGAATTAGAGTAAAATATGAAGTAGTTCCACTACGGATAATGACGGTAGTGAGGATTTCTCTTCTAGGAGTACTTGTAGGATTTTATTACGATGCCTAAATCTGACTATAATTAAGTTGTAATGTTACATTATATAGTACTTAATAGTCTAGACGCAATAAAGTTGTATGTGCCCCATATTCCAAACCATACGTAATGTGATCCAACGGGAAATGTCTGCAATCAAAATATTATACACAGGATTACGGATACATTCAAATGTAAGGATGTTTAGACCGTGCTTTTGTTGTACTAGTATCTGATAGAGAGTTTATATTAAATTTGCATGAGGTTTAATGTCGCCCGATTTAATACTGTATGGGATTCATGCACTTGTATATTAAGGGATAATCTACGAACAAAATACGCATAGATATAATCTTAGGACAAAGAGAAAACTGTGTAGTTTCAGAACCCTTCAAATCACCTAATCTCACAGTTTCAATAAGAGACTGTGGATCGAGCAGCGTTAAGATTTTATAGGAGTGTAGCAAAATCAGGAATTACCAACTGACGTGTTTATTAACTTCTATAGCTGAATATTTGCTTAAACCCAGCATATGTCATGATCTTAAGCACTTACTTATTTATTTTTCTAAGGCATTCCAATTCGACCTATAACCTGAAGATCTTTGAAAATATATACATTTGCCTGAAGAAGCTTCTCTCTGCAAACAGAGGGTGTGTCTCTTATGTTTATCGGTGATCATTATTAAACACATATAGTGTATCCTTAGCAGTGTTAGAAATTTCATGAAAACTATTGATTAATTCCAATCGCTATCTTTCGAAGCTTATAACTCCTCGAAACATATAATTCAAGCCCTATTTTTTTTTCAATCTAAGGAGCACGGACCAAGGTATCATTAAAAAATAGTTATGAAACAACGTGTTTTTTTAAAGGTTTCAAAATTTGGACTTTACAGGTAAATTTCTAAAAAACACTACATTTTTGTTTTAAATTTGAATATATTATTTAATGATCTTTTCTCTTCAATTTGTGATATATAAAACTTTGGTACATAAATTATTTACTTTTTAATAGACATTTTAAAATGGGAGGGCGTGAATTAAAAAAAATGTTTGTGTAAAATATTAGATTCGGTTTATTGGAAAGAGCATAAAATTTCACATTGACGCTGAAAATATCGTAAAAATAGAATCAATAGAAAAATGTTGATAGATTTTTAAAGTTTAAACATTGAAAAATACTGAGCTCGTAAAATTCAATTAATTTCATTACTATTTTTTAAATAATATTTCTATTACTTTCTATACAACTTTAATAGTTTATTTTGGAAGTATAATCCATAAAAAAAATAAACAACCCACGTTTAAAAGAGAAATTACGATTTTTTAAATATTTATTTGCAGTTTCGTGTTAGGAGTATAAAAAATACATACAAATATTCCGATACAGCTATATCACTATTTTTAAACGTATCGACTCCAAGTGTATTTTAGATGCATCTTCTATTTCACTCGATATTAGTAATAAAAAATGGCGTCCTTCGACTAGCTTAAAAAAGTGAGGGCGAACCCGGCCATCAAGAAATTAAACTTAAATATAATTATGAATTAAAAAAAGATCAAACTAAAAGATGAGTGTTCTTATTACTATCAATCATGATTTAAAATCAAATATAAACCCACATTACACAGACTTAAATATTAACTTCAATTTTTAACGTTTTCTCCAGATTTTCAAATACAATTAACTTTCTTCTATCTGTTTGTTTCTTAATTGATTATTTAACATTTAAACTGCTGTTCTTTTTTAAATAATTATTCAAATTAAAAATACTTGGAGACTTGCATTTTTCATTTCACTCGTTTAATAAAGAAAATTAGTTATTCAACGCTCGTTTTCTAATTTGTTCATATATATTTATTTGAAAATTCTATCTTTTTTTCTTACTATTTTTGCATGGATATTTATATCTCAAAATTGTATTTGCTGCATCTAATGTAGGTTGAAAATCATTATTTATTGAGATTTATAAGAATATTTGTTGCTTTGAAAAATATTAAACAATAAATATTTTAACAATTTATTCTCTCATAATATTTTTAAAGATAAATGTTCTCATTACGAGGATATAGTATTCATTTTGCTTACCAATAAAATGAATTAAAAAAAAGTGATTTAAACTTTTTAAAAAGTAAAACCAACAGTTCTTTAACCTGGAAATGAATAAGACAATATATTCTAGTCAAAAATATAATTAATTAATAACTTAAAATATGGCAATATTAAGAATTAAAACAATTCAATCTTCCAAATCACATCCTTACATCATTTTTAGACAGTGTTGCTGATGACACTACCATGTATGGTAGCGCATCTAAGCGAGTAAATGCCCAAGTTCTCAGATTCTCTCTCCTCTGATCTTGATGACGTTGTACAATGGGAAAAAGAGTGGCTGGTTACTTTTAATGCATCTACACCAAGCTTTTATCTTTACATCATCAACGTTCTGGTTACCATTTGGCATCAATTAAAATAAATGGCTCTCGTATTGGGGATGCCTCAACTTTTGACAAGCTTCTAGGCTTGACCTTTACTCCTGATCTAAAATGGAATACGTTCATCAAATCTGTTGCCAAGGCCGCTGGAAAAATGGTGTGATCCTTCTATCGATCCAGTAGATATCTCACTGCTGATGCAATTATCTATCTATATGAGAGCCACGTATTGAATAATGTTGCCACATCTGGGCAGGAGCTGCTAGAAAGGCCTTGGCCTGCCTTGATAGAGTTCAAAATGGACTTCGTGGCCTTGTGGGAGATGTCCTTTTCTCTTCGCTGCAAGCTCTTTCTCACAGAAAAGATGTTGCGAGTTTGTCTTTGCTTTATCGTTATTTTCATGGAAAGTGTTCGACTGAGCATCAATCGATAGCCCCCCTCTCCAAACTTTCACAAAAAATACTCGTCTAGCTGAAAACACTATCAATAATTCCCCCACACTTTATCTATGCCTTAACCTAAACGTAGATTCCATGATGAAAGCGTTTTCTACGAACTGCACGCCTGTGGAACTGTCTTCCGTTTTCTTGCTTTGCAGCTGACACAATCTGACAACCATCTATCCATGAAAAAACAGTCGCAAATCAATGAAAAATGCTGACACAGATTTTCAAACGCTTGCTGAATTTTTGATGGAAATAAATATTTAATTAAAGCGATATGATAATAGAAGTTGGCCAGTGCGTTTATTTGGCATGCAAATCAGATTAGCTGCGTGATAATTCTGTTAAATAAACACTGGAAAAACTCTATATTTATATTAGAAAAATTCAAATCAAACGGGGTTCGTTAATTATTAAATGTCGCAAATCAAAGCTCCAATTAAGAAATCACTCAATTAAAAAAAAGAAAGAATGCAAACGGAGAACGCTCATACGTGAAAAATTGAAATGGCTTTCGTTCAATCAATGTTTACCCCTTTTCTACCTATTCAACATTTGAAGATATAGAAAAAATGTCTATTATGAGATACGCTTTCATTCGATACAGTGAGGCATCTGCCGTTTTTTTTTTAAATTTTATTGATTCTGTTAAGCTTATAGACATTTAACAAAGGCCAGAAATCCTTATATGGGATTCAGCGATCGAACTGAAATTTAGTCAGGACTTACACATTTGCGTCTGTTTTAATTGTAGTGACCCCGTTTCAGATGCAAGGGTGTGTTTATTAGCACTCATCATATTTACGCAAAGAGTGATAATATTATGATTACCACCCTACAGATACTGAACTCACTGAGGAATGTCTGGCCTATCCAGATATGTGTAACATATCTTAAGATACAGCCACCTTGATAACGAGGTAATGCTTGTTTCATACTATATAAAGTTCTTTTTTATATTGTCAACTGTAAAAAAAAAAAACAATGTTTAATTCTATTGGCCTGTTTTCGAGTTTTCAGTTAAAATAACATCCCATCATATATTTTCCGTTGAAGTGTCTTGTATTCGTGGTGATTAGTATATGCAAGAAATTAGACTCCAGAAAACATCTAATCAAAACTTCCAATAATGTTAACATATTCCGTACAAGTCCAAGACAGCATGAGAAAACCAACACTAATTAATCATGAAACGCCTCGTTCGATGAGGTGGCTAGGACTCTTATTTCACTGGATCTCGGCACGTATTGTCTAGGCTCCTCGGAGGTTGTTACATAATCTGGTATGCTGAAAGCGACTATCGAAGCGGCAGGCAGGAAGAAAGACAACGATTGTAGTCTATCTACAAAAGCTTAATTCTAATAAATTATATACGAATATTTTTACAATTCTCATTCAGATTTTGTAAGTTCTTTTCAAAGTCTCAACTCCCTTCACAGCCAGCAACCGACGGATGGATGAGGTGGGGAGGGGCCACTTCCCTTCTCTACTCTGATCTGAAACACTCTCTGGCTCAACTCTTCTCGCTCTTCTCTGAAACCTGACTAATTTTCGCGCGACAGTCGTATATATAGAAAGGTAAGTGGATGGGGGTAGTACTCCTCCCCAGCCAATAAGATTTCGCCACGAAATCTCCACTAAATGCTAAGCCCCAGGGTTTTCGTGGGTACAATTCACACACTGAAATCTAAGTATGATTTTCAAGGGCAGATGTAAATTCTGACATCCGACCCTTGGTTCATTTTAAGGCCAGACAAGGTTCTAAGTGAAATTTCCTGTTATCAACTTTTAGCCGTAAAAATATATTTCTCTGGTTTTCAAACACTATCTATTTTGGCTTGAAATAAAATATGCATATTTATCTTCTCTATCTTAAATCCTTGCTTTAACTGGTGTCACCCGGGAATAGAAAGCTACCTCAGCGTAGTTCTAACGCTCCTCAATGCGGGGATTACATTACAATCATAATATGTATACGAATACTGAGGCGTAATCTTAGATTAAACATAAACTGTCAAAATAAATATTTAATATAATGGTAAAATATATATCTGATGTGACCAAGAAAGCAAGACTTTTATATAATTTTCATTTTGAATAGATGACCATAAATAGGGTCGTATAGCCTTACAATTCTTAAAGTTACGCTCTTAACTGAAGCCAAGTATTTTTGGTCGGGTAGATGGATCTCACATGTTGAACTCTACTTAGCTGAATACTAATTTACTTTTTGTAAAATAAAACGTTGTTATAGTTGTCATCTATTGTAAAATTTGACGTTAATTGAATTAATTTATTGTCAATAAAACATTGATAATAATCGTTAATAATATACACGTACTGTTTTTGATAAATCGTTTATTAGCCCGGCAAGAACTGATGCACGTTGATCTACTTGACAAGGTGTTAGGCAAAAAGAGTGAATACATGTTTTCTTACATATACAATCCGTACGCCATCCTCGGTAATCTGTATGACATGTGATTGTATTAAAATGGAATTGTATAATTTTAGCGGAATTAGTCGGCAGCAACATTTGGGTATTAATAACCCCGTTTTATTTTTATTTATTATTGTTTGTACATGGAGGTCCCCATTTATCATGAAAGTATCTCGGAAATAAGGATTATTGTGTGTATAATAATCAATGGGATATTATCGTAGTAATCCGTAGTATTGAAGATTTCATGAAGTGTCTTACTTAAGGGGGCGGTTCATCAGGAATGTGTTTATGTTGGACTTGAAGACATCCAAGTTGTAGTCTAGTGGGAAACTGGCAAAAGGAAGAGAGTTCCACAGGCGTGCACTTCTAAGAAAGACACTTTGTTTATGGAATCTACGTTTCGATTTAGGCACATATACATAATGGGGAAAATTATTGGCAGTAGTTTCAGCTAGACGGATGTTTATCGCGAAAGATTATCGAGGGGGGACCAGAGATTTGAGCCCAAACGAGCAGTTGCTGTGGAAATAACGATGAAACAAAGACCGCCTCGCAACGCTCCTTCTGTGGGAGAGAGGTTGCAAGGAATTAAGTATTAAAACAGTATACAACAATTTAACCCTTGGGTTTAATATAACAGTGATAACACTAGCAAATAATCCCCTCCCTTTGCATTACGTTTTATGGTTTTATTAAGCAATGCACTATTAAGACCCCCTTTAATTATGTCAATTACGTCAAAAAGTTGCAAGGCTGGATAGGCATATAAAGGGTCACTGTGTAAATACACAATCCTATTGAATCAATTTATGTAATGTGGCGTGTGTATGTTAGTATATAAATCAACACTTGTAGGCGAAGACATATCTAATTATCAGGCCCGAAACCTATTGATTGGCGTTGTATATAGCATCGAATGAATATTACGTCAGAGTTTACTTGTAGGGAAAATATTCTCATGCCAGGTTTTTCTAGCAAACACCTGTACAGAAATACCTTAGACACTCAAGAATAGTGTCTTGTAGGCAGTCAAGTTCTGTCTATATATATATATATATATATGTGTATGTGTGTATGTACACATTTATACCACATTTCTAACCTTAGAAGCTTTGACACATTTGAACTTGATATCAAGTTCCTCGAAGTAAATTTTACACCGGGTAATTATACTCCAGCACATTTTCCTAGAAACCCCGCCATTTTGCTTATCTAAACTTAATTGAACTACCTACTGTATTTATGCAATTACTTAGTTTTTTTTTAATCTTGTCGCATATCTTTTGCTGTTATGCTCATTAATATAAATGCTTTATTAATATTTATTCTTCTTATTATTATTATTATTATTATTAATAAGAATAATATTTATTATTATTATTAATCATCTTTAGCTATGTATTTTTTATTATTATTATTATTATTTTATTATTATTATTATTATTATTATTATTATTATTATTATTATTATTATTATTATTACTCCTCTTTAGCTACGTAAAAACTTTTTTATCGTCGATGCATTTATCCTTCTTTTAAATAAATAAATATACTTAATTTGAATGTAACTAAGCTAACTTTGAAAGGACGCATATTAGTTATTGGAAACAACGCCCCATCAAAACCGCATGGGTGTTAGACGTGTCAACATTTATATGACATGTATTCAACGACCAACCGTTATATATATATATATATATATATATATATATATATATATATATATATATATATATATATATCCACCTTCATGCAATGTTACCGCCACAATATTGCTCGTCTCTCTTCTGTCTTTTTTAACCCCTCTCCCTCTCCCCCTTTCTACATTCAAAGTTTTACCCATTTTACGCCCTTGTTTTCTACCCTTTCTTTCCCGCGTCCTTCTATTTCTTTCCGCGTTTGGTTTAATATTTTAAATCCACTTCGCCCTTTAATTTTAAACTCCCTATCACCCCTCGTCACCTTTCAATATCTTTAAAACTAAACTGCTACTGAGAAATGATTGAAAGTTCTTTTGATCTTTTTTATGCTTTTTCCAACCTCTTTTTTTTTCATAATCATAATAAATATTTAAGTAAAGTCTGAGGAAGTTATCGGATCAGTGATACGATTCGCTTATCGAAACATATGTAACTAAGCAGAGAAACGCTAATAAAATTATATAGTTGTTCTACAATATTATGGACCACTCTTTTCATGTTTTTAGTGTTTACTATTTTTGCTAAACCCACCCACACACACACACACACATTTATATATATATATATATATATATATATATATATATATATATATATATATATATGCGTGTGTGTGCGTGTGAATGTGTGCGTGCGTGTTTGTGTGTGTGTTTTATATACATAATGAACACGTATCACCTATGATACGCAAAGTTAAGCCTGGTTAGTTCCAAAATGGGTGACCATTTGGGAATACGAGACGCTGTATGCTCTCTCGCTGTATTGCAGATGTATTTCCAATCATCGGGAAACTAGATTTGATACTGGTGTTTTAATCTGTTGAGTCAGGTGCAACTCCTGCTACAAACATTTTAGGCAGAGAAACCCTTCCAGTTGGTATCCATAATCTGTTAAGACTGAAGGAAACCATCATATAAAATGTATTTACGTGGGAAGAGAGAGAGAGAGAGAGAGAGAGAGAGAGAGAGAGAGAAGGAGAGAGAGAGAGAAGCATGTCAAATATATTATCAACAAAAATCTTTTTGGTTTCGCATATTTTTAACTCTATTTCAAAAAAAAAAACAAGAAAAAGCAATGAAGTTAGAAAGGAAAAAAAAACATTCAAGAAGACGCAGAAAGAAACTGCCTGAATCAATGAGACAGATGGAAATTTAAAATGATTTCTGCATTTTAGGTGTGAAAAATTACAATTCAATCCGATGATGATTTGAAGTAATTCAATATGTTTTATTTGCGCTGACATTCAAATTAGATCATGTGCGTGACGATTGGTTCGTATAAAAATCGATGGTGAATTATGTAGTTTTCTGTTTTCATTTAACACACTATGCTGGTAATCTGTTTAAAAATATTGTTTTTATGAGGAATTATTCTACAATATAAAGACGGAGATTCAAATCTCTAGAATACTTTAACGTAAAGTTGTAGTAAATTACGCAGTACTAATTCAATAATAATAAACGCATAAATGGGCCAAATTTCATGTATAACACTAAACTATCGCCCAAACACCATACGGTTATTTTTTTTCAGCGCCATCTATTGGTAGGACATTGATCGGGAAACGCCGCGATATATGCCGGTTGATGTTCATTATTATTGTTATTATCTAAGCAAAAAAAGTTGTAAGATAAAACAGGTGTAAGAATAGTAACATATTTAGACAGGTGTAAGAATAGTAACACATTTAGAATATATATATACATATATATATATATATATATATATATATATATATATATATATATATATATATATATATATATATTCTAAGTTCGAGATTTATGGGGGATAATTCACTTAATATTCTCCTAGCGATCACTTATGTGCGGTACATATTAAAGTTTTGTCATAAACTTCTACTAATATTTGCATCCTTATCTATTTTACCTGTCCAATGCCTCTTATAGATCTCTGTAAAATGCCGCAATTCTGTGTAAAACAAGAGCATTGTTTACTTTTAGATCGCGGTTCCTCATATATATGGCTCTCTTAACATGAACTTCGCTAACATGTTCACAGTTTTATGCAAATGACGCGTCTCTTTGGTCCATACATCATTCCAAAGAATCTTGTCTATTTATCTTATTCCTAATTATTTCATACATTGCTTAAAGAAGTGATGTCATATCAGTTTTTATGCTAACCTTCTTAACCTACCACATTTTTTAAACCACGCGTTACCACGCGTAATTATCTGTCTACAGATAAATCTGCAGCTAACATAATGTGGACTCAACTCAATGTTTCCCATTCAACACCATAGCGAAAAATAACAGAAAAAAATATATACATATATATAGATTGAAAAAGGAGTGTATATCTCCGAAATATATCTCTTTAAAAATAAACATTCGTTTATTTTATAAAGGTAAAAAAAATCCCGTGCACTTATTTGGCTTCAAAATGGTCAATGTAACACGTATCTTATTTACTTTTAAAATTTAACTCAATCGATAGCCTACCCATATCATATATATATATATATATATATATATATATATATATATATATATATATATATATATGCCATAATTGCGTTCAAATCAGAAAACTGAATAGTATTATTTTGAGAGGAACATCATATTAAACTTGTATAATATCAAGGTGATAATTTAGTAGACATCACTAGCCGAATGAGTATTAGAAAGATGAGAAATAAAACATATATTAGACGAAATAACATTTCCAATTAGATTCAACTGATATCAGTGAACGCCAGGTTATCCTGATCAGTAAATCTTTACCGAACCATATCATGAAATAAGCTATCAAACTGCATGGATCATACCGTCGGATATCTGATGTAACATTAACTCAGAACAATCATGAGGCCGGCTACTGATAAATCCTGCAACGTCGAGGATGTAATAAAATTAGGACTGACACTTAATTTGTAATTATACGATTCTTCTTATAAGCAAACCGGATAATTAAGAAAAATAAACACATTATACCTTGAAAATCCAGAAAATAACGCATAATTAATGAGTTATAGGATTATTCTAAAACTTTATTTGTCTGTATATATTCACATCATCCATATCCAAACATTTCGAATGTGTGTCTTTTCAAATAATGATAAAATAAATTTTACAACAGGGTTTCATAGTTATCTTCGGTAAAAATTATTTCAATGCGGGTTCTAATACTTATGTTTAGCTTTAATATGCTTAGAATTTCTCCTGTGTAAACTATTCTGAACTAACGCAATCACATGTGACGACAAGTGCATCACAGGATTAAACTTTGTAGTTAGAAACTTTATCAAGTATGCAGTTTAATAAAATCACCGAGATTACTTTTTATTTAGAGAAATATCGAAATCTGACCATTTCAACGATTGTATGACTTCCATGGATTGCATTGGAATATACTGAATAAAATACACAGCAAAGATAAATATAAATGAAATTGCCAACATAAAACTGTCAGAAACACGATCCCATTTAATGACGATTCTAAATGGTTATTGCTGCTTGGATTTTCTCTAGTTTATAGGTTTGCATTGGCGTTGCTATAGTAACCCTGGTTTTCTAGTGTGCTTCCAGAAAGGAAATGGGGTTTCTCGATCGAGTGATAGTGTTTGAAGTTAGTTTTTTTTTTCTCACACATAAGTGGGAAGTACGCTTCAGATGACTAAAGATATACAACCCGATTCAATATCGCATATTCGGACAAGTTAGTTTGCTTTTCTGTTCCAGGAAGCAGAAATCTAATTAATACGGCATGACTACGTAACGGTAATATAAATACTGGCGTCGATTATCAGTAATAAAACTATGATTAATATATATACATATATATATATATATATATATATATATATATATATATTATACAAATATATATATATTATACATATATATATATATTATACAAATATATATATATATGTACATATATATGTATATATACACACAATAATATATATAAATATGTATATATATATATATATATATATATATATATATGTGTGTGTGTGTGTGTGTGTATAAATATACCCAATTTTGTTCGCGATAATTGCTTTCCAACTTTATCTTTTCTTTTGGAACTGATTCTTTTTGCTCTGATGTCAGACGTGACGTCATCACATATGAGGCAATTATATTATTGTCATATGTATATCATCTGCTATGACTTTCCATGTGTGCACTGTGAACAAATAGGAGAATACAAGAGGGATAGCGCTTAAATGCACACACTTACACACACATACACAAACACACATATATATATATAAATATATATATATATATATATATATATATATATAAAATAAAATAAAAATTACCTTTTCAAATTAAATACGTTTTAACGCTTTTTAAAAGTTTTTTTAACATGTTTTATTAACTATTTGCTCTTATATACATGGTGACACAAGAAACCCCCGTTTCTTAGGATTTTGTCCGAATGAAATGAAACTTTGGTCATAACTAGGTTATTATATTGACATCGCCATTAGGGTATTTACCCTTTTTTCTCCGTTCTACAGCATATGTTCTAGATGCCCTCCATTTAGCTTTTGTTTTATTTTCTGGGGGGTGACCTTGTATATATATATATATATATATATATATATATATATATATATATATATATATATATATATATATGAATGGTAATTAACAGTAAAGCAAAGGAAAGATGGTCTTATTGTCTCAAGAAGTGGCAATCATATATATATATATATATATATATATATATATATACATATATATTAGGTTGACAAGACATGTCTTGCGACATCATTTAACTTGATTTTTTATGCTGTATTTTTAATAACTTTACATAATGATATTTTTGCAAATTATATGATTTTAAGAGCGTGTTACTCCCTTCTTTGTCGATTAAATTACAACTTTTTCAAAAGAATTATGTATTTTTTCGTATCATTGAAACAAGATGTAAAAAAGCAAATGTGCACAATTTTCTTATTTTTTCTTATTATACTTGGTAGAAAAGCTGATAAAACAGCTCTAACTAGTAACAAAGCATTAGACCCAGGAAGCAGTAATGAACGCACAGCACAATTATGGTTTAAAGCATTTCGTATGAGCGACGAAAATCCTAAATATTTTAAGCGTAGAGGTCGGTCATCCGATGTTGATAACGACTTATTGAGTCCACGCACACCTTTCGAGCACTTGCTTCTGAATTAAACGTAACGTAAACGCCGATTTCCAACTACTTTAATGGTATTCGACATACAAAAAACACCCAGCAAACGGTTCTCACACGACATTAACAACAAACGAAAATAAAGTGCTATCCGCCCTTCTTTTTCGCAAAAAGAACGATCAGTTTCTCGACCGGATTTTGAGATGCAATTAAAAGTGGCCTCATTATGACAAATGGCGACTCTCAGCTCAGTGGTTAGATAGGGGGAAGCTCCACGATACTTCCCAAACGTAGAGTTGAACCCAGAGAAGGTGATACTGACTGGCCTCATCTTTTCCTATTTTTATCCAGGCGTAACTATTACGGCGTCGTACAGTCAACAAATGACTAAAATGCCCCAGAAACGCCGGTAACAACACGCAGCATTAGTCAAAAGAAAAGGACGAATTCTCTTTCCCGACAATGCTCGCCCGCGCATTGCTGAAACAACCTTGCAGAACTTTAATGAATTGGGCTATATAACTTTGTTTCATCCGCTATACTCTTCATACCACTTACCTACTGACTGCAGCTTTATCAAACATCTCGATAACTTTTGGGGTTTAAAATATAATTCCGGCCACTTTATCGCTACCAGAACGCAATATATTTTCGTTAGTGGTATAAGTAAACTTATGCGTTGGCAAAGGTGTGTTGAATCTGATTGTGCTTTCCTGGTCAGTATTTTTTGTTTGAGCCAAGATTTTTACATATGAATTTAAAAGTTAAAAACCGCAAATACTTTCTTGTAAACCTGGTATATACATATATATATATATATATATATATATATATATATATATATATATATATATATATATATATATACAGAGAGAGAGAGAGAGAGAGAGATAGAGAGACAAACAGAGAAAGAAAAACGGCAGACAAATAGATATATAAATATTGATATTTGCATAGCAGAAAGTATATGTATTTGCTGATTTAAATGGGCACCTTATTAATTTGCTCACTTTCTGTCTCAGGTGTATTAAGCACGAGTACTTTCTCTATATATCCTTCAAGTATCCAGATAATGAGGATCAACAAATCTCACTTGTTTGCCTCTAACTACACTATAGGCGGATCGTATTTAAAATGAGCAAAATCCATCCGAGAATGCTGATCGCCTGGTGATATAAGTGGCCATCTCTTCAACTCTAAACTCCAAAAGATTTCAGTTTTATCTTTGTAATTTATACAATCTATTAAAACAACAATGCCTCCTATATTAATACCACCGGGATGGTTCAGATTGCATTGATGACATACCTTATATATTACTAGCTTGGAAATGTTATATACCTGTTGCAGATATTTACGTTGCTAGACTCCTAGGCAAAAATCCGTAAGTGCGACACTAGCGGGGATTCGGTTTTAATTCATGGAAAAAATGCATTGTCAATCATGTAGACTGTGTGGAACAATAACTTTTACGGATCCAAATGCCGGCTGTCATTTTAATGATACCACTCTCGTTTTCGTAGTTCTGCAACTTTTGCTGTATTTAGGTAAACAATATGAAAACACACACATACACACACACACACACACACATATATATATATATATATATATATATATATATAACTACTTCATTTACTCACATAAAATTAATATATGAAAGTATGGATTTATGCGTAAACTTTAAGTATTTACCCCAAAAGTGCTCAATATGTAAGTAGAGCTAGTTAGTAATTTATAAAATATATATGGCGATTAAGCTTCACTGAATATTCGGCGTTTCATTCACTATAGGATTCGTCAGGCTTATGCGCGAATTCTGTGTTTTTTCCTCGTATGTATCCATGGTATTATTGTATGTGTGTACACATATGTATATTTATATATATAAAAAAGGGAGGAAAATCGTCTGCCTAAAACCACTAACCTAGTTCTAAAACATATCCTTTGTTCGATAAAATGCATGCGCATTGGGTGATAGGAAGGGGCGCGGTGGATACTAGAAAGCTGATTGGCTAACTAAAATCCTCAACATATATAAAAGCGAGAAACACCCACAGAATTCGCGCATAAGCCTGACGAATCCTATAGTGGATGAAAAGCCGAATATTCAGTGTAGCTTAATCGCAATATCTCTATATAAATAAAATGAACTCATTTTTCCCGTCTGATTTTGACATTAATAGGATTAAAAATCAAGATATTTCATGCAAATATAATATGCACAAACGGCAGAACAATATCTGAGGTGTGTTATAGGCTTATTATTTCTCAAATTCCTCGGTAATCTTAGATTTCTATACTTTTTCTGCTGAGAAGTCACGGCCAAAATACATTAAGGTCAATGGAAGTGGTAAAATATTTTCTCTCTAATAAATTCCTCCTCCCCCTGCCACCACTTAACACCGTTTGGGGATCGTTAACAAGGAACAGTTGAGAAGAGAACACCGGTTTTGCTTCGTAGTTCTTTCATGTGAAGTTATTTAAAATCACTAAACTAAGGTGCAGTGCTCTGTGGCGTAGTGGTTAGCGTGCTGGACAATTCACATTATATTTTCACGTTCGCGCCGACCTACCGTAGTCGTTTTTTTTTTTTTTTTTTTTCCTAAACAACTGGAATGGGCTTTTCTTGGTGGCTGAACTGTTAACGTTGCAGATGTTTTTTTTTGGGGGGGGTCACATTTTATTTTCCTACTTTTACTCATGACTCCGGGTTTGATCCTTCCTACTTACCTACCATAACATTTTTTAAAACTCCCCCCTCGTCCCGGAAACAAACACTCGGGCAACGCCGGGTACCCCCGCTAGTATTTTATAAATTACTAACTATATATATATATGTATATATATATATATATATATATATATATATATATGTATATATATATATATTTAATCGAGATAAGAGGCTGATAAGAAATCAGATGAAAGATCTTGATAGATATCACTTGAAGTAATATTTTAAGGACGATCCTAGCCAAAAATCAGAAGCTCAATAATTAAGCATAGACCAATATATAAGTTAGGTAGTTGCATCAAATTCCTTTCCCTATAATTATTTCCATATAATTATCCACAACCACTCAAAGAACTATTTTCAATATTTGTGCTGAAAAGCAAAATAAGTATCTATTCACCGCTGAACATTTTGCTAACCGGATTTCATTCCCTCTGATGATATGAACTCTTATTGACAATTTATGGATTAATGAAATCAACATAACCACTTCTATATATTCCTTTTGTCAAACAATAAAGTCTTAATTCTCATATATGTGTCGAAATGTTTTTTTCAGGATTTAAAAACAACCACTTAACTTATATATATATATATATATATATATATATATATATATATATATATATATATATATATTTAGATACATGCATACACACACATATATACACACATATATGTATATATATATATATATATATATAATTCTTTTTATGTTATATAGCTACAGTAATTTTTCGGTATTTATTTTTGTATTTACTCTCGCAGGGATCGATACGTAGGTAGATCATAGTAGTTACTTTGATACTATATATGACAATCAAGCCACATAAAATGTCTCGCGTTTACTTTATGCTTTATTAATCCTATGACAGTATTTACGCTTGGCAACGCGGAAAATTCTGCCGTATATTGTTTTCAATCTGCCTTAACATACACTCACAAGCACACCTTTATATATATATATATATATATATATATATATATATATATATACTTATATATATATATATATATATGAACAAATGATTAATAACACATGTTAAAAGACATCTTGAAAAGAGTTAAAAACATATTTTATTTTAAAAAGGAAAACACAAGATAAGTGGATAGTCCTTAATCCGCGGAGTTTTGAAGAAATTTTCCCTTCTCATCAGAGGGCAGGAATTGGCAAAATGTAGGATCGGATTTTGCATATAAAAGTATATAATGAAACTACAAGTAAGTCACAAATCTTACTTGGTTAAAAAAAGGGGGAGGTAAGGGGAACAGGAGGCAAAAGAAAAATAATAAAAATATTTCACATGAATAGACAGTCCGATGAAGGGTAAAAATCCAAAAATGGTAAAATCCAAAAACATTTACTTAAAACTAATTACAGGTGTATATAATAGAAACACATTTATATTTCCGTAATAACACATGCATATATGTAAAAAAAACTTTAACATTAACTTAATACCACCCGTGTATACGAGACAACATTTACATCGCTTTTATAACACGTTTATATAAGAAAGCATGTACATTAACTATATAACACATGTTTATATAAGACAATATTTACATCAACTTTATAACATATGTTGTTATGAGAAAACATTTACATCAATTTAATTACACGTTTATATATGAGAAAAAGATTTGCATCAACTTTTTTAACACATGTTTATATGAGAAAACATTAACATTAACGAGTTTTTGTTGGCCAACATTTACATTAACTTTAGAACACGGGTTTAGGTTTATATCGAAAAATATTACATTAACTTTATAACATGTGTTTATATGAGAAAACATTTACATTTACTTCATAACACGGGTTTATGTGAGAAAAATAGTTATATCAATTTAATAACACGTGTATTTTTGAGAAAAAAAAACACCACTTCCATATATTATGATGATGAATTGGGACGGTAATGAAACACATACACTTTTGTATAGCCTCATTGTAACGTATATTTCCATAACAAAAAATACATATATTCATATATATTCATATACTGATTTAAAAGAGAGAATAACAGACATGGAAATGAAGATAAATAGTATATGTTTGTGTAAACATATTATGCAGTATAAAATCACAATTATCGATATTATACAAAGTATTAATTTATATATGTATATATAATACATCTCCTGATTTTGTCATTCGACGATGGTATGCAGAATATTGTGATTTTGCTTATGAATTGACATTCACTATAAAACAATAATGGAGATACCCAAATCTGAACTTTTGGACGGTGTCCTCTTTTGATTCGTACTCCCTAAAATCAAAACAAGCGGTTTTGTATGTTGTTTCTTTTCGGACAACTATTTATGGCGTGCCCCTTTCTTTCTTTGTTTGAATTTGTTAGATTTTGTATCGAATAAAAGAAAAACAATTCCTGCTGTATCTCTTTCCTTTTGAACAAATTTGCAATTTTTTTTATTTTGTATCATTTAAATACCTTTATATATATATATATATATATATATATATATATATATATATATATATATATATATATATATATATATATTAAATTTCAATTCATGTATTTAATTGAAGTTTACATTTGATATGTTTGCCCTTCTTTAATTTTTCACTTTAAAGAAATTGGATTTGTGTTTTGCATTCAGACTTTTAACATAATATACTATTTATAAAAAAAAATGTTAAAATAGTTTCTCACTTTGTCCTGGAGCAACCTATCTATAGGCTTTAGCCATTTTATCATAAATACGCCATCTTCCCTCCCCACTAATATCTTTCAATTTTGGAACTATGGGGGCTGTTTTTTGCATTTTGCTTAAAATGTTTCTTATATTGTTTTATATACACACGGCTTACTGAGAAAACTTGATATGTTGAAATTGTAGAATTAATATATATATATATATATATATATATATATATATATAGAGAGAGAGAGATAGAGATAGAGAGAGAGAGTGAGAACGCGAGAGAGAGGGAGGGAAAGAGAGAGAGGGGGAAATTAAAAGAAACAAACTAAGTTATGTGTTCATCAACGTTTCGTCTTTATTCGGAGGCACCCTGTTCATGAATGAAATTAGGGGGAAAAAAACACTAGTACAAATATTTGAAAAGTTTCTTCATGAGAAAAGGAAAATACGTTGGAAATAAAAAAGAGGGGGAGAGCTTCCGTTGTCAAATCGAGGGAGACTTTTCTGACCGTACATATAGCTGTTAATATATTTTTACAAGATATGGAACAGTTAATATTCTTGCTGGCATAAATATGTCCCTTAAAATTCAAATATAGATATGGAACTGAAATGAAATGGCTGTGAGTTTTTTTATTTAATGTCATGTTTGAGATTATCTGTATTAATTATTATAGAGCTGTTTCTATTGTGTGAGAAGGTACACCTGTATCTACAATTAAATTATGTTCTTTTAATATGAGTTCACTTATTAATGGCACTGCATTATTAAAACCTCCACGTTGTTTTATTGTGCTTGAATTTGCGACAAGCGCTGATTCAAGTCTCCAGCGATATTTATTTGAAACAACTTTACCTTATTTGACTTGATAACTGTCAAAGGTATGATAATGCGGCAATAAATGAAATAATCATGTACTTAGAGAATTGCTATTTCTTATATTTTTTACTGTCATTCGAGGCCTTTTTTCATTAAGCTGGGGTTACCAATCTATATATGATAGCAATTTTGGAAATGAACAGTGTATATACATACGGTATATTCTCTCCCCTTATCTCTCTTTATATATGTATGCATATATATATATATATATATATATATATATATATATATATATATATGTATGTATATATATGCATATATATACACATATATATATAGGCTAATATATATATACATATACATAGAAATATGTCTTTCTAATAAATGCATATATATAGTTTTTTTTCTCATATTTATCTTTCTAATATATATATATATATATACATATATATATATATACATATATATATATATATGGGTGTGTGTGTGTGTGTGTGTATGCACACATACATATAACTTGTTGAGTAACAAGAGGAGTGTTATTTCAAATTAATAGAGGAGACTTATCGGGACAATACAAAGCTCAATAAATTCCTTTGGAGCTTATATAGCAGATAATAAGATTAGAAAATTAAGTAACAACAACTATGTTTTGTTATATATAGAATGATTCATTTATTTAATAAGCATATACGTACATATAATTAGTGGATAAAGCGGACTCTTTATACCAAAGTATTTCGAAGCCTAATGCTTCAAGACAGAAGAGTAAAAGAAGGTGAGTAATAAGGATGTGACGTCTAGCGAGGGATGCATCAGGAAATAAATAAAATAAAATTATTGATGTTGTTTGGGGGAACTATATTGAATCATACGATAAAGGAAAAGTGTTTTATGTAACGTGTAATGTAAAAAGGTATATATTCTTAAAGAATGTAAAATATAATATATATATATATATATATATATATATATATATATATATAACTTCTTCATTTACTCACATGAATTAATATACGAAAGTATAAATTTATGCGTAAACTTTAAGTATTTACTTCAACAGTGCTCAATACGTAGGTAGAGCTAGTTAGTAAGTTATAAAATATATATGGCGAATAAGCTACACTGAATATTTCGCGTTTCATCCACTCTAGGATTCTTCGGGCTTATGCGCGAAGTTTGTGGTTGCCTGGCGTTTTTATATATACGCACCTTCGATTGAGTTTTTTTTTGTTAGCCAATCAGCTTTATAGTATCTACCGCATCCTTCCTAATCAGTGAAATAGCAGACACTTAAAGGATAAAGGCTAATTATACATCCGGTTGTCCCGTTCCTTTGTGTTTGCTCTTAAGCTTAGATATCTCGTGTCTTGACCGTTTTGAAATCTAGGTTAAGTTTTTTATATGTTAGTTTATATATATATATATATATATATATATATATATATATATATATATATATGTGTGTGTGTGTGTGTGTGTGTGATAGTTTATGCATATGAATGTTTATTTATTCATTTTTTTTTTATTTGTTTATTTTCTATTGTTATTGTTAGTTTTAAAATTATTTTGTATCTCTTTCCTACAGTAAATTTTATCCGGTCAACACAGTTGTTCGCTATTTCTCCCCTACAGTTTAATAGATGTAGAGGTTCTTTAAATATAGGATTGCACATTTTTCGTGAAGGATTAATCTACATAGATCGTCTAGGTCTCTACATGTGTTGACTTGTCTTGGTAGTTTGCATTCGACTACCGACGAACCTCCGCTCTTCTTGAGTTTGCAGTATTTGTTTGCTAGCGTTGTTTTCATACGATGTTTTTTTTATTATTGAACGAGGAAAGCGGACGTTCGCCGGTAGTCGAATGGAAAATAGTAAGATAAGCAAACACATGTGGAGACCTAGACTTCACGAAAAAATTGCGATCCTATACATTAAAGAACCTCATCATCTATTAAAGTGTAGGAGAGAAATAGCGAACAACTGTGTTAACATAATAACATTTACTCTAGGATAGAAATATAAAATAATTTTAAAACTAACAATAAAAATAGAAAATAAACATATCAAATGAAAAAAACAAATAAACATGCATATACGTAAACTATCAGCTACACACACACACACACACACACACACACACACACACATATATATATATATATATATATATATATATATATATATATATATAAACTAACACATTTAAAAAAAAAACTAAACCAAGATTTAAAACCTGTCAATACACTAGATAACTATGCTAAATATAACTCACAAATGAACGGGTCAACCAGATGTAAAATTGGATTTACCCTGTAAGTGGCTGCTCATTGGCTTATTAGGAAGGATGCGGTGGATACTAGAAAGCTGATAGGCTAACAAAAAACTCAATAGTAGCGTCGTATATATAAAAACGCGAGGCAACCACAAAATTATCGCATAAGCCTGAAGAATACTAGAGTGGATGAAAAGCGGGATATTCAGTGTAGCTTAATCGCCATATATATTTTATAACTTACTATATATATATATATATATATATATATATATATATATATCATCTCCCGGTTGGAGAGTAGTAAAAATGGTGGGTGTACTTCCTAGCCATGTTGACGATGTCTGCTACGAGTGTTGCTTTTGTATATTTAGTTTTGCTATAATATAACTTCCCTGGAGACATCTAAATTTATACTGACTGACTCTATTCGATATTACGTGGCCAGTGCTCATGCTTTTGCAATAAATTAATACAATTCAGCTGAATTCATGACAAACAGCTGTTCAAATTGCCTCTAGGCAATAGTCAGGATGATAAAAACATATTTTTGGCAGAGGATATACTATTAATTATGATTAGCTATAGGAATATAATTTTAAAAAAAGTCTAAACATGTGCTGAAAGATAGCCTGAAGGTACATGGAGTTCTGTCAAATTAATTCTCTTAGAATCAGAATTCAAATGTGCTGAGAAACATCTTCATACAAATGCAAAAATTACTATCAAACCAGACTACAATGAGCTAAAATGACAATGGTTGTACTGTGCGATATATGAACAATCATATTGCCAACAGACAGTAGTCGAGCAATCGTCTAGCTTTTCGTTTGACCGTTTTCGTGCCAATAATATATATATATATATATATATATATATATATATATATATATATATATATATATATATATATATATACTTCTGACCAGTAACTTATTAATGCAATTGAAATATTGTTTCACTGACGTGCTGTAGTTTTAGGGAAACGAAGTGACTTTCCATCTATTTTATTCTTTCGCTTGTTTTATTGTGAGCATCTCATCCTTAGTAAGACCATGCACATTTCTTATACATTGCAACACAAATAATTATTAGCTACCAGGAGTATTCATTTTCCTATATAGCTTACGGTTTACCTATGGAATGCTACGTCTTATGTTCTCGAATTAGAATCCCGATGCATTTGAAGAAATGCTTCAACACAAAAGTTATAAGAAGTTGATAAGAGAGATAGTTAGATTCGATTTGATTGAGAAGTTGAATGTGGAAATAGTTTCTATGATCAGAAAAAAAAAGACCGGGCATAAGATTTCCGTTCCTAATGGTCGGAGTTGTTCGAGACAGTTTAGGGCTCATCTAAGTTCCTCATATTTTTTCACTTCGTTTAGATCGACAAATACGCTATGATGCTTGCATAGTTCAGGAGATGTATTGACGATAATTATATAAGCTGACGAATTAACTTGGTTTTCACACAAAGACAATCTAATTGGGTCGATGCTGATACACTGGACGTACACTGCCTAGTAGTCTTCAGCATTTGGAGTTCATTTTTCTAGAGAGTGTCCCAGATTACCCCGGACTGGTACGTAATATAGGTAAGAGCAATACGAAACACAATCAGACAATATATGAACTAGAGCAGCAGATGGTTTGGTATACACCTAACCGTTATTAATTCTTTCATATAGAACGAATTTGTGATTCGCGCGAATCTATATCACCTTTTTTCCGTCGCACTTCAGAAAAATAGATATGCGTATGTATCTACTATTTACTATTTACTATGTGTGACGTCATATTTCAGCACACCGCGCTAATGATAATATTTTATTTTTTGTATTTTAAAATATTAATTTGATTTAAGGGTAATGCGTTAGAATGAATTTGTTTGGCATCGATTGGAAAGCATATAATGCCCGAATAGTATTGGTTTGAACGGAATAAATTAGATAATATGTGGTATTGTTAGTTTTATAATGTTTACATCTTACAAGATACGAACACTAGCGAAGCATTATCCCTATTAGTAATTGTGTGCATGTAAATTGTTATGTTCTAATGTTTGTTTTAAGATATGTTCCTTAAAATCGAAAAAAAAGTAATATTCACTGTACACTATCTAACAAGCAATAAAACTAAAATAACTACTGGTCAGAAATTCCATGCTTCCTAGACACTGCTCCTGAGTATATACGATCCTTCCTTACATGAGTTTTCAGGAAAACTGAGTATGAACATACCTTTCATACAATGAGAACGCTAACTTAATATTTAATATCACATAGCGGCACAAATAAATTTGGTCGCTATAGCCAACCTACACTGTCTTTTATCGACTATTGAAATGATCAAATTATGAACCTACTTTATTAACTATCAAAGGGTTTGAGATTTAAAGGAGAACTTTAATGGAATATTCGAATATGTCTGTGTCAGATTTAGAGATTAAGTGTTAGCTCCCAAAATGCCAACTTTTTCATTTCTGGAAACTTCGATAGGAGCAAAATCTAATAATATGTATTTGCTTCCTAGATGTTAATTTGTTTCATATCAGTAAATATTCTGAAGATTGCCAAGAAAAAAATTTGGATGACTTTTCAGGTGTGTATTCGTATCGATCTACGTACGATCTGCGCTTCTAGATTGGAGTAAAAGAAACATAAACAATTAAGTAATTTGCGACAATTTTTTTAAGTGATGCGTATACTCACTGGCTCTTGTTATGATGTTGAGGAATTTGTTTTGAAAAAAGTATAACGTTTATCCTAGCAGAACCAATGTTTACATTTCTAGACTATGTATTATAAAATATCAAATATTGTGAATTAAACAAGTGGATGCTTCGGAAATAATCGAATAAATTTAGATAACCATTAATCCAAAATATACAAACGAAGGAATCACTGAGATTATTCACAGGCAATGGTCGACAGTTGTTCACTTGGATAGTGAATTGCTTTATATATTTAAATCAAGGACTGATTTCTGTAAATACTATTAATTTCATAATTATATTCTTCTTCTTCTTCTTCTTATTGTTATTATTATTATTAATATTACTATTATCATTATTATTATTATTATTATTAATAATAATAATAATAATAAGTAATAATAATAATAATGTATTATTAATATTATTATTATTTATAATAATAATAATAATAATAATAATAATAATAATAATAATAATAATAATAATAATAACTAGCGGGATCTTTAAGTATATGCATGTTTATTTATTTTCTATTTTGTTAGTTTTAAATTATATATATATATATATATATATATATATATATATATATATATATATATATATATATATAAATTGAGCTCCTACAGCCATAATCGAAATCGAATCCAATACTTCTAAAGACGGATTGATTAAATTATTTATTAAAAAAATAGATTATTTAAGTACCATAAGCTATAGTCGAAACCGAAACCTTAACTTGGTAAAATATTTTATGACAAGAAATAGAAGAACATAAACATTAAATGATCCGGGTGTAAGCGTGACACACAAAAGATCATACACGCTATCGTATTAATATATAGATAATAAAAATGTCAAAAGTTTTTAATAAAAATTAATTTAATATGAGGTATATGCTTATCGCCGAGTAAATCGATTGTATATGACGAACAAATATAACAACATATCTTAAAGCATGTGGTTATATCTGGAAGTTTTGTATCACGATACAACAAAGTATGCACTCAATAAAAGTGGTAGTATCTTAAAATAAATGACTTCAGACAGTAAATATAATTACTGAAAAAATAACTCCTCCAGTAAATAATAATATTAGGAGCTTTCCTGTTGAATAAAACTATTCGGCACAGTTTAAACCATTGCTACATATCTATTTTTTGCAACATCATGACATACTAATTAAAGTTAATTCCGGAATTAAATGTATGCCTTGATGAACGGCGATTCATTTGTGGACGGACCTTATTTAAAACTAACTTACTTTATGTATTTTATACAAAGTCGGAATATTAATTTATATTTATACATATTATATAATGAGATTTTATATTCTACGAGCAGGTTGACCGGCGTTGATCGGTCGTGAAATATGAATAAATAGTATGTGTGAATGCATGCAAAAATCTTATTTAATATAGATGGAAATAAGTAGGTATTATACATAACGTCAAATTTCTGTAAAAGTGTGAAAAAACGGAAATAAATTGGAACATGTGCATGTGGACATAATGTTTTTTTTTCAAAAGAGTTTACTGCTTCTAAGTAAAAAAAAAATGTGTACATACTCTAGCTGAGATTGAAACCCAGACCAATAAGCAATGAGTCAAGTACGATGACCATTCGACTATCTTACTAAAATCACATTGCGCATAGCAGCGCGTATGAAAATATCAGCAGCAACCGAGGGATTAAGGGATAGAACCATTTGAACACGTATGCAAATAAGCAACTGTGCTTCGGCTTGCCTATGTAGGAAAAGAAAATAGTAGAGCACAACGTGTTCGCAGTCGAAAAAATGGGTCATAAGAATTGATTTCCTATGATCTGCGACTAGGGAATTAGAAGTAAGAAACTTTTACGCTGTTCCGAGGCGAGGAATAAAAAAGACGGTAATAAACGACTTGTGTTTAAAAACAAAGAACTTGAATTACTATTTGTTTTCGTTTGTTTACCCTTGCGACATTACATTTCATACATTTAGTTCGGATGCTGTGAGTAGGGTTTTTTTTTTGTCATGAAAGCGTATATGCAGTAAGAAAAAGAAGCGGGTATAAAATAACAACCACATCAGTGTTGGAATTTTATATTAAAAAAAAGACACAGGCGGTGAATCGAGTGTTCGATGTTTTCCTTATAGTCGTCTAACTTTTGAATTTTTCTTATGCCCTATTTACGCGTTTTTTCTCATGTCATATTTAAGCGGTTTTTGGAGACCGTGTTTCATTATCAATGTTGTTTTAGCATTAAACACGAATGTTCTAGTCTTTCAGGTAGGTTAGGCATTATTAGAAGTGATATTGTTTCATAGTCATTTTATCATACGATATAGGTTGTTTTATTTTAGATAGGAATTTGGAATGCTTACTTGTAGATATTTTTATAAGGTTGTCTTTGGATTGTTCCAGTTGTATCACAGATTTTGTTATGAATAATTAAAGTTTTATAACTTGAAACTAATAGAAAAGGGGTTTTACAAGATTGACATAGAAGTTCAACCAATTTGTATGCGTTAAAAAGTAAATATAAATTAAGTACACCAGATTAAAAGTAAATCTGACTTTTATTCTATAAATATGTAATAATTTTAAAATAAGTCATTTAAAATCTACCATTTATACTACTAATGTTGATATGATTATTAGATATGAAGACATTGTATTTTTTTTAATAAATTACTAAAATAAGAGTTTATTCCTCGCACAGACTAAGCTGATCGCCTTAAAATTTATCTTGTTTAATTTGTGAGATTTAAACCGTTTGTGATTGTTTTGATTGAAATAAAAAACAAACTGAAATAGTAAGGGTTAAAATAGATGAAATTTGATATTTTGGATGTAATTATTACGTGATTTTTTCATTTTTGTTTCTTGTTTGTTTTATTACTTCTGGCAGATTAAATAAAATTCCGGTGAAGAACTTTTTTTTAGAGAAATGAAAGGTGTGTTAGAGAACGCAAATAAGCACGTGTGAAAATATCAGCCTCATCCGATGGTGGATGGCAAGCTATGGTATTAGCTGCAGTAGTACCTGCAAATTGGAGACTGTGATATGGCCTGTTTCTAAAGCAAACAAAAAAGGACACCATGTTGTTGTAAAGAAAAAGAAGTCAGCGCTGAAGTAGATGAGCGTATAAAATGAAGAAGAAATATAGAGTTCTATAAAAAAAGATAGACGTAGAAATAATGGCTGTCTACGACCGTCGTGTAATTGAGCAGGAGCCAAAAACGTTTGCTGCTCTCGAAACGGGGTGTATAAAATGGTAATAATCGACTTATTTTTAAAAGTACAAACAAACCGAGTTAAGTCTGCATTGGTTTATTGTTTGTTTTACTACGTTACAAATTTTTAAGACCTAGCGAAACAGTTGACATAAAGATCAATAATCAATGTCCGGCAAGCACGAACTTTATGATTTTTTTACCTTTAAGAAGCCCTGTTCTCCGGATGGAAACCGATTGAAAAAGGCTCAGTGTCTGAATACCCTATATACTCGATATTAAGTTAGTAGAGCAAAGTAATTGTGTATATAGGTTGATAATTGTCCACGCGCGGATTCTCACTTTTATAGACATTATAGAATAGCTTGTGTATAGATTGTAGCATTGATATTAAGAGTTTCCAATACAGGAATACAGTTAGTATTAATAATAGAAATATTATGTCGAATAATAATAGATATATATATATATATATATATATATATATATATATATATATATATATATATTAATTATAATCAAAGCATGCAGCATAAGATTTCTATTCTTCTGGCAGATATATTTTTTAGTTTCGATATGAAGAGGAAGATAGAAACATAAATAAGTGCAATAAGCCAGATGGATAAACATAGGGAGATAAAAATGGTGGGTGGAAAAAAGCAATAAAGATAAATCAATAGCAATAAGTAGAAGAGAATGATATATATATATATGTATATATGTATATATATATATATATATATATATATATATATATGAATGATCTATTGTGATGTGTCTAATAAAGTAAAAAAAAATACAGCAGCGTATATATTTTATTTGATATCTTCATCCTGTTTTCCGTTTATTACACGCTTCGAAAAGCTGCATCAACATCACTATTCATGCCTAGACTTGTGAGCGAACTGCATCTTCACATTTATACACAACTTAATCAGCTATTGCCAATAAATTATATTTTCCCTTTAATTCACATGTATTGAGCATTTCAACTACTAAAGATTAGCAATCATATTCAGCCCCGCCCTATTTTCTCGGACAAGGTCTTTTTCGTATGTTTCTATGAACGCATGCATTCCCCCTTCTTTTTCCTTTCTGTTTTTTCTATGTTATTTTACTATGTAATGCACATTTTTATGCGATGTACAAAATAAAATAGAAGATTTACTGTCAGAAGTAGTTTTTCATCATCAACTGCTCAGATTAGTAGAATATTGTTATTTAAACCCTTACAATTAGTCCATAGATTCCTCAAACGAATAAATGCTTCTAGTATACTTATATTGTAGCCAGTGTATACGACATAATCGCGTTAAAACACCGATTCTCGTCAGATCACCGAAGTTAAGCAACGTTGAGCCTGGTTAGTATCAGATGGGTGACTATTTGAGAATTATAAGCTCTGCATGTGCTCTCTGTTTATCTCGGCATTTGTTTCCAGTCGCCCTGTACTTCACTTGCCACTGATATTTAACAATGTCGTCTCAGGAGAGGTGTTGTTGGATATTGCGCACCTCCTGCCACAAAAATCTCATCCGCAAGCAACCCTTCGTGGGTATCCTTAGTCTGTCCAAGACTGAAAGTACCTGTTTTTTTTGTTTTTATTGTAGCCAGCACAAGAATTATAATTACACATTGCTTATAGATTACTGTATATATTTGAGATAAAGTGCAAAATGATTTCAGAATTTATTAGATAAGTATCTGTGTATGTATAATTAAGTTTATCAAAAAATAATCTTATGTTAGGGATCTACGTGCAATCATTCAATGAGTATCAATATTACGTGTTAAGTATAATTTTACGTTATACGAAATCGCAGTACGTGATGAATATTGTTGTATAACGATTATGCTATGACAGAACTCTTTTTGCATCCATTATTTATAACTGGTTCATGGGAAAATATTAAATATATCAATAGATTTCTTGTTGTTTTTTTATTATTTTCATAATGGTAAACATGAAACCGTTACGCTTAATAAACCAATTTATCATGGAGAAAAATAAAAAAATAACACTTTCCCTTTTGTTTAAAAAAAGAAACAAAGATTAAATAATGTGTTTTATATCCTCTTTCAAACAAGCTTAAAACTTGCCAAGCGAATATAATGTAAGTTCTCAATCATTGTAAGAGAAGTACTGTTAATTAAATGTATATCAACCAAATTTATTTTTGTATGCTACAATGTGTTTGTTATTTCAGTCAATTTGATAAGGAAAATTGGCTAACTCCTCGTACACATAAGGTTTTATATATAAAGGTTGAGTACACAGTGACTTTACATGGGGACAGGAACATCATTTAATGTTTCAGTGTGCGTATGTATCCGGAAGAACAGAAAATTAAAATAAAAATAACGATAATTAATAAAATATTTATATTTTATGGTAGTTTCGACATCAAAATATATGCACACAAACATGCAAGAGAATTTTCTATAGCATTTTTAATAGCTCTTGTTTAAACAACACTCTTTTAAGCACATTAAAAGATTTAAAGCAAACGCGTTTTTAATGATTCACAAACTGTAACTAGCATCATTATTTTCTTGTAAGTACTACGATTAGAGAACGATTTTCTGGTGTAACGTAGTCATTTTTTTTAACCGGACGTGGGATGTGTACATGAAAACAAACGAAATAAATATTCTTCGCCCTGTGCTTGTTCTTTCTTTTTCTTTCTTTAATTATTTATCAACCTCGGCCACGTCAGCTTGCAGAGGACGTGTGTATTTGCATACCTGTGATGATGCTTCTGATGCATGCGCGTCAGTTGCTTCCTTACTCCTGGCCTGAAATAGACACAACTTTATTGCCTATGTATTTTTTCCTGAGATAGTAAAATCGTGGAGTCCTTGAGATACGACTACGCGATTTAAAATAAAAAAACATCGCCTGTTTTACAAGTTGTAATTGAATTGTTTGACAATTTTTATGACTACTAGAGCATTTGGTTTAATTATTATTTAAATGAAGACCCCCTAGTTATTTGCAATGCTGGTACTGGATGGATCTATGTAAGTAATTATGCCATTTAATGCATTCATTCATATTCTGAGTAAGCGTTCCTAAGAATTTTAAAATATCGATCTGATTGCTAAGATTAACAGCGTTAAGTAATTAGTTAAGTAATTAGTTAAGTAATTAGTATCATAAATATTGTGTGTGCTTATTTTCTATTACACAACTTATGTAATCCAATTAGTGCTTCGGTGTGGAGACCAGTATAAGATAGGGTTATAAAGAGTTTACAAGCAGGGCATTACCCCCTCCCTTACATTTAACTCTTTGCAAGTTGAAATATTCAGTGACGTAAGATACATGAGGGGAATTTACAGAATTGCAGGTTTCAAGCCATTATAGTAAACACATTCCCGGTATCTGCAGACTCCACCTCTGAAGAGTTCATATTTTATTGTTTATTATATGTTATTGTATGCATATCTCTTGACGTACATTTATGCGAATTATTTGGCAAATAGATAATCTATTTCTGACTACTAATCTATATAGCTCTTGTATAAATTACTGCAGAATATCTATTGTTAGAATATCGATAATATTTTTTAACTTTTCTCGCTAATCAATAAAATGACCACAGTCCTTTAAATGAAGAATTGAATGATGTTTGTATAGAATGTCGGGGAACGAGCTGCAGAAATGGAAAAGGAAAGCGATTAAATATAAATTGAAAAACCTACAATGTAACCGAGTGATGTCGATGACACTAAATACTTAAATTGCAATAAAAATGGCTGGACCGGTATCGATCAAGATAGCGAAGATGATATTTGTGGAAAATAGACGAAACATTGTTGATGTCTTCATTGATATGAATCTGAGTAACAAAGTTAGTGATGACGTGTCGGTTAATATCGATCGTTATTCCCATCATGTTTACACGTCAGGCCGTGATAGAGATACGTCGCATAGGAAACTTGAACCTCAGCATGATTTAATGATGAAGAGGAAGATGTCTAAAGCTGTTAAACCGTGGACGTCGGAAATATATAGTAGATATTTAATACTATATATTGTCTAGCAGAATAACAAAATTACATGGTGTTTAAGACAAATTTAATAGTTTATAGATAAGAAATTATAAACGTCATATCTTGGCTAATAAGTGAATTAAGTGTGCATCTATTGGACAACGTGTCAAGTACAGACTTCAGGAAGTTATTTTTCGCGTGATTCAAAGCTACCAGGTTTACACTTATTGCTTAAAGCATTTTTCTAGGTGTCTGTCCAGAGACCTAGCCACACAAATTTGATCTTACTACTCCGTATGTTTCACGCTCTTCCGCTCTCCTATTTCACACGGCCATAGCTTTATTAATGCTATTATGTTCGTAGCACCCGGTTCACTCAGAAGTATAGCAGATTGAATTGTTTAAAAATTATCGTTAAAACATACACATTGCCGTACACAGAACGTGATTGCTGTATATACGTAACTTTGTATTAAACGGGTTTTATTACTCATTATTATATTTATTGCTAATATTACAAGATCGGTTATCGAAGTTATCTTAATATTATGCAGAATTATTTTCTGTGTATTTTTTAACTTCATGAATATTTCACCTTTTTCTTAAGTATTCGGAAAACTAGATATAACATTAAAAGTTTATCAAACTCTCTTTATGTCATTCACTTTTGCCATTTTTATCAAATTATGCATTTCTAAGCAAGATATAAATAATACACTTGAGTAAAATATTCATTCAATAATATATAAAACGATAATCATATAGATCGCTATTTTCCACAGCTGTACTGAAAATATAATTCAATAGTTTTAGACGATGCGAGTCGAGCAGACAAATGTTAAGATTGCTAAGATCATTAATGTTTTCAGAGGATTCCGGCGTTTTATTAAGCTGCAAGAAAATGTAGTTTTCTCCTAACACATCAACTACTCTATTTATATTAAAGAAGCTTGAATCATGTTTTTAAATAGAAGGTCGAGGGTTGAGTCTTCCTGCAGCTATACAGCTTTCCCTATACCTGGTGTACCATGTGCTGTGAAGAGCAAAGCATCTCCTGCTGGGCAAAGTATTTCTTTGTAATTGTCACCGTTTCCGCAAGAGTCCAACTTATTTTTATGTACGACCTGTGTCTGATACTGCCATGTAAATTTGATATTTCTATAAATATTACTCCTTTATACGAAGATAGTTTCAAGCGTCAATGCTCAGTCCCACTGCAAGCAAGCATAGAAACATTGCTAGTGTGCCGTTATTGTAAAAAAAAACAGAACATTCATTTGCGGACATTCCCAAAACCTGTTGTAATTGTTCGTATCATCCAGCTTTTATCGCTATTTACAAGGTGCCCCATGCGGATTGAGTTGTTACTAATATTTTCAGAAATTTTGAACGACTGAATCAATCTCATGAAACAAATAGTTGTTTCAATTTAGAACTTCAAACAGTTTTGTCCGTCTAATGTTTTCTTACAATAATTTTTAAAAAACCATAAACACCATAGGCGTATGTTTTTATCCGGTATTCTGCTTTCATAAAATTCAATTAAACTTTTTGAGATTCATTAAATTGTATCTAATGTATTGTTTAAGTATAATATTTACATTTTAGAGGAGCTTTTAATGCAAAAAATATTACTTAATTAATGGCGAATAAATACGGTAAAATATAATACAAACCATTAAAATGTGCCATCAGATATAATGTATACGTATAATTCTCCGAAAAGAAAGGAAGGTGGAAAGCATTTTTTTCATTGATGCCCAATAAACTTTGTTGAAATGAAGCAAATATTTGATATGCTAAATCTCTAGCAAAAGCATAGTTCAAACGATCGAATTATACACCAAGACGTTGTGTACAGATTACATAATGAATTTTAATTATTTGCGACTATTTAAATTTTGTCATCTGTATTTTACGTTATTCAATCGCTTACGAATTTGGTATTAATTGGTAAATAATTTATTCTCTTGTAATAAACTTTAAATGTAGTTATTGATCATTATTCCTTAATATTTCACCACGTTATTCTTTAGTACACTTGTCCAACTTTATTTCATTTCTTGTAAATTGTCTTTCTTTCGTCGAGCCTTGTGAAACTTGAAACCTGCGAAACGCTTGCAAGTTAATATAGTAGAAAACATAATTGTCGAATTAAAATATAAAAAATTTATATTTGAACTTTTATGTTCTATGCCATATACTATTGTATCTCTCTCTTTCCCCCTCTCTCTTTCTTTCTCCCTCTCTTTATATATATATGTGTGTGTGTATTTCTCTCTCTCTTTATATATATGTGTATTTACATATATATACATATATATATATATGTATATATATAATGTAATAAAAATTACAGTTAAGTTTACCAAAATAATTCAAGATGGCAAAACTAAAGTATATTATAAATATTGAAGAGTTAATATTTATAAAGTAATCTCAACCAGATGTAAAAGCTCGATAAAACAATATAGGAAATAGAGCTAATATTAAGAACAAGTTGTTAATAAAACATGTTAAAAACACTTTGCAAAAGAGTTACTAACAATGTAATTTAAAAAAAGGAAGCACAAAATAATTAGATAGTCCTTAATCTGCGAGGTTCCAAAGAAATACTTTCTTCGCATCAGACGGTAGGATTAATCAAAATACTTCCTTCTCATCAGACGGTAGGATTTATCGGAATTTGATTGAAAAAGTATTTGATGAAACTACAAATAAGTCATATACCTTACTTAGAAACAAATAGTGAAGCAGAGGGAATATGGTAAAGAAAAATGTGATTTCACGTGAATGGATAGTCTAGTGAAGGGTAAAATATCCAATAACGGTAAAATCCAAAAATCAAAATCCAAAAAAGTTGTTTGTCTCCATTTCCACAAGTAACACCCGAGGGAATCGCGTAATAGGAAATCCGTTGAATAATGTACAAATTGGGGCAACGAAAAGGGAATAATATTTAAAGGAACATAAGATATGCGTCGAAAAAAGAATTTAAAACGACTGTAAAGGCTGGGCGATTTTGAGAGAAACAGTTGTAATGGCATTTTTCTCCCGTCGTTTTACTCATTGAAACCGGTGCATATGTGAAAATACGTTGTGTCTCCAAGTGCTCATGGTGCAGCCAAAGTTTTTGAAAGAAATCAGCATATTTTCCACACATTCGTCTTAGTTTCTACTAGAACGTCAAACACGCCAACTTTCACTTTCTCCATGGTCAATCGTGGGAAGGTGGCACAAGTTAATGAAGTTAATGAAGCACCCATCATCCTAGTCCAACGACTTCTTGAACTGCTTCAGTAAACTGAGCTTGATGGGCACCAATACCAGAGGTATTCTCCATCTGTCTACTGGCAATTATTCCACCGGAAAAGGCGACTCCTCCTTTTTTTTTTTTTTTTTGACATAAAGTTCACCAATTATCAACGCCCAATGCCCACTCAGGGATAAGGGTTATTGTGTGTACAGTAATCATAGGGATAGTGTAGCAAGAGTATTGGAGAATTGTTAAGGTTTCAAACCTTAGGGGGGCGGTTCATCAGGAATCTGTTTGTGTTGGACTTGAAGATATCCAGGTTGAAGTCGGGAGGGAAACAGGCAAGCGGAACAGAGTTCCACAGGCATGCAGTTCTAAGTAAGACGCTTTGTTCATGGCATCTACGTTTTGATTTAGGCACATATAGGGAGTGGGGAAAATTATTGACGGTGGTTTCAGCTAGTCGGGTGTTTTTTGAGAAAGATTGGTTAAGGGGGGACCAGAGAATGGAGCTCAGACAAGCACCTACCATGGAAATAACGATAGAACAATGACAAGCTACCTACGTCTCTGTAGGAAAGAGGTTGCAGGGTAGAGAAAAGTGCACCCCCACCAAGCCAGGGAATCTATTTTGTACTCCGTCAAGGCAGGATAGGTTGTTTTTTTGCAGCCCTCGCCCAGATGTGGCAGCAGTACTCCATCTTTGGACGTACTTGACTCTTATATAGATAGAGAATTGCATCATTAGTGAGATATCTTCTGGAGCGGTGGAAGGATCCCACCATTTTCCCAGCGACCTTGCCCACAGATCTGATGTATATGTTCCATTTTAGATCAGGTGCAAAGGTCAAACCCAGGAGCTTATCAAATCCTGGGGCCTCCCTTAGACGAGAGCCATCCATTTCAATTGATGCCAGATGGGGATCAGAGCGTGTATGATGTAGAGATAGGAGCTTGGTCTTAGATGCACTAAAGGTAAGCCTCTTTCCCCACTATACCACGCACCCAAGATCAGAGGAGAGAGAATCAGAGAGAACATCATCATTTACGGCCTTTTATGTGTTGCCATGGATGGTTGTGTCATCAGCATAGATGTCAACGAAAGATTTTAGTATGTGTTTTGGGAGATCATTGATGTAGATCAGGAAGAGCGTTGGGCCCAGTATGGACCCCAGAGGAACTCCAGCATTAATACTGTTGATCTCTGATTTCTGCCCATCAACAACTACTCTCATGAGCCTATCTGATAGGAATGACTTAATGATAGAGAACACATTTCCAGCTATACCGTAGGTGGAAATTTTGTGTAGTAGGCCTTTATGCCAAAACTTATCGAACAACTTTGATATGTCGAGAGCAATTGCCCTAAAAATGAAGTCTTTGTCGAGAGATTCGCTAATCCTATGAGATGTAACCGTTAGCAAATCTGCGGTAGATCTAGCAGATCGGAAACCATATTGCGTGTCGCTAAGAAGGTTATTTCTGCTGAGGTGGTTGACTATTTCTCTATTTATTGTGGATTCCAGCAACTTACTTATGACACACAGGAGACTTATTGGTCTGTACTGAGAGGGGGATGACTTATCACCTGAATTCTTAAATACTGGACATACTGATGAGGTTTTGCAGAGTGTTGGAAAGCACTTCTGCTTAAGGCAACGCTTAAACTGTTTGGAAAGTATGGGGGCAAATTCTGGTTGTAATTTTTTTTAACACTATAATTGAAATACCATCGAGACCAGTTGCTTTACTGGAGTCAAGGTTCTTGATTAGCTTGGCGACCTCAGGACCAGATATTTGTATGTTGCACAGCGTACTGCCTGTTATAGGAGGGAATATGGCGAGTTGATTGCCTTCGTCATATAGGGTAGAATTAGCCGCAAAGTTTTTGGCAAATAGTTGGCCTTGTCAGATGTTGTCGAGATGACCTCTGGTCCATTGATAATGGTTGGGATAAAGCGCACGTTTCTGTTCAAGATCCTATTTGCTATTTGCCAGAACTCATGGGAAGCAAGCCGCTGCTCAGCTACTTAGGACTTAGCGGATGGCGCATATAGTTCTCTTGAATGTTTTATTACTTTTTACAGTGGTTGCTGGCGGTTCTGAAAGCAGCTTTAGTTTCAGTACATCTATTATGTTGGTAGCTATGGAAAAAGTGATTTCTGTGCGCGATGGCAGCAGCATATTCAGGCGAGAACCATGGCTGGCTGTTAGGTTTTCGTTGGAATTTTTTAGATGGTATGAATAGGTTTATGCCTACAAGTAACCATTCGGTCAGATCTGATACTATATAGGACACATCCTTTTTAAACATGGAATGTAGAAGGAGATCAGATATGAATGTACGGAAGCTATCCCAGTCCGCCATAGAGTATCGGTATACAGTACGTCTGTAGATTTATTATATTTCATTTTTATCTTAACTGATGCGACGCAGTGGTCGGAGGATCCCAGAGGAGATAGAACGGAACATGAGCATTGTATAATTCTAAGCACAGCATTAACTACATGATATATCGTGAATTCATCTGTTGTCATAACAAAAAATTCACTATCTGCAGCGTTAACAAATATCATCCAATTCTACTGATCCTAACAAATTGTCGTCAACGCATACGTAACGCTTGCGTACTTCTACTTCAATAGTCGAGTGCGTGATGAGTACAGAATCAAACTAAACGCAATATCAGCACATTAAACCAAGCTTTTCTCTCCATAGAAAACAACTGTTGCGGAGAAACCTAATCTAACAATTGCCGGAGAAGAGTTTTTCTCCAATCTTTGTGTTACCATTCGACAGAGTTGTTTGGAAAAACTGAGATCTCTATTTAAATCCTATTGGGAAAATACATGCCGTGCAGCATCTTCCATGTCTTTTTTGCCTTTTCATATCATTCAGTACTAGAAGTGCCTTTATTACTAAAAGCAAACACAGTCAGTTGGGTGGTTTTTCGGCTCCCTCCAAACCATGTAAGCTCCAATATTCATACCCAGTTCGTCATTTGTCCAATAACATAGAGTCTCGAGCCATGCTTTGCACACTATCTATGGCGCCCAAGATTTGTCCTTGTTATAAAGTTTACTACCAACTTAAGTATGATAAGCACACGTAATGATAATTGTGACTGACTTCCTGTTCGGAGTAATGATGTATTCTCAAGATATGCAGTAGAGAACCTCGGGTTTATTTCTGTATACATAATTATCCGACCGAAGCTGTCTCATTGACCGACAAAACAAACGTAGGTACATATTAGTAACTTTGGGATATCACAGTCACCACGCTATGTGTTTGGCTCTCCATAGAGGAGAAAATATTATTTCACAACACACATAATTGAAAACACTAGTCCATGCGCGGGTGGAGTTTCCTATACACTAACTGATGCAGCTACGCCATTGACTTGTGTCTTGTCCCATCAATGTTATGCTTTGCAAACCGATGTTCTGAAGATTTTTAGGTTTTATAAATTTAAATTATCCCCTTCTGACATAAGAATACTAGTTTCGGAAGTCAGTACTGTGCGTTATAAAAGGAACATTTCCAATACAAACGATTATTTATACCCAAAAACATCTAAAATGCTATATATATATATATATATATATATATATATATATATATATATATATATATATGTATACATGTTACCAAAAACGTAAACACACAACGTGTAAATTGCTCAAAAACCAGTCTTCATCGAGGAAAACTAATGTAAGTTTCTATTAAACGCATCAGATCCGTCTTAGATCAGTCGAGAAAACGCTACTACCTGGTTTTTAGCTGGTAAATACATTTTATTTATTAAGTACGTAATTAATTCGTAATATTTTGACCTTGGAAGAGATAAATAGATGCATTCTTTAAGGAGGTAGGGAAACTTAGGATGAGGACGGGAACAAAAGTAAAAATGTTAAATACGAAAAAAAGAGAATGTTTCGAGAGTGAGACAGAGGGGCAGAAAATGCATGGTAACGAGATCTTAGGTTGAAATGAATGCATATATATGTATGTATGTATATATATATATACATATATATACATACATATATATGTGTGTGTATATATATGTATGCATATATATGTATATATATATATATTTATATATATATGTATATATATATATATATATATATATATATATGTATATATATGTATATATATGTAAATATATGTACATATATGTATGTATATATACATATATATATATATATATATATAAAATATAACACGGAAATTACATAATTGTCGATGCAATAATTTATTGAAACATTATGATATTTTCAAGCATCTAAACCAGACAATTACATTTTTGATACTGAAAAAAGGAAAGACAAGATCGGGCCTCTACCCGGGTAGAGGCCCGATCTTGTCTTTCCTTTTTTCAGTCTCAAAAATGTAATTGTCTGGTTTAGATGCTTGAAAATACCATAAGGTTACAATAAATTATTGCATCGACAATTATGTAATTTCCGTGTTATATTTTTTTATGTTATTGCTCTGTTTACCACATTTAGCTCTCATACCCGGATTTCCTCTGGAATTATTCCATTATAACACTATATATATATATATATATATATATATATATATATATATATATATATATATACCCCGTGTTAGAATTATATGCAACTTGATATTTTTCTTCTCTCCGATAGATTTCAATCCAAATTCGTGAAAATTCGGCAACACTAACGCATGCACAGATATAAAATTTAAAGTTGGTATGCGCAAAAACGAGCAAACAGCAGCCATTTTGGAAACTTCCTTTTTCCAGCGTGCCAATTTTATATGCAATATGTGACTTAGAGGCCCTTTAAGTCAAATGGGAAGTCTAAAATTGTTCAAAGGTTCCATAATAAGATTTCCATTTATGAAATTGCCAAAAGACTTATACTGTAAACATCGCACAATCAGAAAATATTGTACTAACACTCAACTTTTCATCGGACGTACTGACGAAGGAAAAATTCATAAGAAATCATATCTGTCACGTCGAACAATGAGCAAGAACAAGAGAGAAGTTCTTGGTAACCCATTTGAAACTAGAAAACAAGTTTTTGAAAATGCTGGCGTTCCTGATGTTCCCAAATCAACTCGTTTTCGTATCCTAAGGACGATTACAAAATTTTGAAAGCTAGAGGTCCGCCCTCAATTGAAGGATATCAACACGAAAAAGCGGTCAGATGAAGGTTAATTTTCAAACTGTTTTTTCACCAATGGATGGAGGGAAGGAGAGAACCACAATGAGGGTCTAAGTACCCAAAAGATCAGGCGTAAACAATGAGGTGCTGGTGTGATGTTCTGAGCTGCAATCATTGACAATGAGCTGGTAGGACCACTCAGGGTTGCAGATGGAGTGACAATTACCGCCAAACTCTACTTGAAACAATGGCACAGGAAGAAGACTTTGGCATTCCGGAAAAATGATATTAACGCATGCTAATGCACCATCTAATTCTGCAAGGATAGCCACAGAATATTTGGAGAGATTTTTTGCCATCTATCGGAAAATAATGCGATGCCCATATTGTGTGTGTGTGTGTGTTTGCGTATATATATATATATATATATATATATATATATATATATATATATATATATATATGTATATAATATATACATATATATATATATATATATATATATATATATATATATATATATGAGAGAGAGAGAGAGAGGGAAACGGAGAGGTATTGTACTGTATATATAAAGACACAGAGGGAAACACTGAAACATAAAACCCAGACGTTTAAATATACGATGTAGAATGGCATTTATTCTTTCACTTTCCTTTGTATTTTTAGTAATTGGTTTTATTATTCAGTAAAATCTGCTTTATTGTTTTCATGCCATTTTTACGGGCATACCCACTCCTCGACCATTTAATCAGGCGGTCAGATATGTTCTGTATTTTACTTTGCTTTTTTTGTATTATAAACAACTATAAATGAAATAGAAAAATAAAAAAAAATCTTCAAAAGCGCAAACCAAAAGATTGTGAACAAATACAACAGGCTACTACAATGCTGAATGGACATAATTACCCTATAAGTTCGATAAGACTGACTTTATTTTTGTATTGCACAAATTATCTCCCCTTTGTTCATTACTAAATACGATAGATTTTCGTTCGTTGAAATCATTGGTACATATTAACTAAATAGTAACCTGATAATTATAGACGTATGGAAACAGCTGTTATGTGCAATGAGTTTGATAATGTAATATATTGTTATTGTATTTTACATTTCTAGAGAGGAAATAGATTCTCCTGAGTAAACCCAAGCAATTGACTGAAGCAACGGTATAATTTGCGCAGGCTCTGTTTCTGTTTCTCTTCTTTTTCTTTATTTAAAATATATTTTTATTTTTATTTTGTATAACAGGTATTTAAATGTTCAGATTGTATCTTTTTTACAAAAGAATCACTATTTATCAAGGCATCGAAACTACTCAAGGATAAGGATAAATGGGTATACATTAGTGGTTTTGATTATAGCGTAGTAAACATAAATAGTGTGAATTTTGTAAATTTAATTATTTTTGGGGACGCCTCCTCAAGAACTTTTTATATTGGACTTGAAGACAATTATATTGCAGGTAGCTAGAAAGAAGGTAATCGGAAGAAAGTTCCACAGATGTGCAGTTCTTAGAAAGAAACTTTATCCATGGAATCTACATTTATGTTTAGGCACATATAAAGAGAGTCGGAAATTATTAATAATTGTTTGGGCTAAACAACTGTTTTTCGTGAAAGTTTTGCGAGGGGGACAATATATTTAAGCTTAGATGAGAACTTGCAATGAAATAACACGTTAAAGCAGAGACAGACTCGCAACATCTCTTCTGTGGAAAAGAGGTTGCAGGGAGGAGACAAGGGCAACCCCACAAAGCTACGTAGTCTTTTTTTTCAATTCTGTCCAGGCAGGACAAGCTGCTTGTAGTAGCTACTGCTCAGATGTGGCAACATTACATAATTGTTGGCAGTACCTGTCTTTTATATAGGTGGGGAATTTCAGCAGGAGTGAGTTATCTACTGCAGCGGTAGTAGACCCCTCCATTTTTTCTAGCGACCTTGGCAATGAATTTGATATACATGTTTCATTTCAGATCGGGAGTAAAGGTCAAAATTTGTCAAAATATGAAGCACTTAAAAGACGAGAGCCATCCATTTCAATTGATTCCATATGGACATCAGAAAATTGATGATGTAAAGATATAAGCTTGGTTTTAGATGCATTAAATTAAGCCGTCACGTCTTTCCCATTGTAAAATGTGTGCAAGATCCGAGGAGAGAGAATTATAGAGAATTTGATCGTTTACGGTCTTTGATGTACAACCATAGATTGAAGTGGCGTCAGCATAAATGTATACGAATGATATAAGGATGTTATTTGGAATATCATTAATGTAGATCAGAAATAGAGTTGGGCCCAAGATGAACCCCTGAGCGACTCCAACATTAATACTGAGAGCTTCTGATTTCTGCCCATAAACCACTGCTCTCATGAAGCTATCAGAGAAAAATAATTTAATGATTGAGAAGACATTTAAAGCTATACCATAGCTGGAGATCTTGTGGATTATCCCTTTTTGCCAAACCTTCTCAAAGACCTTTATATGTCAAGACAATTGCCCTAGAAAAGAAGCCTCTGACGAAAGATTTAAGTTGTATAACTGTAAGCACGTCTTTTGTAGATCTAGCGAAATGGAACCCATATTGCATGTTACTAAGTAGGTTAGTTTTGAGATGGTTGACTACTTCTCTATTTAGCAAAGATTCCAGTAGCTTCCTGATGGCTCCTAGGGAACCTATTAGTCTTTACTGAGAGGACGATGAGCTAGTACCTGAATTCTTAAATACAAGACATACTGATGAGATTTTCCAATATGTTAAGACAACGCTTAAATAACTTATAAGTAGGGGCGCTAGTTATTGTTGAAACATTTTGAGAACTATAATTGGAATGTCGTAAGGGCCAGTTCTTTACTGGAATCAAGGGTTTTGGTTACCTTGAAAACATCACGTACATATATTTGTATGTCACATAGCGTGTTTTCAGATACACAAGGAAGTACTGGGGTTGGCGGCCTTGGTCATAAAGGGTAGAATTAGCTTCAAAGTTCTTGGTCAAGAGTTTGTTTTTGTCTTATGCTGACGAGATTACCCTAGATCCATTAATGATAGTTGGGATAGAGCACCTTATTCTGTTCAGGATTCTGTTTGCTATATGCCGAATCTGATGAAAACGAAGCCGTTGTCCAGTTACTTCGGACTTGACCGACTGAGTAGAGAACTCTCTCGATACTTTATTCCTTTTTTCCTGAGTTTAGTATCAGTACAACTATAACATTGGAAACAATGGTAAAAGTCAGTTTTGTGTGAAATGACAACAGCGCACTCTGGAAAGAACCACAGCTGGCTGTCAGGTTTTTGCTGGGACTTTTTCGGAGGTATGAAACGGTCTATATCATCGATTTACGATTCCGTTAGGTCTGATACTACAGAGGGCACGTCCTTTTTAAACATAGAACGCAGACGTAGATCTTATAATAATGTGAGGAAGCTATCCCAGCCAGCCATAGAGTATCGATATACAGTGCGATGGAGTGGTACAGCTGAGGACCTATTACATTTCGTTTTTTTCTTTACTGATAAAACAAAGTGGTCAGGAGATCCCAGTGAAGACAGAACAGAAGCTGAATATAGTACAGGGCAAGTTGTGAGAGAAAGGTCTAGGCGTGTTTTTCAATGTCGGGGACACGGATGTGTTCCTCAACAATCTGAGTGAGGTCATAAGCAATGGAAAGATCGTGACAGAACTTCCCTTCGTCATTAGTTTTGTTTGAGTGGGTTTACCACCCCACATTTTGAGCTTTGAAGTCTCCACAGGCGTAAATGTTTGCTGAGAGGTACGCAGACGGGACGTGGTTAATTTTCTCAGATAATCTTTGAAAGATAGTAACTTCGCGGTTGAAGGGGTTATAGAATAACTAATATAAACACGGTAGTGTTGGGATCCCGAAAGCATATATAGAGTAAGTAAGGATATTTTCTGGAAATGTCCCTGCCACATGGAAGCCCCTCTTTATGTAGACACGTATTCCATGCACATGTCGATCTTGGGGATCGGATTTAGAGGTTAATGCAAGTTTTGCTTGGGAATAATATGTCTGGTTTAGTCTCCTTTAATAGAGTTTGGACCTCTAGAAGCTTGGGACGTAGACCCCTGATATTGGTGGAAATATGGTAGTGGGGTCTACGTATGAAGTTGGGGATCTGGGTTTAATCGAGTATTTTTTCTGGAAATCTTTCATGATTAAATTTTGGGGTTTGAGGAATAGGTCGACTGACTTGCTTAGAGCAGGGTAGATAGGGATAGCAAGAGAAAAAGAAAAGAAGGTTTTTGTAGCAGATGAGTAGGTAAAGCTGTAACAATTACCCACAAATATGACATCTAGAGGCCCCCAGAAGCTACTGCATGGTCCAGAATCCATTTACCAAATGACAATACAAAAACCCCAATAGTTTGCACCTGACTATCAGGCGGATAACGCAGCCCAGTTAAAACGCTTACCTCAAGCACCTTAATTATGACGCCCCAAATTATAGACAGAGACACAGGATTTCCAAAATCTCTGGCGACTGTTCGCAAAAAAATACTCCCAACCTAGTATAAAGCTTTTTCTTCTCCCTTTGTCCGAAAAATCACTCATTGAAAAAAAATGAAGACTGAAAGACAAATAAGGAGAAGCGAGTGTAACGAGAACTGCCGATAACGCATCCAAAATGCATTGAGCACTCTCCATTAAAACAAAAAAATTATTTAAAGGCTTTATTTATATTTACTTTGTATAAGTCCGTAGTTGTTATCGAAATTAAAGACATTATTTGAGGATACCTTACCCTCCCATATTTACGCGTAAATTTATATAGTGAAATCATATATTTTTTAATCCAACCATATACAGACCCGCATGCCCCGAGGGGGTAAATGAAGAAAATAAGAAAACATTTGTTCTTGAAAGAACGACATGTTCTTCTTCGTGTCTCCAGTGACACCAGTCTGATTATAATTCTATTCTTATGCCGCCGGCTCGCAGCTGCATTCGTAAAAAGTATCACTTTTTGCTATTCAGGAGTAACTCTCTTTCCATAATTCCATGAGGTCTCTAATCCAAAAAAATATAATACGTGAAAATAAAATAAATGTTTCACTGTCACTTGCAACGTTTAACACTGTATGTGTGATTATAATGCCATCCTATGATGAATGCAGATTTGATTTCCAACTTACACTTAATGGACTAATTTAAAATCCAACTTGCTATTTCATAATAATAATGAAAAAAAACTGTGGAATTCAAATAAAACGTGTGCCTGAACATGAGATAATGAATCATAGAATGTATTCTTTGCACTATTAAAACTACTATTCTGGCATGCAGTACTATGTTATGTAAATGAGGTTTGCTGCTAAATCCTTCGCAGTTCAAAATGATAAGCATCTCCTGGTTGAAAGTTCAATTCCAAACGCAACTTTACTTCGTGGTTACAAAGATTAAAATGACGAATTGATTTACATTGTGTGTTTTTCTGACAAGAGAAAAGCACTCTGCACTGGTAAATTTAAAAGAACTCTATTTTCCATTCGTAATTAGGAACAGCCTTTCAATTTCGACATAAAGATCTCCAAAGTTAAAAGAAATGACTTGAAAAAAGGTAAGGAATTATATTACTCAAATATGTGTAAGGATATCTTTCAATATGATATCAAGTGTTTAGATATTTTAAGGAAAATATTCATTTATTGATGCGAATAGACTCTGAAAAAATAAGTTTAAAATATTAAAACTATATTGAAATCTTTTATTCATGAGCAATATTTTTTAGAAAACAAAGTAATATATTTTTTTTTTAAATTTAAGATAATTTTATTTTTTCCACATACTTGACCTGAATTTTGCATTTTTCTGCAAATCCCTAAATAAAATTAAATATTTTATTAAAGGTTTTGAATCAAATAAACTACATTTCATATTTAGAGGAGAATTATGATAATTGGAAAGAATGAAAATGTAGACGTAACTAAATATATATAGAAGAATTTCAATACAATGCACATTTTAATGTAACCAAACCGACAAACACCCAATATTTTAAATAATTAATTAAATTATCATTTATGGTAAAATACCTAAACGTTTATATTAGTTTTATCTACATTTTTCCCTTCAAATGAATGTCTGCCATACTTTAAATTTTACTTTAATAAGTAATTGTTCAATTTACTTTTGAATTTTTACATCAGCCATATATATTTAGTGTTATATTTGTCAGTTTTATGTTCACTTTAGTAAGCTAATACAATTTCTCAACTTATTCTTTGCATATACTTCAGAATATTCATTAATTTCTTGTTTATTAAAATATTGTTTATTTTTATGAGTTTATTTTAAATGTCATGATTAAACACATTATCCCTTTCGTAGTTTCTCATTAATAAGCAGTAAATAATAAACGCTGACTTTGAATGCAGGTGTACAGACACAACATTTGCTGACCCCAAATCTTTGCTGTTGACAAGAAAATATTTACACATGCATATTGAATCTTGCATATTATGTTAATCAGAACGAAGATGATCGTTTCTCATCAATTTTCCTCCATTTAATATTCGTTTTTGTTTTCAATTCCGTCTTCTACAATAATTTGTCTCTATGCGATTTATCTATTGCGTGTTGCGTATTGTGTATTGTATGTTGTCTACGCCTTCTAGGTTTTCTAATGAATTATTACAACACACATACACACATCAATGTATGTAATCTAGTTGCGAGTAATGCACAAAAAAGGCAATTTAAAACTAGTAAATATAATAAAACATATTTTACTCAAATACAAACGATAATATTCCCTAAATAATAATAAATAAATATAAATTATAATTGAACTAATAAAAAACGTGGATGTATTAAGCTGGGATAGTGTGTAGACCTTCTTATCACACCTGTTTCATGCTTTCTTTTAATGTTTTCTCCTCCGTTTTTTATTTTCTCGTTTATTTAAAAACTAGCGAGGGGTACCCGGCGTTGCCCGGGTGTTTTTCGGGGTATATGAAAAAAGCCCGAAAATGTGAAAAAAACAGGTGCCCGTGAAAAAAAAGACGGAGCCTTCACGAAGCGCAGTTGGAAAATAGTAAAGTGTTAAAAAAAACAGGTGCGCGTTTTTGATTGACGTGACGCCGATAGGTATTCAGCAGTAAGCATTTAGTGCGGGACAGTTTTGAAATAGGTGAATAAATCGGCGTCTTTGTTTTAAAAACCCGCCCCCTGTTTATTAGGAGGAACTCAATGAAAGCTACAGTCTGATATGACCAAGTCGACATTGAACAAACGTTACTTAGCTCTCTTGAGACAACTGGCTTTCGGCCTGTGCGCTTTGTTTATACCTAAAACCGAATGTAACGCGTACCGATGCGGAAAATGCCGAATAATTAACGTTTGAAAGTCAATAAAATTAAACAGACAGGCGAGCTCCATGGATAACTCTGAGATATTACAATTTATAGATGATATAAAAAGTTTTAAGAAGTTGTCAATCGAGCAAGCGCTTCTCTGAAAGAAGCTTTTTTGTGGACATCGAGGAAAAGCGTGCATACATACATACATTTTCGCTTTTATATATATATATATATATATATATATATATATATATATATATATATATATATATATATATATATATATGATTGAGTAATTATCCAACACTTTCGTCGTATGAAAGATATATGTCCGTTTTGGATTTTAACAATAGAGACTATGAAATGATTTGAAAACAGTATAAATCAACAGAAAATAAGATATTACTATTTTAACAATTTTTGTAAATGTAAAAATCGAAGCACACGTATATTTTATTATAATTGTAAATAAGTCGTTTTCATTTTCATCATTAATGTTCATTTCTTTCCCATATTGTCTTTTTTACATAAAGATGAAAATGCCATCGTTTACACCTGATGACGATAATGAAAGACATCCAGGGTCCAAAATAATGTTTTTTCTGTCATCTGTAAATGCTGTACCACAAATAAACTCTTTTCCTATTTTCGGAAAAGGTACACCCGTTCACAGATAATTATCCTCAACCGGCTTTCTGGTTAAAAAAAAAATTCTCACCTTAAACACTTTGTTCCCTTTCTTAAATCTTGTTTAGAAAATAACGTAACTCCTCGATATATTTCTAAACGTATCCCTCATGCCAAATTGCTCAATAGTTTTACTATAGAGTGTGCTTTTCTTATCGACATTAAAAAATATTTCTCACGGCAACATGGATACCCTTTTTTCTTGTCGCCATCGTTTATGGCGCTCTACAGTTTTTTTTATCCTTCTTTGACTTCGTTCGTTTTTCTCGTGAATATTGACGAGATTAATGCGAAATCAGAGATTCAACGAGCATCTATCATTATTAATTAGGAATAAATTTGGCTCAGTCTACACCAACCTGGATACATACTTGTTTGATTTCTACAGGTTGGTCTTTTCTCACTCTGCGAAACTTGTTTTATCTTGAAATTTAAGTTTGTGTGTTCCTCCCAAATGCATCAGTGATATTGAGGTTCTTACTGAATTTGAACTTTTGTTTTCTCAGCTTAAACATCACACCCTCGAATTCTCTTTCATATATGAAAGTGAAGATATCGAGTATCGCCCATTCCTATAGTAACCCGTCAATTGATTCGAGTTTGTCTGGAAAAATCTCATTTTTCTACTGCTGTACTGTATGTATAAAAGGTTAAATATTTTAGATAATTCTACGAAATTTCTAAAACTCGGTTATTGAAAATAAATTGCAAAACCGCTTGCACTTCTTATTAATAAAGAATCATCTCTCCAAAGGGATTTATTAGAAACTACGACCCACTGGGTTCTTGAGATCTCGACTTTATGGGAGTACAAACGCACATTAAGATATTGTGCACTGTAGACCAATTTTATGAACACGCCCTTGCCTAATGGCTTACTGAGCTACTTTCACCTGTCCGTGCATTCTGTTCTATTTTCTGTGTGTTCTGTTTCGTTTACTTACTCCGAAAGCATTAGAGATAATGCTCCCAATCAAAAAAAAGTATTTATTTTGCTTGTTTAATATTTCTAGTTCATTTACTAGCGTACCTATCCAGGAAACTATTACTATTTGCTGCGAAATAGTTTCTCCTTCTCTCGTAGTGAAATTGTTCCTCCTTCTCTATCGGGAAATATTTTATCGAACTCCTTTCTCTTTGCAGAAATCCGTCGAGTTTAATTTCGCTAACGTGACGTACAAACAAATTGATGGGGTTTCCATGGGCAGCTCCTTAGGTCTTATTCTTGCCGACATGTTGTTGGGTTTTACGAATTAAAACTTTCAAATCACCACATAACGCCCCGGTATTATATTTTCGTTATGTGGATAATGCATTTGCCGCTTTTCTTCCCATTAGCTGGACTTATATATTTTTAACCGTCTCAATGCCTTACACTACTCTTTGTCTTTTACTATTGAGATAGAAAGGGACAACTCTCTCCCATTTCTACACATGTTGTTTGAAAGGTCCAAAGAAAATGTGCTTACTTCTATATATAGAAAAACTACCTTTACCGGGAAAAAACCACGAAGTTGACGTTAATTACTGTTGATATATCGGGCATTGGTTATTCGTCCTCGTCTCGACTAGATACTGAAATTACTAACACTAAGGAAATTCTAATCCATAACGGCTTTCCAGAATTCTTAATTGATAAATATATTACATTTAAAATCAACCAATTTAATAAAGATATGAGCTTTGGCCCTTCAAAATGTCCTGTATATCTTAAGTTGCCATCGGTTGGGGGTAAAATTTGTCCCTCTAATCAATCAACTAAAACAGGCTATCAACAACTGCTTTCCGTCTGTTTTTTCGTGGGTTATTTTCAATACGAACAGCCATTTTCTTCTTTCAAAATAGGACGGTTTGCTTCACAATAAGCTTATCAATATTACACAGGAATTCCAATATCAGTGTGATGCTGTCTATGTCGGGCGAACCAGAGTTCATTTTGAAACAAAAATTAGACAAAATGTTCTTTCAGATTTTCAAAATAATAATGAAAATATAATAAAATTCTCCTCAACCCCACCCACAATAATTACGATTCCGCAATTGGAAATCATTTATTGGAAAACCCAGAATGTCGACAGGCGTATACGGACGACTTTTTTTTTTCAATTTATTCCGAGCAAGCGAGTAGTCATGTGAAACATCTCGGGTCCGTCTCCATTGCACACCTCAACTCCTCTATATGCAGGCATAAACGGTTTATAAATACCCTTGACCTTTATATAGCGAATTATAGAGATACTTTAGATATGATCACCCCCTCGGTTTTATCCCCCCTCCCCGTATAATTATATGCGTGTTATCATTCCGCATTCGTGATGGCGACATCTTCAATTTTTTAGTATAGATTTCTGTCAATGATATATATATATATATATATATATATATATATATATATTTGCATGTATATAAATACGTATATATATAGATATATACATGTATATACATATGCGTATATATAAATATTTTATACTATAATAATTAATTATCTATGATTACTTGTGGTTCATCCTTTCGAGAACCTTCAGTGCAGGGTGTCACGATTAGCACCAGTCGACAAATTCGAACCGAGCAACACGAGCAATTTTTGGCCCGATTAAATAGACCCTATCCAATCGGTTATCATTAACTGCGAGAATTGATGTTGAATTTAAACATTTTCTTTTTAAATGTCCTTTACGCCAGTAACAGTGATTTAATTGTTATACGATGATCTATGCTGACCCCCACAATCAGCTTCCTAGTTTCAACCGCTTATTAATTTACAAAAACTCAATAACATGTAGGTGTATAAAACCTCGCAGTAACCACGATTCTATGCATGAGCCTGACGAACCAGGAGAATGAAACGTGAAATATTATTTGTAGCTTAATTTCTGTATATATTTTTTAAAAATTACAGAGCTCTATCTATGTATTTAGCACTTTTAATAAATACTTGAAATATACGCATAAAAATATATGTTCGTATATTAATTTTTGTGATTAAATGAAGTAGGCATATTTATCTATCTATCTATCTATTTATCTATCTATCTATCTATCTCTCTCTCTCTCTCTCTCTCTCTATATATATATATATATATATATATATATATATATTAATTACAGAAGTGCGTTTTTCTCTAATTTTAAATTACGTACCTTCAGAAAATCACGCGCCAAATCCCCCTCACAAATACATACAGTATTATCCTCACTAGTTTCATCTCTATTTACATAGAGATACTTACGTCTACATGTTTGAATAACAAATGCATTTGAAAAATAATACATCGGCACACTTTTCACAATTGTTTAACAAAAGTTCGTTTATAAAATTACATTACGGGTGTTATTCTTTTGCGTATAAATGTAGATGTATGACAGTATGACAGTATTGCAATAACAAGCTGCATGTCTTATATTCGTAAACGTACTATATTTAAATTACAATTCAATGGTGCGACATTTTATCGCCTTCTTTTTAAAAAAAAACGAGTGAAATACTTATATAGAGCTGTGAATGTGTTTCCTGTGCAACCAAATCCTTATGTTTTGTAAACATTTAAACATGAATTGCATTTCTAATGTATACGGATTCACTGTTGATTACGCATGCAATTGTGTGCCACCATGTTTAAGATGTATTAGAAAGCGGAACCTTTTATCCTTGTGAATACAGAAGTTTTTCCTTTAAAAAAATTTATGATAATAATAATAATAATAATAATAATAATAATAATAATAATAATAATAATAATAGTAACTGGTTACAATTAATTAAACTACGAAAAGGTGTTAATAATAATGTAATGTAAAAAAGTTATTATATATCAAAGGAGAAATAAAGACGAACGAAAAGTAAACGAACTTAATATGTCAAATATGAGAAGAGCATCATAATATAAAACGATTTTAGTCTGACATGCGATCTCTTATATTGCAATAACTGTAAGTCTATATAAAAATAACTCGAAGAATTAATTTATCAGTATTTCAAATCTTCTTACATGACCCTTCGTACGTGAAGGCCATAAGTTGAACTAGATCGATATAAAAATTTGGTAGAACTATTTTGATATATGACCGGCTTTGCTGTTAGTTTTATGTAGTTTAATAGTGTTCACTTGAGTGAATACTGCAATAAAATGACATGAAACTATTGTTTTTTTTTCTTAATTTCGGTGGATACAACATATATTGTTTCGTACGTAACTTATTTCATATAAGCTCTAATTTACTTTGAAGTAAGATTATATAAAGTCTACACACGGCCTTTCGTTCGAGCATAATAATCATTCTCTTCACAGGCAGTTTACTTATGTAATAGGATGATCATTCAAATAAGTCGTCTCTAACAATGTCTGTTCGTTTTCGAAGTCTTCTATCTGTTATAATGATACCTCTCTCTCAAATCTGACGTTTGATCGTCCATGTTTTGCATAAATCCCAGTGGTGTGGAATCCATGGTTCAGCACCTTCTTTTTAGTCGTATGAATGTCGTTAGGAAATGAAGCATTCATTTTTGTCACTCGAAAAATTGATTACGTTGAAAGACGCGTGTATAACGATAAAAACGAGAGATAATTTTTTTTTTCATAAAGTAACAACATCGCGGCAAATATTAACCATTTTTTGTCAGCAATAAAATGATGGCTATGCATAGGCATTTTCAGTGCGCTTTACAAAACGCAGTAAATCAACAAGTAAAATAGCCAAAATTTTAGTTAAAGAAGTTAAAGAGTTACGAAGACGCAAGTGATACCATTAAAATTGGCGACCTTTATGTGCGCCAGGGTTTTAATTTTTCTATATAGTCACTGTCGTTCTCAATGAACTTTTGCCAATAATTTAATGACGTATCTGAGGCATGTCGATGGGAATATTGTTGCTTTAGAGTTTCACGGCGTCAACAGATACAGAAGAAAGGTAAATCTTTACATCATCAATGCATGTATTCACGTGTTCAGTAATCAAAACAGTGCATATGCGATCCCATCTGATATTTTCCGGCTGAATAAATAATTGAAGGTATAAATTGTTTAAACTCTCTCGTGGATTTTCTAAGTTTTGTGATAATTTAAAATACCCAATAAAAAATCACTGTTTATGATCATTTTTAAAACTCATTTTTTTCTTTCTCCTAAAGATGTGTAATACAAAAAACGCATCCTTATTAATTCAAGAAAACCCGACATTTCCTGTCGGTCAGATTACGGATTATCACTATCTGAACTTATTTAATAACTTGATGTGTTCACCTTGCTTTAATTTTCGCATCATATTTCTCATGTGATTGATGATTGTATTATTAGGTTATTTTGGAAAATTGATGTCTTTCACAACGTTTCGGCCGATGTATATTCTGGCTTTTTTAGATAGCTCCTCTTTACGCGTGCCAATATGGATAATGAACAAATATAAAAGCTTAAAAGATACACTTTTGAAGGTTGTATTAATGAAGCCTGACGTTATGTTTTACCTGCTCATGCCAATAAAGCCACCGTTCGCCCATGTACGGAGTATTGTTGTCATATTTGGGCTGGCGCATCTGCTACTAGTCTCACACTCCTAGACAAGGTCCAATAGAGAGTCGCCAACCTAATAGGCCCTGACTTGCCATCTAAGCTTAAGCCTCTGTCCTATCGACGAAATGTAGCATTCCTCTGCCTGTTCTACAAGTGTTTTAATGGTGCATGTTCTGGCGAACTGCAAGCACTTGTACCCCCTCGGCGTAAATATCCCCAAACAACCCAACAAACAGCAACATCCCACGCCTTCACAGCTGAGACCCCAGATGTAAGATACCCTTCTACTCCAGTAGGTTTTCCCCAGAACCGTTAGAATTTGGAATTCCCTTCCGAGTTCCTGCTTCCCAACTGTACTGACATGCAGAAGTTCAAGTGTAACGTGAACCAACATCTTACTGTCCAACTCCCCACACAGTACCCCTGTTGCTTATCTCCGTGATAGTAGCGCCTACATCAAAGTAGCAATGTGCCTTGGTTGGGCTTTAAATGTAATTAAAAACATTATTTATTTTATTTTAAAACTTTTATTTTCATCCAATCATGATTAAGAATTATTATTAGCGACTGAAGACGTACATCTAAGAATTCCAGTTCACTTAAATACATTTTACTTAGAAGTCTACACTCTGTCAATCAATTCATTGCAGATTAGTTAAATTTCAATATTTCTCTCAATATGTGCCACAACAAAATGAAAATTATATCATTAAACGTCTACTCTAAGATAAGTTATTTCCAAAAAAAAATATTTAAATTCATGTGAAATTCACGAAGTAAAGGCATTTTATATTTTATCCAGGAACTTCCACTGTCCGTCCTTTTATTGTCGGTTTCTTAAAATGTTGTTTTAGGGCAGAAATATATCTTGTTTAGCGGACTTTGGTTTCATTATATTTTTCTGTCAAAGAAAAATAAAAACACGCATATATTAGGTATAAGCCTAATATAAGTTAATTATTTATCGACATATCCAACATTTTTTTAAATAATGTAAAAAAAAAAATCCCCGAAAAAGTCATGTATTTTTATCTTTAAAGAAATTATGGAAGTAACAACATCAACCATGATTCTCCAAAAGGCATTCTTGAAGTAAATTGATCTCCTTCCTCATACAATCCTCTTTTTAATATTGACTAGTGATGTTCAATGGCGTTATAGTCTGGAGCACTTGGTGGTCGGGTTATGAGACTTTCCCGACGAATCCCATAGATTCAAGTAAGGTTTAAGTCGCTCCATGTAGGATGCGATGATATATTGTCATGTATAAAAAAAATCTAAGAGCGACGTGGCAATCGTAGTTTGCTGGTAAGCTGTTCACCTGTGGCGCTCGGCATTGTTCAACTAATGATTCCCGCTAAAAACATGATACCTCTACCTCTTTTTTGGCGATGAACCGTGTAACGAGTCGGAATTCTGTTCAGGTTTCAAGCGTTGGTGCATCCACCCTGACCGTCAAGATAAGCATGGCTTTCTTCCCTAAATAGGACCTGTTGGAAATCCATTTTCATGTAATGCTGTGTCCAAACCATTCGTTTTTACCTATGGTGTTTGCTCAATGCAGCTTTGGAATAGTTTTGACGTTCCATGCAGTCTCATTCAACATATTGCACTGCGCCTGACTTGACCTTGAAGCGATTCCAGCGTTTTCAAAACCGGACACACTGGTGCTGTTTGTGTTTCGGTATACTTCCCTATAAATTTTGCGTATATCACGATTTGAAAGGTTACTCTTTTTCTTATTTTTCTGGATTTGGGTTTCAGATTTTTCAGGAATGAGGCCAAGGTTCTTGTACCCCTTTCCAGCTCCGTAGCTAAATAATTGATGGAAAATCCTCCTGCAAGTCTAGCAACTATTCTTGGCTTTTCGATAACATTTAATCGCCTGATCTTTTAGCATTTTAAGAGATGTATAATAAAGCGATGGAGAGTATAATTTTCTTGATAATAAATCTAATGCAACAATTTAGTGAATAAAATATTTTGGAAATAAATAACCTTAACGTAATTCTTTGATGGTACAATTTTCATTTTCTGTGACGTATATTTAGTGATATATACATATATTACCAATCTGCAATAAAGCAATTATAATAGATTATATGTATACTTGCTTACATTTACCGATTTATATATTAATCATGCATTGGGCTCATTAATTTTCTTAACATACCTCTATCAGAAATCAATATTTTTCAATTTATGGAGGTGTATATCCTCATCAATACACAGGTAAGATTCTGATACTATAATTAACACTACGCCTGTATAATACAATTATATATATATATATATATATATATATATATATTGTCAGAAGAGGACGGTGTACTTTTTAATATATAAATAACTTAATATTTCCTACACAACTAATTATATTAATATGAAGCATATATAAACACACACACGCATATATATATATATATATATATATATATATATATATATATATATATATGCATAATATAGATAATAATCTAATCTAATATTATAATATATCATAATATAAACTATATTTTATAAAATCAAAAAAATATGATACAAAATTACGAAAACCGTTTCAGTATTAAAATATATTGAATAACAATTACAAAATAAGAGTATGTATTTAATCGTCTCTGTATAATTTTTAAAACTGAACTGTAAAGTTATCTTTATTCAATGATTCTAGAAGATTCCAAATCTGAGGTGTTTAATTTTTGGAGATTCTTGAATGGTTTCATTTTATATGACTACAAATAGACGCGTATAGCGTCAATTATTAAGTTACCGAATCAGCTCTAAATAGAAAAGGGTAGTTTCAGAAACCTCCAAACAATTTATAATTCCGGTCAATTTTCTGGGAGGAAATCCGGTCTAAATGATTTTTCTAAAACAATCGTTATTGCCCCCCCAAATAAACCAACACTTATTATATATTGATTTTCTAATCTAATATTCTGACGAAAGTAAAAGTATATAATATTTTCTGAAATTATATTCTTACTCTGCGACAAAATCTAGTAATAAAGAAGGTGAATAAATTCCTTCCACCCTGTTTGAAAATAGATGTTTAAATTTTTTTTATCTAATAATTTTACTCATTTAAGTTACTTTATTTTTGTCAAAATATGTTATGTGTCTACGATAGACATTAAGCGTGTATTAATATATATATATATATATATTGTGCGGCCGTCGTTGGGCCCTAGCCATATATAGCTTAACAATTATTTAGCTCTCAAAAGAAATGAACAAAAATAAATATCAGATTGTTCACGTACCCACCGGATACGACGGGTCAGTATGCGAACATTCTAGGCCTTTTTCTAGCAACTTCTATGAACTATATTCATGTTCCGTTTTATCTCCTCTGGGATCTCCCGACCACACGGTTGTATCAGTTAAGATAAAAATAAAATGTAATGTTATTAGACGTAGCTCTCACCCGTACAGAATATCGATACTCTATGGGTGACTGGGATAGTTTCTGTAGATTTAAATCCGAACTACCTCTGCATTTCATTTTTGAAAAAGATGAGTCCACTATAGTATCGGTCTAGACCAGATGGTTTATTTTAGGTATAAACCGATTATTACCATCCAAAATTTTTCAACAACAACCGAACATTCATCCTTAATTCTCCCCAGCATGTGCTGCTGCCATCGACACCAGAAATCACTTTTTCCATAGCTACCAACTTAATAGAACTGCAGAGACTAAAGTTGCTTTCAGGACTGGCACCAATTACTGTAAAAAGAACTAAAAAAAAGAGAGTTATACGCACACTCCGTGTCATCCAAAGTAGCTGAGCAGCGGCTTGGTTCCCACGTTTTGGCAAATAGTAAACAGGATCCTGAGCAGAAGCGTTCGTTCTATTCCAACCATAATCAATTGACTTGTCATCTCGTCAGCATCAGACAAGGCCAACTCTTTGCCAAGAACCTTGCAACTAATTCTACCCTATGCGACTAAGGCAATCACCTCCCCGTATTCCTCCTATAAAAGACAACACGCGATGCAACATCCACATATCTGTGTGGGGTGTCGCCAAGGTAATCAAGAACCTTGATTTCAGTAAAGCAACTTGCCTTACGGCGTTCCAATTATAGTTTTGAAAAAGTTTCAACTAGAACTTTCTCCCATACTTACAAACCTGTGTCTTAATAAGAGGCGCTTTAAAACACACTGGAAAACCACCTCAGTATGCGTTGTATTTTAGAATTCGGGGGTTTGGTCATGCCCCTCTCAGTACAGACAAATAAGTCCCCTGGAATCCATATTTAATAAAGATGTAGTCAACCACCTCAGCAGAAATAACCTTCTTAGTGGAATGCAATATGGTTTCCGTTCTGGATTTACAGCAGATGTGCTAACGGTTATGTTTCATAGAATTAGTGAATCTCTCGAAAAAGGCTGCCTCTCAAGGCAATTGTTCTTGACATATCAAAGGCCTTCGATAAGTATGGCATAAATACCTACTTCACAAGATTGCCCACAAAGATTAAGGTTTATGCCCCATGCGTTCTTTCTGCACTTCTCTATGCCTGTGAAACATGGACAACATACAGGAAGCATTTTAGACGTCTCCATCGGTTTCACCAGATGTTCCTACGATGAATCTTAGGTGTGGGCTGGCAAGTGTATGTCAGTGATGTTGAGGTTCTAGAACGGACCCAATCTCTGAGCATTGAAGCTCTCATTATCGAACATAGGCTGAGATGGAGTGTTCATGTGGTGAGGATGTCTGACAGTCGACTTTATAAACAACTCTTCTATGGCAAGCTCGCCGAGGGAAGACGTCTAGCTCCAAAGCCTAAAATGAGGTACAAGGACTGTGTTAGGTCCACTTTGAAAAATTTAAAATGGATGAGAGAACCTGGGAGAGTCTTGCCTTGGATCGTGAAGAGTGGAGAAGGAACTTGCGGAGAGGTGTGGGCAAGTTGGAGGCTGATCGAACCCAGTATGGGCTCCAAATTTGTTAAGAGTGTAAGGTGTGCGGGAGATTATATCTGAACAGGGCTGGGCAGATAAGCCACCAGACTATTCATCAACGCAGTGAACCACAAAACAGTATTGTTATGCAAGATCTAACCTGTGTCAACTGCCGGCGGACATGTAAACCAGCAGGTGGTGTAAATCGGCATTTGAACATATATAGTGGTGACCATCGAGAACGTGCTGCTAGTACCGCGCATGTCAGCACAATGTGTGCCAAAGAATGCTAGAGTTTGACAGGGCCTAAAAGCCACCTTCGTGCGGCCAACCACTCATTTGTTTTCGTGTTTCTGTATATACCTTTTTTATGTGTACTATATCAAGTATTGGCATAATATTCGAAAACGAATTTGCTTCCATCATATATTAGGGTAGGTCGATTTTAACTTTTTCTGGAAAATCCAAAACTTCTACGCAAGGAAAATTGTGTGTTGATATTATGATTATTAATATAAAAAATAGCTTGCCAACTTTCATGGTGTGATGAGCATTTCACTTTTAAGATCGTCTAATTAGACGCACTGGAATAATCGTTGTTGTAAGACAATTTTATAAATATTTTACAATTTCAGTCCAAACAAATTTATTAGATTAATCGTTTTAGTAAACCGGAAAGAAATATATTAAAATTTCTATTGAAAAGTAAATTATCGCCCACCTCCACCTCGCTGCGTATAGTCTTCATTTTACAGCATTCACTGAAGATGCAAGTAATAAAACGTTATTCTGGGTCAGAATCGTTTCCATCTTATGCTTATTATTAGCAATATGTTTACTTTAATATTTTATTTTTTTACATCCATGCATTAATTTGCTTCGTGCCTGTTTTGGAACGATTTCCATGAAAATAAAATAAAAATAAAAATATCAAAAGTCATAAACACGATTGAGTATCAATGAAGGAATAGCCATTATCAACGAAATGTGCTTGGAATTTATAAGCAAATCAATTTTTAAAACTACAATTGTTAATTGAAACTGCTCTAAAACATTGATTCATCATATTTTTAAAGGATATGTCAAACCACACACAAATGTTAGCAATGAATATTGTTGCATCATTTCATAGTGTTCCACATAAGATCCTTTTGAATCCAAAGAAGACCTCATTTCCCGAAATAAAACTTTTGCAATAATATGCTTGTGTCTGTTTTCAAATCGATAGACCTACTGAGAAGTATATGTGGTTAAATAAACTGCCCTTTCGACAGTTTTCGAATGTGCAGGAAAACCAGGCAAATCTATTTTCCCCCAACTCAACAATGCATCCTTTTCAATGCAATTGTTTAAATTTCTTGTGGGCGTTGCGTAATTCTCTGAATCATATTGAAAATGTATAGTTGCTGGTTATGACATTTATTTATTTTGCACGGTGGTCACCACTTCTCAATGCCCGAAAACCACTCAAAGATTAAAATTATTGCAAGTACAGTGCGTTAGTGTGGAGATTTAATGAAGTGCTTACTTAAGGGGGCGGTTCATCAGGAATTTTTTACGTTGTACTTGAAGACATCCAGGATGTAGTCAGGTGCGAAACAGGCAGACGGAACAGAGTTCCACAGGCGTGCAGTTCTAAGAAATAATCTTTGTTCATGGAATTTACGTTTTGATTTAGGCACAGCTAAAGTGTGGGGAAAATTTTTGACAGTGGGTTTAGCTAGACGGATATTTTTTGTAAAAGATTGGCGAGGGGGGACCAGAGATTTCAGTCCAGACGAGCACCTGCCATGGAAATAACGGTAAAACAAAGATAGGCTCGCAACGTCTCTTCTGTAGGATAGAGGTTGAACGGAAGAGAAAAGGGTATCCCCAACTAAGCCACAAAGTCTATTTTGTACTCTGTCAAGGCAGGATAAGCTGTTTTAAGCAGCTCCTGCCCAGATATGGCAGTAGTATTCCATTATTGGACGTACTTCGCTTTTATATAGAAAGAGAATTGCATCAGTAGTGAGATATCTTCTAGAGCGGTAGAAGGATCCCACCATCTTTCCAGCACGTGTTTCATTTCAGATCAGGAGTAAATAACAAACCCAGAAGATTGTCAAAACATGGGGTGTCTCCTAGACGAGAGCAATACGTTTCAGTTGATGTCATATGGGGATCAGAGCGTTGATGGTGTAAAGATAGGAATTTGTGCATTAAAAATAACCAGCAACGTATTCCCCCCCCCACTGAACCACGCGCTCGAGATCAGAGGAGAGAGAATCAGAGAGAACTGAGTCATTTACAGCCGTAGATGGTTGTGTCATCAGCATAGATGTCAACTGATGATTTAAGTATGTGTTTAGGGAGATCATTGATGTAGATCATTAAGACAGCTGGGCCCAGAATTGACCCTTGATGGATTCCAGCATTAATACTGCAGGCCTCTGATTTTTGTCCATCGACCACTACTCTTATGAGCCTATCGGAGAGAAATGTTTTAATGATTGAGAAAACATTTCCAGTTATACCGTAGCTGGAAATCTAGTGAAGTAGGCCCTTATGCCATACCTTGTCGTCTTGATATGTCAAGAGCAATTGGCCTAGAAAGGAAGCCTTTGTCAAGAGATTCACTAATCCTATGACATATAACCATTAGCACATATGCGGTAGAACTTGCAGAACGGAAACCATATTGTGTGTCACTAAGAAGGTTATTTCTGTTGAGGTGGTTGAATATTTCTCTATTAATATGGACTTTTCTCTTTTAATTTCAAACATACTAACTACATACTCTTCAACAAAAAATTTAACCATTGTGTGAATTTTATCAAACAGTGTTTGAGGATGAATGTGCTGCGTTTAGAAACACATGTAGAATTGCTAGTGTTAGCCATCTGGCTTCATTTAAAGGCCCAATCCTCCATGTAGCATATTTTGGATCAACCTTTCCCGTGAAATCCCTACCGCATATTCCAAAAGTAGTCTTTGGTTGCCAGTCAGATCATTATTGCCTACTGGGACAGAATAATTGACATCCAAATGACTGCTTATAGATGGAAATTCAACCTGGGCACATGATTGCAATTATTGGCACAAAATTTTCCAACTGACTCAGTAAATCATGTGGACTTTGTGTATTGCTGTCGATCCATTTAAATAAAGAATGGGAGTCCATTCTTATGTAGAGAGCAACCAATAGTGTGTAACTTCCTGTTAAATATTTTTCCTAGAGACGTGACAAGCCCAGATTCATAGTCAGTGGTTGTATTGGTGTTGTCTAAAAGCACAGTCTTCAACGTAGTATCACTCTTATATTCTTTTAAAACACTTCTTCTGCTAAAACAACACCAGTTTCATTAGAATTAGGGATAACTTTATGGGTGAGATATCCTCCCTTTTATCACAACGTATTCCTGTTGTCAATGGCAAGTGGCGTTCTGGCTCCTAAACTTTTCTTACTTGTGTTTCTCCAGTCACCTTCACTAGCTCCTGATAAAACAAAGTCTCTTGGTCATACGTACTATCCACATAAATAAAAAAAAACTGTTTTTCAATTCTTTCATTGTGCTTTTGAAGGGCATCCGATTTAGTTTTTTTTATTTTTGTTTGTCTATTTTGGATTTATCAAGGATGGTGTTGTTATTGTTAATACTTGTGTTGAGAAGACCCATAACAAGTAAATATAGGAGGAAGGTTGTCCAGGCTCGCTCCTAACTTTGAAGAAACATCATCCATGATTAGTTAAATAGCATACCGTTGAGTTTTTAATTGGCTGTAAATACTTTTACAATGTCTGTTCGGCTCAAAAATTTAATCTTTTTCATCACTGTTCTCTGATTGGGACGAATCAGCTTGGTTCATTCTCTCTCCTAATACTGCACTCATTTTATATTTTTAATGAATGCTTTATCTATAGAACCAAGTTGAAAAGCTCCCTGATGCCTTATTTTGTTTCTCAAGTTTTTTCGATAATCTCTGTCTTCCAATGGAACCTGAAAAATCAAATTTGACCCGTATTGGACGAGAGATGTGACTTACAGAACTTTCCTGCAATTTCTCATAAAACGAAAAGGTATGAGATTTTTATTTTTTATTTAAAATACAAGTATAGAAATCCATTTACTTTAAATATGCACGACATTGTCTTAAAGAACGAAAAATAAAATAATAAACTTGCGTTCTGATTGAGCGGGCAATTACAGATTATGTGCTAGGTCTGATAATTCTCCTGTTTACACTTCACGTTTTTGTTCTCACGATGAAACTGGCAATGATAAGAAGAAATGTCAAACAATGTGTCTCTACATTTGCAAAGGACATTATGATGAAATGTTCTTTGCAAATGATGAGACATATTTTCTATTTATTTATTTTACTTTCTTAAAGCAAATATTTTGCAATTTATTCACAATATACAGTTCAGTTAACAGCGGAAAACGTGGATTAACTGTTTTCCAAATACCAATTATATCACAAGCTATTAATTTTTAAAGCGCAAATTTATTTAAGGTTGGATATATATTTTCCATGAAATAACTGTGTTGTAAAGCTTCTCGATCAGTGTGGGGGGGGTTCTTGTTTATCTAAAATAGAAAATGGGCCAGCAAATTTGTTAGTATCTGCACTGCGAGTAGAAATTATGGTTAGTTTCCCAACTATTTCATGAAAAATATCTGTAAAATGTCCATATTATAATATGAGAAATTGAAGAATTATATAAATAAGTAACAATTGAAAGAAAAAAATAAAATATGAGAAAATATATTACAAATAAAACTGCGAACAGCAAGATGTAAACAGAAATAAACACGATAAATTAACAACTTACAAACGTAAATAATAACTTTAAAATTATACAATATATTTACGATAAACAAATAACTATAAAATAATAATAAAATATGTTTCATAGGAATTATAAACACATTTTGTTTCTTGATAATTATATGTATTAAAATGAAATGCAAACTAGTAAACACGTATGTGAATGAGCGAATATTTGATATTTCCTGCGAACATTGAAAATTTCACTGGTTAAAAAGATAACTGGATTTGTGTGGAGTCCAATGTAAATTAAATCAAATATAAATCAGTGTTCGTTTTTTTTTTACATTTATTATTAGATAACTTACTCAAACTGCCTGGATAGTAAATAAAAAAATATATATTATTTAACATGTTTGGTTGAGATTTTTTTCAACCCCAGACATAATCTGACCTATTACTTCTATCACTAAATATCGGTGGGAAAACAAAATGTACGACTATTTCAATGTTTAAATTCATTCGAACATAAAAGGTCAAGTTTTAGGGAAAAATATTTTGCACTTTTACTTTTTTTTAGTTTAGTTTACATCTTTACCTGGGTAGAAGTTACCGTGATTCGAAAATCGACCCCCCCTATTATATATGTATATAGATGTATTTATATATGTATATGTATGCATATATGTATATATGTATCAGACAACACTCTCTTCTCCAACCTTCCGAAAGCTACGGATGACTTCTGAATTCTCCTGTAGATTTCAGTGCCGCGACAGCAATCCCCCGACAGATAACTACCAAGGTACACAAAGGAATCAACTACTCCCAGTTTACAACCACATACCATAGTGCTCGGCTCAACGTATGACTGGCCCGGTGGAGGATTGAATATCACGTTTGTTTTAGACAGACTGATGCTCAGACCAAAGGCAGTGCAGAATTCAGCAAGATATCCATTATATGCTGCATATCAGTTTCAGTGTGCGACAGTAAAACAGCATCGTCTGCATACAGTAACCACCTGAACAAGATATGATGCATCTGGCATTAAATCTTCACGATTAAAAATGCGACCTGTGGTTCGAAACTTTAACATGACACCCCTATTGCAATTTCGAAACGCATGAGCAAGTAAAGCAGCAAACTATATAGAGAAATGAGTAGGGGCAGAAATATCACTTTGTTTGACATCATTGTCAACTGGGATTTCATCAGATAATTTTCGGTTAAACGAGACTCTAGCTTTCATGTCCCTGTGTAGTTCCTTGAATATTTTAACTAAGGTTGGAAGGCACCCTACTTTCTCTAAGATTCACAAGAGAGCATCCCTGATTACGTTGGCAATGCCTGTTAGATCCATAAACACTTCATACAGTTGTATATGTTGTTCAATGCATTTCTCCTGGACTTGCCGGGCTGAAAAAATCATATTCATAGTTCCTCTGCCAAACCTAAAGCCATGTTGTGACTTTGGAATAGCATTAGGACAAACATCCTCCAGTGACCTGTTTAATAGACGTCATGCGAGAACTTTTCCAGTAGCTTCCAAAAGCACAATCCCACGGTAGCGGTCACAAACATTCTCCTGCTCCTTGCCTTTAAACAGGGTCACCAAGACACCATTAATGCAATCCTGTGGAACAGGAGCACCTTCCCAGATTTCCCCAACAAAACCAAGGAAAGCATTAGCAATATTCACACCTCCAATCCTAAGAAGTTACATAGGAACACCATTCAAACCAGGTGGCCTGCCAACTGCACCTTAACCAGATAAGGCAAACGATCCATTCTGAATATGATATCACATTGTGGTAGGCTATCAATTACATCAGAAACTACTGCTGAGGGATTGTGAAACACATAAGTAAAGTGCTCTTGCTATCTTTTCAATATATGTGATGTGTCTTCAATGACAACATAACCATTTTTCAACATCAGCGGAGATATTGAAGAGGTAGGGGGACCAAGAAGTCCATATAATTCCTTCGAATTTTTTTGTGTCAAACGCCTTTTGGATCTGCTCCGTTATATTCATCCACCATTAGCTTTTCATTTTTCTTTGCTCACGTTGCAATGTGGCTTTTACCTCTTTGTATTGTCGCAAATTAATTGTATGATCAGAATCAGCTTCACGAAGTACAGATTCATAAATTGTCTGTTTGCTCATCATCAACCGATTAATTTCAAGATTGCTGTCGTCAAACCGACATTGTTCTTATCCCTCTTGAAACCTAGAACTTCAGCATCAGCTGAATAAACCTAAGTCTTAAAATTCACCAATGTACCATCAAATGCAAGATCATCAAACTTTTCCGCCATACTCTCATGAATTCAGGCAACTTTTACTTGGCGACATCAATAATGCTAGGCCCTTTAACACCACTATGACGAACTTTCTTACGGATTCGTAAATGAAACTTTCGTCTCACCAACTTGTGATCGGTGTCACACTCAGCACTTCGCATGACACCAAAAGTGTATACATCTCGAAGGTCGCGTGTTCGAGGTAGGCTGACATCAATTATGTAGCAATGCTTTGAACGTGGGTGTATCCAAGTAACTTGTGCTTCAGTTTACTGCGATAAAAAGTGGGACAGATAGCAAGATAACATTTTGAACAAAGCTCTCGTGGCTTAAGACCATTAGCATTCATGGCACCCATACCATAGCGGCCAGGAGGACTCCAGATCTCATAGTCTTTCTGAACACGAGCATTGAAATCGCCAAGAATAAAAAGTGTTTCATTAATGGGTGTAGATGCAACAACAAAGAGCAGAGACTCATAGAAACACAAGATGTGATATTCATTCGCGTGAAGGGTTGGTGCATAGAACGAAAGAATAGGGATGGATCTCTCATGTGAGAGGAACACGAAGTTTCATGATGCGATCACAAATACTGGAAGGAAATTCCATAGTATCAACCACGTATGTTTTAATCATCAAAACCGACGCTACCATTTCTACAGAAACCCCCGGTTTATCAATCGAGAAGAGAGTGTCTGCCATTTGATCATCTCCTGTAAGACGGGTCTCTGGCAGAGCAGCAATATCTATATCGTGTCCGTAGCTCTGAAGTAACGAGCGCTGTTCTGCTCCCTGGACGGTTGGATGACGCTTTATCAAGAAGAGTGCGTACATTCCAACATTCCATACATTGAATTTTTCTCCTTTTTGTAAGAGTGTGGTCTAAGCTTTGCGTTTACAAGACCTCTGTGCTAACCACACTCGTATTCATCGGAGACATGCCCATCAAAGACACATTAAATAGCTTGAACCGTTTCACCAAAAATGTTTGAGACCTATCTTGGGAAGCACAAGTACCCGATACTGAAGTCCCTGTGATATGATATTGCTCTGGTGTTGGGACCCTTGTAATCACATCTCGCATGCGTTGGGTGGACGACTTGGTTCGAATAAAACAAAGAATAATTTGAAAGTCTTTGGATTCGACATCGACACATGTAAGAACTTAATCTGCAAAGGTCGAAGTGGCGAAAGTTTGTACATGAAAGTTGTGATGCTCTAGAGAAAATAAAGCAGCCCCACAGCAATCTGAAGCGAGATCTTCGCAAAGGTTTGATTGATAGCCTTAACAATGACACACAGAGCGTGCAATGCAATATTTGTTAATGGGTACTTTTGTCAAAATCTGGCTACGTCACCCACCTTAAGTCGCACAAGACTCCTGTACAGAACACCTATTAGTCCGAAACAAACGATCTCTTTTATATGCAGCAAAGTTTGCAAGTCTACTGCTGGTTTGAAGAGCCAGTGGATTGTTCATATGAATACCCTTCAACCTCCAGAGGAAGTCAACTTGATAGTGAAAATCTGCGGTGGGTGTGCAGAGTCATGTGAGATGGCATGGACCACAAGATTGGGAGAACTCAATTTCAAGGCAATCATCTCAAAAGATGCAGAAATCATCATATATATATGTATATATACGTATGTATATATGTATATATACGTAAATATATATATATATATATATCTGTATTTACGTATGTGAATATATATGTATATATAGAGAGAGAAATACGTATACATGTATGTATATATGTATGCATGTATATTTAGATTATCCTTCCATTACTAGTTAATTAATCTGCAATGTAGGTTGTAGTTTATTTTTATTCAGCTTTATGTATCACAGTATAATCTGAGTAAAAATTTATCCTCAATAATCTTTTTATTAGATTTTTTAAGGATCAATTTCTACATATTCTATAAATTATGTTTCCCAAGTGTATTTTGAGGGGATCATAAACTGAATTGAAAATTGTTTTGTTTCGTTATTGCAGAATAAGACATAATATAAAGATAAAACATGAATTATTTTTCTGATTTTTTAGATAAAAATTTGTGATTCGTGTTGTGTATTTTCCTTACCACTGTTTTATCTTCAGTGTCATTTTCAAAACATGTGATTCTTGTCGGACACTTTGATGTCTTAGATCCCTCCGGGATACATAAAGTATATTTCTGCTAAATTCTAAAAAAAATGGTTTAGCCGTTTTGCATCCCATAGGGAACAACCTCACACGCAGATTGACGAAAACAAAGTGTAATTTATATGTAAGAACATATATTCTCTGCCTACGTATAATCAAAGTGAGATTTTGATATAGCCGTGGTATTTTCTTAAATGCATAAAAATAATTATTCACTGGATACACTTTACATGTTTCATTACATTTTATCTTGTTTATCCTTAGTTGTGCACGTCACTATATTTAGCGATTTCCCTGTATGTTCGTCTTTTTACATTCTGTTAATTTTAAACAGGTGTCATTTCCCAGACAATACTATTCACCAAAGCTGTTTACTGATTTGGTTAAATATATTAAAAAAAAATAAACATGTAAACTGTGAATAAAATAAACGAAAAACCTATTTAAAAACGGCCACAGACAATCGATGTTTTCGTACTGAGTGGACTGTATCTATAAATCAAAACACTGGAATAGTTTAAGATACGTACAATAGCATTATCGAGTTGTGTTGTTTATCTTTTTTCTGCTTTATTGTAAATAGTGTTTATTATAGAATTATGCTCTTTTAATGCGATTATTTGAGAATCTGGTAAATTGGTATACGCCTCTTACTTTTAACCTATGTGTTCAATTTTCGGAAGCAGTTACTTCCAAAGGAATGTTTTCATCAAATTTGTTCTTGAGGTGCGCCAATCTCTGGGGAGAAAGTAATTAAAATCAAATTATATAAAGCACCTTCAATAACTTTCAGACTGTTTTACTATGGATACTTTTATTGATATGCAATTATGAAATTCTAGGCCCCTCCAAACATATTTGCCTTCTCACAGCTACTTTCATCTCTTCAAGTGTCTCATTTTTTTAAATTAAGAGAAAAATCAACCGTCACAGAGAGCAATATCTGGGTTATAAAGATTGTAAGGAGTTGCCTTGATTCCTTTATTGGTTCAAGAGTCAGGGAAAACTACACATATATCTTTCGCATCTTCAGTTCCTTGCGAATAATTCTTCCCACGCTGACATAAAACCCTGCAATTATTGTCTCTATATCTATTTTTATATAACACGTTTTATTCCGCGAATCAAATCCGCTGTTCGGACTTCATTACTCTTCCCAAATCTTTGCATCATCCCTCATATAATCCCTGTTTGTTTATCCTTATATGCCACTCAGGAACTGATGTTCGTTCATGAAAGATGATTCAAAAGCAATCTGAAGGATTCTATACAATTTATGGCAATTTTTACAAGTGTAAAACAGAATTGTATTGCATAATATTCTCTTAAGTTCTCCTCACATCCAGATTGCTGTGATAAGTTGTCTTTAGTAGGATGTATTCCAATCCCTGTTGTAGCTGTTCATTTGAACGTTAACTCACAAAAATCCGTTAGTAATCTCCTAAGATATATATATATAACACTGACATACTATATTTTCTGACGACAATTTCTATTTCTTCAAAAAATGTCTCGAAAGTACTTTAAAACATCTTGCATTTCACAGCTCTTGATGAGGATTTTAGTGTTTTTTAGCAGGCACTACTACATTTCACAGTTCTTGATGAGGAGTTTAATGTTTTTAGCAGGCACTACAATTTTAATAAATCATGGGTATTAGATCTGAATTTAATTTAATCAATCGTCATGCTATCCTAATTGAACTTAATTTACTTAATATTAATTTAACCATAACACATTTGAATTCTAAGTGTTAGATTTTAGATATTTTCTAGACTAAAAATTGTCACAGATAAGATTCGAAACCAAAGGTTAAATATCCATTAATCGCAACGAAAGATAAACATTAATTTCCCCATAGCAGGAAGCATGGATTCATGCATGCTATCTAAATAGCGTTATACTTAATCCAACAGATTTAAACTTTTTTCTTGATAATAAGCAAGCTAACTTTCAATCTGTTCTGAATGAAAATTAGCTTGCTTATTAACAACATGATCATTTTATAATAAATTAATTAATCTGATTAAATATATCTTTTTCTAACAGATTTTAGTTTATTTATTTTCATCATGAATTACTCTTTTCATTTTTTCTATTTTTTCTATCACGACGACATGGAAAGCATGCGTGCAACATTCATTGTTATGATATCGCGTTACATTCATTAATCTTCAGTTTTAATTAAAGAAGCAAACGATCAATGATTAATTAATTCGGCACACATGAGGTAAGTACACTAAAACGTCAAGCCAGAGAATTTATAAGCAAGACGAAATTACAATAATATTTCATTTAAAACCGTAAGACATAAGAATAAAATTACAATAGCTCGCCTTCGCAGTCTATGTGCTTATCTATCTATCTATCTATTTATCTATCTATGTATCTATCAATCCGTTCTCCCTAATTTTATATACATATAAGCGTGTATACCCTACTCCCCATGCATATATATATATATATATATATATATATATATATATATATATATATATATATATATATATATATATATATATAAAATAGTTATGTCTCGGAAGTAGAGTGAAAAGCACATCTTATTTTTCTTTTATTAATATTATTTTTTCCTTGTACACATTTTTGTGAATTATTCCATAGATTTCTGCCTTTGGATTATTATGGACCATCTTCTTCCAATTACGGGATTTCCTTGGAGTTTACTTGTACAAATGGAAATTCTTTTAACTTTCTTGAAGTTTTACATTTGGATTTTACCGTCACTGGATTTTTTATCTTCCACCAGACTAACCATTAATGTGTAATCACATTTCTCTTTACCATATTCCCTCTGCTTAACATATTTTTTTCAAGTAAGATATTTTACTTATTTTTTGTTTCATTAAATACTTCTGCATGCAAAATCTGATCCCGCATTTTGCTAATCCCTACCCTCTGATGAGAAAGAGAGTATTTCTTCGAAACTCCGCGGATTAAGGACTATCAATTTATCTAGTGTTTCCTTTTCAGATTAAATATGTTTTTAACTCTTTTCAAAGTGTTTTTTAACATATTTCATTAACTGTTTGTTCATATATATATATATATATATATATATATATATATATATATATATATATATATATATATATATATATATATACACTTGTGCCCGATATTATTCATACCCTCCCTTGAAAATTGAGTTTATTAGGAGTAACTTTGTAAGAATTCATTGTTTACGTCCATATTGATACATATTCTTAATAAACCTCTTCTGATCATTTTCGTCATTTTAAAATCTCGGGATACTTGTAATAAAAGAGATATACAGCTATTTATAAAATCTGCAATGTTCAAAAATAATCATACCCCCTTATTTTTTCAGTATTAATCGAGTTTCTGGCTGTTTGTTTCCTGTTTGATTCTTATTTTGAATGCTTTTATACAACCTATGATTAATTTCATTTCGTTTTTTGTATTTTTCAGAAATTAAAATGATATCAACTGAAAACCAATAAAAGAATAAAAATTATTAGAATGGGGAAGAAAAAAGAGCTTACTAATGATCTTAGGACTAAAATTGTGAATTCACATGAGGATAGTTTAAGTTACAAGTCAATTTCCAAGAAATTTGAGGTCCCTACAGCAACAGTACAGAGCATCATCAAAAAATTCCAGAGCCACCACACAACAAACAACTTGATTGGTAGAGGAAGGAAAAGGAAACTGTCTGCTAGAGCCACCAGGAATAGTGTAAGAAGTGTTAATGCAAATCCAACCACCACTACTAAGGACATTTTAGAAAATATGGAGTCTTCTGGCATAAAAATATCAAGGCAAACATTGCAAAGGACTCTGCATGAAAATGGTCTGAAAGGAAGAAGACCAAGAAGGACTCCATTGCACACCGGAAACCACCTTACAGCACGTCTAAAGTTTGCTAGGACCCATGTGAATTCTCCAGAGTCCGTTTTCTCAAGTATTTTGTGGACTGACGAAACAAACATTGAATTGTTTGGCCATATGGCTGCTTCTTACGTTTGGAGGAAGAAAGGAGAAGCTTACAACCCAAAGAACACCATACCCCGGTGAAACATGGTCGTGGTAGCCTAATGTTTTGGGGCTCCTTTTCGGCTAGTGGTCCAGGTAGTTTGGTCAAGATAGATGGAACCATGAAGAAGAAGAAATATTTGGAGATACTCCAGAAAAACATTAGACAGGATGCGGAGAAGCTCCATTTAGGACCTTCAACAGGATAATGATCCAAAACATACTGCCAAAATAGTCAGGAAATGGTTTGAGGATAATCAAATTAATGTTTTTGAATGGCCTAGCCAGAGTCCCGACCTGAACCCTATCGAAAACCTCTGGCACATATTGAAAACTGAGGTTAAAAAGCGGAAACCTAGATATTTGAGGGATTTGGAGAACTACTGCATTGAAGAATGGTCAAAAATCAGTGTTGATGCTTGTAAAAACCTTGTTGATAAATATCCCAAACGGTTACAGGCAGTTATTAAGAATAAAGGGCATGCTATTGACTATTAGTAAGAGAGGTATGAATAATTTTGAACTAGTGCCATTATTGTTTTTCTTTGTATAATGTTTCAAACTTGCATAATTTATTTATTTGTTGAGTTTAAATTAAATGCTTATGCTTGATGTATTGTTTGAAATCCCTTTAATATTGTCTACCTTCTGGTTTGAGCAATATTCTTATAGAAATCTCAAAGATCCGAGGGGTATGAATAATATCGGGCACAAGTGTATATATATATATATATATATATATATATATATATATATATATATATATATATATATATATATACGTTTTATTTTTTATTACCGTATCTTTCTGTTAAGTTACATTATTGTTTCACTCTTTCACTTTTTCATCCCATAATAACGAACATTTCTGTAAAAGTCTGAGGAAGCTACAGAAAGCCAATAAAAAAATGGCCGGGTAGTTGAAACAATAATGTAACTTAATAGAAAGATACGGTAATAAAAAATAAAACGCATATTGGCTCTGCAACAGTATTGAACACTTTCTTCAGTTTTTATTAATTACCATTTCCACAATATGTATATATATATATATATACATATATATATATACATGTATTTATATATACAAACACAAATACAAATATATATATATATATATATATATATATATATATATATATATATATATATATATATATATATATATATAGGGAGTGCATCTTCACGATATTAAAAGGAAAAATGCAAAAGAAGAAAACGTTCATAGACCATAAGAAAATGAAAACGAAAGAGTGTTAGAATCCTACCCATATCAGAAAGGAAACTATGTGTACGTGTGGGAAGATTGGGTTGTCCAATGTCTATATATATACACTTTTAAAAGTACGTCACATCCGAGGGGGTTATATATTCCATCCGATGTAACAATTGTCACAAGCATACATAGGTGAGACACAGCGTAAATTGAAACTAAGATTTTAGGAGAACAGAAGAGATATAAGGAATGGTAACGCCCTATATGCCCTCTTTTGCCATTGTGTGGAACACGATCATTTATTTAATTTAGATCATGCGAAAATTATAAAGTGCGTGACAGATAGAGATAAAAGAAAACTTTTAGAGTCAGCACTAATATTAAACACTAATACTATTACGCAAAGAAAGGTAGTCTACCATTAAGCCCCTAGTATAGGGAAAATAATAACCAAAGGGGAAAATATAAAAACAGATCCTGGTTTACCGTTTTTCCTTTAATCCTTAAACAATTTAAACGAAGTGAATAAGTTTAGAGAAAAAAAGTCTACATTTTTATTTCACGTAGTTTTAGAAGTGTGTGTATATATATACATATATATATATATATACATATATATATATATATATAGACATTGAACAATCCAACCTTCCCATACACACACATAGTTTCCTTCCCGATATGGGTAAGATTCTTACACTGTTTCCTGTGTATATATATATATATATATATATATATATATATATATATATATATATATATATAAGGATAAGACACTGATAGAAATCAGATGAAAAATCCTGATAGATATTAATTGAATACTTTCAACGTGATCCTAGCCAAAATGAAGAAACTCAATATTAAAGAATAGAGCAATATATAAGTGTGGTGGTTAACTTTAATTCGGAAAAACAACATATAGACACATATATTCGATTTAAGAATGTATTGTTTAGCAAAAGGAATATATAGAAGGGGTTATGTTAATTTCCTTAATTCATAGATTTTCAATAATGGCTTATATATTTTATAACACCGAAGGACATTGTACCTCTTCCGATAATGGATTTCCCAGGTTGTATCAACTTCTCTTTTCGTATAAGTTTTCCCCTATAATTATCCACAGTCTCTCCAAAAAAATATTTTCAATAATTGTGCTGAAAAGCAAAATACGCGTCCATTTCCTCTGATGATATGTCCGGGTGTTTGGAGATGTCTGCTGAGCAAAAACCCCAAAAAGAAAGTGTACATTTTTTTAACTTTGACCCATATTATGACCCCTTAAAATTTAGTGATAGCGCTTAAATGGAGTTATTAACTTGAATCCATGTCCAAGTAACCTCTATCTACCATTTCAAAAGCGGGTTCTTTTTTATCTGTCGAATTATTGGTTACAGTTTTTTTATCTTTTAATTCATTTCTTGCATGCCTGTTGACAGCATGGCCAAAATTAAAATCAGTACGGTTTTCTTGTTCCAGTTAAAACTAGGCCGAAAACTGCCAAGAGAGCTCATGATATCAATGATGTTTTTGGACCAGGAACAACTAACGAACGTTTTGCATTACGGCGGTTCAAGAAATTTCGCAATAATGCCGAGAGATCCAAAGATGAAGACGACCGTTGCTGCCCGTCTGCTGTTGATAACGAATATCTAAAAGCCATAATAAAGGCCGGTCCTCGAAAACTCACGTTGTTTTAAAGTGTATTCTATGCTCTTTCTGCGCAACAAAACCGATCCATTTCGAAAGCGAATTTTGACGTGTGGTGAGAAGTGGATCCTCTACGAGCACGGCGTCGTTCGCCACAGTGGTTAGATACCGGAGACACCAATAACATCCAGAAGCCAACATTGGTGGTCTGCGGCAAGTTTTATCCATAACAGATTCTTTAATACGGGCGATACGAATACGGCGGAGAAGTACTGCCGACAACTGAACAAAATGCACGAAATACTCTAACGTATATGCCCGGGATTGTTCAATATGAAGGGGTAAATTGTGCTTCGTGACAACGCTCTGACTTATGCACCATATTTACCGGATCTCTCGCCCACCGGTTATCATTTTTTCAAGACAACATCCTGTACGAAAACTGCTTCCAAATCCGAGATGATGTCGAATTGGCCTTCAGTAACTTTATCGCTTCCACAATTCTAGATTTCTATGCAAATGAGATAAATAAACTTGTTTCTTGTTGGCAAAAAATGTTTCGATTCTAATGGTTCTTTCTTCGATTCAAAAAGTTTATTATGGAAAGGAGTTATGATCTTTTCAGGTTTATTGTCAATAAACATTATTTTTGAACCAACCTAAAAGTATTTAACAATGATGCATGGAATCCAACCGTTTGAATAAGAACTGTGTTATATGTTAATTCAATTGTAAATAATAAGCTAATAGGCTAGTCAGGAATGGCGTCAAACGTCAACTGATTTACGTCACTGCTGGTGAAAAATTCGACTATAAACCATTCGCCGAAGATTATTATCTATTTGCCATATAATGGTTGTAGTGGAAACGTGTCGGTCATTTACTGATCAACGCCAAATATCATGGAAATTACGAGCACAGGCGACAGTCGCGATTATATACACTGCAAAAGGTTATAAGCGAACGGTGTTCGGTCGTCCTGCTCTAATGGACACTGATCCGATTTTCCGCCTTAAACCCCATCAAGCGTTGCTAAAAAATGAATCGTAAATACAAGCAATAAAACTTATAACATGACTCGTATGCTTTAAAAACTTAATCTTAAAGCTTACCGAATAATTGTCACATTTTTTTTTATTATAAATTTTTATTTTTTGTCGATGTATCATATGGCATCTTGAGCAACACATTATTTGCTTACCCTAGGACGGGTATTGCACAACATATGTATGGAATAATTGTACCGTGTGAAGAAAAAAATGCGTAACTAGGACGGGTAATGTACTACGCATATTTACAATTATTTACATAATTTTCTGTTGTACAAACTATTCGGTATGTCACAAGTAAGATGTTGTTTGTTTTACATCAGAGTGCTATAGTGAAGAAGCACCGGATTTTTTATATAAATATTATACTACTCGAATATATTACATGATTTTCAATTTTGATAACTTATGTACGTCACAGATAAGAACATCTTTGTTTTTCATATCGGTACTTCACTGTACAAGTACCTTATTTTCCCGGAATTACCTGTTTTTAATGAAAAACGAAGGAACTCGATAATTTGTAGTAATTTTCTGTTGTGCTTACATTTCTGTGCGTCTAGAGTAAGAATTAGTTTGTTTTTCATCTGGGTGCTATAGTGAGGAATCACCTTGTTTCTTATTTAAAATCATGCTATTCGAATATTTAATGTGATTTTCGGTTTTAATTACTTTTATGCATGCCATAGGTAGGGGGCTCTTTGTTTTCTCATATGAGTACTATACTGCACAATTACGTGTTTTTTGGGTAGGATAACATACAAGTACCTTATTTCTAATGTCTACATGAATCTACTTGATGTTTTTATATAGTTTTTTTTGTTGTGCCAACTTTGCCTTATGGCATATGTCAGAGTTTGTTTTATATTAGTGATATATTAAAGACCGACATTATTTCTTATATAAGTGTCATACCACTTGAATATATTACATAATTTTCGGTTTGGATTACTTTTATGTACGTCACAGTTTAGAGTTCCTTTCTGTTTCATATGAGTACTATACTGTAAAATTACCTTATTTCTCGGGTAGGATACTGTACAAGTACCCTTTTTTTCTAAGTTAAAAATAAAAACTCTATACGTTAATGTAATTTTCTGTTGTACTAAATTTTCTATATGCCAGGGGTAAGAATTTGTTCGTTTTTTATCAGGTTGTTATAGTGAAAAAGCATCTTTTTCTCATATATAAGTCATACTACTCGAATATTAAACTTGATTTTTCGTTTTAATACCTGTTATGTATGTCATAGATAATATTTTTTGTTTTTTTCATATTAGTACTATACTACACAAGTTCCTTATTACGTTGATAGAATTTCTTGCACCCATAACACATTAAAAGTAAGTATCATAGTATGTGATTTTTAGAATATGATATATATATATATACAAATATATATAATATATTAAAGTAATAATGATCAGTTAATTAGTATAGGAGTGAAGCAAATACATACAAATATATAATAATATAATCATACTAATCATTGATAATGATCGGGTAATTAGTATAGGAGTGAATCCAATGCATGAAAAATATAAATATATACACATAATTAAAATTCACAATCATCGGTTAATTAATATTAATACATAGGAGTATATAAGCATATACACATAATTTAATTTCTTAATGATCGGTTACTTAGTTAAGAAGTGGATCCCAGTCATACAAATATATTATTATATACACATAAGTAAAATTCACAATGATCGGGTAATTAGTTTATGAGTAATTCCAATACATAGAAATATAAGTATATACACATAATTAAAATTCATAATGATCAGCTAATTTGTTTTAGAGTGGATCCAACATACACAAGTATATAAACTTATACACATAATTAAAAGTCATAATGATCGGTTAATTAGTTTAGTAGTCAATCCAATACATAGAAATATATAAACATATACACATAATTAAAATTAATATGATCGGCTAATTATTTTAAAAGTGGATCCAACACACACACACACACACATATATATATATATATATATATATATATATATATATATATATATATATATATATATAATCATAATACATATTCAAAATTCACATAGATCCATCAATTAATTTAGGAGTGAATCCAAGTCATAAACACATGCACATAATTAATATTCATAATAATCGGTTAATTAGTCTAGGAGTAAATCCAATACAAATGCTATTACTGGATATATTTATGTGATTTTTAGAATGTAACAAATAAGCCGATATATGATATATATTTTAAATATGATATTTTTGTTACGTAAATCTAAAACATTATTCTGTAATTTTTTAAACATTTTCATGTGTATTTATTATTTACATTTAAAAATCAAGGATATCGAAATGGGTAAAAAACGAGGGGGATGACGGAGATCGAAACCGCAACTCTTGTGCTAGTACCCGATCAGACTGTCCGTTGCACCAAAGAAACAACCGCTTTGAGAAAGTGGTGAGATATCTTATCTTTTACCCGATCTACGCATGTACAGAATGACATTGTTCTGCGCTCGTCAAGGTGTTATTGCTTAAAGTTTGAACCCTTTTTTACACCCTTCGAAATTATTTTAATCGATTAACTACTGCTAATAAAATTCTGCTCCAAAAATGCACCTTTCGGGATATTGCAGGCCGTCCAACGACCATCCTCTAAGGGAGATGCAATTTGAAAAACGGAGACAGACACACACACAGACATAGTTAGATTTATATATTAGATTAGAGGAGTCTATTCATATACACGGGAATTGAAAAAAAAAATGACGCATTTATTTGATATACTCCTACCCTCGCTTTTTAATACGAGCTACAGATAACTACATTATTATTACTTGTCTTTTTTTTATTATGTTAAAGCAGTAACAAATCAATCAATCAATAAATATATAAATAATTTGTTTACATCCCAATAAAATATGGAATATTTCTTTGAGAAAAAAGACAACGCACGAGATGCTACTCAACCGTAATAGCGTTTAAAAAGTCAACAAGAAATATACATTATTTTTACATGTGCTATTTAACTCTAATTGTAACTAGCGGAAATGGGGGATCATGGCATTGCTCAGCCGTAAAATATTCTTAAATATCATATTTTAATTTCTCCAGATGTCGTATATATTATTATAGAATCGAAGTTTCAAAAGTAAAAAAAAGAAGTATTTGGGTGCAATCAGATAGAATGGAAACCTAGGAAAAAACTAGCATTCAAATCTATGGTACATTCCCAACATGACAATTATATGGACTGATTAAAATAAACTAAGATGAAATTACCAAATGTATATGGATTTCTTATTTACTTCTAACCCATTTCAATCCCCCTAAAACTATTATACCCGTCTAGAGACCCATAAAAGAACGGACCATAAACAAAACCAATCATTTGAGCACTTAACGGCGCTTTGCGTCTTTAGTTTTGGAGAAGATAGAGTTTGAAAATATGGAGACAGAAAGACAGACAAAAGGAGTTTTATAAAATGGATTATATATTTAGATCTTTTTATTATGACTTTTTCTATTGCCTTAGATTAAGACAAAACAATATGGATTACTTCTGTACGTAAGAGAGGATAACAGAAGCTAGCTAAACAGATAGTGCATAAAATAAGAATAAAGCGCATATAATAGATCTTGTAAAATTATTATACTATACGAATTTAGTCAGCAATGTGTTTTGACCGATTAAACAAACACTACGAAATATTAAATGTATAGGCCATGTTAACATGCATTATCCCTAGTAAAATATATCGCTAGAAAAAATATAAGGAAAAACATGTCCTGTATTAACTTATCTTTTTATGAAATATTTTGTCAATTATTTAATCATTGCTAAATGAATCCTGATTCTAGACGTATCATTAAAATATATTTAGCCTCAATTTCTTGTATTTTATTCAAACAAATATCGCTGATATGTACCTGTTTTACCATATTATTTTTTTTAATATAGAAAGAATTCCGTTGAAAATTTCAACCGAACACTCTGAAGTAAAGGTCCAATTATCTGCTGCTAGGTGCGCTTGTGATCCCACGTTACTTACCTTTCGCTATTCCTTCTGGTCCAGGGAAAGTTTGTTGATGGACACCCAATTATTGAGATATGTCAGATCAAAAGCATTTTCTCTCCGGCTTCTTTTTCGTGAACTTCTGTTTATATTGCCTTCAAACATTAACTCATAGCATACATGTGACAGGCTAATAGTTGATCGGGTTACATGGCCAAAATTTAAATGAATGTAAATGATTGTAAATGATTTCCATTTTCATTTTATCAAATCGGGGAAGTAGTGAATTAATTTGACGGGGGCTGGATATTTTTTTCGATCATACCGTGCCTTGGGATTTTGAAACCCCGCAATGCAATGGGCAAGTTGTTTAATTCAAGTGACAAATCAATAAACATATAAAGTAAATACACTTTTTACTTAAATAGTTGTCGGAGCTATTTTTGATTTTAGAAGGCTCTGTGTTCTTGGAAGTTCGCACAACCCACCCCGATTCTGGGTTCCTTTGTCCTCTCTGGATTAATATAGAATGCCAGTCCATGCCCTTAATCAATGAATCCTTTTACCTTTTTGGTGGGCTTGCTGTGAATATTCATATTAGGTTAATCTGTGGTTTAGCTGTAGACATGCTTTCCTTTGTCGTTAAATTTATTGCTAGTCCTATCTTCTCTGAGTATTCCTTTGCATTTTATCCCTTTATTCCACAATTTGATTTTTTCTATCTCTTACGTATATTTTATATTTCATCTTTTATGACTTATTATGCTATATTCTTATATTATAAATCACATCCGATTTCAATTACTTATCCTATATTCTTCCCGAGAGTATATGCGCACATATATTAAACTCACTGGAATATGTTGTATATACCTACTTTCATTATATAACAAAAACTTGAAGATTATGTATTAATTCTTTAATAAGAGTGATGCCATCAATGCAGAAATTTAAAAAAAATCTATCTACCCAGGGGAAACTCGCTTTGGCGTGCCTCCTCTGTTTTATCTATAACAGCAGTTAGTGCAGTATTAAGTCGGAAGGGTTTCTGAAAGCATATTACCTTAGTTGACGCCGTATTGTGATGTTTACGAAGCGTCTAACAAAAAGTCAGTTTTTATAAAAGCATGCGACATGTCGTAAAGTGATATTCGATAATTAATGTAGTTTTTGTTGCGAGGTGTTTTGTTTACAATTTTTAAAAAATTGTCTAAGTTGATACTATCGAAATATTCCATTTAAAAAGGTATATTTGACGACTTTCGATTTCTTAACAATATTATTGGACATTGTAGTCTGACCCTCTCAAAATTTAATAATTTATGGAGCATTGGCGCAACATCCAGACAGTTGGTGATGAGATCACTTATTCCTGACTGGACAGCGAAATAATCGATTTTGAAATCTTGTGGACGATATCATTTTCCCCTGTGTACCTCGTTTTTGCGATCCTATTTCTGTCTATCGTAATTTTCAAAAAATATGGTCTGCTAAGATTCAATTTGTGCTTTTCGTTTACCACCTTCTAAACAGACAATCCTGGCTACAACCATTATCAGAAAATCTCTTAATATAGATATAAACTAAGCAAACATTCGGTGTGTAAGGCCTTTTATCAAGTCTGCTTGTGTGTGAAACACAATACCGTTTGTTCCCAGCTGACTATATCTGTGTCTAATGTAAACAAGTTGTGTGCGAGCTGGCTTCTTAAAGACATTTATTTCTATGCAATTTAACCTATCATCGATCATGACAGTATAAGAAATACAAAATTATTTCATATAACAGAAAAAATACAATTATAAAAATGAGTATGAAACAAAGAGAAAAGTATAAAATGAAATAAAATTAAAATGCAATGAGAAAACACTGAGAGAAAGTTCTTAACTGACAAGTTAAGTTTCCAATTTTATACTTTTTATCCATTCTATTCCTTTGCATTTTTATCCCCTTATTCAACAATTTGATTTTCTTTTATCTCATTTACGTATATTTTATATTTTATCTTTTATGACTTATTTTTGTGCTCTAGTCTTATATTATTTTTTTTCAAATTATTGATACTTCATTTAAATACCAAGTCCTAATTCAGCTACAACTACAAGTATATACAAACCTAGGAATCATCCCCTATTTCAGGTTTTTCCTTCCATAATTATTACTCATGCTTACACATTATAAATGAACATCCGCTTTCAATTACTTATCCTATATACTTTCCGAGAGCATATGCACACATATATTAAACTCAAATTAGAATCTGTTGTATTTACCTACTTTCATTATATAAGAAAAGCGATGTTCCTCCTATATGGCAGAACTTATCTAATTATTCGATTATCTCTCACAACAGTTTTAATATTTTACCTCTAACTACCAAATAATTTTCTTCTAATTTACTAATTACCAACCGTCGCATTCCTGTTCTTTTCGGAGCATCTTCTCCTCTTTCTTATGAGAAGCATTAGGATGTGAAATATTATGGTATATAGATCTTTACTTATCCTAAGTACACCTAATTGATGTATCATCCTTATTGAATACACGAATAAATCTACATATATTAATATAGTTTTTATATTACTGTTGTCCTATTTATTGGGACTCTGTCTCTTTCTACCTCTCTCTTAATATATATATATACATATATATATATATATATATATATATATATATATATATATATATATATATATATATATATGAGGATACTGTTTTAGCTTCCAATCTTTTCCACGGGATGGTAGATAAGTTCGGAGATTGCAGTCGATGGAAGGGATTTCCCAAATCCATAAACTCAATGGGAATGAAATTTAAAATGCAAAAGTAAACTATCCTGACGAAGAAGAAACCTTCGAACCTTACTTGTCATATAAAATACTGTTGGTTTTATACCGCATACCTTTCTGCGTGTGTATTAATAACACTTTTAAAATCCACTTGTGATGTTAGGCTTATAAGGCTTTAACTTTTGTCAAAATCTCACGTTCCTCTTGGCAGGGGATTTGTTACTATTAAAATTGTCGATACTTATCAAAGATATTCGGAGGGAAAATATATTTCAGAACACTGCAAGATATATTAAGTGAGGCGTTTCTGTAAATTCCAAAAAACATAACCTAGTCGGGTCGGAGCACATAGTGAGTGACTTTATACACACAGAAATGTTCATTTTTTTATCTTAATAGATAGATAAATTAGAATAGAATATGTAAACGCGATTTTTAACAGCGAGAAACAAATAATTATAATCAATAAATATACTGCCAAAAGAGCAAACTAAGCAATCAACTACGGTTTGCAAACGAGGGTTTTATAAGTTGTATTATTTGAATTCTCCGGATTATTGTTCTGATATTTTTACAGCGTTTTGGTCGATGTAACTTTAACACTTTTTAAGATCTTTCTCGTAGGACCACGGAGTTTTACTCTCATAGTCCATAATATTTACGTAGAACTCTAGAATTTGGTTTTTAATTACTTAAAATAATTATATTGTAAAACTAAGAAAATTTTAAAGGTTGACGGTTACATCCTTAGCCGGCTCCCAAAAATACAATTGTGAATTACTAATATATTCTATCCAGTGCTAGATATTTATTTAACTGCTCTTTGTTTCAATGCAATCGCAAAATAAGACAAACACAACAAGGGCTTCGTTAAAACCCGATGTAATTTTTTTATTCTCGGTTGCAAAAAAAAAAAAAAACGAATGCCCATTTCTGTGTAAACATAGCTTTAACAACCTCGAAAGGTGATAGTCCTTCATCAGGTTGCTTGTTTATCTGTCTTCTAGGATATGAATTTGCAGTCGTTGAAGGGGTCGATAGGATGCATTCTGATGTAAAAAAAAAGATTCAGTCGTCGTATTGTGAGGATATTGCGGAAGTTCGTAATAAATGTTCATATAGAGAAACGTCCTTGGTGCCGAGTTGGAAATTCAAATATATAAAAAAAAGTCAATAGGGGAGCTAAATAAAAACGAATGAACCTAATTATTTCGGCTGGAAAAAAAACTCTCAAAGAGACGAAAGTTGGAGGCTCCACTGTGCCTTATGCGGAAGGGAAAGTTTCAAAGCATCCGTCTTCATCGGCTGACTTGATGAAAGCTGAAAAAAAGCACGCCAAACATAAAAAACCGCGAAAGCAATACGTTCCGTTTTAAATAGGATCGGCCGATTTATTGCCCCAAAACAAATACCATGGGCGCCATAATGTAATTGTCAAATTTCTAACAGCAGTTATTCTAATGTGCATTTTATACTTCTCTTCCAAATTTTTTGCGTGTATCTGAGATCGACAGAAAGACTCCCGAGTTCGACAAGATATACTTGAAGAATGCCAAACGTTACATTGACTGAAACTATGTTACTGTAACACCAAAGTTTCCAACATGATATATAAAAATCTTAATAATAGAATAATCAATCTCTTTAATTATACGTTTATACAGTTTTGCAAAGGATAATTTCAATCTACGTATTGTAAATACCATTACGATGTTCTCTTGCCACCTTGAACCAGGAAGCAGGAAACAAGACTAAAATGTCACTTTTCTTGTACTAGGAGGACATCTCATGATTGAGGTACGGCGATTCAGATAGACGTTGGCGTATTAAATATATTAATTAGTACGGCTATTCTAAGAGCGATACCTCCTATTTTTTTATTCCGCACGAACTGATTAAGAGATAATGCACATTGTATTGTTATAATGACAAAACATATGCATTCATTACTCTGTTACAGACATTGCCAGTGTGAGACTAAAAAAGTCACCTCTATCATGCACGTGGTCCCCGAAGCGCAGCTGTTATTGAGTTCCTCCATGGGTAAAACAAATTAAACGATCAACAATCACCAACACCTGTTTAACGTTTTCGAAACCGATGCTGGTGAATATAGGCATGTTGATATCCGAATGGCAACAGAAATGAGAGTGGCCTAACCCGCTCCGCAGTGTTACGAACGAATTATCACGACCCTCGTTAATGTTGGAAAAACGCATGTGGAATGGAATTGAATGTATACAAAAATAAATTCTGAAGCAAATGATCGCTTGTTTTCAGTATTTAACTGTCTTTTTCAGAAACTTTGAAAGTTTTCTGTTTTGAGTTAAGAAATGAAATGACTTACATTTGGAACAGGTTTAGATAAAGTTAAGCGGGGAGAATAAATCATCGTTTCTACATAACCACATTTTAACACGCTTCAGGATTACAATATCATTGGGATTATTGGAAGACGTTGCCTGGAATGTTTCCAGATAAATGAGTTGTACGTATTTTGAAAAAAATATATAATGAGTTTAAACTGCTTTAGTTATCATACCTAATAAAATAGTAAAGACATTTAAAATTCACTTAATTTAAAATTAGTACCTAGATATAGTAAGAAAACTTTAGAGTTAAGCAAGGGGAAACTGAGAGAGAGAGAGAGAGTCTGAGGACGACAGACGACAATCGAGTTATTATATGTCTTGTATATCATGTGCTTTAAAATGTCTTTACATACACGTCTCGACATCTCATATCTACAATGTGGACTCTACATCTCATATCTACACTTCTAAGTACGAACATTTTATAAATAAGAATCTCTTTATAACACGAACAAGCTCTCACAACATCTCTCTTAATAAGACTCTCAACAACATTCGATTAATAAGAAAATATAACACACACAATTTGGTGCCCGTTGACCAGTTTGCATCAACGATGCAAAACCGAACCTGGGGTAAATACAACAAATACAATTTGGAACCAGAATTGACCAGACCACACAGCAAGGGTGGGTTTAAAAACAAAAGAAAACACTACTGTTACCACGAAAAAAAGGAAACACAACGTATTAAAAGGGTCCAAGATAATTAAAAAAATAAATAAATAATACCACGGAAAAATATCACACGATCACAGAAATGCGAACAAAAATAAAATAAAATTTGAACATACACGCACACAGAAATCTAAAGTTTACAAGAAAATGTAAAAAGAAAAATAAAGGCCGATATGCCGTAATGAATAAGATTACGTAAGAAATATATAACCTTGTATTTTTTAAGAGACGCATGAATGTGGGATATATCTGCTGGATCTTGGAAGCTTTGGTGAGAGAAAAGCAAAATCACAAAGAAATTGGGCAATTAGATAGAATTTAGTGCGCAATTAAGGTGTTGTAGCGCAAAAGCTGTTAGTTAGGGGTGATAATTCTGAATCCTTGTCGAAGTTTCAAGAATCCCAGCAAGGAAATCCGAGTGAATCCGTATGAGAGTAAAAAGGTATATCTCGATAGTTAAAGCCAATCTAGAAGATTGGTTATGAGCTTTGGTATGTCCTGTATTAGATAGTTATAGAATAAAAACAAAGCCATAACTGATAAGACTAACCATTCGGAAAGAGACGATCAGGACACTTTTGGGACAAAGGAAGTCGTCCATTTCGATGGAGGTGGAAACCGCTAGTCTGCGGCATATGGGTGACTGAAAAGTAGCTGATGTGAATCATAGGTAAAGACCCTACACCCCAAAAAGTAAATTCCAAGATCAGAATGGTTCTGATCTCATAAAAATATAATAATTGTGAAGTCGGCCGAGGAGAGCTGACTGAAAGAGATGTTTTTTAGCCTGATCTTTCTTAGCTGTGTGGTTGTGTAAATGTAGAAAAAATGTACTAAATTTAAAAATGCATGCATTTTTGTTTTGTGAAATATAGAACGGAGGGATGTTACATGATAAGGGCTGCCCCCTTTTCATGTAAGTACAAAATAGAGAGATTTAATTAAAATGAGACTGAAATAGAATAGACGAAATTCGAACCTCGTAAATTAGGTTTAGAAATAGATTACGAGAGAGAATTAAAAAATGGAATGTAAAACAAACCATTGCTTAGCTTAGAGATAAAATAGTTTCAAGAAAAGAATGTGCGTTGTCAATTCTGTTATGAAAAATTCAATTGAGGAATGCAACTAAAAGATAATTTAATAAACATGTTTTTAATATATTGGAAATATAGGTTACTGGGAATATAGGTTAAAATTCCTTTTGTAAACAAAGGAAAAATCTTTGGACCCGCATGTCCAAAACACGTGTAAGAAGACACATGTTTTAACATGTGTATGATGTCATGGAAAATGGGAATTTCTAGATATAGTTAGAAAACTTTAGAATTAAGCAAGGGGAAACTGAGAGAGACTCTGAGGCGACAGACGACAATCGAGTTGGGATTCGAACGTCTAGAAGCGAGACTGTCACTTTTGAAAGTTAGAATGTGAAGCTTTTAATTATTGATGATGAAACCCACGATCGGTCGTGAGAAGAAATAAAACCATCATGTGTTTTTATAAACGTCGTCTTTGTGTTGTAATTCTACCAAAAGGTAAAGTGAAAATTGTTATTATATGTCTTGTATATCATGTGGTTTAAAATGTCTTTACATACACATCTTACATACACAATATGAACACTAAGACTGTCTCAACCCTCCAAGAGCTTCTACACTTCAAAGTATAAACTTTTACTATTTATATGAATCATCTCAACAACAACATCTCTTTCTTAGACCCAACAACAAACCCTAATAAGACTCCAAACTCTCACACTTAATAAGACTCACTTAATAAGAGACCTGTATATAACAATAAGACATAAAATTCTATATATCTATAAAAATGAGAGTGTGTGTGTGATGACACTTCTCAACTTATTTACTAAACGGTTTTTATCTTCAAGCATATAAGTTGATATATAACTCGCATACACACATCTCAGTCTCTGCATAAATAAAAAATATATTTATGCGAATTTACGATCAGGCAACGCTTGGCGGCTTGCTGGTTAAAACATAAAAGTAAAAATAAATTATATATAAAAAGAGATATAGAAATAGAACAGAGAAACGGAACGAGGGTTAGGTTACAGAAACAGGAAGATTGTATACTATATGACTAGTAATCCAGAAATTAGTAAATACAAAGACAACTTGGGATATCCGAAGTTTTAGGACTCAAAAGAAAGTCGCAAACTGATAGGCCATGAACTGTCATCTAAGCTGAAGCCTTTGTCTTATCGAAGAGATGTTGCATCTCTATGCCTGTTTTACAATATTTTAATGCTGAACTACGAGCACTTGTGCCTTCTCGAAGTAAATACCCCCGACAACTCCTACAGAGTAGAGAACCCTAGGTGTAAGAAAGGCTTCTATTCCAATGGTTCTTTTCCCAGAACTGCTAGACTTTGGAACCTCCTTCCTGGATCCTGCTTTCCCAACTGTACTGATATTCAGAAGTTCAAAGGTTATGTGAACCGAAATCTTGCTGTCTATCGCTCTTCAAAATATCCCTTCCACACATATCCGCTATAGTAGCCCCTACTTCAAATTGGCACTGTTTGTGGTGAACATTGAATTTTAAAAGAATAGACAGAGAGAGAGAGAGAGAGAGATTACAATAAATGGAAATAGTGAAGTAGAGACAATAAGATGGAACAGTGAGATATAAAGAGATGAAGATAAAAATGTACCGAGAGAGTCAGGTTAATCAAATTCATAATGATGGTTCAATTACTGCTCTTACTGTACAAATACATCTACATCTACAGCGTCATATATCGGATCTACTTTATTCATCCCTCTTTTGCCAAATACGCACTGATGATCTATCTCTTTCTCTCCCTCTGTCTCTTTATCGGCCTTTCTCTTTAACTGGTATCTATTCAAGGACACATCTCTATACTATTTCCTTCCTATGATAGGTGACCTCTGCCCATATATGAGGTCATTCTATTATATGTTTCTATGCTTTTGTTTTCTGAAGATGTTGCGCATTCTTTAAGTCTATGCTACTTCAGCCAATGAATACAAAGACGGTAACAAAAACAAAATCAATAACTGCGTGCTATTATCAGCAATAATCAATACAGTTCTTAATTTTGAGAATTCAAGCTGTTCAAGACTACAAAACACTACAAAGAACGTAACGGCAAACCATCAGTTCTTATTACACGACTTATTTACAGAAGAGAAATCACAAATGAATCAACTCGCATACATACAGAGGTCACACACATACACACTCGCATATACTCCCACAAACATAGCATAAATATAACTATTAGGTCGACTGTGTTTTGTTATTCTAGGTAATTTTATAAAATGAGGTATATGCTTAAGCATAAAATAATTAAGGTATAGTGTAATATTTGAAAAAAAAATGTTACCAGTTCTTATTAGATGTTATTCATAATTGCTCTTACTCTCTTTGTCTCTCTTTCTGACAGTAAACTATGTGTTTTTGTGACTTTTTTCTCATATTTTATCCGAATATTCTATAGTATTTGTAAATATATGGCGATAAGCAAATATTTAGAATAAGTAGCATTATTGTTAAGCATTGTCATTCAATTTGCATACATGCACACGATGCAAACCCTTATATGAATAAGGTTGAAAAATGACAAATACACTAGCTCAATATAAGAAAAATGAAAAATAAAGCAAACATCCCCGTTGAAGAATATATTTCTTTAAAATAAGATATAATTATACAAAACGTCTTTCAAAATTATTGCCACAATAACATCTAAGTTATATGATATATATATATATATATATATATATATATATAGTTTAATTTAAAAGAAAAAGAAAGAGATCAATTGCACAAAAGGAGACTTATTCGGTTAATGCCAAGCTCAACAGTAATTATTGGAGCTTATACAATAGTGCAAAAAGAGTATGAAAAGAAGACACAAAACTATATATAGGTAGATATAGAATGGATCATTTATTGAATAATGGAATACAGGCAAAATTTTGGGAATAGAAAGGAACCTTTATGCCAGTGCATTTCGAAACCTATTGCTTTTCATCAGAAAAGTAGAAAAGGTGCTAGGTAACATGGGGGAGATGCGACGTCTAGCGTAAGGTTCATTAGGGATGAAAAACATTTAGAGGAATCATAGAATGTTGGGAAGCTTTATTGAATTCTGAATAAATAAGGACAAGCTTATTATATGTATATAGTATGATATATAAGAATATATGATTTTTAACATAGTATTAAGATTAAGGAGTTTATGTATTATGGTTAAGTAAGGGGTGTATTGTTGCTTTGTAGTAATTTATTTTAATGGTTGGGCGAGTGGGTAATTTTGATCATTTTTGGGGGGGATGTTATGTAAGGTTGTAAAACTGAAAGGTAATATGCGGCAATATATTTCTAAGTTTCTACTGTTATGACATAGAGAGTATTATCATAAGGGGGCGGTCGGAGATCAGGATGGCAATGACTATGAGTGCGTATAACTTGATGTAAAAGTTAAGTATACATATTGATGTTAAAATGGGGGAGTAAGGAAACCATAGCTATTTATGAGAGTGGTAAAAATATACCAAATAATAGTAGGGTAATTATAATAGTACGGAAGATAACAGTAAGATAGTAATGCCGATTATAATAATAGTAGTAATAATAAAGTTGAAAGTAAAATAAATATTAAACACATTAATATTAAGAAAAAACAAAATAAAATTAAAAAAAATAAAGGCAAAATTAAAAGTAAATATTAAAATTAAACATTAAATATAATGTTAACAATAGTTGTGATAAAATTAAATTAAAAAATACTGTTAATAACAGTGAAGATGGATATAATGTTAGCAATATGGTAGTAAGGACGGGAGTAATGATAATAATATCAAAATTATGAGGAATGAGGGGTGACTGGACTCGTATAAAATAAAGTAAAATAGAGAATATATACACACATATATATATATATATATATATACATATACATATACGCATGCACGTACATATATCCGTATTAAAAAATATATGTATAATAAGCCGGGAAAGCGTAAGAGTTCGCTGAACAAAAGGCTCTTGGGTTTAACTTAAAGGATTGCTTCACAAGGAACGGTAGTTTCAAGCGTCCACCTTAAAGCTTTAAATTTCTTGGAGTTCGATTATAAAGGCCATCAAATTTATGTTTGTATAGACAGGCCAGGCATGGAAAGTTGAATACACACTTTCTCGTTTATGGACACGAGGTACAGGTCCATCGAATTGCGATAACTACTTTATGTGGTAATTTCAATCTTCAAGAGATCCAGAAGTATAGTTTATAGCAGTCCTTTAAATTTCCATATTTCTCCAAATATTTTTTGGGTGGTCTTCCATGGATGTTTTAGTTTGGTGAATTCTTATTCCTTCTAATTTGGCTGGCAGAAAAACTGTATTTTTTCAACGAAGGCTCTTTTGGTGGAAATTACTCAATGCTGGACTAGTTCAACTGTGTTCAAATTTATGTTATATTATCAGTAGGAATTAGCATCTACATGGAACGCTTAGCTGGTATTCGGAAGGGTATGATAGGGATGGGGATATGTCTGTATGGGTGACGGGGTGGGTTCGGTTGAATCGGGGGAGCTTTTCTTAGGTTATATTTTCGGTACATTTAAAAGTTTTAATGTAAATACTACTGGGTGGAGGGCTTAGTGCAAATCTAATACGCTGACTTTTAAATAATCTGTTATGGGGGGTCGCCAGTGGGGTTTAGGGGTGGTAGTTAGATAGTTCTAAATTTAAGTGTTAAGCCTTTAGCCCTGTGAGGTGGTTTCTAAGCTATATTTTCATTGGGCCTGGATTTTATATTGTTTAGCTTATATTCTCGTTGCATCGTGTGCTAATTGGTGATTTGATTGCAGTTTAACAAGTGGTATTGAGTATGCATGTTTACGGGGTAGAGTTTGTTAGACAAAGTTGTTTATGGGCTCATGATTAAGGCAGGTATATTGTTAATTAGGCATTGCCAAGATGCAGGCAATTCTAGGTTAAGAATTTATTTAAAATTATGTAATGGTTGTGTGTTCAGAGGGTTTTCTAATATTTTATATTAAAGAGTTGAAGTTTTTTATGTCGATTTTTTCATATTGCGAGTGTTTATGGGTGGTTAAAAAATTGGGTTTGGGTGTTGCCCAATAGTCTAATACTAAAGGAAAGGGTTAGTGATGGATATTGTTGCACATTATGGATGGCGGCGAAGCTCAATAAGCTAGTTCCTGTCCGGTGGTGCATTTTCAGTGGGGTTAATTGCATTTACGAATTTTCTCTTGTGCCTGTAACGGCAAATTATCTCTTGTTTTGAATTGAGAATGTTTAATTTTTTAAGCGCCGTTATTATCTCGGTCGCCTCTGCGTTACATAAGATGTAGTGTGTAGATCCTGGTCTGTATGACTTGGTTTTTCTTAGTATTTTCCATTTTAATGTAAAGTCTATTTTGTTTTGTTTCAGGTTTCTAACTAGGTTAGATGGGGTTGTTTTTGTTTTAGGTCTCTCTTTTGAGAATGATTGTAAATGGTTTGCAATTCTGGCTTTATCGGGAAGGAGGATAATCCTATGTAGGTATTTATTATAGGGTGTGTGCGTGGTGTAACTAGACGTTCTTCATTTATCTTGGGGTGGCCTGAGTTTCTATGTTCAGGTTCTGTGGAGCTTATACCTATCTGCTCCGTGGTCAGTTGTTCAGATTGTGTACTATTGCTTATTGGGTTATTTGGATTCTCTCCGGTGTAACTGGTACTAAAGGTTTGAGTTGTCATATTAAGCCGTTGTTCTGTTACTGTATATGAATATATGGCGTCTGAGTGTACACAGTCATTCTCCAGTGGGCATTGTTTGGGTCGTTACAATTGCAGATTGGTTGGGCTACACTAGGGTTGCTATTACTTATTTTCTGCGCTGATTCTTTTTTGTTATTATTAGTGCTTATAATAGTTTGTGCTACATTAGGCATAGTTGAGAAGGATAATTTGATAGAGTTTTATTTAGGATCGTGCTGTATATGTGAAGATACTTAAAAGCATTTACTACTAATTTAAAGAATTCTTTTGGGATATTAGTTTAGACGTTATTATTATAGGGGGCGATGAACCAAATATTAGACTTTCTTCTGATCCGTTTTGTGGCGGTGTTTGTTCAACTTGTATGAGCTTTTCATTGTTAGGAAAATTTGGCATACGATACTTATAATTCGATCTTGCCTCATTATTTTGCCTAGACTTGCGTTTAGTCATGTTGTGGGTCACTATGCCTAAGGGTCTGGATATTTTTTAGCATTATTCGTATCATACTTAATTGTTTGTATCCGGAGTTGGCTTTGCGTTCTTATAAAAGGTGGAGCTTTTGTTGAAAATTTTATGGAAGGGATTGCTTTAATGACGAATCTGGGGTGATTGGAGAATTTGTGGACATAGTGTAGCGACAAATTTGGTTTATGGTAGGGGTAGTATGTTTCTTCCTTTAGGTACTCTTCTGATGAGAAGCAATAGGCTTCGAAATGCCCTGCCATATAGAGTCCATTCTATCCTCCAAATTTTCCTTGTATTCCATTATTAAATTAATGATCCATTTTATATCTACTTATATATAGTTTTGTGTCTTCTTTGAATACACTTGTTGTCCTATTATATATATATATATGTATATATATATATTTATATATATATATATATATATATATATATATAATTATTTCCTATAATAGAAATTAAATATCTGCAGACACTAGTATTTCATCCTTTCCTGAATTGTCAGTGAAGGGCGTAACGATTAACACCAATCGCTAGATCCGAACCTGGCGACGGATGCAATCTCTGGCTTCCTCCGCAAGGGCTCAATCCATTCAGCTACCGTTAACCGCGAGAAATTTTGTTGAATTTTACATATTTTTTAAAATGTCTTTTAACGTCTGTCCGAGTGATCTAATCATTATATGATGATCTGAGCATAACAGATAAACTGGGTGACTTTTCACTTCAATTGAAAGGGCTCAACGATACGAAACGATTTTTTTAAAGGGATGACATATATATTTACTATAATAACTATTAAATACTTAGAGACATTAATGCCCATATAAGCTGAGAGCATGTGCGGCACCTGGAAGTCTTAAATGGCCACTCATCTCGTACTGGCCAATCTCATCGTGGCTTAACTTCGATTATCTGATGAGAACCGGTGTAACCATGATTACGTCGTATATCATTTTGTACATAAATCGCTGATAGCATATAATGATAGAAGATGTATAGAGACACAGGGATCGGTATGTTTTATCTGACAGAACAGTGATTCATTAAAACTGTGGGGACTGCGATCGCGCCAGGCCCACAAGTATGGAAATAAAAAATTCAAAAATTAAAAAAAAAACGTTACAAGTGTTTTTGATATAGATGTACATAAGCATATTTGATAAGAATGTTTTAACTTAAATAAGGATGGCATAATAAAATTGTGGGGTCTGCGTTGGCGCCAGGCCTCCATAGAATGGAAATGGGCATAAAATTTAATAAAGACTTTTCATATCTATTAGTGTAAGTATACATTGATAATTGTGTTTCTGTTTGAAGAAATATGGTATAATAAAATTATGGGGTGTTCTTTCGCAACTGACCTCCATAGAATGGAAATATGTCACAAAGTTTAACAAGGTTGTCAAATATAGATCCACAGAATATTGTGATAACTGTTTCAATGTGAACAGGTATATTATAATAAATAATGGAGTTTAATATAATTGATTAAAATAATTCATAAGATTTATTTGATCAGTTGATCAACGAGAATAAATCTTTGTAATGCCATATAAAATTTAAGTACTTGTAATCTAACATTAATATTTAGTATTATCTATAATAATGCTCTTAAAGAAGTGAGGGGACATCAATATATACAATTCCCAAGTATCTTATGAATCTGTGAGAGACACTGATGAACATATATTTTTATCACTTTACGACGGACCACAGAATGTTATAAAAAATAACCTAAGTTTAACCGTTCCGTAAACATGAAAAAAGTGTACCAAGACAGGAGGCATGCTACCAGCAATCCTGATTCACGTAGTTTAAATGCAATTTGAAATGAATCATTTAAAGCAACAATATTTTAAATAATATATTATATATATATATATATATATATATATATATATATACATATATATACATATATATATATATATTTAATATATTAGTTTAAATATTGTTGCTTTAAATGATATATATAATGATATATATAATGATATATATAATGATATATATATATATACATATATATATAGTTGGAGTTTACGCTAATCGATCAATCATGCTACATTATAAAATTCATGATGTTGACAATCTTATAGTTTATTCCTTTAAATCAGTCGATTTATACAATTCTTGACAGTGTCTGTTTCGTAGCGCAAATCGAATCACTTAATGTTTATATCAATTAGTGAATCTATTATGGCCTTAACTCATCTGAAGAAATAGCAACAATGAATCCGTCAAAATGAATTAAATGTGATTTATCATGGTTAAAGAACTTCTGTTACGTTTATATTCTTCCATTACGCCAAATTTCTACGTACACACCTAAACGATATAAACAACGGTTTCAGCAACGTAATCCCCACTAGACCACAAGAGTTTTTCATTCTTCATTTGCGTTGGCAAAAGCGTGGTGAGTTTAATGGCGCTTATTTCGATCAATATATTGTTTAAGCCGAGATATGTTCATCATAATTTCAAAGTTTAAACCCGTAAGAACTTTCTTATCAACCTTATATATGAGAATATGACGCATACGCCGTCGTTGTTTTCCATGAATCCTGCAGTTCAATTTTCCCGAATTCATTCCGTAAAACCAAATCGAATAATTTTGTAACTTTTTTTGCTAATTCTTTAGAATTTGCATCAGCAAAATTTGCTTATACATTTTTTTCGCTCAAAGTTTTATCTTGTTCGGTTCATTTATGTGTTGGAATGTTTAGAAATTCTAATTCTCTCTTAAGGCGTTTGCAAGCCAGATTCTTTCTTTTGCACACTTGCAAACACTAATTATGAAGTGCGCGTAAACATCGATGTCAATGATTCTGCTTGATATGAAAATCGGTTAGTTAGCTCAAAGCATTTCCATACGATGTTGGAAAACAAACAAGAAAAATGTCAGAAACGCTAAAAATCAAATAAACACAAATAAACTTAACATGTTATTTCATTTTATATTGTGACAACCATATACCTGAAAGATAATGACAGTCTATTCATCTCGTTCCTTTTTTTACTTTGTGTAACTTTATTTATCTCCCAATATATATATATATATATATATATATATATATATATTTATAAAAATATATTTATATATATTTAAATATATTTATATAAATATACTGATCCATATTGAATAAATATATATACACACACATATATATGTATATATATATACATACATATATATGTATGTATATATATATATATAAATATATATATGTATATATATATATATGCAGAGAGGGAGATAGAGAGAGAAGGGAGAGAGAATAACAGGGCACCCAGCATTGCCCATTAATAAAATACGCTTAAATATGATATTTTGAATAATGCAGAGTTCGTATTCATTATAGTACCAACCTGAGTGACTGGCGTTTCCCAGGAGTTGTAATGTGTATGTTGAGCCCCCCCCCCCAAAAAAAAGTGGTAGTAGACAGGCAGGCAGGCTACCTATACCGCGAAGGGGGAAAACGTAAAACAAGTGATGTATTTGCTGTTGCGTTCATCGCCAAACCGAATGTGCTGAAGGTTAAAATTAAGTTAATCGAAAAGAGACGAGGACTTACGGAAATATCGGAAATATGTAGATAAGTGTCCAGCTGAAGGGGAAGGAATTAATGTTTTTAGCCATTTCTTCGATAGTTGTCTTCCGAACGGTCGTGCTCCAAAACAGTACAGATGTAGGGAAAATCCGTCACCTCTATCAAAAGTTTTAGGCATACATACATACATTCATACATATCCCCATACACTGAAACAGACAGGTGAGATTTATATTAGAGATTATATTGGAGATAATGCACAGTGTTGATTTATAAATAAAAAATGACTCGTTCCCCACCACCAATAATCGAAACACAACCGTTTAGCTTACGATCTTTTGCCTCCGTCGTTAATAACTATGCTATACATACATTTATGCCGCAAGGATAAATTTAAAACATGATCCAATAGCTACTACATTATGTATGCATAGTCCTAATGCCGGCATTCATCTAGAAATGTTAATTTAAAAACATTTAGCATGGGTTTCAATACCTATATGAAGTTTAATATTTGTAGAATAAAATGTAGGAGGAGTTTAGTAGGCTAAATTTTTTAAACAAAAATATACGCATACAACAGTATATATGTAAAGAGGTTTGTGTTTACTATAAAAATTTTGCGAAAATATTAAGTACATTTCATGTCGAATATTTACATTAATATAATTACACGTAATAGTAAACTCAAGATGTCCATCCCTTAAGAAAACTGATAAAGCAACTGATATAAAATAAAATAAATGTTTAATAGAATGTGAAAATTAGCTAGATCTTTTGCTATTGAATTCAATTCCACGACTTTAAGAGAAAGTGTTATTTTTTTTTTAAATAAATAGCAAAAGTGGGCTTTAATATAAACTTTATAACACAAGAAACCCAGGTTTACACAAACACACACCCACACACACACACACACACACACACACCCACACACACACACACACACACACACACGCACATATATATATATATATATATATATATATATATATATATATATATATATATATATATATATACACTGTGGTGCCTAAAAAAAGTCCATATTTTTTTCAAGCAACGCCAATTGAAGCTAATTATTTGTCACTGTTTTACCCACGTAAATCTAATTTTATTCGCTTTTTATTCCTCTACAAGTCGCAGTCAGCGACGCGTTGTTGTGCCTTAGTGGATATGTAAAAAATGCTAATGATTACGGAAATACATCCTCAAATCTGACATCCTTAGACCTAGTTTTTCTTTTATTGCTTTAACATCATCGAATACAAACGTAACACTCAGGAGCTTTAAAAAAAAACAAAAACAATTTTTTTTTTTAAATATGATTTTGATGATTTTTATCGTTGAGTTTGATGTAATTTTTGTTTTGGTTTTTTGTAAATGTTACAACGGGAATACCCTGGCCCAATCACCGCAAAAAATACTACGCGCCCATGAAACTTACAAACTGAAATTCGAAATGAAATGAAATGTCAATCATTTATTGTTGTATTATTTGTTTAATTATTATTATTATTATTATTATTATTATTATTATTATTATTATTATTAATATTATTATTGTTGTTGTTGTTGTTATTGTTATTGTTGTTATTGTTATCGTTGTTATTGTTATTGTTGTTATTGTTATTGTTATTATTATTATTATTATTATTATTATTTCTGCTGTTGTTGTATTTTTATTTATTTATTTATTTGCAGCACTGTTTTTTTTATTTAGGCATGCAGTCACCTGGAAAGAACGATTAGTATTTTGTTATCCTTTTTACTTAAAGGAAATTGTAATTTTTAGTATTTTTCCATGCGTACTTGCTCGGATTACTATTTCGCTTAAATTTTAATACCGTGATTACGATCTAGCGACAATAAAATAAACCATTCATGTAATTGTCGCTTGTTACGGACTTCACTGATTACGGCTGGTGGGTGTTTTGTAATGATTCTGTAGTCTCACGAATCAATTCAAAAATTTTAAAAAAATCCCAGAAACCTTCAATTTAATTATAGGGATTTCATTATATATACTCTGGGGGTTGCTGTGCTAGGGACATTAATGACTGTTTGAATAAATACAGTCTCCTTTACATTAGTAATTACTAGCGGGGGTACCCGGCGTTGCCCGAGTGTTTGTTTCCGGGACGGGGGGGAGTTTTAAAAAATGTTATGGTAGGTAAGTAGGAAGGATCAAACCCGGAGTCATGAGTAAAAGTAGGAAAATAAAGTGTGAAAAAAAAAACAAAAAAAAACATCTGCAACGTTACCCGTTCAGCCACCAAGAAAAGTCCATCCCAGTTGTTTAGGAAAAAAAAAAAAACGACTACTGTATGTCGGCGCGAACGTGAAAATATAATGTGAATTGTCCAGCACGATAACCACTACGCCACAGAGCACTGCAGCTTAGTTTAGTGATTTTAAATAACTTCACATGAAAGAACTACGAAGCCAAACCGGTGTTCTCTTCTCAACTGTTTCTTGTGAACAATCCCCAAACGGTGCTAAGTGGTGGCAGGGGGAGGAGGAATTTATTAGAGAGAAAATATTTTACAACTTCCATTGATCTTAACCGATTTTGGCCGTGACTTCTCAGCAGAAAAAGTATAGAAATCTAAGATTATCGAGGTATTTGAGAAATAATAAGCCTATAACACACCTCAGATATTGTTCTGCCGTTTGTGCATATTATATTTGCATGAAATATCTTGATTTTTAATCCTATTAATGTCAAAATCAAACGGGAAAAATGAGTTCATTTTATTTATATAGAGAAGATTAAAGAATCTTGCAGAGGATGCCATGTTTTACGGTTGTTCTAAAAATGGAAATTTGAATTTCGTTCCGTTTTAATCTTTATTTTGTATATTGTGCGAAAGTAATCCAAAGTAATCCAAAGTGTAACATTCATCAGTCGTTCTTTATATATATATATATATATATATATATATATATATATATATATATATATATATATATATATATATATATATATATATGTGCAGGATTCTGGGTCCTAACTCTAATTAGACCCCGTTTCTAAGTGTTTTCTCCGAATGAAATGAAACTTTGGTCATAACTAGTTTATTATATTCAAAACAGCATATAAGCGAAACATTTGTTTTTTTATAAAAATCAATTTTATAAACAAAAATTAACGAAAAAAAAACACAATTTTGTATACCCTTGTGATAATTTTGTGCATAAGTCCAACTCGCCGATCGCATATAAAATGTCGATTTTATATTTTCGCGAGTATACATAAAACGAATGAACAACCCAACTTGCATTGCTTAGAACGGTTTTCTGAACAGACACCTCACACTTTGTGACCATATTCCCAAACCTATAACAAATGCCGAATGTGAGGATGAGTTGGATGTAATGGAAAACTGTACTGAATTTAAAAGGGATCGAAATGTTAATTCCCGTTATAATTTTTAAACGACCGTAAACAGAGCATTCTCCGCAAGTTTAAGCAAACATCATTACTTTTAAGTTTTTTCTATACTTTCACTTATAAACCAAACATAACGTAACACTTGAATTTTACGTGAAAACACTATAAAACATTGCAGGCTAATATAAGTTCATACTGTCTTCGAAACAGAAAATATAATAATATGGTGGTTTTTGGGGACTAGGCTGTAAGCGCAGTATCTATTCCGATGATGCACATTCATAAGGCGAACACAAACGGACACGACGCAGCAGTACTTACGAACGAAACATGGAATCCTATCCTAATTAAATTTAACGAAATTTCTTTCATGTATTTATCTTTTTTTTTCACTGCAATACTTGGTTTCGATAAATTCACATCATATGAAAAATCTAAACAGAAAACAAAACAAATGCAGGTTATCTGTTATATTGTGATATCTAAAAACAAATAATTTCTTTCGTTAGAAGCGCTCTCTGTCTCTTTGTCTATCTTTCCTTCTTTCTTTCTATCTTATTCTCTGTTTCTGTCTCTCTGCCTGTCTGTCTGTCTGTATCTGTCTTTTTGTCTCTCTGCCGATACGATAGAGAACAGAAATGTAAATAACTAAGCCCTGTTTAGAAAAAAAAAAGAAACTATGTAACTTTAACACCCACCCTCTAAAAAAGGAAAGAGTTTTTGGATTGCGATAGTTAGATACAATGTAAATATATGTATGTATAATGGTTAACATTAATGTGCATTTGTGTTCGTTAAGTAAAAGGAATGTAATCATTCCAATAATCCATAAATATCGGAATTGGTAGTGTAAGTCAATCACTACGTGATGACAAAATCTGTGGCGAAGTTAGTACTTTTAGTGTAGAAAGAGGGAAGGCAATGCGATATGGAATATGGAATAGATCAATTACTTAGAAAGAGTATAAATTAAAGTCCCCTGTGATAATATATACGCCGTGTAAGTAGGTTACGGTGATAATACTTGGCGATTAGGGGTGAAATGGAAACTACTTTCACAAAAGGGGTGATAATGATAATGATGATGATGATGATTATGATGATTGCACTCCCAAGATGAAATAATATGTTTTAATATTACGACTTAATGTGGCGAAAAGGTCGCTGTAGAGTAAAATTAGGTAATAGCTAACAGCGTAAACATAATACATTTATATTTGATGTTGTAAACCTACGGTATTTTCGTCCAGAGGATAAAGTTGCGTGTCTTTTATTATATATAGGGATAATTTTACCGGTATTTTTTTTTTATATTTAAGTGAAGTATCCTACTGTTTACAGCAATTAAAAAAAATGAATTAACATCGGAAAAGCAATCAGAAACACTGGGCAATGAAAATTTGTTACTTAAATGAAAGTTTGTAACATCGTTTACACACAAACACCATAGGGACACATAGAACTAGTTATGATTTAGTAGCATAGCCGTTCTGCAATTTGACAGACTCATACTTTTTTGCATTCATTAAATTAGGCTGCGGTAATACTCCGGTGAAAAGTCATCGCAATTCCTTTATTTTTTTCCAAGTTCCTCCATATTTAAAGTGTCAACATTGCGTTACTGTTGCTTGATGTAATGCGATACGTTTTCTATAGGATTGAGGTCTGGAGATTTAGCAGATCAATCCAAATGCGGAATATCCAGCTGTTCAAGGAACCTCTTGACATTGCCAGCTGTATAAATGGAAGCATTATCCTTCATGAAAATGGAATTATCATCGAAAGTCCTTCCAAATTTGGGTAGAAAATGCTTAGTCAACATATTAATGTGCTTGGTCGAAATTATTCGAACTTGTAAGCGAACTATAGGACTTGAGCCATTGACCCTAATAACGTCTCAACCCAAAATTTAACCTCCAACACCTTCCAGCGTTTAAACAGTGCATCTAGGATTATATTCATCTTCCATTCCTCGACGGACGTACACCTACCAGCAGTACCTAGCCCATTGAACTTGCTTTCGTCCTAAAAAAAGTTTCGACTAATATTAAGAATCATCATTGCATCTGACGGAGACAAGACGACGCTTTCTGTTCTTTACAAAAAACATTGGACTGTGCCATGCAACACGGCCTCGCAAATTTAATTCTTTCTAACTGTATAAAGAGGGTAGTTTTTAAAAAGATTACACAGTTGTCGGATTTTGGAAGCCGTTTCCAATCATTTTCACATGCTATGTATCTTGATAGCATTTTATTCCCTGTAAGGAGTGACTGTAGATCAACAAGATTAAGTGGCATGATTCGTACATTGTATAACATGAAATAACAACGATTACGATTAGAGAGTGTTACTTGCCTAAATGGCGGATGTTTTAAATTAGTATTTATTTATGGGGAGTTTCTTTTTGCTTCTCTGATTTGAAGTTTTTTTTGTAATTGACGTAAACACTAGGATACTACAAGTAAAAGTCATAAACAGACAGGGAAAGTTATAGAGGAATAAAAGGCGAATCAAACGAGGAATAGGTTGTATAAAGAGTAGCATTCAATTAAGCTTAAATTTGTGATTTTCGTAAACATGAAAAGAACGGATTTTCTTTTGGACACCACTGTATAATTCTATATAAAGTAAGTTTAGAAACCAAATCTAAAATTAAGCTACATGCAACCGAGCTAAAAGTATGTAGCTTCATTGCTACACATATATGCACACCTATTTTCTAGTTCTTAATACATTGTGGGCACTGCTTATGCCAATACAAAACGGCAACCAACATGAACTAATGATGCGATGTCTTTCGCAGTATGATTGTTGATTATTATAACAAATTTTAAAATATAATGACACTCGTACTTTCCCCGCTTAACGAGTCCGATATATATATATATATATATATATATATATATATATATATATATACATATATATATATATATATATATATATATATATATATATATAATAACAACAATTGTCTGTCTGTATGTCTGTGTGTATATTTCCTTACATAACTAATCTGTCAATTCTCAGTCTACAAACTCGAAAGTTGAGGGAGAATGGGTATTGAGATTCAGAACAATATCTTTATTCGGTTTTCAGCCAGAAGCTTAGCTTTGAAGGGGTAAACGTTTAATAATTTGACCTTCGAAATCTCTATCAAACGCCTCCCCATTTTTGTAAGTAAACACAGTACATTTTACATGTAGGTTACTTAGACATAGATCAAACGTTTTAATTAGGTTTGAGGCTGAAACAATAAATATTAAGAGTCAAATTTGGGGTCAATTAATTTTTTAAATTGACATTTGCCATGTCTACTAGTGGGTCAAATAAAAATACTATACGAAATGTCAAAATGGCACAATCGGTGGTTATATATATATATATATATATATATATATATATATGTATATATATATATGTATGTATATATATATATATATATATATATATATATATATATATATATATATATATATATATATAGTACAAATCATTGTTGAAATTCAAAGAATTACAATAATTTTATAATTCTTGTTTATTTCATCCTTGAGTTCTTGATGGCAATTTTATGAGTTTATATTTTAATAAAGAAATCTCTTCCATCAACTCATCAGATGTGGTTTCCATTCGATGTTACCAACAAAAAGATCAATTTTTTTACATGTTTAACCATTGTGCTTTCGTCTAGGGAAAGGAATTCCATCCCCGCGTTCTTACACTTATACACACACACACATACATATATATATATATATATATATATATATATATATATATATATATATTCATTGAACTTTTGAATAGTCAAGTCGCTGCCTGATGATATCTGTTGTTTGATTGAAGCAAGTGGATATTTGTAGCAGCGGGATGTGAGCATGTTTATATAACAATAAACAAGTATTATCAGCTCTTTTTATTGAGCACTATCTAACAACCTTGTTGAATTCATTAGTCCATTACTTTTGAATAAAAAACCCGAATATATATATATATATATATATATATATATATATATATATATATATATATAGCGAGAGAGAGATACATACCCGTTAACATACACTTTTCACGATAAAACTAGAACCCAGAATTAGATAGAATCGAACCACTGCATCGACAACGGACAGCGCCAGTTGTAATGCATTTCATCAATGACGTGCTCCGACATAGGCGCGAACCCAAGTCGTCGCACTCATGAAGTGTTCAGTACTTACGACCTAACCATATGGGGCAAGGCGCAATCTATTTACTATGCCTCGATTCTTTAAATTCTTATATTTTTATCTTGTTCTACATTCTACGATGTGACAAGCAACGCGTCCTATACAACTAAGCTATGTACTGCTGGTATGCAGGCGGTAGATATCACGTCTATAAACATTAACTGAAATTATCCCCTCCCCAGACACGATTTCGTAACAACCTATTGTTGAGGGACATCACGTCCCTCAGAAGGATGACCCGCTTTTTTACACATAGACGTCAGGACTCTTAATGTCTAATATATATATATATATATATATATATATATATATATATATATATATATATATAGTGTTTGAAGTTTTTAACCTTTAAAACTATAAATGTTTATCATTCGATAGAAAACCATCCAGTCAGTAAGTCATTTAATCACCTCCAATCACTACATAAACTCGCTATCTAATTTATTATACAACCAATAATTTATTTATCAAGGGATCATCAGTTGTTTACCATGAAACACTGTTTCGGGATTTAAAAACAGTATATTGCATCATGGCTCCCTAGCAGTGTTGATCAAACACCACCACCCCTAATCTTAGGAAGAATACATGTTACAAATATTTAATCCAATGTCCTATTCTTAATTGCAATTACTAACCTTTTCATACTATAAAAATTAATGTTTTACCTGTGCGATTCATCAATTTCCACATTTAAAATGGATACATTTTTTAATTTATTAGTCTTGTATTTATCATGTTATATATATATATATATATATATATATATATATATATATATATATATACGTGTCATAGAATCTCCTCAGAGTATAAGTAAAATAATTCTGTACATTAGTTGGCAGAGCTTGTTATCAGCTCATGTTTAATAATCCGAATCGCTATTTCTCTCAACTTGCTCTCAGTATGTACGACAGCTCCCCCATATATATATATATATATATATATATATATATATATATATATATATATATATATATATATATATATATATATATATATGTGTGTGTGTGTGTGTGTGTGTGGGTGTGTGTGCGTGCGTGCGTTGATACACAATATAATAAAAATATTCAATAATACTATTTCTACGAGGTTCGTGCAATAAGTAATGTCCCTGACCTACTTCCAGTTGGCTGATCTAGTTGAAATTTTGCATGTGCAATGATTTATATCTCTACGGGTTATGTGGTAAATTACAGCTCTGAACGAATTATGGTTTCTGTTTTAAAGGTGTTTGAATTGAGTCAGGTGTGAAATGGAGTCTGTTGAATGTCGAGCATTGATCCGGTGTTTGTATTTGAAAAGACGTACACTACAGGAGACTTTTGATGAAATGAAAGAAACTCATGGTGATAATGCCCCATCATATGACCTTGTAAAACGCTGGCATGGATAATTCAAACATGGCCCGAAGTCTGCCTTCTGCTATTGATGAACCATCTTTCCGTCAAGTCGAGGCTGGCATTTTGGAAGATCGGCGCATTACTATTTGCCAAATAGCCCAAGATGTCAAGATTTATACAGGGTCTCTGGAAACTATCATTCATGACCATTTGCATATGCATAAAGTTTCTGCCAGATGAACTCCCAGGTTGCTCACACCATTCCAGAAGCGTGAACGCGTCGAGGGCTCGAGGATGAATTTAGAGATGTTCCAAGAAGATGAGTCAATTTTTTTCAAAAGACTGATTACAAAGGATGAAACCTGGGCCCATCACTATGATCCAGAAACCAACGCCCAGTCAATGTAGTGAAAGCACTTGGACTCACCACCTCCAAAGAAGGCAAGAGCTCGTCCCTCCGTTGGCAAGGTCATGCTCACGGTCTTTTGGGACCAGGACTGAGTAGAGATTACAGATTTTCTGGCAAAGGGTACCACAATTACAGGAGCCTATTATGCTTTACTTTTGAGGAAATTAAGTGAAGCTAGCAAAATCAGAAAAAGAGGCAGGGCAAGATCAGTAAGGTACCCATCTCCTGCAGGACAACGCCCCGGTCCACAACTTGCATGTCGTCAGATCAGAAGCACGGGGGCATGGTCATGGAATCCTTACCCCATCCACCCTACTTTCCTGATTTTGCACCCTCTGACTGTCACCTCTATCCAGCCAGGGAGTTGTTTTTGAAAGGAAAGCATTTCCCAGATGATGCAGCCTAGATTGCTAAAGTTACGTCGTTTTTCGAGGACCAACCTGGGGTGTTCTACAAAAACGGTCTCCAGCGCTGCATCAAACGATGGGAGAAATGCATAACTATGGGTTTTTCCTATGTAGAGAAAGACTAATAACTGCGCCAAGTTTCGTTGCTCTACTGCTATGGGAAGTGGGTCAGGGGTATTACTTATTGCACGCCCCTCGGATTGTGTAATGACGATTTACCATCTTGTCCGAATATATGGGCATAAATAGTCTACACCTATTAATAGGCAGCTCTTTACTTTTATAAGCGAACCTAGTTTTACATCATTGTGTGGTCTCATTAAGCATGCTTTTTTATTGTTAAGAAATCATGATTATTGAAAATTTAAAGAATACCTGCTTATGCTGAGGATCATACATTAACAACGTAACCACGGATCACGTTGAATAAAACATAATAACTTAATATGTTTACTTTTTGCAATAGCACATGCCTTGGGTTCAGTAAAAAAAACGTACTAATAGTAACACCATCAACAATTGTATGGATTTTACCCAACATTAATATATCTTTAAATTTAGTAATATAATTTATAGGATACATCAAATATAGATAGAATTATAAAATTATAAGTATCCCCTAATACGAGGTGTATAAACCGTAACCATTGACTACGACAAAAAAAGCACGGAAGGGTGTATTTTATTTAAACAATAACATATTAATTACATGTTTAGAGCTGGAAAAGAAAAACTAAACCGTGATTAAATTGTTTCCAATTTTTTCTTAAATAAAAAGACATAAATCTTACGACTGTGTGAAAATACAACTTTCTAGTGTGTAGAACATGTAATGTAAACACGTCAGAGATAATTTAAAGTTACATCTTGTGTCCTATTAACCATCATCCCGTAATGCATATTTGACTACACACAAAATCAAGGAGACGCCAATGAAAGTAAATTAAAAACATCATTATAGACTGTAATAGATGCAAGTAAATTAATACAAAACGATCTTAAGAGCGTAAATAATTATGATATTTATGATCTTTTAAATGTAATAAATGACTTCGTATTTTAGAACACCTTTAATATTATAGTAGAACAGTATCAGTTGAGTCCACTTAAAAATGGTAATTTTGTTTTTAAAAAATGTTGGTACGGCTTAACACACCACATTTGCAAGTTATATAGACCTCACTCGAATCCAAGGAATTTTCATCATTGTGCATTAGTATTTAAAAAAAAAAATAGTGATAACTTATTGGCGCGAACTCATCACCTCATGTTCTAGTAGCCGTCTAATATACGGACCCAAACAACTTTAATGTGCACAATGTGTTAAAATAGTAACATTTTGGAGGCATATTAAATGAGTTAAAAGATGATTTCGTTATTAAAAATATTTTGCTCATAGTATCTGGTTTTAATTATCGACTCTAATTGTTATATATTATTTTTACCCCTGGTAGTTATGACATACATCTGCAAACCATATCGACTGATAGAGGTATTTGTATCAACCCTATTGTTCTTCTGGTAAATAAAAATGTCTACATATATTTAAGTGTGGGTGTCTATTGCGATTTCTTTTGTCTAGTATCTGTTATTAATATATTTGTCGTATCTGGCATAAGGTAGACAAGAACAATTGCCAGACAGACATTATGCTCGAAAATGATGGTATCATAAAGATGGCTGAAAAGATACGACTGATAAAAATAAAGAAAACGTCCTAAATATTAAGGAAAACCCTTGAATTTGGAAATTCCGTTAGAGGAGTGTGAAAGGAACTGCGACGTGGAGAGGGCTTATGCTCACCTAAAAATCCAGTCGAGATAAAAGGTAACTTCCAAGAAGGACCAATAGTAAACAGTTGTTGCGACAACGCATTCATCTGCAAAGATAACCGGAAGGTGTGGAGAATACTCGAAATATAGGGAGACAATATGAATCGAGCGAACCTTGCATGTTCTTTCTTAGAAATTCTGTTATAATTACCTTTGCGATTCTTTCTGATTAGTAAATAATAATAATAATACTTCTGATTTCGCTTATAAACGTCTCTTTCTCCTCTCTCACTTTCTGTCCCAGGGTACTGAGACGTTACAATAAGCCAGTTTTTTGAAACCTTGTCAATGACGACCAAATCCGGACGATTATGCTCCAATTGCTTGCCTGTTATGACACTTTTGCCCTACCAGGCCTCTACGTTGTATTCCTCACTTGTTCTCTGCCCTTTCTCTATCCATACGTTTCACATAATCAACCTTGGTCACACATACCTCCACTTCATTGGCGACAACCTTAAGCATCCACTCCCCACTTCTAACCCCATACTCCTTCAACGACATCTCCTCGGTTCTAACACAATCTTTTACACTTTTCAATCCTCTCCCACCATATTTCCTCTTTTGATACAGCTTTGCTACGCTATTTCGAATGTGAAATATACCAGACATTGCTAAAACTTTTCTTGTTTTGATATCCCTGGCATGAAAATCCTTGTCAGACCATTCTAAAATTCCCGCACTGTATCTCAAAACACTGATTGCCCATGAATTTACTGCTTTCATTAGATTTCTCCATACAGTTAAGACTTTGCAATTAGTTTCACTCTTTTAAGATACTCCTTCCTGACTTTTTCTTTTATTTCTCTGTTCATGATGCCTACACCCTCCAGCACTCTCAAATACTTTTATCCTGTATCTTTTATTTCTTTCATGATTTTTCCATTTGGCAGCACTATTCCATTCGAATGAACCTTTACTCGTCTTTTCATCACCAGCACCACACATTTCCTTATCCCAAACTCCATCCCAATGTCTTCTGAGTATGTCTCCACAAGTACGACCAGCCTCTCCACTTCATTTTCATTTCTACCGAATATTTTCAAATCATCCATAAACAGTAGATGGTTGAGGCGTTTGTCACAAGATACAAAGTTATACCCCAGTTATGCTCTCTTCAAGAGGATGCTAAGTGGCATCATTATCATTATATACAGAAGTGGCGATAAATAAACCTCCTTGAAATATCCTACCTTTAATGCCAACCTGTCCCATCTCCTCTCTGTTTTCTGTCAGCACCGTTTTCCATTGAGCCATACTTGTCTCATAAAGCCCTACCACATTCTCACCAAACTTCATCATCAATAGTATTTCATGTATCCATGAATGAGGAACCATGTCATAAGCCTTTCTGTAACTGATTCACGCTACGCTCAGATTTCTCTTCTTCTTCTTCGCATCCTGCATTATTGCTTTATCTATTAGTAGTTGCTCTTTAGTAACTCTCGAGCCTTCCCGGGACCCCTTTTGATCGTCAGGAAAAACACCATTACTCTCTAGATGTTCATAAATTTTATCCGCAAATATTCTAGTCAACAGTTTCAACATCAATGCCAGACATGTAATTGGTCAATAATCATTGGCATCTGTTCCTTTTGCAGGGTATTTCCTAATCAGTGTTGTGCTTCCCTTCACAAGCCAATCAGGGGCATCTCCCACTCTACAACCCTTTGCAGAGCAGCAGCTACAGGTGAATAAAGGCATGGTAATTGTTTAAACCAGGAGCGCATCACTCCTTCTGGATCAGGTGCCTTACAGTGTGCCATCCTTCGTATGTCTGCTTTAAGGTCATCGATGGTTATCTCCACGTTCTTCATCTGCTGCATTTCTGATAGTCTTTCTCTGACCTCTTCCAACAAGCTAGCCTTCTCATTATATCGCCCTTCGACGGACCAAATCCCCCTCTAGAACTTCCTTGCATCTTTTTTCATTTGGAGTGTTGTTATTTCCCGCCTGTTTACTAACATTTAATTATCTATACAGCTGAGACTGACTGTTCCGGAAAAGGTTGTTCTGCCAAAATGCAACACTTTTTCCAACAAGCTTCCTAATTTTTATACCACCAGTGTGGACCTTCTCTTTCAACATTGTTAGAACGTTCATCGTTCCCTTTTCCAACAATCTATACCTCCTTTCAACCTCGTCCTTAGCTGTCTATCCTAGTTTAACTCCTTTTCTTATTTCTTCGATTCGAACAATTTCTTTCTGCCACCGTTTAATACTTTCGTCAAGCCTCTGCCAGTGTGACATTCTATCCTTCATGTATCCCTTTTTCTTCTGTAATAAGCCAAGACGATTCGCAATAACGTATGACACTGCATATAGAAGCCTGTTAAGTTCCGTAGTCGATATGTTCTTTCTTATGATGTTGTGAATTACTCCTTGAGTTATTTTTACATCGTTTTTAACCTTCCGTCTATCACTACTATTCATACTTGGAATTTCTATGATATAGTCTCTAAGAAGAACCTCTCTTGATATCTGAATTACTTCTTCTCCTATATAAGTCAAAGTTCGAACGTCATCACCACTTTTCCATACATCTGCCCCTTTCACTGGCTCCATTGTCCCTGAGTCAATCGTTTCATCTGTCTTATATACTTCAAACGCTTCCTCATCATTCCCCTAACAATATGATTCCATACCTCCTCAGTTGTCCGCCTCCCATCATCGTTTACATTTCCCTTCTGCACTTCCACTCTCTCAGTTCTTTCGTTCAAGCTAGTTTCATCAATTTTACTTTCGTTATTCATTTCATTCCTAATCATCCGCTCAATCTCTTCTCTTGCAATCACTGAAAGAAGGTTGTTATTTTTAAGTTGTTTTAACTGGGATTCCAAACTCGCGACACTTCTAGGTTCACCTCCTCTCGATTCCCATTCTTTCTTTCATTATTCGGATACATCCACCAGATTTGGTACTTACACTTCTTACAAAGCTTTCCCACAGTGTTATTCTTTCCTCATCCGTCCACGTTTTTTTTTTCTTTTTACATTTCCTGTTCCAACTCCCTTCGTATCTTGGGACCCTCTCTTGCAATTCTCACTTCCCCTATATCCAGCCACATCCTAAGAAAGTTTAACAGTTGCATGATGACGACAGGACCAACCCTCTGGGACACCTACCTTACGTGAGACCATCACAAGATGTTCTAGCCTCCTTCATGTCGTTATTTTCAATATTTTGATTTGACATTCTCCCATAAATGGGGTTAGAGAATTTAAGGTTACACCACCACCGATAGTTTTATCGATACATTATCTCTAGGAGGATTCCCCACCAATGTCTGAGATCCCCTCCCAAGCTTTTTCCTCCACCACCACCACCCCCACCACTATTTCTATTACCACAACTAACAACAATAGAAATAAAATCTACTATGATAATGGCAACACTACTATCGGTAGCAATAATATTAACAGCAAAAAAACAATAGCAATGGCAGCAAAACACAACACCTACCATTACAGCTACAGTAATAAAAGACATAGCACCACTACAACCACCACGACCACTACTATTACTAGTAATAATATTAGTGGTAATAGTAATAACCAATAAAGTAAATTTGTTTTTTTAAATAATAATAACAATAATAATAATAATAACAATAATAATGATAATGATAACAATGATAATAATGATGATAACGATAATAACAAAAATGAAAATAATAATAATAATAAGTAGAAGAACAATGACAATAACAACAACAGCAATAATAATAATAAAAACAATAATAATAATAATAATAATAACGATAATAATAATAATAATAATAATAATAATAATAATAATAACGATAATAATAATAATAATAATAATAATAATAATAATAATAATAACGATAATAATAATAATAATAATAATTTCAGGTCGAAAAGCTTACTTTGTTCGTTTTTTGGTTTTGTTTTTTTTAACTCCTCTGCCGATGTTGCTTTTGGTCAGAAACATAAAACATCTAAATACGTGAAATACATTTCTCGTTTAATCGTGAATTCAATTTGTAAATACTAATTTGAGTTAGAAATGCTTTCCCCCCCTCTGCTATTTTTTAAAACTCCGTAAGACAGTTCCTACTACTATTATTATTATTATTATTATTATTATTATTATTATTATTATTATTATTATTATTATTATTATTATTATTATTATTACATTAGTAATAATAATAATGATGATGATGATGATGACGACGACGGCGATACTACTACTACTAATAATAATAATTATAATAATAATAATAGCAATAATAGTAATAATAGTAATAATAATAATAATAATAATAATAATAATAATAATAATAATAATAATAATAATCGTGAATTCCTTCTCAAAGAACAGGAAGGTAACCATAATTGAATTTTCGGTTATTTTAACGCAATTCTCTTACAAATAAATCTACATTAACCCGTTGACAACCATAACCATTTAACAACGGCGATTTACACACCGCTTTCCTTTTTTAATGTATTTTCCATTTTTTTGAGACTGCTTTCTTAAAATACATCCATATATATTCTCCTACACAACCAACATAAATAACTAATCCCAAACATATGTTTTTTTGATTTGCGTTACAAATAAATAATCAACGCGACACATATTGTTTTTCTGTGTACGTGTTCCGCGTCCCAATTGTTTTTATCCCATTTAAATTAACATATATAACAAAATTTGAATTTAACTTTAAGTATTGTGGTAGCTGTGCAGTTACGTTTACCTATACGTATGAAAAACCACTAAAACATAATTCAATGGTTGTAAGTTTTTTTTCTGAACTAAACAATTATAAAAAGAACGCCTCATGAACATCTTCCTATATTCTGTTTTTATTTTAATATACTTTCATAGAATTTTTTCTTTTTATATCACAAAAAAACTATTTTCTTTACATCACAAGTGTCACGATCATACCTTAATTCCAGAGCTAATACTGACTCAACGGGTCACATCTTGTTTAGTATATATATATATATATATATATATATATATATATATATATAGTAGAAATTGTAATTAATAAAACTGAAGAAAGTGCTCAATACTGTTGTAGAGCAAATATAATTTTTATTTTTTATTACCGTATCTTTCTGTTTAGTTACATTATTGTTTCAGCTATCCGGCCGTTTTTTGGCCGTCTGTAGCTTCCTCAGATTTTACAGAAACCTAAAACCAGAATTCTGTAAAAGTATGAGGAAGCTACAGACGGCCAAAAAACGGCCGGATAGCTGAAACAATAATGTAACTTAACAGAAAGATACGTATATATATATATATATATATATATATATATATATATATATATATATATATATATATATATGTATATATATATATATGTGGGTGTGTCTGTGTGTGTGTGTCTGTGTCTGTGTGAGTGTGTCTGTGTGTAGACCTGTGCGTTTTTATACTTATATGTTTTACAGTTTTGTGTGCGGGCTATAACAGAGGAGGGAATTAGAATTTTTGGGTCGATTTACGTTTCTACTTTGAATTCATTTTTTGTATTGAATCCCCATAAAGCAATTAACGCTTTGAAACTATTTAGCAAAACAACACGCACACGTACGCGCACTCGCCTATACCTGTTGTATTGATCTGTCTTAGATCAGTGCTACAGGCCACGTCCTGGCTTCATTTACCTGCCGATCACGTATATCCCGCATTTTAAAATTCAACTCGTTTCTCCAAGTTATGCTTCTCTATTGATTGCGCTCGGCTTGTAAATGTTACACAGGGAAATTAGAAGAGAAAATGTTGAAAGTAAAACAAAAAAGAAACAGTTTCTATCCTTAATTTCCTTCACGCAAGACTAAGATAAACAACATCGAAATATATTCTGTTTGTAAAATTACGGAGAGAGTATAATGTTTCTTTTATTATTTTCCAATGAATTATTAAAGTTCGACTATAGAACCGAAGTAAATATTTATTTACATTTTCTGTTTTGTAAATATATCACAAAATCTTTACATAAACAGCTTTGTATTTGTATCAGATAAAAAATAAAAAGCTGCGGGAAACTTTCTATCAATTTAGGACAGGTAGTTGTTGTTGAAAAATGTGATTTTTTGTTTAACCGCCCCAAGTGTAACTATTTCTATAAAATGGCATTTAAAAATTTCTAGAGAATAAAATATACCGTCACTTCTCGTTAGCTGACACATACATAATATTCAGTGCATTCCTTCTCATTTTCTCTCGCTGGTTTGTGGAAATATAAGTTTGCCCCGTTGGGTTCCGCCTCCACTAACAAATAAACGGTTCGTTTACTGTAAATGTTGCTTGTGTACCGCACACGAAATCATAAAATTATCATTATAAATATATGTATGGATTATGACTTAAGAGCTGCCTAAAATAAGTTTACTTTTTTTTTTTGCACAGACATTTAATATTAGGTAGACACTTGAATATTTAGTATGTTATTCTTACACGGCATAAAAATGACCGAAACATTTTTATTATTTCAGTTTCAAATACATTCCTTCAGTAGGAATTTGAAGTAACTTCACTCAGACCAAGTTGTCACAGCTGGTGAATTTCATAAACGCAATCTAGGCAGGAGGGTTAGGGGTAGAAAACTGGTGTGTAATAAAATTCTTGTTTAAAATTGGAAAAATGCAACAGAAACGTATGAAATATTTCAGATTGATTTTAGTCCATTTTGCATAGATTACACATCAGTTTTAAATTGGCATACGGGATTCAAGGACGGTAGGGAGTCTGAGAGAAATTATGAAAGGTGTAAGGGAGTTACGAAGGCATAGTACCTCAGACGATTAACGAAATGAATAATTACATGAGACGATAATGTAGAGACCATAATGCACAGTTTAATGTCAATGTGTGGTGTATACACACATATTCGCGAGGAATTGAAAACGCGGAAGAGTTTTTGCGAAGTTTGTCTAAAGTGTCCTCAAAGAACTCCACAATTGCCCCACATTATTTGACCAAGAAATTCCTTCACCCTCCCTATTTCCAATCCCTTGCTCCTTGTAGTGTTTGCTTGTTCTCTAAGATAAAGGAAAACTTTTGAGACTGTCGTTATGAGCAACTTAAAAAGTTGAAAGAGGCGTGGACAGGGGGCATTTATTCAAGAGGGCTTCTATAATGAATAACAGGATTGGTTGGAAGGGAACGGCAATACATTACAGTGAAAAATAATTAATCCGAAAAAGAAAAACAGGGTTCCACGTGTGTACTATCAATAAAAGTGGCCTATGTAAAAAAAAAGCCTGGAAACTTGTTTAATGGCACATCGTATATTATTTATGTTTACAACTTTTTTTTATTGTAGCTTATTTATGCGTTGCTATTTTTGTGAAGGCAAAATTTTTACAAAATCAAAATGTTGCTAGCATATCCTATTATACTTTTTGTTGCAAGTATGTACACACGGAATAGACGATGGAATCGACCAGTTTAGGAAATCCATTTGAATACTCATAATGAACTGATGATTATCGTAGCTTACATGAGAATATTCCATAAAAGTATTTTCTCCTATTATAAAATAAAAATTGTAAATAGAATACTTCCCTTTATCTCTTTTATGGTAATTACTTTTTTGATTCTGATGTTATAACTTAAAAGTAAACGATATGAAACTACTTATGTGGTAGATTGAACGCACATGGGTATGTTTTTAAGAACAATAACCCTCTAAAAATAGAAGAGGCATGCAGAAAACACAATTCAATAAAAATGTCGTTAGTCTTTCTTGTGTTACAAAAACATAAATGCTGGTACGTGATTATTAAACAATACACTAGAGAGACCCGTACTAAATATAATTCCCGACGATAAACCTAAGCTACACGTCATGCTTTATATGGTCTATTGATTATTAAAGCTTTAAATACAACTTATTGATGAAACATTTTGTTTATTTTAGGCAATTTTTTTAAGAAGATATTTTTTAAAAAATTATATTTTATCCCCAAACAAGGTACATTGTCACTTTGTGTAGGGGCTACTATCATCAGCAGCAACTACTGGGACACTATGTTGGGATTTGGGCAGCAAGATGTCGGTCCACGCTACATATGAACTTCTGCATGTCAGTACAGTTGGGGAAGCAGGGATTTGGAATGGAATTCCAGAGTCTAGCGGTTCTGGGGAAGAAACTACTGGAGTAGGAAGATTTTTTACATCTAGGGATCTTTACAGCGTGGGGTGGGATTTAGCTGCCTGACTGGTTTGTCGAGGGTGTCTACGTCGTGGGGGCACAAGTGTATGTTGTTCGTCAGAGCATTCACATTAAAATACGTGTAAAACAGGCAGAGGGGTGCAACGTTTCGTCAATAGGGCAGAGGTTGAAGCTTAGATGCTAGTTACGGCCCTATCAGATTGTGGACTGTCTTTTGAACCTTGTCTAGGAGCGAGAGACTTGTAGCAGATGCACCAGCCCAAATGAGATAGCAATACTCCAAAAATGGGCGAATTGTAGCCTTATAGAGGCACATGATACTTTCAGGTGTCAGTAGTTTTCTAGCACCGTAGAGAGAGCCTACCTTCATCGCAGAGGCCCTAGCAATGTTTTCAATGCAATAGTTCCAACTCATGTTTCCTGTGAACGTTAGGCCAAGCAGTTTGAAAGATGCACTCTCAGATAAAGAGTCGTTGGCCATTGCTATAGGTGGTAGAGAGGGTTTCTTGTAATTATTGAATGAAACTAGTTTAGTCTTGGAAACATTGAACGCGACCAACCACTTTTGTCTCTATTCCACCACAGATTGGAGGTCTTCCTCTAGTGTTTCTGCCATTTCTTCAGAAATGTGTTCATTCGTCTTCCTGTCGTGCCTGCCATGGAGTGTAGTGTCGTCAGCATATACACCCATCTCAGGCAATTTTGTCGGGGAGGTCATTAATACATATTAGGAACAATAGAGGTCCAACGATAGACCCCTGAGGCACTTCCGCATTTATATCATATTGTTTAGATGAACGACTGTCGAGGACAACCTGGATTTTCTCTTATCTTAGAAGGATTTAATTATGTTCAGTATTCAACCAGTGATACCGTATGCTTTAATTTTCCTGAGGAGAACCTCATGCCATACCCTGTCAAAGCCTTAGATATATCTAGAGCTACCGCTCTGCCCTCCCCAGTTTGTCCAGTGAATGGTATATATGTTCAGAGATTATAGTGAGGATGTCTGCGGTGGAACGGGCGTCTCTAAATACATATTGTTTGTCAGTCAGATGTTTAGCATCTTTAAGGTGACTGACTAGAGAATGGTAAATTATGGTCTCAAATATTTTGGCGAAAAGTTGAAGGAGGCAAAAGGGGCGATAATTTGATGGATCAGTGCTTTCGCCAGAATTCTTGAATACTAGTACCACAGAAGCACTTTTCCAACAGCCCGGAAAGCATGATTCATGGAGGCATTTGTTGTAAAGTTTGATTTGTTTGTCCCTAGGCGAGGTTTAAGCTTTTTTTTATTGTAATGTCATTATATTTTAAGGAGTTTGAGGTAGGTAAGGGGGAGCTGAATAAGAGGTTATGCAGTGTATCAGACATGCAACACAATTAGATCATTAGTTGACCTTTCTTCAACTAGGACTGTGGCCTCGGGAAAGCCCATCGGGGATGAGTGCAGGGTCCCTTTCCATGAGCGACATGTCACTACAGAAATTCTGATATTATACAACTGTTGATGGAACAGCCGAACTAAGCGCTATCAAACAGTTAGGGGGCCTGTACTACCAGTCGGAAACAGCAGCCAGGAACTGTCAATCCGGTACCCTCAACCCATCTTAAGAAGGTTACCCCAATCTAATTGCACAAGTGCAGGTGTTATTAGTTCGCTGTTGATGTACATGGTAAAATTTATTCTGACTCGAGTGCATTAAATATACTGTTTAATATACTATATAAAAGCCTGTCTTCGACTAATTACCTAATTACTTGAATCTTGATCTGAGAATAAAAACTACGAGCTAAAACGAGGGTGTTTATGATTGAAGATAATGTGGAAAAACATGCATATTTATAAACCGGGATTAGAGAATCTAGCCAAATAAATGTATTATGAATTGCTAATAAGTGCAGTTAGAGAAATTTAACTTTTTAAAGATATTCTCGTATAGGATATAGTGTTATCTAGGTAACATGTTTATGAAAAAATGATCGAATACCAGTAACTGTTTACTACTAACCGATACAAGTTTTGCCCCAGTTTAGCCTACTTCAGGTTTATACCTATAACTTGGAGGAATGTATTCAACATCACAATCCAATATTGTGGAAAATCTAAGTAGGCGGCGTACATGCTATTTTATTGGAAGCCTACACCCGAATAAACGCACTCTCAGAAATTTTTACTGATTGGATGATGAAATATACGAGACCATTTGGTATTCGTTTGTTTTAGCTGGATATCTTCGTTTGTTTTAGCTGGTTATTAAATGATAATCTACAAGTAGCTGAAGAATTAAAGCATTCTAAAAGCGTAACATGTTTAACTACGATTATATGCTTTAATACTAATAATATTTTAGGCGCCGTATATCCTTTGATTAAAAATGAGATTTTCTTAATTGGCTTTACGTATAATGCAAGTATTCCGCGGTTTTCCTTCCATATTCCTTAATTAGAGGCAAATAATTGAACCATTTCTGTGCACATATTTACAACAACATTTTATTACAAGTTCACATACTGTGATAAAGCAAATCCACATAGCTTTTTTTTTCTCATTAAACCTTCTTTTTTCATTTCTGCTGAATGGATCAGGCGTTGATTATGTCGATATAAATTAGCTGGTGTATTCAGGTTTTGAATACTTGTTCTTTTTGTTTCAGATAGGCCTAGCGTGAGAATCCTCGGAAACATAAGCAGAGATACAACATTATATCTTTGAATAATTTTACTAGATATGATGGTGACTGTATACAATAACATAAGAACTGGGGCAAAAAATCCTTCGTCTCAATATTATCACTTTCATCTTCGTAGCTTCGCAAGTTCTAGAGTTTAAATGTAAGTTTTAATAATATCACTCCAGTGTCTGCATATGTTGAACTTTTTCACTTAAAAAATGGGAGACTATACAATTCAACGGCCCTCCAATCACAAAGAACATTCTTGTCGCTAATGCAAAGTAATCGTTCACCGGTGGAAATAGTGCATTACTGGTTATTGCGTACAAAAATAAAGTATCGAGCAACAAGGGCACTCGTTTTTATGGTACAATTTTTAGTTATTCAAGTTTTCCAATTAAAACATTTTTTTTGTTTTTTCAGCTTTTTGAATATAACCATAAGTGGTTTTACTTACATACCAATTTAAGCCTGTACGGCGTCACTTAGCTTTACAGACATTATTACTTTAATTATGAATTTATTTCTGCTTCAAATGAAATATATCAACAATTTCCATACCCTATCAGCGGTCTACGTCCAGACAATATGTTAGAACCAGGCCTTACTTTGCATAAGGTAAATAAGTTTATCGCATCTCTACATTATATACTTCTGCTGCATTGGTTATTCTCAACGCTCTTTCATGAGGTTACGTTTAGAATAACAACATTAACTTTAAATGAACAAGCATTCAAAACCATCAGAAATCCTATTAGTAACATTTCTATGTTAATATTTATTTCTTTTTATCTTAATTATTTCTGTAAATACGTCTATGATAAAAAGAAATGTCTTACTTTTTTATTACGTCCTTAATATATGAAATAGTTATGCTACCAGAACAAAGCGTAGCCATTTGGCTGGAAATTAAATTACACTGCTGCCAAAGTGAACCTAAAGTACGCTTTCACCGTAATTATTCTTCATTAATCGTACCTCATAAACAAAGAACTCATTTTTTTTCATATAAATTATTAAGTCGACGTGGCCCAACATTTTATACTTAAGGAATTTTCATTTCGTTGTAATCAATGCAATGCGCGTGGGGAGCTAGGTTTATGGCTCGGGTTAGGGTTCCTGGCAGATAAAAATAGTTTCATTGTTCAATAGAAAATGTCATGTCCCCTATTTGATTATAGAAGCATATTTCTATATGAAAAAGTTAACCTCGTTGAATTCAAATGTTATATGAGCATATCCGTGTTATTAATCTTCTTTTTACCGCATGACAATATGACAACAAAAAATCGTTTCCTGTGAAATAAAACACTGAAAAAAATCAAACAAATGATACACAGCATAAAAGAGTAAATCGTTTCTAGCACATATCATTTATTAACATATTATCTGTATTCTATACGAAAAGTTAACGGCTCAATATAATTCTTATTTTAATTATGTAGATTATATACATTAAATGTATTCGACCATTCATTGTAAATCTATCACTTTTTCGAAACAAAAGTGAAACTCATTTTATTTTTTAGAATATTTACCTGGTAAAACGGTAAGATTTCGCCCTGCCAATAATGACATGAGTCCATTTCCGTTTGATAAAACATGTTTTCGGTTTGCTGAAGATTATATACAAATTGGCCAGTTCTGTACAAATTCAAAATGCGATAGGAACCCCCCTATGATGTTTAGAAGTATGATATGAAATATATCTTACTGCTATGCAATTTCAGTGATTTTCACTCTTACAAAATATCGTTAGTTTTAATCTTTATATATAGACACACGCGAAAATGTGTGTTTGTATGTATGTATGCATGTATGTATATGTGTAATTGTTTGTATATATGTATGTATGTGTGTGTGTTTGATATGTCTCGCAAAAACTTTCCACTCCGGTAATTGATTTTGGCCAGATCGGTATCATTTTAAACACCCAAACTTCACCCGACAAATATCGAGAAATTGGCCCCAAATTTTTCACCCTGAAATCATCACTTTTCCAGGGGGTCAGCAGAAACCCTCCTCTCATGACCAATTCGCTTCTACACATACGTAATACGACGTCGTAACCTGATTTATTTAAATATTTGACAAATTTTGGAAACGTGGTCTTAGCTCAGTTGCTTATAGCGCGGTCTCATTATCTAACCGGTTTAGGTTCGAATCGTGGTGTGAGTTTTTGTTTGTTTTTTGATTTTAAAATATTAGTATTGAAGCCGGGTTATATAAGCCATTTTTCACGTGTTTGTCAGATTTTTTTAACGTTCGTTTTTCTGTTTTTTTTTCTACTTCGCTTATTCTTAGGTTTCCATTAACACCCCAATACCCGCCGACCACACACCCACCAAACACACCCAGGCAACGCCGGGTACCCCCCCCTGCTTGCCTTACGTGGTGTTAGACGTCTTTTTTCTTTCTTTCGGTTTTTAAATTTAAATATTGAAACAGGGTTAGTTAAGTCATTTTTCACGTGTTTTTTGTTTTTATTTGGCAGATTTTTTAACGAAGTTTAACGTTCGTTTTTCCGTTTTCTTTTCTCCTTTTGTTTTTCCCATTTTTACATTTGGCATTGTTCGTTTGCCTTACGTTCGTTTTTTTTTTGTGTGAGCCTAAACATTAGGCTCATTAAAATGATTTTTTAAAAGTTTTGATATTTTTTGTTATATAAAATATTTAATATTTAAAAATAATTACTTCGCTTATTTTTATGTATTTTGTTTGGTTTTTATTTTTCAGATGTGTTAAAGATGTTTTAATGTTCGTTTTTCTGTTTTCTTTTTCGCCTTTTTTGTTTCTTGTTTTTTCCGATCGTTTGCCTTACGTTGGGTGGGTTTTTTTTTCGATTTTTTAAAGTGTTAACATTTTAATATTTAAAATATTTACTTCGCTTATTCTTATGTTTTGATACCCCCCCCCCGTCCGAGCACATACATTTCAAAACACCCAGGAAACGCCGGGTACCTCCTGTTTGTATTGAATATAAGACAATCCCAACCAAATAAAAATATAAGAATATCATACTCTAGAATGCCGGATTTTGACCAGACAATAGTATAAAAAATAATATGAACAAAAAAACTCTGAATCTTCCGCACGTTAGGAATTAATGTAACTGCCAAATTAAAGAGGAAGGCTCTCTACATAATGGTTGCATACACAAACACGTAGTATACTTTTGCACAGTGACGTAATGTCCGATGCAGGAGAATAACCAAATTTACAGAAGAACTAATGAGTTTAATCAAAACATTACGCGCATACATATGTCAGATTCTAATAACTACATTAAAAATAGTAACTCTGACAATATTATTCCCAAGATTACCTCGAAAAACATCAACCAGCATGCACCTTACATATATACATAAAAACATTTTGTTATATAAGGCAAACTGATACTTAATAAAATTAGGAATTTCAAACCATATGCATTCCTTCAAAAAAGCAAAAAGACAAGAAATAATAATGTTACATCTTAACCTATCTTAATTAATAGGTAGAGGGTTCGAAAATAACCTGTTCAATGAAATAGATTTTTCTGAAAAAAAGCTACATCATACACCCCAGTATTTTAATTTTGTGCATTTGTAGCTCCGAATTTTCACGTTTCCTTAATAATAACTTCCAAAACCGAGTTGCCTTCAGGATGAAAACACAATAAAAAAATGGAAATACGACCAGGTTAAAATAGCATAGATAAACTTACAATATAGTCCATTACATGAAAACACAATCTTTATATCAGTATTTACTCAATATACGAAGCTTAACTTTCTATTAATATATTAATTCTAAATATGTAATATTCAAATTAACTTATCCTCCTATTTCCATACAATTTAATTCTCAAAATTCACGCATACACTTCTTATAAACTAAATCCGAAAACTAAGTTTTTAATTCTAGCAGTTATCGAGAATATCATATCAACATTATTAAACACTCCTTTATTAACACCATTCTTGAACTAAATTTTTATATTCTTAAGTAGCTCATATATTTTCTCCTTGAAATATTTTCCCATAATATATTTGAAAATATAAAAACTCATAATATACGGCAATTCGTCATCTGTTGTAGTGGTCAGCAATAACGTTTTCGTTTTTTTTTCAAAACCTCTTACACTCCATAAAGGTTTACTTAATACCTCATATCAGCATTTTGTAATATTACTAATATCCACAGTTTTCTAATAAAAAATAAATTGAATTTGTGGTAATAAATACATAATATTAATATACAAATTTGTAAATATAATAATTATCAATAATACGATAATATATATATATATATATAATATTAATTTATTTATTCTTTACATCATTTTTTGCTTTATTATAATTTATTTTATTTTACTTTAATTTTAATTTTAACCTAACTTTTAATTTTAACTGAATTTTCACATAAATTTAATTTAATTTTATTTAATTGTAATACTATTATTCTTGGTATTACCGTAATCTGAATACATGTACACATGTATACATGTTTTCATATTATTATTGTATTATTATTATCATAGGTATTGTTATTATAATTATTATTATTATTATTATATGAGTTTATTTAACTATATATTGTTTATATATGCAGTATTTTAACAGATGTCTCTAATACCAAAATTTCGATACAATATTAAGACGAAAAATTGCTGTTAAGACTACTCATATATATTAGACTTTAATTTTTATATTGGACACGCTGATTTCCATTTTATCAAGCATTTCAGCGATTGGAAAACAAACAATATCAAAGAATACATGATCCACTCCACCAAACTCGTTACGTTTGTTCAATGCAGGTTTAATATATAGTCAGCATTGATTTCTCTGTCTCAACAAAAATGGTAGAAAAAAGTTATAATTATTTGATAAGAAAATAAAATCAATCGAAATCGATTTTAGAAACTTTTATTTGCCTTCAGATAAACTCCTGAGTTCTAAATTTGAATAATGTTAATCTTTTCCTACTATTCTTAATAAAAGTTTGAATTTAAAATTCTCCAAAACAACACAATTAACCCCAATTTTCCTGCATGAATAACACCTTTACATATTGAACATTGTTTTTATAATTTATTATTAACATATTTGTCTAAATAAGATAAATGATTATTGAATTTAGGTGATATTTTTATCTCAGTCTACAGATTTCGCGTAGGGAAAAACCATAAAATGTATTTATAGTTTCGAAGTAACTAACGTAGTCATTACTTGATAAAATGAGGTCATTTATTCCTGTAAATTTTCATGTATTTTTAACGTTTGTTTTGACAAGTGAGTGAATGAATCAATTTTCTAAGGATATAATTTGTTTTAATAGGTGTTAGTATTTGTTTCGTAAATAACCCCCGAAGTTAAACAACGGTGGGAATGGCCAGTGACAGATAGGAGAAAACTTTTTGAATGCTTGGCGGCGTATGGGGTGAAGAAAACACTTACATCTAGTTTCACACTTGGTCGTCTTGACCCTGTCTTGCCATCAGAAGCAAGTGTTTCTGGCCGATAGAATGTTGCAAATGCAAAAGTCCCAAACACTTTCCAGTAATTCAAGTGCAAGTAAAAGGAAAAAAGGAAGGCGGAGATAACAACTGTTTGTAAATACAAACGATTGTTTTCGGCCTCTGTACTCTGCCATAGGTTAGTAAATATCACGTAACAACACATTGTCGAAAGAAACATTCGTATTTTTAGCAAAATGCGCAGTTATTTGTTGTTGTTTTTTAGTATCGATTCCTTCAAGCAATTTCTGATTTAATGGTATATTAGCAATATAAGGCTCATTAAAAATATTACAAAGTAGGGAATTTCGTAAAAATAGTGTCAATACATATATGATTTTTTGTCGAATCTTTAAGATTAATTATTATTAATACATTCAATCATTTTCACACCTGAAAGCACAATGGATAAATTTTCAAACATATTCAATGTTTTGAAATTAAACCTAAACATCTGATAAGTTGGCAGTTGCTTTTTTGCTGTTTTATTTACACTCCTGACTTTTCCCACATTAAAATATATTTTGTTCAGTTTCGGCTGATTATCTGAAGATTATCTTATGTGTAACATAAAAATGAAGTAAGCAGTTTTGTGTATACACACACACACACACAACCCCCCCACACACACACATATATATATATATATATATATATATATATATATATATATCGATTTTTACGGAAAAGTGCACTTTTCTTAAAATAACTCGTTACTAAATGACCAGTGAAATTTTCCTATTGATTGGACAATTACTTGCTTTTTGGTAGATTTTAAAGGAAGACTCCTTTAAAATTACGTACTCTCTCCTTCCGTTATATATATATATATATATATATATATATATATATATATATATATATATATATATATAGTAAGTTATATAATATATATATATATATATATATAGTAAGTTATAAAATATATATGGCGATTAAGCTACACTGAATATTCCGCGTTTCATCCAGTCTAGGACTCCTCAGGCTTATGTGCGAATTTTGTGGTTGTCTGAACAATTTCTCCTAACGCCTTTCTCTATACATTTTAATCTTACAAAATACACTCATATATAAGACAGCTGTAACTCCAGTATAGATCTAAAGCAATTAATAACAAAAAATAAAGAAAATACGTATGCATTTTTGAATATTTAGTGGACGAAGAAATCTTTATGAGATCAATAAACCATTAAGACATGATTTACTATTAGCGGCTATTTGATAACATTAAAGCAACTCGTTGTCGCAAAGATGTCTCGCTGCATAGCCTCACTTGCAAGCAGCTAATTGACTTGACATCTGTCTATCGATTTTGTATAAATACACAAATCAACTGATTAGAAAATTATATTTATTAACCTTGCTATTTTGCTAATGACATAGCCACAGTAATGGTTGCGTTGTAATTGTTATTCAATGACAATTGGCGCTAGTTTTATTTTGTGAAAATTCGGTCATTGAAACTGACCTCTTATTTAATTACAAAAAAGCGCGAGTTTTATTACATCATTAAATAACTTCCCTCCCTATATTCTTCTTATGCCGTGTGTTTCTTATTTCTCTCTTGTAGAAAAATATCACGAAAGTCTCACATAATCAAATCTTCGCAGTAAATTAGATTTTTCTCATAAGTAATTCAATAACATATATATATATATATATATATATATTGTGCCGTTTTTTTCTGAGTAAATGTTCTTTATAAAATTGTAATCGTAATCACATTTTCACCAATTAAAACATTTCATATATTTCCTTAAATTACTCAACAAAGCTTTGATTATATTCATGCAAACTAAGCCACGTTATTCCTATTTCCTATTTACGCCTTGGTTTGATATCTTAATAAAGTACAGAACAAAGACAATTCTGACGAAAAAAATGACAATCCAGGATTTGTAATCTGCAATCAATGATTACACAAGCAATATTTTACACACATGTGTAACATGGTACATTACACAAGCAATATTTTACACACATGTGTAACATGGTACATTACACAAGCAATATTTTACACATGTGTAACATGGTACATAAAAGCGTGTGAGAAAATATCAGCAGCGAAGAATGTCTGGCGAAAAGATAACCCGCAGCAGTAGTAGCCGAAAAATATGAATATGAACATTAAGAAAAAGAAGAAAAAGAACAGCACGGGCTCGGAGTAACAAAGTTTACGTTGAAGAATATTGCCCTTTAAAGACGCAGGCCAGAAAGTGCTAGCTACAGCCGGTGTGGTGTCGAGGAAGTAAAGTTTAATGTGTAATTAAAACTTTTGTTAAAAAGCAGAAAATATCAACGTGGATTTTATTTATATATTTCCAGTGTTATTTTTATGAATAACTGATATATTCGTTTTTAATGACTTACGGAAGTAAGGGTTTTTTTAATTATTTTTTATGAATTACTATAGTAAAGATCTATCTTCATGAATTACTAAAGTAAAGTTTTATTTTTATGAATTATTAATGTAAAGTTTAATTTCTATGAATTACTAAAGTAAAGTTTCATTTTATGAATTATTAAAGTAAAATTTCATTTCTATGAATTACTAAAGTAAATATTTATTTTTTATGAATTACTAAATTAAAGTTTTATTTTATATATTACCGAAGTAAATTTCGAATTTTATGAATTATTGAAGCAACTTTGTTTTTACTAAAGTAAAGCATAACTTTTATGAATTACTGAGTAAATTTTTATTTTTATTAACTTAATTAAAGTTTATTTTATGAATTACTGCAGTAAAGTATGTGTTTATGAACAATTGAATTAAAGTTTTTATGAATTATGGAAGTAAATTTTATTTTTATGAATAACTGAATAAAGTTTTTATGAATTACTGATATAAAGTTTTATTTTACGAATAATGAATTAAAGTTTTTATAAATGACTGAAGTAAACTTTTTTTATGAAATACCATAGCAAAAACATTTATTTTATGAGGTACTAAAGTAAAGTTTAACCGCCATGTTACATGTCCTCCAACTCACACATGATTTCATTTGTGTTATTTTAAGGAAGTTTTTGATTATATCACGTTGTTATTTTAATGATCATTTCTTGTTTTAATTATTTTCTGTGGGGCTTGGATTTATTTTTCGATGTAATTTTACCTTCTGTTTATTAATTGATACATGTAGATTTTATCCTTCATTGCGATATTTAATTATTATTCATTCTGTAGTCGTAATTAGTTTACCTTGAATGTATTGTAACATTTTCAATCGTTTTATTTTAATGCCTTTTTTTATAACTCATTTGTTTTTGTTTTAAGTTTATATTTATTACTTACTTTTTCTTTATTTATATTCCATTTACATTTTACATTGTAGATTGTCTTCTTGACATGTTATTTATTCTGTTTACTTTGTATTAGAAAGCCGCCCATCGTTTCCTGGTCACTAAATGTACATGAATATTATATCCACACAGAAATTTAGACATGTGCATACAAGTTCTATGTTTTAAACAGTTTACTTATTGTAAGGAGAAAAATCGAGCTGCTGTCGAAAACAAGACCTACAGATTGTGAATCCGATGCACTTTGGCCATTTTTACAGGATCTTTAAAAACGTGTTTTTAAACCTATTTATTCTCAACACAGGAATATGTCACGTGAACGAAATATGTATGCGCATTCCTGATCCGGTTAACAAACTGACAAAAATCCAATGACCCTTACGTAACAAATTTTCGATGTTCACATCTAAGCAACATCTTTCTCGGGATCCAATAAAATTCATGTTTTTCACATGTATGAATAAAATATATACCAAATGTCAAGTCTGTATACCTAAAATGTACACTGTAGAGACCTCTAGATTACGGGGCGCCTTTTGCTCAAGTATCTTCTTCTCTCGAACAGCTACAATTGGAATACCCTCTTGGGGGTCTGCTTCCCTGACTGTACTGGCATGCAAAAATCCATATGACATGTGAAATAACATTTGGCTGCACAACTTCCTGCACAGTATCTCTATAAACTTAGTTTCAAATAAAAACCCAATTACGTTAAAATGGTACTGACTCGTTTGGGAAGAACATTATTATTCAATTGAAATTCTGTTGCTGGCCTCTGCCGTTTTTATGTTTAACTTCTTCTCTAGTGTGCTTTTCTCGTTAATTACATTATTAAATAACAAATCAATTTGTTTTTTATTTGCTAATAATAATAGAATTATCTTTATGCTAATAATAATACAAATATTTATATTAAAACATATCCCTGGTATGGGAAATTAGTTTGATTCGATAAGTAAAATCAGTTTAATTAGATAAGTAATGTGGTACTAAAGTTAAACCGAAGATGATTGGATCGAATGCCATTGATTAGTTTTTATTGTTATTGTCGATTAATAAAAAAAATCGATCACGCCTATAAAATTATTAATTATCGAATATCGTTCCATCAAAACATATAAACAGATTCATGCACCGCTTTAAAAGACTCTATAGGCCCAGGGTAAGACGGATGGCGTCTTTTTCCCAGTTGCTACAAATAGTGAAGTTCTTATGATTTTATAATGTCAGCCTCGTCGGAAAGTAAAACAGAAATCGATTCACCAAGCAGAAAAAAAAAAACGAAAGTCCATCTCATGGAAAATAGTTTATGTAAAACAGACGACGTTTTTCGACAATCAGGCTACAGCTGTCCGTTACAGACTGTACATCCGCCTGGGATGTTTTTAATGGAGACTGGAATAAGTCGATTCTCAAATATATTATCTATTATTATTACTCGTTGTTTTCTTTATTTTATATGTTGTCATAATGTTTCGGTACAGAACGAATAGCCAAAAAAAAAAAAGAAGCAAAATAACATTCACGAAAATAGAAGAAGTGACATGAGTAAATACACAGTTAGCATGACTCGATTCTGCTGGCAGTTCATTCAATTAGTTAAGTACAAGTTGAATCTATAATTAATCAAATAGAACCAAGTCATAAATTATACGTGCGTTGTTGTCGGTATTATTGACAGCAGTTTACGAGTGTCCGACAATATTAATTTTGCGAACTAAAGACAATTTGTTATTTTTTGACACTGTTTCAAAAAATACTTGTTATAATTTCAGTGAATATATCCTTTGCTTTACGTTTAAGCTAAATATTTCTACTTATAAAAGTTAAAGTTCAGGATGAAGGTAAATTAGATGTAAGATATATGAGTCTATAAGAATTTATAAATATTGATGGGAAAAACATGTTAAAATATATAAAAAGAATTATCAATATCACTATGCTATTTTTTTTAATTCTACGACAACCATATTTCTTTTTGCAAAGAGGGACAAATTTTGGACGAAGCACTGTTTGTGTCAGTTCTGCCATACATTGAGCGTGTGTCAGTAAATAAAAACGCGTTTTACTTAGGATCGAAAATAATTATTTTCCTTTCGATAGTGTTGAGATAACAAATAAACGAACAGAGAACATTTGCCTATATTTACTGGAAATAAAGATATAAAAGGAGACGATTTACACCTCAGTTTGTACGAAGAGGCCTGAAAAATTAAAAGAAATAAACTTGAAGTCTATTAAAACAATACTATTATATTTACTTGATTTATTATCACGGGAAATTGTCAGGGTTGTTCAATTACCCCATATGATTAAAATAATATGGTCTTAGATAATAATATTTAATTCAAGTTCCAAGACATTACGGGCTCATAAACTAGTTTCTTTCCGATCGAGAAAAAGCGTTAATCGTATTGGCCGTACGCTACTTAGTATGGATTGGCAGTCCGTGCATATCATCGTAGTTACTCAATACTTTCTTTGAGTGTAACAACGTCGCTTTCTTTCTGTACGTTTATTATGCATAGTAAAGTCCTATGTCGTACGCTGTATATTTTATTGTAATTGATTTCAGAAAATAATATTAAAATATTGATTAATACATGGGCATTTATTACTAATATTCTTTTTTTTAATTTGTTTTATATGGCCTCCGCTTGATTCACTTAATATACTCACCAGGATGTATTTATCGTCTTTCCAACTAGCATGTAAAATAATAATTATCGTTCATAGGTATGCCCTCAGTCGCTTTTATATCCCGGGTAGGCAATATACTGTCGTTAGGTCGTGACAATTCTTACAGGGAGATGTTAACGTAATCATACATACAGCACATAGTGTTTCAAAATAGTCACCCATCTGATATTTACCTCAGTGAACATTAATTACAATCGTTATCTCACGAAAACTGGTGTACCAACGAGATTACGGCCCGTTGGCTGAACTGCTGTTGATTTTTTTTTACACTTTATGACAAAGATTTGTTATCATTGATTTGTCAGATGATAAAGTTACAATGAATTGTGAGACAGTCTCCAGACAATGTGTACCACAGCTGGATAGCTTTTGCAAGGTTTACGAGAAAGTTATTGACAATATAAAACAATTTAATATTCATATATAGAGTAATAATGTCATTATGTAAAAGTTGAATAAAATACGAAGACATGATTGAAAAAAGATGAATACTTTACGATTCACAAAAGGAAGCCGGGGGTTTTTCAATAATAGTAAAAGAACAAAGGGAAATTTAGCAACAGTCTTCGGACGGAGGATTAATTAGGAAAATAAATTTACCTACCTTTACAGAAAGGCACCTCAGTTGATCAAACGTAAAGCAGAATTAAATGCTAAAGTCAAAGCTACTTTGCCTCTCATAGGAAAACGGAAAATGTCATGTTGTCATAGTTGGATGTTAACGTACATGTGTAATGTCACAAGGAAGCTGGGAAAGGAAGAGGAAACAGATTCAGCTAACTGTTTCAAGTGTTTACAAAACTCCGATCAAATCTCCCATCTCGGCTATGACGTCTACACGTGCCTATAACGTGGTCATCAGATTTGCTCATACAATTTCTTTTATAAGCTTGTCCTTATTCCTTTCTGTGACGTCAACTCACACACGGCTCAGTGATTTGTATACCGCTACTATACACGCGTCTGGATACTTTTACGTGTTTATTATAGTAATTTACATATAAAAGTAAGATGTATCGTTATTTTCATGGAAAGTGTTCGACTGAGCTTCAGTATATGGTGGCCCTTCGCCAAACTTTCACAAGAAACACCGTCTAGCTGAAAACACTATCAATAATTCCCCCTACAATTTATCTGTGCCTAAACCTAAACGTAGCTTCCATGAACAAAGCTTATTTCTTAGAACTGACCGCCTGTGGAATTGTGTTCCGTTTTCCTGCTTTACGGCTGACTACAATATGGTTGTCTTCAAGTCCAACGTAAACAAGTTCTTGATGAGCCGTTCCATATAAGTTAACAAATTTACCGAATTTCCATTACTAATGATTTCTATATTAGTATTAACGAAAGGAACAACGAGAAAGTTTCCGACATCCTTAGGTAAATTGATTTTTCTTGGACGAATCAGGTTCGAACATGTGATACACATGCTTTCAGTGCGTTTCATTAACCACACATCCATCGTAATTCCACAGAGCGTGCAATAAAACTCTACATTCGCTTTTTTTTATTTTTAGTTCATAAATTGGCTCTTAATGCTATTCAACCTGAAACAAATTATTCTTATTAAGGGGCGTAACAGGCTACACTATATTGTGTCATCCTTTAAAAGTAATTACTTCATTTCTAATCACCCAATAATGCATCGACCTTGTTACTAATTCGTAAATTAATTTAAGTATTTATGTGTTTTGAAATATGGTGCCATCATATTCGACTTTTCGTGTTGAAAAACACTACTTTTATCAGAACACTTTTATTTTATATTTTGAGTGCATTCTTCACCGGAAATGTCAGAATTTAAATAACAGTGCAATTGGGCGAAGAGAGAATTGATTTTTATTTAATTCTGTTTGATTCCTGCTAAATGAACAAGGAATGTCTGTCAGCAATCTGTCAAAGCGCCGAGGCATGGGCAAATTAGTTGCAACGAACATTTTGATAGAGAGGGAGATGTTAACTCAACAGGCATTCAGCAAGCCATCAAAACTGCTTCGTTTTCGCAAAACTATTTCTCATTCTTTTCTTTTTTTCAGTATTAGCTTGACGATAAAAATCAAATTTCCATTAATGCCATCGAACTTCAATTCCTTTTTGGCAAACACTAAAACGTGGTTTTAATTCCAAACAGCACGAGTTAATTCGGTAATAACCCAAACCGTTTCAGAATAATTACGATATTATATTAGTCTTTAATTGACTTGCTGCCTTATTTCAATTTTATTCGTTAAGACTTAACTGTTATTCTCGTAATATATATATATATATATATATATATATATATATATAATGCTAAAATGGCCGCATATGTTTGTAGAATAGTAATTCTAAGGTTATGAGCGTTCTTGAAACATGAAAACCATGTTTTGTTTTTACATACAATATTTAATTTTTGTATATTTTCAGCGGCCCTCACCTCTTGTCCACACAAATTAGCGATACACACATGCACACACACATACATAGACACACACACACACATATATATATATAAACACATGATAGAAGACTGTATTTCAAATTTCATGATGTTGAACATGTTATAGTAACTTTCTATAAATACGTTGACATTTACAATTCATGACAACAACTGTTTGTAGCTGAACATCATGCATTTATTAATCATATCAATCAATGAATCAGAAGAAATAGAAAATATCAATCCAATAAAAGAAATAAAATGTATTTTATCATGACTAAAAAATCCGAAAATGTAAAAAAGAATTTGCAATTACCTTTTATTTTGTCTTTTATTACGCCATGTTTAATTTACAACAACTTATAAATAGCATGATAAAATAAAAAATAAAAGATAATTGCAACTTCAAAATGCCGTAATGAAAAATAAGAATATATATATATATATATATATATATATATATATATATATATATATATATATATATATATATATATATATATAAAGCTGAACGTCTGTGTGTGTGTCTGGTCACGAGTAGGCTTCTATATGTTTGACTATTTAAAAAAAAAACTGATTACATATAATGATAGAAGATGTATCGAGGATCAGGAATTGGTATTTTGGATCTGGCAGAACAGTTGTTCATAAAAATCGTGGGGTCTTCGTTCTCGCGCAGCCCCAAAAGTATAGAAACAAAAATGAAACATGAAACAGTAACAAGTGCTTTTGATATAAATGTACATAAAAATACTTTGATAAGTATGTTTCAACTTACATAGGGATTGTATAATAAAATTGTGGGGTCCACGTTCGCGCCTGTACTCCATGGAAATATGGCACAAACGTTTCATATCTATTTGCGTAAGTATACTTTGACTATTATATTTCAGTTGTAAGAAATATGGTATAATAAAATTATTGGGTGTTCGTTCGCGCCTGACCTCCATAGAATGTAAATATGTCACAAAGTGTAACAAGGTTTTTAAAAGGGGTGAATGTCCAAAACAACTCCTTTACTTTAATCTTAATTCACGTTAGCTTTTATCTATTTTTTTGAGTTTAATCATATTGTGTCAGATATATTCACCGTATATATTCACGTTCTTATTACAGTGAAAGCCCCCCAAAAAAGTCGGAACTTTAGACAATTCTCGACACAAATTTTGCATATTTCTATTTTTCCTTCTCCACTTGCACGTGACACTCTTTCGAAAATAGATAAATAGATAAATAATAACAAAATAAGAACTTTACTTGTTATCGTGTCAAAAGAAGGAAAAATCGTGCTCACGTGATTACGTGTCCTTTTCAAACATTTACATAATCTTTTTATTTTTATTTATATATCTGTTTAAGCTTTTTTGTCAGTGTACTAGGAGGAATTCAGTTGATTACAACCCTTTCTTCGTGTTCTTTATATGACAATAGTACAACCCTGAATCTGACGGCGGAATACTACACCATTCAATACTGTAAAACTGGAACGAAGCTGTTCTGCTTGAAAAGAGCGCCATTTTTTTCTTATTCATATTTATATCGATTCTTTGCTTTAAAAAACCTAAAGTAATTACGTGTTTACTTTTTTAATATCCTATTTTGTTTGGATTATTTGACTAAAGTAAGAAAAGCTTCATTATTTTTGAAAACTCTCTTTGTTGCTTTGTTTTTCGATATTTCGTCGATATTATTTAGTAAGAGTGTTTAGCAGAAAATCCAACAAACGACTACCAAAAAATAAATATACAAGAAATAAATGTCACCATAGCCAATAAAAGTTTAGTTCATGTTATTTTTTGAAATAGATTTTAATGCTCTTTACTTGAAATAATATCAGCGCACCGAAATTAAAACGAAATTTGAGGTGATAACTACTTAAATGAATGTTTATATAAACTACACATGCCATAATTGAATATTCCTCAAGCACAAAATAACGGAAATCATAAAAATATGTTTATAAATATTCCTTACGTTGATGGAACTCTCTTAAATTGTTAACACAGAATGCTCAGGTGCCTCTTCCACAAATTGAAAACGGGACTCTCCATTTCAAAGATGCTTCAATTTTCATTTTTTTATACCGGTTCGTGAATTAAAAAAAAACAACATTTTTTTTACAAATGTCTTAAAAATACAAACCAATGAACTTTTCTACAATATAAGTAACTTTTATTGGCTATGGTAACGTTTATTTCTTGTATATTTATACTAGCGGGGGTATACGGCGTTGGTCGGGTGTTTAGAGGTGTGTGTGATCGGGCAGGGGAGTGTTAATCAAAACATAAGAATAAGCGAAGTAAATATTTTTAAATATTAAAATGTTTAAACTTTTTAAAAAATCGAAAAAACACCCCAACGTAATGCAAAGGAACGATTTTAAATGTAAAAATCGAAAAAAAAAATAAGAAAACGCGAAAGAGAAAATAGAAAAACGAACGTTAAAACTCTTAAAACATCTGAAAAATAAAAACAAAAAAAAACAAAAACACAGACTTAAATAACCCTGTTTCAATATTAAAATTTTAAAAAGTCGAAAATAAAACATACATCTCACACCACGATTCGAACCCAGAACCTGTAGAGAATGAGGCCGCGCTCTAAGCAACTTAGCTAAGACAATGTCAACGAAAGTACGTTGCTTTTTTTTTAATATTTAAAGTAAATCGTGTTCCGACGTCGTATGATGCATGCGTAGAAGCGAACTTGTCATGAGAGGGCGGTTTTTGCTGACCCCTCCCTGTAGATAACTGATTATTTTAGGGCGAAGAAATTAATGTTTTGGTCTAATGTTTCGATATTTGTCGGGGGAAGGTTGGGTGTATAAACTCATACCGATCTCGTGAAAATCCGTGACACGTGTCGAAAGTTTCTACGAGACATACAAACACACATGCATACACACAAACAAACATACATACACACATTTTCGCTTTATATGTAGAGAGATATTATTATATATATAACATTTCCTCTTTGTAAGGAAACATCATTTCGTTAGTCACTCTTGGCTACGGATGGAAACAACGTTGATATAAAAAATATATTTTCTCGAAAATTATCTTCACTTTCATCATATTTTGCTTATGGAAAATTTTTAAGTATCAAAACCTATCTGTTTACAACCCCCTGCTTTTCAAAACCTATCATACTTTCATCAATCACAGTATATTTTCTGTAGCCTGTTTTTGAAACCCGTAAACGACGTGTACTTCTGCTATTATATATAATTATATATATATATATGCATACACATATACACACATATATATGTATATCATATATATATATTATAGATATTTCTATATATCATATATATATATTATATATATGGGCGTGTGTGTAATGATATATCGAATGCCCTCTGTTTTTTTGTAACCCTATATATATATATATATATATGAACAAATTATTAATAAAATAATCTAGCTGAGTGTATTTTAATTGTAAATATTAACTCTTTAATATTTATAATATAATTTAAGTTTACCATTTTGATTACCTTAGTAAACTTATTGTAACTTTTATTTTTTTTATTTTATATATATATATATATATATATATATATATATATATATATATATATAACGGAACATCGAGATGGATTAGATCACAGATTAAACAATCTTGCGATTTCATATTTTACAAAAATTGGATGGGAGGTAATGTTTCATATAAGACAATTTCAGCCCAATAAAATTGCTCAATATACTAGGTTGAGCAAATTAAATGTGCATGGTTTATATTGAGACTTCACCTATAACATTTTATTCCCAAAACAAATGTCTTTAAATGTGTACTTCCTTGTTTAAATTATAGATTTTTTGGCGGCTAAATTATAATTTCTTAGAAAATTTAAATACATAATGTACAATTATGTACATATGTATGCATAAAGAGAGTACGTTTATGGTAAGTTAATTTAAATAATATTATTTACTGCATATGTACACGTATGTTTTAGCAATGCTTCCGCGCAATTAATTTTTAGGGTCGTTACACTGACTTGGGATAAAAACTTAAAAAAAACATCAAGTGTCTTCAATTTAATTTAAGTAGAAACTACGGTCTAACTGAGTAATATACCTCAAACGAAGATTTTCAGAAACATGTATGTACATATATATTCAATAATACCTGTAAACATATACATGAGTTATGAGATAAGGTGTCGATCCAGTCCCTTTAAAACATTATAATAGGGCGTATATATGAAGCTCTCTTCGGTCGACGGTATTAATGACTTATTAAAATATTATTTTATTAAAATATGTAAATAATATTTTCTCATTTGCGAACATTTTACTGATAACAGAACTCTCTACTAGAATGTTCTTTTCCAAAAAAAACTATATATTTATCTATATCTATATCTATATCTATCTATCTATCTATCTATCTATCTATATATATATATATATATATATACATATATATACTGTTTATATACATGTGTACACCATATTTGTAAATAACCTTCATGATATACGTATATATATATATATATATATATATATATATATATATATATATATATATATATATATTAGATATACCTAAATACATATACACACATACACAGACATATATATGTGCGTATGTGTGTATGTATTTACCTATCTATATATGTATGTGTGTTGGTGTGCGTGTGTATGCGTGTAATACTTTTTGTAGTTTTATTGGTCTGACATTACGTTGGCATCTAACAACTAGTATATTAACACGTACTTTCTTCTCTCTTTGTTCTAATACTCTGAAAATCGATACTAAGTTCCGTTCTGGCAATATTCAAATATTTCATTGCCGTCAGACGAGCTACTGCTGGTGGCATTGCTGCGAATTCAATCAGAGAGTCATCAAATATATTGACGTCGAATAGACAAGGAACGGATAAAAGGTTGCACTAAGGGGGCGGAAAAGCGGAAGGTCAAGTAGAAAGTTTGCATACGTTTCAGGCATTCCCCAACGGGGGTAAGTGAATAAATGGACACCGGTGGAAAGGAGAATACGTTTCCATCTGCTCTATGACGAGAATCGATTTTCATATATAAATATAGATGTAACGTCCTAGGGTAGAGCACACCTTAAATATACTTTCTTAATGTGTTACTAGTTATTATATGGCCGACCTTTCTGCAAAAATCAAAAAAAGTAAGATAAACACATAAATGCTATATATTACAACTAAAACATATTGGCCATCTTGTTTTTGTGACACATAGTTTAGTGGTTAAATAGGTGATTCTATTTTCAAAATCTGGCAAAAAGAAAAACGCTTACTGAATGAGTAACGTCGAGCAGACATCGTACGTTAAACCTACTCAAGCTAATCCTTGTAACACATCTGAAATGCAATTACGATAATATTTCTACAAGTAAAATAAGCAGGTTAAGTTGGGCTTGCCCAGTGTTTATTAGGCGGGTTCTTACTGATAGCTGTGAGAGAGCCTTTCTTTATATTTGTGCAATGCAAGCTCATATCATCTGGCAATTATAATTTTTTTCTTAACCTTATTTTTAATTTATTAAAATTTTATTTTATTTTCATTTTATTTTATCATTTATTTTCTTACCTTTTTTATTTTTTTAAGTGAGAGTAGATAATTCACTGTGAATGTGTTATCGCCAACATCAGTAAATCTCGCTTCTCCTTTTTAGCCCCTCAATCTTCATATCCAATGAGTGATTTTTCTGACAAAATGTTAAGAAAAATCTTCTTTTCATGTCGGTAGTACTTCGTGAACAGTAGCCTGGGATATTGAAAATTTTCCGTTTCTATGTCTATCTTTGAAGCCATGTCACTAGTGTTAGAGGTAAGCCTTTCATCTGGGCTGAAGTTACCCGCCTGATAGTCAGGGGCCGAACCATTAATTCATTAACCACGAAGGAGACTGTCCTATCAGCAGGTGGAAAGTACTGGTTAGTTGTATTGCCATTTTGTTTGGTTGGTTGATTTACGGCGCATCCACCCTTTTCAGATTATTTAATGTCGAAACCAGTGACTTAAGAAAAAACAATTTTAATAGAATATATTTTTCTTTGAAAGTCGGTTTCTATTTACCCCATATTTGACACCCTAACAGGTACTACCACTCGAGTCAGAGTAAACCTGTGAGCAATGCCAATTAAAGGGTGGCTCTACACTCCCCAAAGCCCGCAAGCTGGAGCCTCACCACCGGATATAGTTCAAGGTCATATACAGGACCAGATTGTCATTTGGTGAGTGGATTCAGGACCATGGAGTTGTTTCTGGTGGTGCTTCTGCATGACATACTAATGGGTAATTGCTACGGCTTTGCCTTTTCATGTGCTACAAAACAATGTTCTATCTTTTTACCTCTAGGTTTCCCTCATTGTCCTGTTCTAACGAAGTCTGTCGACCTGTTCCACAAATCCGAAATTGTCAACATAAAATATCTCCAGAAAAAAAACCCGAATAAACCTAGAACCCCATCCACCAACGTAGACCCCTACTACCATATCTCCTCCCCCAACATCAGGGGACTACGTTCCAAACTTCCAGAGGTTGAACCCAAATTTCAGGAGACGAAACCGGGTATATTCTTTCTAAACGAAACTGGCATAGGGCCGACCACTTCCCTAGATGAGTTCATAATTAAAGGATACTCTAACTTAACATCTAAGTCTTACCCCCAAGAACGCCATGAAGATTGAATATGTGCCTACATAAAGATGGCTTTCCCTGTGGTAATGATATCTCCAGAAAAAGACCCTAATTTACCTTCCAGGTTGCACTTGCTTGCACCACCGATTTTATATTTGCCATCCATCGCCCCCACAACAGCGGAGTCACTATCTTTAAGAATATATCTTCGAAAATTGACCACAACCTGTCTCCTAACATTCACATTTACGGTGCGTTCGGCTAACATTCACATTTACGGCGCGTTCAATGTCCATAATGTAGAATGGCGTACCCACTAAAATAGGACATGATGAGGGGAGGTTCTGTAATGATTTTGCCATTGCATATAACCTCACTCAGATTGTTCACGTATCCAACTCTCTGCCCGATAATATCAGTCAGTATGCAAACCTTTTAGACCTTTTTCTCACAACTTCCCCTATGCTATGTTCATGTTCCGTTCTATATCCTCTGGGATCCTCCGACCCCTCCGTTGTATAAGTTAAGATAAAAATGAACTGTAATAAGTTTTCAGACGTACCTGTTTAGCGTACTGTATATTGATACTCTATGGCTGGCTGGAATTATTTCCGTGGATTCATATCTAATATACTGCTGCGTTACATGTTTAAAAAGGATGTGTTCTCTAGAGTATCAGCCCTGACTGAATGGTTAATTGCATGCATAGACCGATTCCCATCATCCCACAAATTCCAACAATAAACTTACAGTGATCCATCGTTCTCCACAGAATGTGCTTCTGCCATTGTGCACAGAAATCACTTTTTCCTTAGCTACCAACGTAATAGATACACTGAGATGAAAGCTGCTTTCAGCAACCACTGTAAAAGAGTAATAAAAATGCAAGAGACCTATATGCTCAGTCCGTGAAATCCAAAGTAGCTGAGCAGCTGCTTGGTTCCCACGAGTTCTAGCAAATAACAAACAGGGTCCTGAACAGAAGCGTGCGTTCTATCCTAACCATCAATCATTGACCTGAGGTCATCTTGTCAGCATCAAACAAAACCAAACTATTTGCCAAGAACTTTGCAGCTACTTTTACCCTACACGATGAAGGCCATCAACTCCCTGTATCTCCACCTATAACAGACAACACACTATGCAACATAAAACTATCCGTGCGTGAAGTCTCCAAGATTATCAAGAACCTTGATTCCTGACGGCATTCCAATTATAGTGCTAAAAAAGCTACAACCAGAAATTGACCCCATATGACTAAACTGTTTAAGCGTTGCCTTAAGAAGAAGTGCATTCCAACATTGTAGAAACCCTCATCAGTATGCATTGTATTTAAGAATTCAGGTGATAAGGCATCTCGCTCTCAGTACAGACCAATAATTCTACTGTGTGTCATGAGTAACCTGCTGGAATTCATATTAAATAGAGAAGTAGTCAACCACCTCAGCAGAAATAACCTTAGTGACAAGCATTATGGTTTCCGTTCTGCTAGATCTACAGCAGATGTTCTAACGGTTATATCTCATAGGATTAGTGAATCTCGCGACAAAGACTTGCTTCCTAGGGAAATTGCTATTGATATATCAAAGCCCTTCAAAACGGTATGGCATAAAGGCCTACTTCAGAAGATCCCCAGCTACGGTATAATTGTAAATATTGTTTAAATTATTAAATGAGTTTTCTCTGTTATAGGTCATAAGAGTAGTAGTTGATTGGTATAAATCAGGGGCCCAAAGTATTTATACTGTTGTCGCTCAGTGGTCCATCCTGGGCCCAACTCTCCTCCTGATCTACATCAATGATGTCCTAAAACATAATTAAATCATTGGTTGAAATCCCTGCTGAGGAAACGTCCATCGAATGCCCTACATCAGTGGTCTGGTTCCTTCCCCTCTGATCTTGAGCCCATGGTACATTGGGGGAAGGTGGCTGGTTACTTTTAATGCATCTAAAAGCAAACTCCTATCTTTACATGATCACCGCTCTGATCCCTATCTGCCATAAACTGGGGAGGATCCATGTTTTGACACGCTTCTGGGTTTGACCATTACTCCTGATCTGAAGTGGAACACGGATATCAAGTTTTTTAGATAAACTCTATGAATTCTTACGATGCTAGTTGGATATATCCTCTCTTTGAGGATCTTTCTTAGCTGAAACAATCTGTAAACTCATTCTGGTCTCACAGTAATAAAGTTCCCATATATATATATATATATATATATATATATATATATATATATATATATATATATATATATATATATATATGAGAGGAGGTCATGTAAAACTCAATAAATAATATTTGTTATTTATTTACACTTAAAGAAGCAAAATGACAAATTTACCATATTACGTTTCATTAGACATTTCATACATAATTATAGGGAAAATACATGGAATTGGCTTCAAATTTAGAGGTCAAATGTGTATATTATATTTTCTTATATTCTTTTTAAATGCGATTTTATCATTTTTTCATTTGAAGTCAATACCCTGTTTATATTTCTGTATTTCCTGGACAACAAACTTGCTCTAGATAATAATTCCTAACATAAATTTACGTAAAGTAATAAACATAACGTGTAATCTTGCAATTCATTTCCTATATAAATTCTAGATTACACTACAAAAACTGCATATGCATATAGAATCTAGTTTTTTTTTTATCTGATAAGTGTTAGAGTGTCTCACTTCCCATATATGGCATACCGCAAAAAACATAAATATCATAAAATTTATAGAAATTGCAATACGAAAACAGTATCTGACATTATTATCCACACTGATGAAGCAGTAAAAAATTTAAATAGATAAAATAAATTTGAAAGGCTAGAGGTTCTTGCGAAGTCTTCTATAAAATTGCAACTGCTAGAAATTATTGGTCAAGTCTCTCGATTACTGGTATACCTGGGTAGATTGTTTTACATTTCATTTGCAAATATAGGGAAGAAACATATAGTTGCATTCCCCTAATGTCTTATTGTTTTATATTCAATTTTTCAAATTTGTGCCTGTCAATGTAAAAATGTTTTCCCTAATTCCTCTATTGTGTAAAGTATATTTTAAGTGAAATATCACACATCTTGTGAAATAAGACTTAGTAAGACGGCGTATAGTAACCAATCTTGAAAAGTTTCAATTGTCGATTTGAGTATTTTTATAATAAAGCAGAATAACTACTGTGATGTAGTAAATATATTTGTTTTTGTAAAGGGAGTATATGTACATACATACACGCGCATATATATATATATATATATATAAATATACATACACAGGCATATATTTATATATACATACACAGACATATACATATATATGTATATATATATATATATATATATATATATATATAAGTGTGTGTGTATTCCTGTTTGTATTGACGCATTGCATCTCTTTAGTTTAGAGGCACTAAGTGTGTAAATGACGAGAAACCTGGGCGCTAGAAAACATAAACTAATTTTGTTAGACCTTAATTTTAAAGCAATCATGTTATACTTTATAGGATTTCTCCCACGATTCTTGTTTTCAAAAACACATTACTGTTTTTATTGCTAATGTTGTTCTCCCTTATATTGCAACAATTACTACTTTCGCGCACATGTGATATATATATATATATATATATATATACATATACTAGCAAAATACCCGTCCTTGACTGGGTTCAGAAACAACCTACAGAAAATGGACTCTGATTTATGAAAGTATGATAGGTTATGAGAAAGAAGGGTAGTAAACAGATAGCTTCGAATCTGGGGGTATCAAAACCAAAGCAAAATATGATGAAAGTAAAAATAAAATAGATACATCCCATAATTTATTATACCACACATGTTCACACTGAAAGAATTATCATAATATTCTGTGGATCTATATTAAAAAAAAAAACATTGTTAAACTCTCTGACATATTTCCATTCTATTGAGGTCGGGTGCAAACGAACACCCAATAATTGTGTTGTACCATATTTCTTCAAACTGAAACATAATTACAAAGTATACTTACGCAGATAGATATAAAGAGGCTTTATAAAAGTGGGTGCCAATATCCATTCTATAGAGGCCAGGCGCGCAGGCAGACCCCACAAGTTTATCATACCATCTCTATTTAAGTTAAAACATATTTATCAAATTATTATTATGCACATCTATATCGAAAATTAAAAACATGTTTTTTTTTAATTTTAATTTTTTTTATGTCCATACTTTGGGGACTAGACACGTACGCAGATCACACAATTTTAATGAATCATCATTATACCAGATCAAACATAGCCATGTCTGTGTCTTGATACATCTTCTATCATTATATGGGATCAGTTTTCTATAATAATCAACCATATATGAGCCTATTCGTGACCAGACACACACATAGATTTTTAGCTGTAAATTATATATATATATATATATATATATTGTTTACAGAAAGTTTTTAGATGAGTAAAGTTAGTGGTACTGTCGGAGTGAAACCCGATAAAAATAATCGTTTTCGATACCTATATCAAGCCCTCTTCCGCCGATAGAGTATTGGCTTAAAAGAGCTTGATAAAGTACCTAAAACGGACCTTATTATCGAGTTTTAAACCGAAGGTACAAATGATTTGTCTCATCTAAAATCTTTATGTAAACAAAATATAAATACGGTCTTTATTTCGAATTTTCCCTATAATTGAGTACTCTGCTGTATTTCTTTTTCCAAAAAAAGCTAATTATATATATATATATATATATATATATGTATGTGTGTGTGTGCGTATATATATATATATATATATATATATATATATATATATATACGTGAATATATATTTATATATATATATATATATATATATATATATATATATATATATATATATATATATATACAGGGTGAACAGAAAGTCCTTGGACCATTTTTAGTTTTAAAATTAAATATTGTTTAAATCACTTTTTCTCTTTTCGAATAAAGTAAGTATTTAGTCTAACTATTGATCTAATTATTTTCAACAAAAATATTAAAATAATTTTGTTTAAACTTTCAGAAAAATGAGCAAACGAGAGGCCATAATTCAGCTTCACTGCGCGGGAAGGACAAACTCAGAGATTATTAAGCTCTTGAAAGTGGCTAAATCCACCGTGTACCATGTTGTGAACAGATTTAAGGAACTTGGTACATCTGAAGACCGTCCTAGGAGTGGAAGACCTCGCACTGCTCGAACAAAGAAGGTGATTAAAGCTGTCCGAGAGAGTGTAAGGAGGAACCCGAAGAGATCTGAAAGACAAATGGCTAAAAACATGAATGTGAGCGTGACCTCGATGAGAACCATCGTAAAAAACGATCTCCAGTTGTCCCCCTACAAGATGAGAAAGAGACAGTACCTAACACCTGCCCAAAAGCACAAGAGACTTGAAAGAGCAAAGCTTCTTCTTGGAGAACTGAAGGCTGGCACGGCAGAGCGAGAGATCGTTTTTTCTGATGAAAAACTCTTCACAATTGAAGCGACTGTTAACAATCAGAATGACAGAGTCTACGCAAAATCTTCAGCAGACATTGATGACTCCGTGAAAATAGTTTTCCGCCGACAAAAGCCGTCTTCCCTCATGGTGTGGGCTGCCGTCTCCAAATCTTGGAAGTCGCCTCTGGTTTTTGTGGAGCAGGGGGTTAAGATCAACACAGATCGCTACATTAACGATATTTTGGTTCCAGCATTTGAAGAGATGAAGAAACACTTCAAAGATCAGCCTTTCACCTTCCAACAAGATGGAGCACCATCTCACGCCTCCAGAAAAACTCAGGACTGGTGCCAACGTCATTTTCCAAGATTCTGGAGTAAGGAGATGTGGCCTCCTGCATCGCCTGATTTTATCCCATGGATTTTTCGGTGTGGTCTTTGCTGGAGGCAAAGGTCTGTTCTGTTGCTCATCAAAGTGTTGATGCTTTGAAGACATCTCTTCTGAGTGAATGGGCTAAAATACCTCAGGGAACGCTGCGTGCCTCGGTTGGTAACTTCAGACAGAGAATTGAACGTCTAATCGAAAAGAAGGGACATCACATTGAAAATGAATAATTTGAATTTATTCTTGGTTTCCTAACTTATAATTTTCATTCATGTTTAATTTATATTTTTGTAATTTTCTATTAATAAACCACTTTTCAATTGGTCCAAGGACTTTCTGTTCACCCTGTATATGCAAACATATATATATATATATATATATATATATATATATATATATATATATATATATATATATGTAGAGAGAGAGAAAGAGAGAGAGAGGGTGGGAGACAGACAGACAGAGAGGTAGAGAGTAAGAGAGATAAACATGTGTGTGTGGAGAGTAAGTAATTATTTACGATGGGTTCTGTACAAATCTCATACAATACAGATCTCATACATTACAAATCTCATACATTATTTACGATGGGTTCTGGACAAATCTCATACATTATTGAGAGTATTTATGATTAAAATATTAAAAAAAACATTTTTAATAGAAGACAGTAAAACGATTAATAAGTTTCTTTTGAGTTCGTATAATAAGAAACTTATATATGTACAAGGTTTATTCAATGAACTTTTTTTTTATAAAAATGTAGATCGATGCTTAATAATTTGTTCTTTTCTTTGAATCTTATAAAAATGTATTCAGCATAAGTAAGGTGCATTTAGGTATAATACACATATCGCTCCGTTTTAAATACTCAGTGTGTAACTTACCAGCGAATTTCAATAATGTTTCCGATTTTTTGTACAGACATTTTAAATTGCCGTAGACCCTTGAAAGTTTACTAGTATATGAGCGAGTGCTCGGAGTAAGTTTAAATGTGCTCGGAGAATATCAGAAAGAAAAATGTCTTAATAGCAGCAAGTAGATGGCTTTACTGATCAATCCAGTTCCATATAAGCCAGACTTACATCCTGTCACTTTTTATCATCCCCTAATCTCAAGGAAAACGTAAGAGACTATCGTCATTAGATACTAGTTGCGATGAAGAAGGCTGTGACGAGCCCCTTCTATGCTCCACTATGTGACTTCCATGCGGCTTTCTAGAAGATATTGGAACGGTAGAAGTGCATCACAGCTATGTTGATTACTTCGAAGGAGACTGGAATTATATGTGTGTACTATCAGATGGCAATCCGTATTTTGTCTGATTCATTCATTGTTATATAGCATAAGGATAAACATATATGATTGGCATTTATGGGGAACTATTTCTAATTAATTATTCGTGTTTAATCTATATTATAATATGTGTTCATCCGTAATGATATCCTACTTTAAGATATGTCCTCATTTTGGTAATGAGTCGTGTTTTTTTTTCTTTTAAGTTGTCATATAGACACACGTTTGGCATTTACTTCAGCACATAATAATACAAGGTTCTACATAATTATCTCTATCGTAGGGAGGTGAAGTTTTTGTTAATTTTAATTTATCAATCAGAGCGAGTGTAATGTAGCTAGTTTTAATAAACATAATATTAAAAAGAAATATGTGAATATATATATATATAGAGAGAGAGACAGACAGAGAGAGACGGAGAGAGAATTGGTAGGCATATGTATAGCAACAGGAATCCTACGGTAAAGGAACAAAAGCTGCAACGAAACATTTGATCCAGTGAAAATATCGAAGGGCGAACATCTATGAAGAATTTTCAGCGGCTTCGTCATAACGATGAATGGTTCGGCAAGTCTCTGTGGTACTAGAACTCGGCATTTGGAAGAAAGATCAGACGCAAGATCTTACTAAACTTTATGCTAGGAAATCTATTTCTGACCTCAGGGAAGAATGTTTGTTGCAGGAATAACGCCAAAGAAGAACACTCGATGAATGCAAACTTATTTTTCAATATATGCAGATCTCTTAAAGTAATGACATAAATAAATTATCCTGGGTGTGTATACAATGATGAGAATACTCTGTAAAATTATTCAAGATTAAAGCCTCCACTGGAGTTACCTATAAACTCCAAGCCTATTAAAGCGTTTATGATACTACTGTAACGAGCGATCGTGTTCTAATATGCATTTGTCGCCATATTTCTGAACCATCCTCATCGAACTTTCCCGAGGAATAAAATGGTTTATTTCTTCTTCTGGCACACTTACATGCCATAGCTTTGTTGCGTAGAGCCTATGGCCGTCAATACCTAAATAATAACAATATACTATAACTGCATGATTAATATAATCATAATTATTTAATTTTACATCGTAGTAATCCAGTTTAAAAAAATAGGAGCTATTATATTTGAAACGCTCTTTGTAGTTATAATAAGCAATAAACATTGCAATAAATATTTCAAATTCACAGGGATTTCATTCGTTAGAAAGGTATGTTATGATATCAGTCCCCCTTAATCAACATAAAAATATCTATAGTAAAATACTTTGTTAATGATACGGACCACATTGCCGTAAATATGGATTTTTTAAATTATCAATTTAACGTACAAGATATCTCAGTGAATTTTAAGTGTATACCGCGCGTGGTTTTAATAAGGTTTCAATATAATAATTTTTTGTAGAATATTGTTTATTTTAATATGTTTTGAAGTGTGAAAGTTTTGTGTAGTACCTGTCATAAATTATACATTAAAACAACAAAAATATATATTCATGTACTCAGCAGTTTGGGAAGAATAATTATTTCATATGCATACGTACCCGTGCATTATGTTAAAGGTGTCCTCAACCTCGCTCTCCCTTTTTCCCCTGTACACACACGCACACACACACATACACACACATATATATATCCATATATATATATATGTATATATATATATTTATAATGCATATATATATATATATATATATTATATACAGTAGATTTCAAGTTTTTACTTATGTGCAGGCCTTCATACAACTAAACATAGTTTTGAGAATGCAAAAAAAAAACATCATTCCAATGGTATTATTTAATATGGTACGATTTGAAAGTGAGTTAATTCATATGAAAGTAATGATATTTAATTAGTTCGAAAATATAAGAAATACGTAACATTTAAAATGTTTTCTTCGATATCAAGGGATAAAAAGTATCTACATTTAAACATAAGTTAATATTCTGAATAGATAAAATTATATATCATCAATAAACAAATATTAAAATGTAAATTCGTCCAACAGAAACATTTTATCAGATGTCTTAATTTGGAATGTTTACATTGGGCATTTAAACTTTATTATAGAGTAGAGAAAAATAATATCGCATTTTGGGATAATTGCGCAAATTCCAGGGTAATTGCACTAGCGAGGTAAATGTGCTTTCTTGGCCATCACGGCTATAAAGAGGATTTTTTACATTTGGCGCAACTACCCTAAAAGTATGGTAGGACAACTTGCTGACAATTATGAATATGGCGTTTCTGAATCTTTGAGATGATGATTGCTTATTTGTATTATTATTCATCGTACTACTGTTCTATTCGTTAGTGTGAGTTTCTCAACGTTTCGGTTTATATAATCTCCGATCTTATTAAGGGGTATCTTTTCGAACTTGAGAATGTTTCTGTCAAACTAGGTAATTTGAACAGAATTTCGAGCGGAACCCTTTATTTACTTCATGGGGGTAGTGTTCTCTTGGTCCCTCAGCCATGACTGGGTAGAGGTCCTAAGTAATTCGCAAATGTATATTTCGGTCGCCCACACTGAGGATTGAACCTTCAATCTTCAGGAGAATATCACTTTTACAATTGATTTTTCCCATTACTCTAACCACTACCCCACGACTCCTTGCGGATAAATATGAATATGTTTCATTTGGGAGTAAGAAAGACGAGTGGCATCTGCATTTTTTGTTATTGTATTTCATGAAATTGACATCATTAATCATCACAATCGAATATACTTATTAATACATGTACACACACACACACACACACACACACACATATATATATATATATATATGTCAGGAAGTGCGTATGAATCAGGTAAGAAACTAAAGGCTGTCTATCGTAAGTATTCCCTGTTGCTTTCATAGTGCATACAAATCTTTGCAACGCCATTGAAGCTAAGCGACATTTTTCTATTATCGATTCTTTTTGAAGGCGTTCCAATACAAGATCATAATAGTCATGATTTTTTTGTTTTCTTTTATTTTTAGAATCCTTGGAAATTGCTTCATTATTTGCGCATTCATTCCCCGAGGCCAGTGGCTCAGTAGATATAGTCGTTGAGTCTCTACAGTTCCAGGTGAGAATTGTCTGAAGACAGAGATTGCCAGAGAATTAGTTGGAAAACACGTCATGAAAAAATAACAACACTGATGATAACATTTAGCAAAAAGAATGAATGCACTGATGATCGTATAAAATACATGGCTCTAATTTATTATTAAATATGTTCAGACGTTTTTGAGCCTCTAGAAACCGAACAAACACAAAAACAGATACAGGCGCAGGCATACACCCTGACACATTACAATTATTATATAAGTATAGATATTGTGTGTGCACGCTGAAGGATCTCCCTTCATGTGCAGCTGAGAACTTCTGCATAATTTAACATTGTACACATCTTGTGCTGTACTTGTGCTGAAGCAAACACACACATCCCAGTGAGTACACTTTTTTACACTGGAAGATTGACAGTAATTCACGTAATTGGGGGGGCAGTTAAATGAGGGCTCTTGCATTCTAACATCTGAATTTGAAAATAAATAAAAACATGTTCGTGAAAATCTCTCTCTCTCTCCCTATCTATCTATCTATTTCTCTATATATCTCTACTTATTTAATTCACTTTTTATCACTCTCTTTCTATATAAGATGATCGTAGAATTTTAGCATACTTGTATTGTTTCAAACAGTTGAAGCTGACACTCCGACTGACACGGACGCATGCCAATTTCGCTGCGAACGCTATTAACGGTACAAGCCGGGTCTCCACATGCCGCCATTTAAGATGCTTCTCCCTTGTTAAATAAAACAATTATATTTTTAGAAAAAAATTGCTTTGGCCGCTGGTTTGTGCAAGCGTTAAATTTCAGCAAGCTATCAATTACTCCCGACGATGGACATACTGCACGTAATGACGCAAAGAAGACACAAGAATGGACACATGCAACCAGGTTATAGTACCAGTGTCATATTGACACGTTGTTGGTTCTATCGTATACGATCCCATCGTATTATTGTTTATTCTACCGAGAAGCTGATTGTTGTTCCCAGGACGTTTGTCAGCAAAGTAACATTCCCCGAGTTCACGATTTCATTGTTCCACTCGTACACACACAATATCGTCTGATGCGAGCATATATTGAAAGACGCGAAACTATAATTAATGATTCAAGCAAAGGATAAAAAAATGCAACAAACAACAGTGGTGTGTCTTTGATAAAATGGCAGACAGAAACTCATTCATATTCAGGCATCAATCTCAAATATTTTAAATAAATAAACGAGGATAATATTGCACATAATGTGTGTGGCTTTTACAGTAAAGTACACTAAATTACACAGTAGGGGCGATACTTATACACTTAATAGACATTTATTTGCTACACGTCATATCAAAAGTGCAGCAATGGTAGATTCAAGAGCATTCAGATTTTTTACAATTGGACGTTATCCAAGAAAGACCAACTGTCTGAAAAATATCACATGAACAAACACACATAATGGAAATGTGTGTCTGTATGTATATGTGTGTATATGAATGTATAACCTTACACACATAGACGCGCTCGCATAAACACAGCAGAACAGCAGAACAGTAAACATAACCTGAAAATAACATGAGCCTGCGACCAAAAGCATACATATAGTGTTAATATAAGAAATATAGACTTGATATTAGTATAACTTAACACTTATAGCAAAACATATATATAATTCTAGATTTACTGCACTGACCAACATGCATCAAGCAGCAGACACATTAAAATGTATATACATTAAACCCAATTGTGTCATGTATGTATATAAACAGATATATACGCATACAATCATAAAAATACACAATTAAAACATAGGCCATAACTAAACAAACTTTCGCGCACAAACCTTACTACAACTTGGACGTCTTCAAGTCCAACATAAACAAACTCCTGACAAACCGCTCCCTTAAGTAAGACACTCTATCAAACCCCCCAATACTAATGATTACTATAATACTATCTCATTGATTACTGTACACGCAATAACCCTTATCCCTGAGTGGCCTTCCGGTGTTGATAAGTGGTACCCCCATGTAAAAAAAGACATATACAAAAGACAAAAATCTTAAAACTTTACAAATAGATGGGCAAGCACCATGACTTATCTCGCACACTACCATAATGAAATCTCAAGAAACCGCAACTATTGCGCATGATCTATATAGTAAGTGTCATATTACCTAACCAAAGGACAACCACAAAAATTATACAGGGTGACAAAAAAAAATCGTTAATTTGCAAAAACCTTAGTTCGCATCTTGCATCAACCCTCCTCCTTTTTCCTCATAGTAAATGATAAAGCTGAGTAGAGAAAATGGAAATTGTCAAAAAATATATTTGCTTCAGTTTAAGTATCAAACGCTGCGAAAGTGTCATTGATGTGCCTAAAATATATTAAGGTTTTCAATATATAATTTAATATATAATTTCAATATATAATTTAATATATAATTTAAGTCTTTAATATATTACTGAACAATACCGACTCGTAGAACCTAAAAAAATTTTGCTAACACAGGATCCAAGGACTTCAAATCTAAAGTTTGTTGCACTGACTGCATCTTGATGTTATCAAAACTGAATTCTAATGATTAAGTACAGAAGAACATGAGTTCAACAAATATATTCCGGGGAAAAAAAGTAGGAGAGGATGATTGTTATTATGAAGTTAGTTGGCACAAATAACAATCATTTCCTCTATCGTTACACAGGTAAATAGTCTGGAAATATCAAACAAACACATTAAGTTTTCCCAGAACAAAACTGCAACTTATATCAATATAAACCAACCTGAATGAATAAGTTATTCAATACTTAGTGTATGGAGCAAGAACAGTTCAATAATATTTAATAGCGACTGGGCTAGGGAGTGTTGGGTAGACCATGCCATAAATAAAATATGTCTCAGCGGGGATTCCTCCTTATGTATTTATGGAAGGACATAATGCCTAGGACTAAGTGAACCAGAATTCCCTTTATTTGTCATGCATCTCTTTGAAAAAGTATCATTTTTTCTAACGCATAAAATGTGCTTCTGCATATATATTTTATTCTTGTCTTCCTGCGTTTTAAAAGATAGCCATCACAATATGACAGCACACATGTCTATAAAAGTATGTCATTACTACATTTTAATCATCAAGTGTCTATCTTAAAACAATATTGTAATGGCTGCCTTTTGAAAAGTAATAAATAGCATATGAGAAAACTTGATGTTTGAAAAATGAAGGAAATATTATATATAGATATGCTCGGGCCTAATAAAAATGCATTCACTGAGTTTATTATTGTCTAAAATTTATATTTTTTTATATAATAAATCTTTATTTATGTGACAATTTTATGCATACTTTTCCATTATTATATACAAAGTAATTAAAGTTTAAAGTATATCCTACATATCAATAACAAATGCCTTAACGAATCCTGCTTTTCTACCTGCTGAAAAACTTCTTCCCTGGTGCCAGTTTACCAGAATTCTAGTTAAAGACCTGACATATTTAAGTATCGCCCCATATTACTCCTCGGTCTTTTCCCCAACATATTTGAGTCCATAATTTATCAAATTTTTGCTCATAATCCTGCATATTCTGAACTTCTGTCCGACCATCAATATGGGCTTCGACAAGCCTGTTCTTACTGCAGATATTCGAACTGTTATCTCTGAACGTATATACCTTGGAATCGATGAGGCAAGGGAAGAGATATATGTAAAGGTGGTCATAGAGTATCGCACAATGGTCATCTCATGAAAATCAAATCCTTTCAAATCGAATATTTTTACATAATTAAATTGTTCTTAAATAAGAGAATGATCCAGGTTGTCCTCGATGGTCGCACGTCTACGCTTAATGATATCAATGCAGGTGTATCTCAGAGGTCGATCCTTGGATCTTTATGACTCCTGATATTATGAATGATCCGCCTGCTAAAACAGTTGCTTAGATGTGTAGATGTTCTGGCGATATCACGTTCTATAAAAACAACGTGTGGAAAACAAATGAAGTAATAGCAAGTACGATAAGGGAAACACTAGAAAGACCTCCAATCTGCAGTGGAATGTGATCAAAATAGATGGTAACGTTCCATGCTGCCAAGGTTAAGCTTGATTCCTTTAACTATTACCGACACTTTTATCAGCCACCAATAGTTATGGCAAAATACATCACCTGAAAGTAATTCGTTCAATCTCTTAAGCTTAACGTTCACAGGGAACATGAGTTGGACCAGATACATCGAGAGCATTGCCAAGGCTGCTGCGAAGAATGTGGACTCTACTGAGCTAGAAAGTTACTAACAAATGAAAGTTACTTACAATTACACCATTCGAACATGTATGGAGTATTGTTGAAACATTTCTGCCCCTGAATCTGCTACTATTCTCTCGCACCTGTACAGAGTTCAAATAAAGGTCGCAAACCTGATGAGTCCTGAACTGTCAACTAAGATTAAACCTCTCCCTTATCAAGGAAATAGTGCATCCTCTTGCATGTGTTACGAGTATTTTAATAGTGAATGCTCAAACATAATACACGCCTTGTACACTCTCGACGTAAATGTCCCCTACAAACCGGACAGGCATCAAAGTCTCGCTCCTTCTCAATAGACATACCTAGATGTATAAAACACCCTCTACTCTAATTGTTTCTCCCACAGAATTGGTAGACTTTGGAATTCCCTTCTGGTGTATGCTTCCTTTACTGTACTGGCATGCAGAAGTTCAAGTGTAATGGCAGCAGACATCTTGCTACATAGTATGCCTACAACTTATATCCCTGATAGTAGCTCCCTACATCAAAGTTGCACTGTGTATTGTTTAGGGTGAAAATGTAATGATAAATAATATCTATATTAATATATATATATATAATGTGTTGTGTAATGTGTATTTATATAGATAAATATACGTAGATATTATATTGCTGATGTCATAGATTAAGTTATTTTAAAAAATGTATTAAACAATACGTTCAAATACTAATAGGTGCAATGCTAAAATATATTTGATGCCGTGATATATAGTGAGTGACAACGTATAAAGAATAACATATATATATATATATATATAACATAACATAACTGTTTTATTTAAACGTTTAAAACTGTGTTAGTATATATATTTAATAATGAAAATATTGTGTAATCAAACAAACAACTACATTCGAATAAATTATAATATTTCATTTTGAACAACCACACTTCTCACATAGGCCAGTATTTAATTACTATAAACTTATTTTTCTCTATACTTAAAAAGAGCACACATCATAACTGCAAGGAATACATCATGTCAGTATATGCTCTTAAAAACTGTCCTTTCTATCCGCCATGTTTTTTTCTCAATCATTTTTCATTGCAAATATATCTCATGAAATAATAAAGAATTATTCAATACGAAATGCGAAAGGAAACCATGATCCAACTGTCTAGACTTGTAATAACTCAAATATATTCTTTATTAATTCTGTTTGATATTTTATACAAGTGCTGCAAGCACTGAGTATAGTAACAGGCAAAAGAGCTTTCCTTTCTTTTCTTCATTAGTTCGACAGTGTCATCGCAGTTTTTCTTAGTTTTTTTTGTTTTTTTTGTAAATTTTGTATGATCTTTTTTATTAAACTTGCATCTCAGCCTACATTGGCCAGATTTTGTGAGGAATTACATACTTTTAAGTTCAAGCACGGTGCATAATATTTAATTTCAATATTTATTTTTTACATCTTTTTTTTATTGTTTTTATACATTACGTACATTTTTTTACCTTCATTTGATTAAATGTTAATAGATCTACAGTATTTATGAAAAACAAGGTCGATAGCCATTAATCGCGTGTCCTCCGGTAATGAATGAAAGCGTGAATGTAGGATTGACATCAAATTCTTATAGATAAACTAAAATGACCGAAAAATGGGCTGAAATGACTTAAATTAATAAAAAGTAAATGCAGTGAAAATTGAGTGTCACTGCAGTCACGGTGGTGAGCTGCATGTGCTAACACGAAACCCGAGCGTTTGGAGACGAGAAGGCGACGAATTAGCAGGTTCGATTGCGCATATATATACATAAATGAGATAATATAAAGCCGTCGTTTAGATGTTTGGGAGAGTCGAGCCATTGAGTTCTCGAGAACAGGATGGAACCTGGTTAGAGCGGAGAGTGTCGCTGAGAATCCAGTCCAGGTTTTTTTTTTTCTGTTAGAGTAAATGGTTAGAATGACTTTAATGAAATTAAGGATGAATTTAATTATCTTAAGAATGACTTGAATGCTAAAAAAATAACTGGAATCCTTAAAAAACAACTGCATTAATCTGAAGAATTACTTAGATGGCTTTGAGACTGACTGTTTTTTAAGTGGGGTTCATTTTACAGAAAAGTGATCCAACACATTATATCATAAAGATACAAACATAAGTACAGCATGGAGTAAGAACATATACTACACGTTGATCTTGGCCAAAAGACAAATAAAAGGGAATTTATTTGCTCCAACACCGAGCAAATAAGGCGCAAGGCCAATTTTTAAGTTGAGGAGTGAAAGGAGAAATGAGGACCAACTCTCTGCGAAGTAGGTGAGCTGAATTGTGACTATTAATATGAAGGGTTGCCCCTACATGAACCAAGGTCTTATATGTGGGGCTGCCCCCACATATGCTCTTTGCTTGCAGTATCTGTTGGAAAAGATACTACACCTTGATTTTGGCCAAAAGTCAAAGAAAACGGTATTTATTTGTTCCCTCACTGAGCAAATAAGGCACAACGCCGATTTTTAATGTGAGCTGTGAAGGGGAAATGAGGACCAATTTCCGGAGAGTAGGGGAGCTGGTTCGTGACAATTGGTATGAAGGGTTGCCCCTATATGTAGCAAGGTCTTATATGTGATGTTACCCCCACATATAGTCTTTGCTTGAAGTATCTGCCGATACAGATACTACACTTTTATATTGGCCAAAAGTCAAAGAAAAGGGTATTTATTTGCGGTCCTCCGATCAAATTAAGCACAAGGCCGATTTTTAATTTGATGAGTGAAGGGGAAATGTGGACCAACACCCCGAGGAGTAGAGGAGTTTGATAGTGATTATTGGTATGAATGGTTGCGCTTACAATGACCAAGGTCTTATATGTGGGGTTTCCCCAATATATGGTCTTTGCTTGCAGTATCTGCCGGAAAGATACTACACTATGAGCTTGGCCAAAAGGCAAAGAAACGGGATATGTATTTGCTCCCCCACCGAGCAAATTACGCACAAGGCCGATTTTTAATGTGAGGCCGATCGAAGAAGAAATGAGTCCCAACTACCAGGGGAGTAGGGGACCTGGACAATGACAATTAGTATGAAGGATTACCCCTACATTGAGCAAGGTCTTTTATGTGGGGGCAACCCCACATTTTGTCATCGCTTGAGGTAACTGCCGGAGCAGATATTACACTTTAGAATTGGCCAACAGGCCAAGAAAAGGGTATTTATTTGCTCCCCCACCTAGCAAATAAGGCACAAGGCCAATTTTTATGTGAGGAGTAAAGGGGAAATGGGGACAAACTCCCCGGGGATTATGGGAGTTTGATAGTCACAAATAGTATGAAGCGTTGCCGCTACATTGACCAAGGACTATGATCTTTGCTTGCAGTATCTGCCGGAACAGATACTAAACATAAAAATAAGCGAAGTAAATATTTTTAAAAGTTAAAACTTAAAAAGAATCGGGAAAAAAACACAAAATATAGCATAAGGCAAACGAACGATGTTAAATATAAAAATGGGAAAAACAAAAATAAAAAAGAAAACAGTAAAACGAACGTTTAATAATCTGATAAATACGCCAACACCCCAAAAAACACGTTAAAAATGGCTTCCGGGGTTGGCCGGGTGTTGTTGGGTGTGTATGGTCGCTTAGAGTTAGGGGGGGTTAATGAAAACCTTAGAATACGCAAAGTAAAAAAAAAGCAGAAAAATGAACGTTACGTGAAAAATGGCTTAAATAACGCTGCTTCAATATTAAAATTTAAAAAAAACAAGAAGATATCTCACACAACGATTCGAACGCAAAACCTTTAAATAATGACCCAACGCTCTAACCAACGGAGCTAACACGACGTACATGGAATTGTGTTAGTTCTTCAAATATTTAAACTAAGTCAGGTTATGACGTCGTCTGACGCATGCATAGAACCGATCTCGTCATGGGAGGGCGGTTTTAGCTGACCCCTCCCCTGCAGATAAGTGTTGATTTCATACATTTCATACATTTTCGCGTTTATATATATAGATAGGGCACACTCACATTTACACACCGGTTGGAAGCATACCCTCCCTCTTAAAAAGATTAGGTTCAGTTGGTGTAGCATAAATCCCACCTACCCCTATGTAAAGAACGGCTTTCTGAATAAACACGTTTACTTTATCATGTACAAAACTGTTTTTGCGAATATACACTCCCAACCTCCCCATGTTTAGAACGGCTTTCAGAGTGGACACACTATTTTTGTCAAAATATTTGCCCCAAATGTAATTTTGATAATCGTGGCCAGAATACTCACTAGCAAATACATAAAACCAAGAAAATCTTTGGTGGCTAGCAATGTCGGTAATATATAAATAGATTTGTTCCTGCATACAATCTAGCGGCTAATGATTTAAATGCATAACACAGGTCTTTATATTTGGAAAACTACTTGTATCTGCCATTTGTTGATGTATTAAGATGTAGATTTCGTAATAATCGAATTGTGAGCTTTCAGCCAATGGAAATAGGTGGAATGTGAAAATGCAGAATTTATTATTGTTCATCAGGAAATGGAGAGATAATGAAATTATGATCAGTTATGTAGGGTGCAAGAATAATATCTTTATACTTGTCTGTTTCTTCCCGGTCTTTAATAGGGAGTGTTAAATGATATAAGATGCTGCGATTGTAATGTTGTTTGTCTTAGTGTGAAATGTAGGACTTCAATTTTACGACTAACTGTTACATACGTTAGTGGCTAATTTGTATGTGGTATTTGTTGCTGCGTACCTACGGTATTTTCGTCCAGAGGGGAATTTCTGCAATCAAGATATAATATATTGAGAACATCTTGTGAGGTTATGATTATGTTGCAATATTATTTGGTGTCTTACTTTACTACGAATAAAGACAATTTTGCATAATCGTAGCAAATATTTAATTGTGCACAAATCGTTGGCTATTTTACCTTAATCATTTTCCAAGTAATATTAAGTAGTCCTTAGAATGGGCTATTTTGAAAATTACAATTTGCATTCTTACTTATATGCAGTTAGAAAATCGTTATCTTGATTTTATTTTTTAATTTTAAATAACTAATTTTTATTACTATTTTTACCATGTCATGTTTACCCTGTTTTATGAATAACCTTTATGATTTTTTACGTATTAAATACTTATCAAATTTGATCGTTCTGATATATTTTCTTACGTTTAAATTATTTTCTATTATGCTATTATGATTGAATTCTAAAAAAAAATGTTCAGATGAAATATTTCGCAAAAACTTCTTGTTGTGCGTTTTTCTCGTAATCATTCCATTTTTTCGTCTTGTCTCTGTATTGTTGCGCTGTTCAGTGTTCCTTTCGATGCTAATTGCTCTCGGGAATATAAATTTTAATATTTGTCAAAATCCTCCTGGAATCCAAATGACCTTAGCCACCATTGAATAATATCGCTATATCCGGATGTATTTGCATCCTTTGTGGTTCGATACCTAGTTTATTCTCTTCTCACTCGGACAGCTTGTGATCTCGTGGGTTAGAAATCTTAAAATAAATTGACTAACTAGAACGTTATGCTCGACAGTAAAACGACTATACACTTCGTCCAGAAGCACGGCGAACCTCAGCAAAAAGAATGGACGAGCAGCACGCATTTTTTATTTACTTAACTATTTTTACTTAAACTATTTGGTGTCGGCTACTTGCTCTCATTTTATACATAGTAATTCTCTTATTTTATCTGAGGAAATAACTCAGGTGTAGCGATATCAATATTTGATTTTCAAACCAATATCTGGTATTAACTTTAACTATAACAGATATATTTGTTTGTCAAAATTTCCAATACAGTCGAAATAAAATGTGTTCGTTAATCAAATTTCAATACATTAACCGATATCAATATTTGACTGTCTTTGCATAAATATATTGTACTTAATTCTATTATTTACCGTATTAATAAAATATTTCTTTGAATTATTATTCAAAGAAATATTGGATTAATATGGTAAATAATAAAATTAAGAACTAAGAAAAGCCGTAAATAATAAAATTAAGAAAGGCAGAAAGCCTAACAATTTTTTTAATAATATTTAATGCATTGTAAAATATAAGATGTCCTGACATTCTCAGTCATGTTAATCATATGCTTTTCATTTGCTATCACTGCTTATATAACTAACGCGAATTTAATATATCGTAGAGCGTTTGTATATGCAAGCAGGTATGTGTGCTTCAATCCCAAGTTGTTTTTCTCACCAACACGTAACCTTATATATATAATCATTCTCATTGATTGGAAACCAATTATTAATAAAAACATAATAAAGATGCTTAAATATTATTGAAAATTCAATTTTGCATAAGGGTAAGTTTCTCATTATTTTTCGAATGAAAAATCATGCCAGGGAAAATTAATAATCAAACTATTTTTTTTTTCTTTCTAAGATTTTCGCTTTTTTATCAAAAATAATCTTACATTTAGTTATTTTTTTTTAGTTTTATTCTTCATCTAAATTTTAGAAAGAACTCGGCCATTGATATTTAAAATGTGTATAGCATTGTCGAGTGAGGTAATAATTTTGACGTCACATGTGTGTGTGTATGTGTGTGTGTGTAACATACAGCGTATGGACGCATGCGAAAATTACAGCAGTAGTCGACGTATAGCTGGCTCGCGATAATATTAGCAGCAAAAACCGTTACAGCACGTATAGCAATTTTTAATTGTGTGCGAGTTATCCTCATAAGAAAAAAAGCGTTACATACGCCGCATGGTTGGGGGAGAGGAACTATGCGCGTCGGGCAAATTGGATGTGTAAAAGTCGAGGGCAAGAAAGCGCTTGCTAGCGTTTACCTGGTGTTGCAGCAACATAGACTTTTAAGGAAAATACACGTGTAAGACATTTTGGAGAAAAGAGGAAATACGTTAGAAAAATGCAGGAAAAATGTATGTAATTTTCACTTTTTAAAAATGCCATGTCTGATTTATTTGTCTCGTTGTTCCTTTGAAACCGTAGCAGACAGTGTGGGAGTCTACGGGAAGTTTAAACTGTAGCGACACAAATATGAAAGGCTGTCCACGAAACGTTACATAAATATGGAGTTTTGATGCAGTGAACAGACTTTAACCAGAGACAAGGTATGTATGAAGAAAACGTTATTAGCGACAAATTATTTCGAAAACGAGTTATTTAAAACATCAACAGGCTGAGGAAAAAAGAACTTAAAAACAATAAAAGTAAATCAGTGAATATATTCATTATTACGTTCCTTCTTGTGTGCTCATTTTAGAATTTTCTTCGAACCCCTCAGTCATATTTTCTTGTGTTGTGGGAACTGTAGTTTACTGTTGGATAGTGTTGTAGCATTAAAAACGAATGTTCTAGTCTCATGCTTAGGGGCATATGTTTCGTGCTCATTATAACGGAGCAAGTAGATTTTTTCAGAGAGTACGTTGGAAGAAATTATTTCTGACGTGAACATATTTTTGCTGAGCGACTGTTCTTTTATTATTTTTGAAGTTTGTGTTTGGTTAAAATGGGATATCCTGTTTTTACTGTAGGAATTGCTAAATTGTAAATTATAGAAATGGCTGGGGTTTTTCAAGACTGAAGCAGATGTTTAACATATTATATCCTGAGGAAATAAAGATAAGCTATGTTTCGTAGGTACACAAATAAAATATACATGTCTTATAATTAGTAGCAATTTTGTCCTAAGATTATGTATCGCTTATTGTTGATAATTTATTTTTCATGGGGAAAAGTATTTAATATGAAGAGAGGATATCATTTTAATTTTTATTTTTATTTCCTTTCATTGTGAAATTGAAAAAAAAAAACACGACACGCTTATTATTAGCACGGGCTATGCTGAGCGACTCTTCTTTTATTAGCGGTGTTGTTTTGTTAATTGGATACAGATAAATACTACACACTGTAATATTTAAATTTTAAGTTGTTTTAATTGTGAAATATATGAACAGCAAAACAGCGTGTCAGTTCAGTAAAACACTTGACTTAAAGTAAATTATTATTTGAAACTTAAACTTTTAATGACCCTAAGGCGCATCAGCTTGCATTCTCACATTAAACTGCTCACAGTCCTAGGTTTTAGTGATAAAGGGTGTATATAGCGACGATTTTATTTCTTTGAACACTCTGAGAATCGTCAGAAGATTTAGAACAATAAACCAGACTCCCAATACGCCGAGCGAAAGCTAGCTATCAGAAGTAAGTGACTGGAGTTTTCATGGGTCGATTTACGAAAATAATGCTTAGAAGATAGCTGAAAATCTGATGATTGTGAGTTAATAAACAATGTCTCATTAGATATCACGGGGTTAGACGCCATAAGACTTCATGATGTATAGACAATGGAAACCTCAGCTAAGTGTTGTTGTCTTTACAATGTTCGTGTCGCATTAAGCAATTTCTTATTATAATATTAGACAACATTGTTATTATCAGCGAAACCCCTACTCTCAAGATGGTGTTTATTTGCTCCCCCACTGAGCAAATTAGACACAAGGCCGTTTTTAATGTGAGGTAAAAATCAGCTCCCCTAAAATTAGGCAAAAAAGGGGGCACTCCTACTCTCAAGATGCTGCCACTGATTACACTATTAAATTTCATATATTGCGCCACTGCACTATGTAAACAATTATAGGCTTTAACCATGAAACAATGTGGAGGTCTAATTCTAAAGATTAACAAGAATATTTTCAAAATAGTGAAACAAAAAGTTAGAAAGAAATATATTTGTCATTGATTTAACATTTTCCAAAGGCAGTACAATCGGGTACAGCGGTACAGGAATTGATTGCTGTCTCCGAAACAGAACAGCACTTTGAAAATCAGCATATCATTAGAGCACGTACACACCCACGGACACCTGAAATGTCAATCAGGTGTACAGTTGTAATTAATCTTCTCTGAACTTTTCCAAAAGTTATCACAATAAACTTCAACACTTCAAAGTCTAGACAGACAACAAATTAAATAAAATGCGGCTAAATATTAGAATTGTTAAAACATTGTGTACGAAATAAAAACTTTACAATATTACTGCCTCGAAAGCAAATCATAGGAAAAGATTGCTGTTTTCATGATTGGTTTGACCTCTAGTTCAACACATTGTCTGAAACACATAGGAAATTGCTCAATTAAACTACGTGGTCGTTTTTAAATAAATAAGACTTTGAACTACGATTAAATGATGTAAATAGACTAATTGTCTTATAGCTTATTTAGTAAATTACGATACTGCTATGGCATAGAGAATTATAAACAGAATTAATATGTCACTGTATACTTATTAGGAGTCTAAATAAGAATAATTACTTTTAGGACAATTAACGGAAATATCAATTACAACTTAACACTTCTCTGTTAACGATTTTTATAAAATCTAGTGTTAGTATTCGCACATGGCATTTTCAACGAGTAAACATTTACATTATCTCTTATAGATGACGAAAATCAAGTTCGTTCTATATTACTACGTATTATGTATTGTAACAAATTCGTAAACATATGTTTGCATATTTTTTGGTGTAAATCATGGCAAAAAAATGCGTGCTAGTCGTTATTAATTGTGTGTCCATTACGTTCTGCAATATCATATTACATATATAATAAAACATCATGTCTTAAAGAAAACCACATGTTTAAACACAGTCTCGGATATAGATTTATACATGATGATGATGATGATTGCAACATCTTTACAGAAGAGTGCCACTCCCTCAGACACATAAAAGTCTATGAGCCCAAAAACGACTTCCATCGCCAACGGACCATTTTAATAGACAAATGCCTGAGGGATTATCTATACACATATGATGGTACAGAGTCGTAGCTTTGTACGACAACTAAGTTTCTCTCTCGGTTCAAAATGTTTAAATCCAGCAACAAGCAAGAACAAGATAACCATACACTCACGCACACACTTACACACACACACGCACACTCATATATATATATATATATATATATATATATATATATATATATAGATAAAGAAGAGAGTAAATTCAATTCTTAAAGAGGAGATTTATCGGGATAATATTCTGCTCAACAAATTTCAATGGAGCTTTTATTTCGTTTCTGGTGACTCCCTCGCTAAGCATCACATCCGCTTTATGTTACCTAGCACCTTCTCAACTCTTCTGATGGAAAACATTAGGCTTCAAAATACGCTGGTATAATGAGTCCTCTTTATCCCCCGCCCAAAAGAAATTATGCATATATTTATTAAATAAATGACTCATTCTATATTTTTGTTATATTGTTTGTGAATGCATTTTACACACATCTCTACAAAACGACAATACAAACCTCCGAACCGGAACAATGAAACTAACAACACACATAATCATTTTTTTAGGAATCTCTCACAAAATGACAACACAAGACTAGACAAAAAAAATCATTAATCTATCTACAGAGACATTTACAAATGACGAAATGGAAGTACTAAAACTAGGCCTGGACGAAAAGATCAAGAACTAGTATTTCCTAATCAGTTCAAATAGAATAAAAGATAAATAATTGTGATTATCACGAATTGGAAAATATTATCTATTAATTAGTCCTAATTGAATAATAACATAATTATTATTGTTATCTATCCTTCTCGGCATCTCTTGCTTGCTCCGTCATATTTTCGCCAGGTTATATATATATATATATATATATATATATATATATATATATATATATATATATATATATATACAAAATTTACAAAACCAATGGTTTGATGACGGGAAACACATACTTGCCACTATAGATTCTTCACATAATCTAAAATAGCAGCAAGAGGTACTTGATTTCACATATATATCATATGTTATATCTCTGCTCTTAAAGTAAAAAGCTACGATTATGAATATCTCCAGTATCTAATAATCCTTATACACTGTGAAATTTACTTTATGTATGAAAACAAAAGAGAGGAGATATAATATATCGGAAATAGTTGGAATCAAGTCTTCCTGTCTTGCTATTTCAGATAATCTAAAATATTACACATCACTCCATCGGGGTCAGAGGTTCATAGGAAATATCATATATAAATAATGCATATTCATAACGAGGAAAACAAATGACTATGATTGAAAAATTTACTTGCTGCAATGTGCAAAACATAGGTATTGAATTTATCAATGATCCCCTTTGTGTTCGACACTAAGGGGAAATGACATATTTTACTACACGTATTAGGTCATTACTTTCCAACACGATTTAATCTGTTAAACTCTTATCAATAATCATTGAAATTTTAAACTTAGAATACAGCAGATATAGAGATGTGTATAATGGTAGCCAAACTGAATATCAAAATACTCATATCTTAATTTCTAAGGAACGAATCTTCATGAAAATTTACAATATGTTTGAAGATATATAGGCCACTAGTTTATATATGTATATATATATATATATATATATATATAGACAAAAAGTATATATAGAGATATAGATATAGACGAAAAAGTATATATATATATTAACATACATATATATGTATATATACATATATATATATATAAATATATATATATATATATATATATATATATATATATATATACTTTTTGTCTATCTTACAATTTAAAGAGTATATTTTGAGTCATAAGTTATTTGGATTAAGCCCTATTTTGTAATGCATTATAAGGTACTTGCATTCGAACAACGCTATTACAACTATTACAATTGCAGAAGAAATAATCAATTTACTGATAAAAACATTTGGTGAATGAATTCCTTTACGAAAAGAGTTTGACAACTTGCCAGTTTGTTGGTGAATTTAACCTTATCAGATGAGGTTAATGGGAGATATATAAACTCATATATCTAGACAGATTTACGCAACACAATAGTCGACGTTGAACACTTCTTTTGATGCATTATAGCAAACACACACTTCAATTTAATGCGTACAACTAGTGCATATTGATTACTTGATAACACATGGGGGAATCTGTTAATTCCATTATATGTCACGTTTTTTCCCCCAGTCATTTAGAAACCTATGTAACTTCGTAGTATATATAAATATATAACAGAAGTTTATATTCCAAATTTCAAGATGTAGAATAACTCATTTTTTATTTTTATGTGAGTCGAAATGCACAATCTGTTACCGCGACTATATCGTTGGGTACAGTTATTTATGTAACAGTTATGTCTATTTTTCAAATTATTCCGTCTTTAACTAATTAGAGCAAAACGATCTTATCAATATTTACAGAACATGATTAAAAATCCGAAAATTGGATACACACAGGCACAAGCACATAAAGAAAGACATAATGTAACATTAATGTGAGAAAGATGTTCAGCTCTAATATCCTCGAACGTCTACACACATATCCTTTTTGAAATATATTTAATCACTCAGTTCAGCAGGGTTCGCACATAGTTATCCAATTTATATTAATTCTCTGTGATCCGTTGAAGAGTTCATTATTTACCACTCTTGGTGCACGTGTCTCCTTCTGTGTGTGATTGAGTGCATTGCAAGACGACATAGCATTCACAAGTAAAACACTAACATAATGACTAAAGAAATAGGCTTTGTGAAAGATACAAGTAACTGTGTTTGAGGCCATTAAGTGTGAAAATATGTTTTCATGGACGCGGTCGGCGTTCTTACTAATTACAAGTATACGATCATGCTTCCTATCTGCTGAAACAAATTTAAAGCGTTCGTTTCCTCCACGCACAGCATCGCCCTACACGCACACCCACACCCACCCACACACGCACACACGCACACCCACCCACACACACGCATATATATATATATGTATATATATACACATACATATATATATATACTTGTTTATTGTTATATAAACATGGTTACATCCTGATGCTACAAATAGCCACTTGTTTCAATCAAACAACAGATATCATCAGGCAGCGACTTGACTATTCAAAAGTTCAATGAATAATCATGGTTATTCATGGAACTTTTGAATAGTCAAGTCGCTGCCTGATGATATCTGTTGTTTGATTGAAACAAGTGGCTATGTAGCAGCAGGATTTAACCATGTTTATATAACAATAAACAAGTATTATCAGCTCTTTTTATTGAGCACTATCTAACACCCTCGTTGAATTCATTAGTCCATTACTTTTGAATAAAAAAACCCGAGTATATATATATATATATATATATATATATATATATATATATATATATATAAATATACTAGCAGTTCAGCCCGCCATTGCTCGTACCTAGTGCCCAATGTAATAGTCGTAATTATATATATATATATATATATATATATATATATATATATATATACATACGTATGGATAGTATGTATATATATATATACATATATATACATATGTATGTATATGTATATATATATATATTATATATATTAAATGTTTGACTTATGTCCAGGTAACCTACATCTAAAATTTCAAACGTTCAGACCCGAAATTGGCGGAAGAATATGGTTGCGTCTGCATCGGTCAACTCTTACAATGTTACATGCTTGCAGCCAGATTCTCGCCCAAAATTGATTTAAAAGATTTATGCATGTATGAATACTCTTAATCTTAAATTTAAAATCGATCGACCAAAAATTGGCTTAATACTTTGCTAGAAACTGCAAAGATAAAATATTTTGAACTTTGACGTTTTAACCGCCACATTTTCGGCAAAAAATATCGATGAACAAGCTTGCTCGATGTCGGAATATACATTTTGCAAAATCACAAAGGTTTAGACAAGGAAGTGGCTCAGGAATTTGGTAGAGACCGGAGAGGTCATTTTTTTAATTTGACCTAAATTTGGACATCTTAAAATTTATTGTTTTAGGCTCAAATAAAATTAAAAACTTGATGCATGTAAAAGTAACCTGTGTCTAAACTCTACATTGTTTCGACTCAAAATTGGTGGAGGAGTTTGGTAGAGTTATTGATGGTGAAACTGTTGAACTTTGACATCTTGACACACAAATTTATTGGCTTGAATCGATTGAAAACTTTCTAAAATCTGAATATCCCTTATGTCAAATCTGGAGTTTGTAAACTGAAAATTGACAGAGTAGTTTTTTTAGGGAAATGTCCATACACAGACACACATTTCCCTATCGGATTACTCTGTCAATTTTAAGTCTACAGTTTAGAGATTAGACATAGAGGGTATTAACATGTTGCAAAATCTTTTCTATCAGTTTTTTTTGCCATTGATTTTGCTGTCCAGGAGTAAAAAAGTTCAGCGAGTTGACCGTTGCAAACTGTTCCTAAGTCCTCTTTATCTAAAATCAATAAGTTTGAGATGTCTGTTTCTTAGGTTGAAACACAATTAGAGGAGACCAAACATATTCTTGCTAAGTGAAACTGGCATAAGGGCAACCACTTCTAGATGAATTCATAATTAAAGGATACTCTTACTTAGCATCTAAATCTGACCTCCAAGATCGCCATGGGCATGGCATATTTGCCTACATCAAAGATGGCTTTCCATGTGGTATGGATATCTCAAGAGAATACCCTAATTTACCTTATATGTGATTCGGGTTACACTAGCTAAAACCACTGCATTTATATTTGCCCTCTATCGCCCACACAGCAGTGGGGTTACTATCTTTAAGAGCATATGAGAAAATGGACCACATCCTATCTGCTCATCCTTCGGCTAACATTCACATTCGCGGTGACTTCAATGTCCATGATGTGGACTGGCTGATCCACTCAAATAACACCGATGACGAGGGTAGGTTCTGTCAAGATTTTGCCACTGCCATCGACCTCGCTCAGAGTGCTCACAAACCCACCCGTGTGACCGATACTACAGGTTAGTATGCAAGCCTTCTAAACCTTTTCCTCACAACTTCTCCTGAGCTATGTTCATGTTCCGTTCTATCTCGTCTGGGATCCTCCAACCACTCTGTTGTGGCAGTTAAGATAAAAATGAAATATAATTAGTCTTCAGACGTATCTCACCACCGTACCGATATTCTATGGCTGACTGGCATAGCTTCCGTACATTCATATCTGACCTACCTCTGCATTCCATGTTTAAAAAGGTTGTATCCTCTATAGTATCAGACATGACCGAATGGTTAATTGTAGGCATAGACCGATTCATACTATCTAAAAAATTCCAACGAAAAACTACCAGCCAGCCATGATTCTCCCCCGAATGTGCTGCTGCCATCGCGCACAGAAATCACTTTTTTCCAAAGCTACCAACATAATAGATGCACTGAGACTAAAGCTGCTTTCAGGACTGCCAGCAACTACTGTAAAAGAGTAATAAAAAGGATGCATGAGAGCTATGTACTCAGTCCGTAAAATCCAAAGTAGCTGATCAGCGGCTTGGTTCCCATCAGTTCTGGCAAATAGCAAACAGGATCTTAAACAAAAGCGTTCGTTCGATCCCACCTATCATCAATGGACCTGAGGTCATCTCGTCAGCATCAGACAAGGCAAGACTATTTTCCAATAACTTTGCAGCTAATTCTACCCAATGCTACAACATACAATAAGCTATGCAACATACAAATATCTGTGCATGAGGTTGTCAAGATAACCAAGAACCTTGATTCAATTAAAGCAACTGGCTCTGACGGCATTCCAGTTCTTGTGCTGAAAAAGCTCCAACCAGAACTTAAACTGTTTAAACGTTGACTTAAGAAGTGCTTTCAAACACCCGGGAAAACCTCATCAGTTGCCCTGTATTTAAGAAATTATCTCCCTCTCAGTACAGACCAATAAGCCTCCTGTGTGTCATGAGTAAGTTGTTGGAATCAATATTAAATAAGGAAGTAGTCAACTACCTCAACAGAAACAACCTTCTTAGTAGCATGCAATATTGTTTTCCCTCTGCAAGATCTATAGCAGATGTGCTAACCGTTATATCTCATAGGATTAGTGAATCTCTTGACAAAGGTTTCTTTCCAGGGCAATTGCTCTTGACATATCGAAGACTTTCGACAAGGTATGGCATAAAGGCCTACTTCACAAGGTGCCCAGCTAGGGTATTTTTTGAAATGTTTTTTTAATCTTTAAATCATTTCTCCCCGATAGGATCATAAGAGTAGTGGTTGATGGGCAGAAATCAGAGGCCCACAGTATTAATGCTGGAGTCTCTCATGGGTCCATCCTGGGCCCAACTTTCTTCCTGGTCTATATCAATGATCTCCCTAAACATATACTTTAATCATTCGTTGACATCTATGCTGATGACACGACCATCTACGGCAACACATCAAAGGTTGTAAATGACAACGTTCTCTCTGATTCTCTCTCCTCTGATCTTGAGCCCGTGGTACAGTGGGGGAAAAGGTTGCTGGTCACTTTCAATGCATCCAAAACCAAGCTTCTTTCTTTATATAATCAGCGCTCTTATCCCCATCTGGCCTCAATTGAAATTGATGGCTCTCGTCTTGGAGAGGCTCCATGTTTTGACAAGCTTCTGGGTTTGACCTTTACTCCTGATTTGAAATGGAACACGTACATCAGGTTTGTTGACAAGGACGCTCGGAAAATGGTGGGATCCTTCTACCGCTCCAGAAGATATCTCACTACTAATGCAATTCTTTATCTGTATAACAGCCCACCTATCATCAATGGACCTGATGGAGTACTGCTGCACAATCTGGACAGGGGCTGCTAAAAACAGCCTATCCTGCCTTGACAAATTAGACTTCGTGGTTTAGTGGCGGATGCCCTTTTCTCTTCCCTGCAGCCTCTCTCCCACAGAAGAGACATTGCGAGCCTGCCTTTGTTTTATCGGTATTTCCATGGCAGGTGCTCGTCTGAGCTCCAATCTCTCGCCCCCCCTCGCCAATCTTTCACGAGAAACACCCGTCTGGCTGAAACTACTGTCAATATTTGGCCCACTTTTTATATGTGCCAGAATTCAAACGTAGATTCCATGAGCAGAGCTTATTTCTCAGAAGTGTATGACTGTGGAACTCTCTTCCGTTTGCCTGTTTCCCACCTGACCACAACTCGGATGTCTTCAAATCAAACATAAACAAGTTCCTTACAAACAACCCCTTTAAGTAAGACCCACTATCAAATCTCCAATACTAATGATTACTACAATACTATCTCATTGATTACTGTACACGCAGTAACCCGTATCCCTGAGTGGCCTCCGGGCCTTGATAAGTGCTGACCCCCATGAAAAAACACATGGACCAAACATGGAAGTAAATTTGAGCCTCCAAAAAACAAAGAAACCATTCCAAATTTATGCCAAAGTTAAAAAAAAATATCTCTGTCAAAACGTTTGAAAATTTACATAATGTATATTTACAAATATAATAATTTTTTTTATCAGATTAGCGTAGGATATATTGATGGACTTTTTGTTACGGAAAGTGGCATGTCGATGTGAATATTTTAAGTATATTTCAACAATATTAAACAACTCTTTGGGGGATTTTTTACATTATAAGTTTAAAAGCAGATATTAATTTTTCTCCTCCAATTTTTGTCTAGGTTAGATTTATTATACTGAGACGTTGTTATGATTGAGATTGGCGCGGTTGAAATTGTTATTTTAATAAATGCAATCGGATAGTTTCTTTTAGTTCGAAGTATATTATCGATGGAAACAGGATATATCTGGCTTCTCTGTGGTTCTATAAAACTGATTCAGTATAGGATAACTTATAGCTACTACATTTAATCAAAGCTATGATACCCATTTAAAATATATTAAGAAAGGTCAAAGCCAGATAGAAATTTGCAATACAGATCAAAAGGTTCGAACCACTTACTGTACATAGACGAACCAAACTGTTTGCAAAAATGAAAAAGAGACTAAAAGAAATAAAACTATTACACAAAACAGAGATGAGAACACAAACAATCATGACTGAGTTTTCCAATTTTTTTTATTTTTAGAAAAAAAAATAAGCATAACTTATTCTTGTTAAATATTTAAAGACAACGTTTACATGCGTTCATCAGAGATGCACTCAGTTATCTTGTTCAATAGCGAGGATATTCATTAATTTAGCTCAGAAATGCTCTATGGTTGTTGCCTATATTACAGTTGCCAATATGTCACAGAGCCAGAAACATTGGAGCAAACACTATTTAGAGTAACATTAGATACTCCTTGGTAATTGCAGATCCTGCGTCGTCACTTCCCCTAGACTTAAACATGTCATCTATATAGTTATAAGGCATTTTATTTCTTTACTTCATGACGTCGATGTTCTACTATTTATTGCATTCAAAGTAGCGTTTTTTTTACTTTTTCTCAAGCATATTTTTCTCATCTTTCCAACGGCAATCAAATTTTTATGGTCATTTTATCTGTCATAATCTTTCTTCCATTGTACTTGGTTCATCACGGGTTTCCATGCGAATTTGTTTGTTTTTAGGGGGGGGCTGCCTGCGCGACATTCTTTACCAAACTTGTTAGAATAATATATTAAATCCTGCGACTTATTCATTTTTAAACTGGTCAGCCAAATATTGCGAAATGATTTGCGGCAATACTCATAAATGTAACCATGTCATTAGACTACGGTTATATTTGGTTTCCTAATTGACCAGTCTTATTTTAACCAAATTCGCGAGACAATCCCGGTTGACACTTTTTCAAACGGCCAGAGATATAACAAAACTATATGTTCATTTCACAAGGCTTAATTCTGAATTGATATTTGAAACCGATTAATCTATTTACTACGGTAAATGAGCAGGAAATTGAAACCTACATTTTTTATATAACCGATATGATTCCCCCCGAACTTTTGCTTTTTCATAAAAGATAATATTGACGATGAACTAAGGTCAACACTAAACTCCCTTACGCAACTAAAATTATGACAATTAGGAAAAATGGAAAGTCAATCAGTAAAAACACAATTTATATTACTCGTTGTTCTATCATTTACATTGCGAGTCTATTCTGTTTGTAATATTTTTTCGTTTCTTTTTGTCTTCATTCTACATACTTTGTCCTGAAAAATCCTGGTCTTACGGCGCTCCAAAATATATTAGAATGTCCTTACTCAGCAGTGTCGTTACATCGAACCCTCAGGCGAGGTGTCTGAGAAGGTCGGAAGAAACAAACAAAATGAAATAGATTGAACTCATTTTTGTCTAGTTTAGACGAAATACATTTCAAAATAACGCATTGAATATTGGTTGAAAATCTTCTTAATATCGTCGTTCATGTTATTTAAAAAAAACCTTGGCCTCTCGACGCATGCTTAAACGTTAACGCTTCTACTACCAGATCACACATCTGTCTCTTTTTATAATCCTCGCGGAGTGTTGTATTTTATCTCTTATTTCTTTCACTCCCTCTCTCTCTTTCTTCGCTGTTACCTCACATCGCACACCTACACATATGTGTTATGCGGCTGCGACTGCTGAAAAGGCTTACAATGCTATTACAAAAATACCTTCTGTGATAATAGTTAAGAAGGAAAATACTTGCAAAATAGTAGATTCCGCCGTTCATGAAAATCACAGAGTAAATATCAAGAAGAGGGAGAGAGGCAGATGAAGAAAGTAAAAATAACAAGTAGAATACAAAAAGCACTAGGAACAATACTGAAAAAATTCGAATAAAGAATGGAGGATATTTGAATGAGAGTGGTTGCTTTGACGATACAACGGAAAACAATAATATAAACAGCTGGAATTTAAGCAAAATATCTGAATGTAGAAATTAATACATATTACATTCAGGCACTCGTTATATACATGCAGAGACTACTACAGCTAAAAAAACAACAAAAAAGACTCGCTACACGAAATCGTGAAAAGCGAAATTGTATGTTTGTCAATTGACCCCCTTTCTCCCTCCATAATTGTATTGAACAAACAAACTGACAAATAATTAAGAAGTGTAAATCATGGGTGGAAAGACCGAGGACGAAAAGTAGAAAAAACATATACTAAATGGATTATTGCAGAGAAGATCTATCCACAGCAAAATCCAGTAAAGATCAATGGTCGCTACCCACTGGAAATTAATTGTGAACGGATAAGGAGATAGCGCTAACAAATGTTAAAGATTATTACATGAGGTTGTTCGTATTAAACATTTCATTAGACTTGTTGTCCCTCAGAAACATGGATACAGCCAATGAGAATTATTTTATGATGGTGTGTATGAAAACTCTCTCATACTACTACTACTACTACGTCAACTACTACTACTACAACAACTACTACTACTATTATTATTAATAATAATAATAATAATAATAATAATAATAATAAATAGTGATCTAAAGACCTAGAAAAACATCGGCTAACAAACCTTCATCTGAATTAAGGCAAACATCTGGGATATATGGGAGGATTTATGCAACTCAAATTAGAGTGATAACAATCATTATATTGCCAATAAAGAACCGATGACAAGCAGCTGCTGCAATAAAGCAAAATGTTTTGCACAGGTAATCGACAGCAGTAAGGAATACTGGAAATATAGGGGATATATTTTTATAACCACTGCTTGAAAAAACACAATCAGTTATTATATTCTGATGATGAGAACAACCAGTATGTAACAAGAACAATAATAAGAAGAAGAAAAAGAAGAAAAACATTAATAATAATAATAATAATAGTAATAATAATAATGATAATAATAATGATAATAATAACAATTTCAAACTTGCACAGAATACTATGAAGAATAAAATAAACAATAGAAAAAGTATGACAAAATAAGAATAGAAAAATAATTTGCAGTTAGAAACAAAAAAAAAAGATGGCTTAGACTCAGAAAGTAAAGAAACTATTTTGTAAGTCTTATTTGATTTCGCTTATCAGATTTTCTCGTGAAAGAATGTAGAGAATTCGGGTCAGTTTATTTCTGGTTATCTGCCCTTGGCTAAGCAGCTTTTTCCCCTCCGTCATATTGGGGAAGTACACATCTACTTTTATCATGCGCATAGGTTTAGGAATAATTGGTAATCCGAATTGCCACATCTCCAGTGGTAAAGCCGAGATCAGTCAGACGAATCTACCCGGATTGATTTGGTTGGTCAATGTTTGATACTTTTTTAAAACTTCTTTTGCCGTTGTTGCTTTTTAAAGATTTCGTTGTTACTCTTATTTTCGATTACATAGAATGCGACATACTGACCTACTATAATGATGATAAGATATAGGTCAACCGAACTTATACGCTTTAAAATGAATATGGTTTTGAGTCTCCCCCTAATCACACACACACACACACACACACACACACACACACACACACACACACACACACACATATATATATATATATATAATTATATGCACATAGACACACACACACGCGCGCATATATATATATATATATATATATATATATATATATATATATATATATATATATATATATATATAGTGTATATTTGAAACAAAGGAATTTCCCAACTGTGTAAAATATAGAGAGGTTGTTGTACTACCTGCATCCTCACTTCTTTTTGTCACCCACCTCACAGATCCCGAGATAGCAATGGACGGGTGGCAAGATTTAGCGTTTCCTTCGTGCACTCTTAAGCTTCGGATGGTCTATCTTGGATCCTTCAAAGAGTTCTGCGCTCATACGTTAAGGACTCCGAACTGTCAACAGGAACATGAAAGCTCACCAGACTCCCCTTTATGCTATAATGAAAGCGTTTTTTAGGATTGGTATTTTATTTAGAAAGTGGTACCGCATGAATCAACTGTTTTGAGAGTGCATAGTCATCAATCCGAACATGTTGACACGCCTAACGTATCTTGGTTTTAATAACAATGGAAGCGATAATAGTTGTCTGGGTCGATGTTCGGACATATGTATTATGGACAAACCTATTCCACTTTAAACAAAGGGTGTGTTTAAGGCAGTTTTATGAATCCTCATGAACATTTATATATAATTATATATATATATATATATACATATATATATATATGTGTGTGTGTGTGTGCGTATGTATATATATAAATATACATATATATATAAATATGCATACATATATATATATATATATATATATATATATATATATATAGTAAAACTGGTCATTAGTATAAACCTGCAGAGAGTGCTCAATACTATTGCAGAGCAAATATGTGTTTTATTTATTTATTACCGTTTTATCTGTTTGGTTACAAAGGTGTTTGATGTTGGACACTATTTACGACCCAACAGCCATGTCAGACCTTACGAAAATAAGTGTTAGTATTTGGAAAAAAGGTGTTTTAGAGGAGCATTTAAGTTTCTTAAGGTTAAAATACATTAGATTGTCATGTGTGTGGGTGGGTAGCAGATTCAGGTAAGCGTCAATATGCAAGCCTCCTAGACTTTTTCTCTCAACTTCTCCTGCGCTATGTTCCTATTCCGTTTTTTCTCCTCTAGGATCCTCCGACCACTTCGTCGTATCAGTTAAGATAAAAATAATATGTAATAATTCCCCAGACGTAGCCTTCCACCGTACTGTATACCGATACTCAATGGCTGACTCGGATAGCTTCCGTACATTCATACCTGATCAACCTCTGCATTCCATGTTTAAAAAGAAAGTGTTCTCTATAATATCAGGCCTGACCAAATGGTTAATTGTAGGCATAAACCGATTCATACCATCTAAAAAATTCCAAGGAAAAACTACCAGCCAGCCATGGTTCTCCCCAGAATGTACTGCTGCCATCGCGCACAGAAATCACTTTTTACATAGCTACCAACGTAATAGATGCACTGAGGCTAATACTGCTTTCAGGACTGCCAGCAACCACCGTAAAAGAGTAATACTAAATGCAAGAGAGCTATATGCCCAGTCTGTTAAATCCAAAGTAGCTGATCAGCGGCTTGGTTCCCACCAGTTTTGTCAAATGAAAAATAGGATCCTGAACAGAAGTGTACGTTCTAGCCCAACCATTATCAACGGACCAGAGGTCATCTCCTCAGCTTCACACAAGGCCAGACTATTTGCCGAGAATTTGCAGCTAATTCTACCCCATGCGACGAAGGCCATCAACAACCCATATTTCCTCCTCTAACACAGAAAACGCTAGGTAGCACACATGAGGTCGCCACGCTAATCAAGAACCTTGATTTCAGTAAGGCAACTGGTCCTGACGGCATCCCAATTATAGTGTTAAAAAAGGTTCAACCAGAACTTGCTCCCATACTTACGAAATTGTTAAAACGTTGCCTTAAGGAGAATACTTTCCAACACTCTGGAAACCTCATCAGTATTCCCTGTATTTAAGAACTCGGGTGATGGGTTGTCTCCCTTTCAGTACAGACCAATAAGTCTCCTGTGTGGCATGCGTAAGTTGTTGGAATCAATATTAAATAGAGAAATAGTCAACCACCTCAGCAGAAACAACCTTCTCAGTGACCCGCAATATGGTTTCCGTTCTGCAAGATCTACCGTAGATGTGCGAACGGTTATATCTCAGAGGATTAGTGAATCTTTTTACAAAGGCTTCCTTTCCAGGGCAATTGCTCTTGACATATCAAAGGCCTTCGACAAGGTATGGCAGAAGGGTCTACTTCACAAGATTTCCAGCTACGGTATAACTGGAAATATTCTCTCTATCATTAAATCATTTCTCTCTGATAGGCTCATAAGAGTAGTGGTTGGTGGACAAAAATTGGAGGCCTGCAGTATTAATGCTGGAGTCCCTCAAGGGTCTGTCCTGGGCCCAACTCTCTTCCTCATCTACATCAATGATCTCCCTAAACATATACTTAAATCATTTGTTGACATCTATGCTGATGACAGGACCATTTACAGCAACAACTCAAAGGCTGTAAATGATAACGCTCTCTCTGATTCTCTCTCCTCTGATCACGAACGAGTGGTTCAGTGGGGAGAAGAGGTGGCCGGTATCCTTTAATGCATCTCAAACCAAACTCCTATCCTTATATCAT